>NC_083319.1:111344323-112002547 GCF_963455315.2 Globicephala melas | reverse complement strand
ATGTAGCTCAAACCTTATTTTGAATCAAACTGGAAATTTTTAGTTTCTCATTCTTACTATATTGATTAGAAAATACATTAATTATCCTTTTTTTTTTAGTCTTACAATTTTATTTTATTTTACTTTTTCGCATCTCTATTGGAGTATAATTGCTTTACAATGTTGTGTTAGTTCCTGCTGTATAACAAAGTGAACCAGCAAGAGGGAGGGGATATGGGGATATATGTATACATTCATTGTCTTTTCTCTCCTGTCTTGTTTCAGTGCGTTCCTGTTATTGCTTCTCTTTTCATTTCATGGTGACCATTGTGGATTCTAAGAGCCAAATGTATCAGTAACACTTTCCATTTAATTATTGTTTCCAATTGGTACGAGAAGATAGGAAAGTCGGATCTTCTTAGCTTGTTCCGTGGTAAGAAATTTGCACGCCAACAACTCCTCTGTCATGAAGACAGACCAGATGGAAAATTCGTCTGGCCCGTTAAGCAATAGATGTATCACCTGCATTCTGTTAAAACTTGTTTGATGAGAGTGAACATGTAGTATTTTCAAGTCCTCCTGTTGTTTCAGAGACTATTAGTGAACAGCAGAAAAGAAAATGAGTAACTCAGACAATCAGGCCAAAACCTTGGACCAAACTGAAGCTTGAACAAATTACAGCCTCAAAGAATGAGTCCTGGGGTCTCTCAGGTCACGATTTAGTGTTAATTTTTCACTCTTACTTGGGAAGCTCAGAATTAAATAAACAGACAAAACAGGGAAAATCACAGTCGTACTTAAACACTGAGGGCAGTTGACGCTTACTTGTTAGGTACCTCAGTGTTTATTGACTGAAGTCCCAGTTTGTCTGGAGTGCCCCAGTTTTAGCACTGAACATCCCGTGTCTCTGGAAATGCCCAAGTTCTGGGCAAACTGGGTTGCAGGTATCCCTGTAATGAGGTCATGACGTTTAATTAAAAACTATCCACTTATTTTCATTTCACTGTATTCGAATAAATGCAATTATGTTTTAAGATAAACAAGAATATTAAGTGCTCATTATTTTTAAAATATCTGACTGAACAGTCATCAGATTTACTTCAGATTATCTATTTTAAGTAGATAATTAAGTAATTGTTCATAGAAAACGTTAGTTTGGGCATAATAAGCCAGAAAGAAATAGCAGGTGCCTATATATGACTGGTTATTTTTCTAGTCTTTTTACAAGATATTTGGTACTTGGATGGCACTGTGTCTTGCAGACTGCTCAAAGCTTTGGTTAGATTTCTGGACTAGCTCAGATAAACCAAATTTGTGCATACGTAGATAAAAACTTTATATTCACAATAAAGAGAACATATTTTCTAGCGCTGGTGATAAACCAAAAAAGTACAAATTAATACAAATTATTTTTAAGATTTTACCACCTTGAAACCAGTGTGATCTTTTGGCAATGCAAACGCAAATGTGAATGTGACACTTCTCTACACGTGCACACCACACACACACACACACATACACACACGCTCGGACTCATTCACAGATAACACTCTTCGTTGGATTCTCATTGCTTTAAAGGTTAGGACCAAGATGAGAACATTTGATTAGTGTCTCAGGCTGAATTAAATCAGGGACTACATCTGGTTTTGCTCACCACTGTTTACTCCTAGCCTAGCAGTGCCTAGGTCTTAGTCAACACCAGAGTTGGATAAACATACAAATTAAGAGTTTTTTCTCACATGCTGGCATTTGAGGAAAAGCAGATTAATTATCAAAGGATGGTAAGGATGGTAACTTTAAAGGGAGCTTCAGTGGAATTTTAACATGTCAGGGGTGGTATTTGTTCCTTACTGTATATATAATTGTTTTCAAAATTCCTGATGCAGGTACAGACCTACCACCACACTAACATTTATTAGCCATAGTTGAAATAATTTTTTAAAAACTCACAATATGTCTAAAGAGAAGGAAAGAAAGAAAACATTTTCAAGTGATTGAATGATAATTAGAAGTGCTAAGAGTAGATTTAGCAGGGTGTATATTTGTATATCATGAGAATCTGTGTAAAGTAGTATTTGCTAATCTGAGAGTGGTTGAAGATCAAAGAAAGTTGCATAAAGGAGAGGAAAGTGATACAAATCAGATGATTCTTGAGCCAGTTAACAACTCAGTTACTTTTCCCTGAGCTGGAAGGACCACCTGGAGAGTTAGGTGAAAAGCCCTGGATGGTTTGGCCTTCCTTGTACAGAATTAAGGGGTATCTCTGGGGCCCAGAGTTGTTTTAATAATTGGAACTGATTAAATTGTATGTTTTGTAAGATGATTACATTAACAAAGATTGATGAGATTATTGATTGCTGGGTTTTTTCCCCTAAAAACACAACACTGCATTGTGTGCAAATCCTTAGCAAATTAACTACACTTACACCAAATTCGAAATAGTAACACACTTCAGCATTTGAAAATTGATTAAATCACTTAGAATTTAGTATAACTACTTAGTTCCACGCAGTATGATTTGACTTAGTACACAAATAAGTCAGTAACATAGAAAGATACTTACTTGACGGCTCCACACCCCACAGATACATGGGTGTGGATGATATTTTTAGTGATCATCGCAGATGGAAATTCACAGCTTCCTATAGAATCCCATTCCAGTGTTAAATAATACTGTCATCAGAAATTATTCAGGGCTTATGGAAACTCTCTCGGGAGATTTTAAGCTCTTATCATTTTATTGGTCTTTTGTGAGGGTGGAATCCAGTTGTTCTGTGTTCTCTTTATGGTTCATTCCATGTATATTTAAAAGAGGCTTTTGCAACTTTTTGTTTTATGTTTTGCAGCCCAGGGAAGCTAATGTGGACCATTGGTGGGCGTGAAATAACTTCCATTCTCTTGCATACTTTCGTCACTTTTTTTTTTTTTTTTACAACTCTTTAAGTCCTTATAGTGTCCTCTTAAAATGTAAATGAATTTAAAAGTTCATCAGCTTAGACTGGCCGTGAGGTTGTAATTATAGAAGCAAGATAGTAGGTACAAGAATGTTCATTTTACTGTCCTTCCTTTTGCATAGGTTGTACTATCTTCTATAGTAAAATATAGATTAAAAGTGCCTATTAGCTAAGGGCCAAGGTGAGTATGTGTATGTATGCTCGTGCACGTGTGTGCGTGTGTGTGTGCACGTGCATGCGTGTGCCCTAGCTGGTTCTTGAATTTTGGGATTCAGGGTTAGTGACTGTTTATTTGAGCTCGCATAGCTCTGTGCTTCTGTGATTTTGGATAATAAAGTAACTTTGTTTTGTAAAAGTAACTGAATTTTAATCCAGCAAGACATATTGTTCAAAGTCCCCTGGTTTCATTATTTTTAATGTCTCAGTGGTTATTTGATTCTAATGAGGGCCTGAAGAGGGCAGCTTTTCCCAGATCAGTTCTGAGGATTCACAAGTCAGGTGCCTGTTCACACCATCTCTACATCCTGTACCATCACCCAGCAAAACAAGAGTCTGGCCTCTCCTGCCATGACAGCTCACTAGCCAGTAATGTATTTTGGGGGAAAAACATTCACTAGGAGTCAGGAGAGGCAAATTTTCATTCTTCCTTATCTGCTGTGGCTGAGAGTAATTCACATGAGCATGCTTCCCAGCTCACTGGAAATTCAGGAGCCTAAACTCAGAGCGGCACATCACACCCCTTGTGTATTTCTTGTGAACCCTCTTCAAAGTTTCAGTCCTCAGTGGTCTCACATCCTCAGCCCCCTTCCCAAGCCCTCTCCAGTCTAGACCTCCCTCCACTGAGGACATGGGGTCCCAGGACCCTAACTCGTCCGTTTGTCCTTTATCAGTATTCCAGGCCCTTTCCTTTCTTTTTTGTTTCACTTCTCTGTGACTTTGCTCACGTTCTCTCAGCCTGAATTTCTCTTCCATAACTTATCTGGCAAAATCTTAGTTTTTATTCTAGTTACAAGCAAATGTCCATTGTTCCAGACGTTTCCCCTTTCCTGCAGGCAGGATCCATGTCCTCTGTTCCCTTAGTGCTGAGCTCATGGCGCAAGCGCAGCAGAATTTTGTAAAGTGATTGTTTTTATTTGCTTAATTGACTGGGCTGCTCCTCCCACGAAAGTCTGGGTTCCCTGTAGCGCACCTTTTCCCATACGCATCTCTAATTCCAGCGTACAAGGCGTGGAGCACGGTCATAGGCACTGAACAAATGTTCACTAGAATTGACATATTTTTCATCTGTCTGAGGAAAAAAGAAAGACATAGTGCCTCCTTTCCTAAAAAAAAACCCACTCTGTTAATGTTCTTGATTCTCTTTCTGTATTTTAAAGCATGTTGCTGTCATAGATTATCCTTTCTTAGGCTTACATCTTCTCTTCTACTGGCTTTTTTTTTCTTTCCTTCAGGAAGTAGATGCTTTTACTGCGTGTGGAAAAAAGGGAAGCAGAGGTGTGCAAGTATGCGATCTTCAGATTTATAAATAGTGAGGAGAGGTGCATTCTTCTTGGAGTAATAATGGGCTTCTCTTCTGACTTGTGTGGGGAGATCTATTACATATATATTATGTATATACGTATATATTATATATATATATGTATATTTGCCTTACTCTCCCTCCACCCCAGCAATTCCTGCCTATGAGAGCAAGGAAGGGTGTGTTAGAGGATGTTTTGTTGAGACTTCAGAGGCGATATTCGGATTCGTGACCTTGCCTGGACTACGTGTCTGCTTGTGAGTTGCCGCCAGCAAGTCCGGCAGCACTTAAGATAAAGAAGGGAGTGGATCACAGAGTTTCTTGAGCCTGGGGACCTGGCCATTTCCGGGGGGGTCTAGAAATTCTTATGATACACAAAATGAGATAAAGAGCATTGCTGAGGAAACCCAGAGATGCATATTTGCACACAAACTGATGACATCAGTTTGCAGCCTGGTACTATAAGCGGGACTCCCCTAAACTGCAATTTGAAGTCTCACCCGCAGAGTGGACCCACTGCCCGGGACCTTTCCCACTGGGGACTCCAGATTGCTGTTCCAGGGAGTTCCCAGCGCTGTTCCAGTCTGGATATAGGTGTCGGCCCAATTTGGTGATGTACGTGCTTTTCCTTTTCTTTCCCTTTTCATTTCTATTTCTTTCTTTTTAATGATTTTCTATTAAAGTTAAGTTGAAATTGTCTATTGGTGTGACAAGTGGTGTCTTTTTGTTAACGAATCCTTTGAACCTAGAACGAAGGTAAAACTTTCGGCAAAACAGGGTGGTCGCTCCTTTCCTGTTCTCCAGACTCTCTTTATGGCTCATCTGACAGCTCTTCTTTCTACTATAAGAAGGGATTAAAGAAAACAATCCCCAGGCCTTCACCTCCTACTGTCACTACTTCTCCCTTCAGCTGACCCTTCGCTGATATTACCGACTCCAAAAGCTTGATCACCTCCCTGTAGAGGACTCCAACATCTAGCTTTCTCACTTCAGTCTCTTCCCCAAGTCCTGAATCTGCTTCTGCCAGCTCGCACTGTTTTGTTTATCTTCCCTAAATGAATGGAATGCATTGTCAGGACATCAGCCTTAAGGCCAAAAACCTAACCATTCATCTTTTCTCCCCGGAGGAACTCTTTGCTATTGGTCTCATCTAGTCTGTTCTTTTATCTTTGACTCTTAATCCTAAATGCAATATGTTGCCAAACACAATCAACTCTACTGCTACTGTTTTCTTGTTTCTTTACTCCTCTCTCCATGGCCTCTGTCAGTATGCGAGGTAAAGGATATATTTCTGATCTATATTACAGCAAAAGAAACTCATCTCCCCAGTTCTAGTTTCTCCCTGATAGAAATCATTCCTCACCGCATTTACAGATCTTCCTAAACCACAGTTTATATAAAGCCATTCTACTGGCAAAGAGCCTGTGGTGTCTCAGCTTTCTGAATTAAGTTTAAACTCCTCTGGTTGGATGTTTAAGGCTGGCTACAGAGCAGTCCAAACCTTTATTTACAGACTTGTAGCCAGTTTTTACCGTTCTTCCACCCAAGGCACCAATCACATTGGACAGCTCTATGGCCCCGGAATTTGCCCTTAATTTTCCCCGGCTACCTTTGCTTCTGTTGATCCTTCCACCTAGAAGGATCATCACACCTTTCATCCCAGCATGGTGAAAGCCAAGACAGCCTTCAAGGCTCATCTACAAGCTTATTTAAAGGAATAATCCCTTTTCTGTTTTGCATCAAGGCAGCAGCAATCTCTTTTTTGATCTACCAGTGAGTGTCTGTATCACGTATTCTATTGTCATTTTTTTTGATACTTGTGTTTTCTCCTCTCCCATTACTGTGAACTGCTTGGAGGCAGAATTTATCCTTTATGTTTTGTTTTTTGTTTTTTAATGTTTTATTCCTTGTAATAGCAGGTAGGTTACCTTGTACAGAGTAAACACTCAACAGACATTACTGGGTTGAATGAATGTAGTTGCAGGACTCTTGGCCGATAGTTTACCCTCTGAGATGCATGTCCCTCATCTGTAAAAGCAGGATGTTGCACGATGAATCCCCATCAGCGTCATAATTCTATAATTATATTCATGTTGTAACGGGGAAGTGCTAAATCGGACTCCACGTTGGATCTGTTTCTTTGACTTTAACTTTTGCTTTTGGTTGCTTTTGTTATTATAATCATACATAATGGCCTGCTGCAGGGAACCCTGCCCACCTGTGAATGGCTGCTAGAAAAAAGAAACTAATTCATCCCCTCACCGAGGCTGGTCATTCCAGGAGATGTTTTGCAAGACGGATGGCCCTTTTACTTTACTTCCTTACCTCCTCTCCATCTCTGATTCTATAAAAGAAACTGGCATCCAGACCTAGAGAAGATGGTTTTTCAGAGACACTAGTCTGCTGTCTTCTCCATCTGCCGGCTTTCCGAATAAAGTCGCATTCCCTGCCTCAGCACCCCGTCTTCAGTTCGTTGGCCTGTCCTGCGGTGAGCAGGGTGAGCTTGAACTCTGTAACGATGTCATATATATTCATAATTATATTCATTGTTTTTTTGGCATTTTGGGGTGTGAGCTTGGAAGAGGAGTTTTCACAGTCACTATAAACTTTTTAACTGACTTCTCCTCCTGAAGCTATTCACTTAAGGGATACTGAAAGATGGAGAGGACTGGTACTTTATTACACAGCACTGGATCTCCTTCTTACCAATGAAAAAAAAGTGTTGCTGCCGTATCAGTAAACAAAGGATGTTGCCGCCATCAAGCCATCACATTACAGCTGCCTGGACGGTGAGCCCTGAGGGAACTCAGGATGGAGACAGGATGCCTGCCATCAAGCCCTCAGCCACTGCAGCCCCACAACGGTGCACCCTGCAAGGACTCAGGGTGAGAAAGCACTGGACAGTGGCCCCAGGTAGCTGAGGTGCAGATCAAAGGAATGATTTCAATGAGCCCAGATTTTGCATCTTCCCGTACGTAGAAAAGCACTAAATTCCTTAACTTGAGATGTCTGGTTTTCTTTAATTAACAGTAATCTTTTGACGTTCAGAGTACTTGGTCTTTGTTGCAAAAACTCCTGTGTATCCTCGCTCCCCCCTTACCTCTTCGGAGCAGACCTTCAGAGCTATCTGAGATGCTGTGTCCCAGGCTAAATTCCTCAGTTTTGACTGCCAAATAAAACATAATTCTCAACTTTTAGGCTGTGCATTTTTTTTTTTTTCAGTTGACATTCTCTTACCCAGTTTCTGAGCATGACGATTTTTAGGACATTCCTGGAATAATAAGGTCACAAACTCTTAGAGATGTTAGGATTTGTACTTCATATCCGTCTTTTAAAATTGCTGAAATCATTATTAATAACAGTATTTATTGAGCATCTACTGCCTTGCCAAACAGTGTGCTTAGCTCTTCCTGTGTATCTTATTATTCCTCACAACAACCCCTAGAATAGGTTCTATTATCCTTATTTCACAGATGAAGAAAATTCAGAAGACTGTTTGGTACATTAAAAGCATTTAGTAAATTCTGTGACTACTGTCCCTGTGTGTAGGGAAAATATAATGATCATTATTAAAATTTTAGAAATTTTGCTGAAACTTCTGATTATATTTATGGTCTTTTCCATGCCACTTTAAAAAACTTTATCTTACTATTTTCTTGGGTTTTACTTTCATATAAGACAAACAGTATGAAATTTAGTTGAAAATTCCCTAATTTGGCTCCAGTGGAATTTGGACGTTTATTGACTTGAAGTCAAACTTTGCTCCGCAAAAGCGTTTATCAACGTGTGGTCCATGGCCCCTGGTGGTTCTTGGTGGGAGTGGGCAGTGTCCATGGACTGGTGAGAACTAATCAAGTCTGCCAGGTGCTGTCAAACAAAGGTAGGGAGCCACTCGTGTTTTTTTGTTTTGTTTTGTTTTGTTTTTTGCAGTACGCGGGCCTCTCACTGTTGTGGCCTCTCCCGTTGCAGAGCACAGGCTCCAGACGTGCAGGCTCAGCGGCCGTGGCTCACGGGCCCAGCCGCTCCGCGGCACGTGGGATCTTCCCGGACCGGGGCACGAACCCGTGTCCCCTGCATCGGCAGGCGGACTCTCAACCACTGCGCCACCAGGGAAGCCCACCACTCGTGTTTTTGCACCATTCATTTTAAGCAAAGTTCAGTAATCTGCTTGCAAACTCATTGAGTTTTTCCTAGAATGGCAACAAAATAAGGTTTTCCTATCTGTGATAATCCAATGCTGTTGCTAATGGCACATAAGAAATGGAAACTATAGAGGCATCATTCAAAGAGCAAAGTCAGGCACTTATCAAGGTTGATATTTAACACCTGTTATTAACACCTGTTGATTGGTGACGTGTGACAAACTTTTAGGTACTAGGGACGCAGTGGTGAAGAAAGCTCTGCTCTTGTAGAGCTTATATTCTCATTGGGAGGAACCACATAACAGCCAAGTCAAGATTCATTTCAGAAAGTGACAAATGCCCTGAAGAGACTAGAGAGCTTAATGCTGTCAGGGTGTATATCCAGCAACTATGCACCCATCTGGCTATGCTTGTAGTCTGCAGCTTGCATCCCTTCTGATTGGTGCTCATGCTTTAGACATCATTAAATAGTTTTTTACTATCCCTTCTGGATGTGGTGGTAAGGGACTGGGAGTGCGGTAATACAGATTGAGAAGTTAGGATAGACTTTACTGAGGCTTTTAACTGAGATGAAGGTGATGAGAGGAAGCAGCCGTATGAAATAAGAGAATCCACGGGGATCAAGGGACAAGCTCGTGCAAAGGTACCATGGCAAGCAAAAGCGGGACCTTTCTGTGCCAAAGAATGAAGACTTGTCTGGTTGCAACGTCGTGTGTCAGGGGGACAGTGGAGGGAGGTAAAGTCAGATAGGTGTCCATGACATGCATTGTGGAAGAGCCGTCACCTGTGCTTATGGCCAATATGTTGCTTGATGAGTGGAGGACTGTCCTGACGTGGATCCATTTTCAGTTAGTATATGGGGAAATACACAATAATCTTTTTAACTACGATTGGATAAACGTGTTTGGTATCAGTAACAAGCAGTAATCACTATATGTGTCACAAATAGGGTTTTGATATGCAAATAAAATAGTAAGCATCTAAGTGTCAAATATTCAGTCAGTAACTGGCAATATGCCCAATCTGAATTTAGTGTTCAAGTAAAGAGAAAACCTTGTGAGTGTCGGTAATCGTGGCCATTGAATGTCTCACTTTTCAGGTTGCTATTCAAATATACAGGCTAGAAGTGAAAGCCAGACTCACTTTTTCCCTCTGAAGTATGCTAGTTGTCAAGGGGGAGGGTGCTCCTGGGAGCTTTTCAAATGAGGGGTAAGATTCCTTTAACGATTCACGGCATCGATAAAAGATTAAGGTCTATTTCTCTGATTTCAGGCACTTTTGCTTTGTGACATATCTCAGAAATACATAGAGTAACTTGAATAGTCTGAATATATTACTTTAGTGACAATATGATGTTAATACTGCTGATAAGACAACAGATTTCTTAAGAAGTCTAAATTGGTACATAGAACTCAATTGCCAAGAGTATGGTTCTTTTTCTTCTTCACTTGTCAGATAAGAAAATCATTGACCCACTGTGATATATTTTAAAAACAAATTTAAATGGTGCCACAGAACACGAAGAAATGTTTTCCATAAATAAATACAAAAAAAGAGAGTTTAAAATAAATACATTTACCACTCTTCCCCTTCCGGATCATTCAAATGCTTTTGAATGCGATGTAGTAATCAATTTAGCATCTTTCGGCGCGCAGGGCATCATATTCAATATGAAATCTCCCCATAGTTTGGATATGTTTCATGTTCGATCCAAATATCTAGAACTATAAGGCAGAAACACAAAACATTCAAACTCATTTTAGGTGACTTGTATTTGTTGTCTTAATGTAAGTTAAGAATTTCTGATTTGGTAGAAATAAAGAATAAATGAAGTAATTCACTGGATACAGGACCTGATTTGCATCCCCAGGTAGTCATTATTCAGCCTAGTACAAATAAGTTGGTGAAAACTTTCAAATAATATCATCCATCTCACTGACACAAAATATTTTTAATATTGTTAACTTGAAATCTGGTTATTAATTTTATTATTTAAAAGCTTGTAATAATCCTGTTTCTCAATTTATCTAGAATTGGTATCCTGTCAATGTAATGAAGACACAGTACATGGTCCACAAATGAGAAACTCTGCTCTATAAAATAAGAGATTCACGCTGTAAGTGGGACTTTCCTGAGTGCACAGGAGAGACTGATTTAGGGTTTAGGAATAGCAGTTAATTGGAAGAGAGTTCATTATCCTAAACATAATGAGTGCAAAAGTCCATTAATTCTGAAGTCTTTTCTGTAACCAGATTTGGATCTGTAGCAATGCAGTTATTATTGCACCAAATAGATGGTTTGGACCCGACCATTGTCAATTGAATGAATGTTTTTGAAAGTGATCTTTATTTCTCTTAGGGTGTGAAGTGAGTTTTCATGTGTAATCTAGCAGAGGCTGCTGCTGCCATGGTTTCTGCGCATGGTATCAAGATTGGAAGGTAAGTTTGTATACTTCTAAAAAGAAAGTAAAAGGCAGATAAAGAAAAGGATTATCCACACTACAAGGAAGCAGCCAACCCCAGAACATGGGACCTTCTACAATGCAAATGATCTATTTTCTACAATAGATCAGTGGCATTAAAAAAAATTGGAGTGGGCTGAAGAGCAGAGAAGAGTGAAGAAGTATGATGAAATGCAAAGTATAGACCTTATATAGATCCTGCTTCAGAGAAAACAACTATAAAATTATGGTTGAGATAAAAAGTAAAATTAAACGTATATTGATGGTATTAAAGAATTATTGGAATGTTTGGTGTGATAGTGGTGCCCTGGTGGTGATATCAAAAGCTGTTTTTATGTTTTAAAATTAAATAATGATGTATTTGCAGATGAATGACATGATATCTGGGTTTTCCTTTAGAACATTCAGAAGAAGAATTAGAGGAGAGTGGATAAAACTGCATGTGCAAAATGTTGATAAATATTCCAGTTGGGTGAGTAATACCTAAATTGTCATTATACTGTTCTGTCTACTTCTGTGTACATTTGTAGCTACTTCGGCTTATTTAATGATTATATTTGTTGGGGAAATACAATGGTGGGAATATTTCTGCAGTAGCTTTTGATTTTAAAAGAAGAATTGCAAGAGTTATGGCCTCCCAGTGGAGTTATGAACATGTTGGGAAATACCTGGGTATGGTGGCGAGGTTTTATGCAACGGTGGGTTTATTCAATACTAAATAGAATTTAATATTAAATAGAATAGGCTATATGGCAGCTGTTTATAACTTCCCAAGGCCTTTTAGAAGTATAAAAAATAATGTACATTGTTTTGATTATAATGATAGGGTGAGAAAATCTGTGGATGAAATGTTGTATTATTGTTTTTAAGTATTAACAGAATAATGGCTTGATTGAGCAGAATGTGCAGGTACAAGAACACTTTAATCTCCTGAGAAGAACAAACAGAGTTCCTGACGTAGATGTGGCCAAGGTGTACCTAACCACAGAAGATGAAAGAGACTGGAGGCAATAAGAAGATTGTTTAACTTGTTTAACTTGCTGATGTAAATTACTTTTGTTCTATGGTTTATGTAAAGGATTTTTTGGCATGGGAATCATGGGAATGAGGTTGTTAAGATTAAAAATGAGATTATGTTATAGTATAAATGCTTTGGAATCATGAAAAATAAATTTGTCAGAGCCTTGCATCCTTTGAGGTGTCTTGTGCTCTGTCCACGCCGACTCCGTCTCCCCTTTGGGTGAAACCTGTTCAGCTGGGGCTGGTCCTCGGCAAGTGGCGCCCGAACAGGGACCTGAAGGGGTAAGTATTATTTTTTTTTCTCGGACGGATAGGAGTCTCACCGTAGGGTGCTGCAGACCCCCAGTTAAGAATACTGGTTAGGAAGGTGAGTAAGCCGGTGTCAAGATGGGACACGCTGAGTCCAAAGAGAGGCTCTTATTTATTGATATAGTTAAACATATGATAAATGGAAGAGGAATTAAGGTAACTAGTAAGCAACTAACTCAGTTTTTTCAGTTTGTACAGGAACAATGCCCATGGTTTCCAGAACAGGGAACAGTTAATATAGAAACCTGGCAAAAGGTGGGGCAAACTTTGCAAGTATATTATAGTCATTTTGGACCTGAGAAGGTTCCAGTAGATACTTTTACTTTATGGAACCTTATTAGAGAGAGCATTGCTCCCTTGCCTGAAGGTCAAAAGAACCCATATAAATATCCTACAGAAGTAATGGATGAATGTACTCCGTTACTTTCCTCAAAAACATTAAAAGATACTAAGGTTTTGGCTGCAGCTTTAAAAGATTGTAACCTTAATGATAATGACTCAGAGGAGGAAACTGAGTCACCTACTGATAATAAGTCTAATTTGCTAAAGAACCCTCCTTTTAATGATGAATTGCCTCCTGCAGATCAGGATGATTTAGATGCTGCTGCATATGATTATGAAAGAAGGAAATATGAACCCCATGGTGCTTTTTTAATGCAAGAAACTAAGAAAAATAGGCCTAATTTACAGGATATGCGCCCTTTGAGTCGTTTACCGACCGCCCCACCGGCACCTTTAAGTTCTTCCTTTCTCCCTTTAAAAAGGTCAGGACATTCAACTTTAAATGTCAGAGCCTTGCATCCTTTGAGGTGTCTTGTGCTCTGTCCACGCCGACTCCGTCTCCCCTTTGGGTGAAACCTGTTCAGCTGGGGCTGGTCCTCGGCATACATTTTGTATTTTCCATAGTAGCAGGTGTTTTTTTCCCCACGTTTATTAAAATGAACCATTCAGCAGACCACTGTATACAGTCTTTAGGTTCACAGAAACTGGTGTTTCAAGAACCTCAGTCAGCAGTGCACTGTTAGACGATTTGATGCCATAATAGCATGCAACTTCAGAAATATTAGGAAAGTCTATAGTTAAATGGAAAAACTATTATCTTAATGCTCTTTTATTCAATTAATCCCCATATGTGGCTTTTCTTTTTTTAAACATTTTTTAAAATTTTGAAATATATGCAGAAAAGTGCATAAAATAAATGTATAGTTTAATAAAGAATTAAAGAGCAAATACTGTATGATCTTCACTCATGTTAAGAAATCAACTATTGTAAGAACAGAAAATCACTTTGTATACCTTCTGGATCGTAACCCTTTCCCCTTACCTTGAGTCACTTCTTAACTCAGACTTAGTTTTGCCAGCTTTTGAATTTTATATAGACGGAATGATATGGTGTATATTATGTTCCCTTTGCTTATTTTGTACAACATTATGTTTGTGAGATTCAGTCGCACACTTTTTGCTTTTCGCTGTAATGCAATCATTTTTATAGCTCTACAGTATAATAATTCTGCTGTAGACATTCCTGTACATGTAACTTTGGGCACAAGGACACGGTTTCCTGAAGGCTTATACTCAGGAGGAGAATGGCTGCCTCATCGGATTTGCTGCTTTTTAACACAGATGCCCACGTACGCTTATATCTGTCTTATCTGCTCTGCCAATATACGCATTATTGTCTTAACTTCAGCCAACTTCCTTTGATAGGTAGTCTTTTCATAATTAGAGTTTAAAATGGGTCTAATTTTTATTGTTATTTCTTCTTTAACCTGATTCAGAGGAGCATTTCTCAAAAAAAATTTTTTTTGAAATTGAAATAAATACAGAAAACTGTACAATTATAGTTATTACAGCAAAAATGAGCAGCTCCATATGTTTACCACTCAAAAGACCCTCTCATGCCTCCTCCCAAGGCCAAGAGAGGGCCAAGGGTTTAAATTAAGAAAGTACTTACTTTCAGAGTCTGGCAAGTGCAGAAGCGGCATCTGCCTGATAGTGAATGCATTCTTAAATTTTGCCTCCTAGGTATCTCACTCTCTCATAATCCTAGTTCAGGCCCTGGCAGCCATAGACGATATGTAAATAAATGACCATGGCTGTGTTCCAATGAAACTTCATTTACAAAAACAAGCAATGGGCCAGAATTTGCCTGTGGACTATAATTTCCTGACTTCTGACCTAGATTCTTCCTTCTGACCTATCTGCCAGCTCACTAATTCTCCCTTCAGCTTCATCTAATCTGTTGTTAATCTCATCTCTTTACTTTCTTTTTCACTTCCAGCATATCTGTTTGCAATTTTTTTTTCAAATCTGTGCTATCAGTATTTACAGTTTCTTATTTCCTAAAGACGTTTTAAGCTTGACTCTTATTTCTTTCGGTCGTAGATGTTAAGTAAGCATAGTAGTTTTATGGTCTGTGACTGATAATTCCAGCATTTGAAGTCTTGCAGCTCTGCTTTTGATTTTTGCCCATATTTATTTCTTTGAGTGCTTATTTATCTTTTATCCTATGCTCCTCCATATCCTTGCAAACTTTTTTGTGGAGATAATTTGAAGCCTAGGATAAAAGTATATTCGTCTAGAGCAGTGGTTCTACAGGTGTGGACCCTGGACCAGCAACATCAGCATCACCTGAGAATTTGTTAGAAATGTAAATTCTTGGGCCTCATCCCACACCCACTGAATCAGAAGGTCTGGAGTTGAGGACCAGCAGTATGTATTTTAACAACCCTCTGTGTGATTCTGATGCGTGCTCAAGTTGGAAAACCACTGCTTTCAGAAAGATTTTCATTGTTTACGTTCCACACCTAGTCTTTCTGGAATCTAGTTAAATTCATGTCTTGAGTGTTTTGGGCCTCTTAGATGATGTAAATCTGGTTGATGTGAATGTCAGATTTGCCCTGGGGGCCTGTAGCCACTGTGGTCTCAGCTGAATATGGGAAAGTCTCTTAGACCCTCCACCTCAAGCAGACCCTGGATTTGATTCCTGTTTCCCTCTTTCCATATGCCCCCTCCAACCAAAATTCAAAGTTTCCAAGTGGTAAAGGCTTCAGGTGAAAGGAAGGTCAGTGGCCCCCTTTTCTCTGGATTCAAACTTGCCCCTCAGATCTGGCTAGTCATTCCTTACCATCTTGTTAGCTGACTGATGTCTTTAAGAGGATGTTTTTGTGTTTCATCCAGCAATTTCAGTTTGTTTCTAGCAGGAGAGTCAGTCCCAATCTCCTACCCTCCCCCCATTATAGGAGATGACCTCATGCAGGTATTTCTAGGATCACAGTAAGTCCCCCACATACAAATCTTCAAGTTGCGAACTTTCAAAGACGTGAACATGTGTCCACGTGTCCAATCACGTGAGTTAATCACGTGTCTGGCATACACTGTCACATGCGTGCATCCTCTACAAGTGGTTGTGCTTTCATGTACTTTACTGTACAGTACTGTATAGAGTACAGGAGTACAGTATCTTTATTTCAAGCCCAGGATGTCTAGGAGTAAGTGGAAGAAGAAGTAACTGAAGAACCAAAGAGATTCATGACGCAGGAAATGGCAAGGGGATTTTCTTTATCTGAGGAGGCACTGTTAGTTTTTGAGGTACAGGACCTGAACGTAGAACGGTACACGAAGGTTGCAGCAGCCATTCAGAATGAAATCCAGTGCTACCATGTCATGTATGATGAGAAAAAAAGAGCTACTACCCAGACATCACTGGATCATTTTTTCAAAAGGGTAGATAGCATTGAATCCAGCAAGGAACCGGAACCTGTGCCATCAGCGTCAGGCGTGAGTGAAACTGCAGCTCGCCCTCCGTCCCCTATTTCTGACGATCCTTCAGCTCTGCCATCTCCCACCGCCTCTCCCCACTCCAGTCAGTAACTCTTCTTGCCTGTTCCCTCGATGCCAGCCCCTGGATGCCAGCTGTTGTACTGGACTACTGTACTTTTCAAGGTAGTGTAACGTTAAAAACGTTTATTTTTTGTGTTTGTTTGTTTCGTATGTATTCTTTGTGTGAAGAGTATTATAAACCTGGGACAGTACATACTGTATAGCCGACTGTGTCAGTGGGGCACCTAGGCTAACTTTATTGGTCTTACTGACAAATTGGACTTATGAACGCACTCTTGGAATGGAACTCATTCGTATGTAAGGGACTTACTGTATTTGTTTTTATCTAAACACAAGAGAAAACAAAAAAATGTAGACAATTTACCTTAGTGGGGACATGACACTGATATGAAATGTTCTTAAAAGGCTTACATCGTGTCTTGAGATTTATGCCTAAAAAATATACAGATTTACTCACCAATGAAGCATTCTGACCTTGTTAAGACTGCTCTCTGGATGCTGAAATATCTTTTGCTTCATTCATATATCACAAGTCTTTGGAAGTGATGTAGCAATCACCTGAGACTTAAATTTAATCTCGGATGGTTTCTATTCATGTACTTATTATGAAAAATATGTTGGCAGAGAGTTGATGGGTTTTATCATTCTGAGGTGGAACGTTGCTATAAGGAAGTGAATTTATTGACTGTTCGATGAAAATAACATATTTATGCAAAATGTTTCCATAAAGCAACATCTGCTTTTGGCTTGAGGAGACATATTCACACAAGAATGGAGACAGAGGTGTAAGGGAAGTTGATTTAATTTAAGATCCCAAATCTCTCTACCAGGACTTCTTTATAGATAGTGCGAAAATATTTCATGGACAGATATTGAAATTTCATAAAACCCCAGTGTTCTGTGACAAACCTGATGGCATTTAAACAGAAACCGGTGGATTCTGAAGAAGGGCAATGTGTACTCTAGTGAAAGGAGACCAAATGTAATTCTCTAGAGAAATGTGGATGAAAATTCAGTCTCCCTGGTGCGCTTCTAAGTGACTGTTCTGTCCTCTCAACATACTGTGTTCAGACAACTAAAATAAATGCCCAAGGAGCCTGGAAAACTAGCAGACCAATAGAACCAGGATGTGGAGATATTATTACAAGAAGAAAGGATTTAAAGTGTTACCTCAGGAAGTTTACCCGGATTCATGATTAGTCATAAAATCTCTTTCTTTCTTAACCCAAATCACAATCTGCGTCTTCAGATGTTGTCTGTTAGGCACATCTGTGAGAGCAAGCACGGTCCAGAGGCTGGGCTTGGGGATGCATCACATTTGTGGTACTTTCTATAAAATGAGCCTGTGAGTGAACTTGTTTGTAAGCTCAGGTGATATGATTTCCAGACCTATCAAAGTTGTTCCTTCCTTTTTTTTTTTTTTCCAATTCTACAGCGAAAATTTGGATGTTTATGGTATCAGTGGTAAGACAGTTCAGGAGCCTAACATTCCCATAAGGTCCTGCTGCTGTAGTGAGTCATTTATCTGAGAAAGACTGACTCAAAAACAGGGATGCTCACCTTCAAGGTCACTGAAAGACACTTTGTATTAGAACACATTTTCAGGACCTCCACATGTCATTGGAGGTGACACCAGTGACAGGTGACAGAGCAGGTGACACCTGCTCTCAGATGTTTACGTGCCTCTCACGCTGCTCACTGAAAATACACAAGCTGATCAGTGGGAGAAATTGTCCAAAGGCTTTAGCTATATTATCTGCTTAATATCACCACATGAAACTATGCTTTTCTTTCATTTCTTATATCCCAAAGTAAATATGGTTAAGATAAAAAAGAGGGCATGAGGGTATAAAAACTTTTTTCTTTTTCCTGTTGAATCTGTATACCTGGCCAGTTTTTAGCCAGTTGCTTCCTTATTTTCTTTTGCTTTGAGTTGTCTTGCCTCACTTTTCTCTTCAAACATCCTAGATCACCTATTATGTTTCCAATACTATGCAAAAAATCGAAAGAGCCCATCTCTGCCCTTGAAGAGCTCCATCTAATAGGTACTTAGAAAACAAATGAGGATGCGGTCCAGTCTGCAAACAGAGGCATGAGCAGTGATCTATGAGAATTTACATAAGTGCAGTGGGAATTTCTTACTATGCCAAGGTAAACATTTTTATTTGAAAAATATTGTTTACAAATACAGTGGAGCCATCAATATAATTCACAGTTTATACATAATGAAAATCATAGAGAAACACAAAATCACTTAGCAGATCAACTGAAGAGCTGGTACTAAGATTTGATGAGTAATCCATCAACATAGCTCCCAGTCAGGTAGCTCATGTCCTCCGGTGAGTTCTGAAGTGTGTGACGGGGAGTGCGGTTCAGCACCCTGGACAGGGCCACCTCTGCGCCTGCCTCATACCGCAGCATCAGCTCCTGTGTTCCTCCTACACTGGGTGCCGTAGGATGACCGGTGAGCAGGACGTGATGTTATCAACAGAATTGTGGTAACAGTTGTTATAACCCTATGCTTGATGAAGGTGCTTTCAGAATACTGCTGAGGACGTGAACACCTCATCGACTTGCTGTTCTGAAGCTCACTCCTTTGTTTACACAGAGTGTAAGTGGCCCTGAGCAGACTGTTGGAAGCTCAAGTTATTTGTCAGTGGTTTTTACCAACAGTTACATTAAGCCAGACCTGTTCTTACTGTGAATCTAAATTACAGGTGTGCCATCAGACATGAGTTCTGTTTCGTTTTTGCACTAAAACTGCTGTGTTATTTAGCCTTTGGGAAGAGAAGTCGGAGGTGAAGTGTGTGAGGGAAGATCAGCATTTGAGTTTCTGGATGTGTAATAGCTCTGCCCACCCCAGTGCAGCTAGGCATTTGCACTCTGTGGATAATGCTTGTAGAGTATATAACTGTATGTTCAGAAAATCCAAGGCAAGCACCAGAAAAATTAACATAGTTAAAAATATATATGTGAGTAACCTGGTTGAAAATTATTTAAAAATCAATAACTTTCCTGTATGCCAGCAATAACCTCTTAGAAAATATAATTAAAAAAAAACGGATCCTAGTAATAAACAGAAAATATTTTAAAAGGCCCATAAGTAATCTTACCAAGAAATGTGCAGGACTTACATGAAAAAAGTATGAGATATCACCGAGGGTCATAAAAATAGAATTTAATGAGAGGAAATATTTTTTCCTGGAAGGCAAACAGAATACAATATTTTATTTCTTCTAAAATTAAGTGTAAATATAAATACAATTGCAATAAATATTCCAACTGAACTGCTCCAAAATGTAGCAGTAAAAATAATGTGAATAATGTGTAAAAATGGCTAAAACTTCTTTAAAAGAAGAAAAATGATGTGGGGTTGTCATTAATGGATAATAAAACATTATAACAGTGATATTCAATCAAACCATATATGGATAAAATCCAGCATGGTAAAAGGCAGTTTTCTAAAAATAATACATGATTCAATGTATGATGTTGGGACAATGGGCTGTGTATAAGAAAAATATATAATTGAATTACAATGCAAAAATAATTTCATACTAGTTTCCTGATATAAACAGTATTCACTATATTAAGAGAATAAGAGGTTGTGTCAATGAGAACTGAGATTCCACTTCTGATGATGCAACCCCAGAAGCCAGTACTGATACAGAGACCTTGGAGAAGATGGGAGCTTCAGTGTTGCTGTGAATGAAAGCAACAAAGACGAAAAGAGACCAGACTTGTAATAGGGCATGGGTCTTGGCGAGTAAAGCATGGCCAGAATTTTGGCCTCCCCACTCTCCTATCCCCCAAGACTCTCTTTGGCCAGGAAACTTTGTGCAGTGCACATAATGCACCACTGTGCTCGCAGCCAGCCCTGAGTGGGGGTGATGCTCACACATTCTGGAGGGCAGCTTGGCACATCACACATACCTGTTGCTGCTTTCAGACTTTCCTGTTATAGAAAGGTATCCCAGGGAGATGAGAGAAAAAGCACAATGGGAAAAACTTAAAATAAGCAAATTACTTATTAATAAGGTGTTAGCTAAGAAATTTATATACTTATGAAATAACATTCTTTAAAAGTTTTTAACGAATATGATAGTTTAATAATTAGCATGTTATTGGAGATAAAATTTACATTTCTTCCACTAACAGCCATGCTAAGCATTTCTGTCTCACTGATAATTGGCAGTTTGTGTCCTTGACACCCTTTCTTCCTTCCTTCTTCCTTCCTTCCTTTTCTTATCGTTTCTTCTTCCCTTCCTCCCTCCCTTTCTTCCTTCTTTTTTCTTTTTTGTCATTCACTGTACATGTTTAAAACGGAGGAAACATTATAATCAGAAAAAGCACATTCTTAAACAACAACAAAAGTCCACAAAGACTATTTGAAAAAAATTCAAGAGATTGGTCTGTTACTTGTTTATAATTAAATAGTGGAAGTCGCAGCTAGAAACATGAACTAGGAACAAGTTTGCAATATGCCTCGAATCCCAAGCAGAGCAGATTGAACTTTATTCTGGGGATGACCGAGAGCATTTGGAAATTTTGAGTAGGAATGGAATGAGACAGATGCAGTGCTTCAAGTATTATTGTCTACTTCATAAGGAAAATAGTGTGCCGCTGGCTCAGAGCTCTGTCTCCCCCCCGCCACCCCGTCTCCAGTCATCAGGTGGCGACCTGCTGGCCATCTCCTGAAGTTCTACTTTATAATCACCTGGTGTGAAAAAAGACAATGAGGTATAAATAAGAGTAACGGCCTGACACCAAGCAAAAGAAAATTTTTAGGCTCTAGATTAGAAATTGTGCTGCAGGTGAGAATGTTAAAATGAGAAACAGTTTCAAAAAAAAAAAAGTGATGAGGTGAGGTGCTGGAATAATTTAAAATGAGATGGGTCAAACCCTGCTAACTTTGAAGAGTAATTGGGATGAGAAGCTGAAATTAGATGGCTTTTGGTTTTTTTCTACCTCTTTAATTTCTGCAAGTAATCTGCCATCACCAAAGAATTATGTCTCTTCTTCTAAAGACGGTATAAATTTGAAATAGCCATTAGTCTCTGATCTTGATTTTTTATTTTTGACCCAAGAATACAGAGCATGGTGGAAGCCTTTGCAGCCTCCTCTCCCACTTTGTTTTCTTGTTTGCAGCCCTGAAGCTGGAGGTCGTAGACACGCCAGTAGCCCACCTGGGAGAGCATGGTCCTTGGGAGCGCGCTTCCCCACCTCCTCGCCAGGACCTCCATTGCCATGTGTATCGCCGACATTCCACCTGCTCTGGGAAGCTGTATGTAAGTCATCAGTCACTAAGGGAGCCGTGGTCCTGACCTGAGGAAGGGGTACGCGCTGGACAGTGGTGGCAGAGATGAACTCGTTACTGTCCAGAAAAGACCTGGAAAACGTGGCACATTTTTTCCTTCCTCCTAAAGAAATGATTTCAAACTTTGGAGGAGGGAAGAGTTCAGAGGAGGGAACAGTTCGGACTAGGAACGTACATAGTCTGAATCCAGGAACATCAAAGAGACCATGACCTTAGCTTGGGGAAGGGTTTTCTTCAGAGCCTTTGGACGTTTGGTGGCTCCATTGGCTTTGAGGTGGATGTGGAAAAGCCTTGTTTCAGGGATGCCTTTGTCACTGGTGCAGAAAGTATGGGGAGCTCCCCGCTTTATTAGACTTGCTCTAGGGAGAAAGTAAAGGGGTCTTTAATATCTCATTTCACCTCTTCTGGTCTAGTGATGAGCTGAGAAAGGCAGCCTGAGCCTGAGGACAGCTTTGTGATTCCCTGAGGAAAACCAGGGGCTGCCAGTGTTTCCAGAACTTGAGAACAATACATATTGGGAAGAAGGTAAGAAACTCCACCACTCTATTTTTGCTTATCTCTTTGTTGGGATCTAATGTTGGTGATAGATTGGCTTGCTTAATGAGGTGATACACTTTCTACCAAGAAATTTTCTAGACTGTATTGAACATGACAGTTAAATATTCACTATCATTAGATATTGCAAAGCAAAGGGTCTAAAAACTCCATGAATTTTTTTTTCTTGAATAACATAATTTTCCTAAAAACTATCAAAAAGATGATTGAGTACTGATTCAATGCCCGAGTATATCCAAGTAAAAACTAAACTGCTTAACCAAAATAACATGACTCCAATAGAAAGTATATTAGAAAACACATGCATTGAGCCTTGACTATATTACTGCCTTACGCTGGACACTGACATACACTGTCTCATTTACTCCTGACAATAACTCTGTCAGTGAAAGACCAATGTTCCCATTTTACAGATAAGAGCCAGGAGGCTAGTGGAGGTCAAGGGACATCTGGGGTGCACTGGACATGTGATCCTAACCTAATTCTTCTGACAATGATCCAGTGGTCTTCCCTTTCACCAGAAACAAATGGGTGAACTATTAGAACTTACAAAACAGTTCAGTGATTTTCATCTCCAGCTTAAATTTTGGTGGGACCAAAGAACCGAAATGTCCTTTAATGTTGGTTCATAGCTGGGCGGACAACTCTGTTCCCACCTGTTTGATTTTGGATTTGTAACATTTTGTCAAAATATTTCAATCTTTTCTATTTAAAAATCAACATTTACGCTTGTGATCATTAATTGAACATTTATAATCCTGTGTCACAGCTGAGCTTTTGCTGAGAATGTTGATTTGTTTACTCTGGGGTAATTGCATTTTTGTGTACAGATTCCATTTTTACTCAGATCACCATCTAACTCGGTAACGTTCAGTATGGCCAATGAATCTCATTTTCTCTATAACAAACCTCTAAAGGAGAGTTGATTAGTATCCTTTCATATAAAAAGAAGTGAGGCACAAAACAGTTCAATGGCTGCTTGGGTTCATGTGGCTGGTGGTGTAGTTCAAGCTAAAAGGTGCTTTTCAGGTACATCATATATTGCTCAGCTGGAGGCCTCCAAGTTCCTCCTGAACTCTGAGGCTCCACTTTGCTTTAATAACTGAATAGAATGCCTTGAAGTCCTATATCATGTGATATATTAGGGGGAGGCTACATTCTTCTCAAACATTCCAAATACTCTGAGCATTTGTGTTTCCATGGTTATATGTTGCTTTGAATTCCCACTGACACCAAATTCTTGTTACCCTAATTGCCAGTCTCCTTCTAGAACAAGCACTGTTGAATGAGGCATCCCTTTCTAAAGGTTCTTCACCTGTGTCCATCACAGAGGCTCTATCACTGGGCTTCTCTTCCTCAGCGTGCAGCTGGCTTGAGGTTCTCTGTGCTGAGGACCTTCCTTCCATCCAGTTTTCTCTATCCTAAAACCTGTCTCCCAGATATTCAAAATGAATAATTATTCCTTTTATTTGATATGCATATAAAGACTTTGATTGAAGGTGTCCTATTTAGTCTATGTTTATAGGTAACTTTTTTTTTTTTAATCAATCAAACATACTGTGCTTCTCTTAAACATACAAGAACTTTTCCCCTTAGGAGGAATCTGCCTACAGAGCAGGTATAAGTTCAAATTGCAGCTGAGGTGTTTGTTTTTTTTTGGCGGTACGCGGGCCTCTCACCGCCGCGGCCTCTCCCATTGCGGAGCACAGGCTCCGGACGTGCAGGCTCAGCGGCCATGGCTCACGGGCCCAGCCGCTCTGCGGCATGTGGGATCTTCCTGGACCGGGGCACGAACCTGTGTCCTCTGCATCGGCAGGCGGACTCTCAACCACTGCGCCACCAGGGAAGCCCATGCAGCTGAGTTTTTAAAGTAGAGATTTTGTCTTTTGCTATGTTGATTTCACATTTGGGCAGCTGGAGAGTCTCTGATTGTAATTTCTTTGTGGCTTACAGCTTTATTTTCTTACCCAGTGTTTATTCTCTTTAATAGCAGAAGTATGACTTTTTGGGGGGTGAGAGTTGGAGGACAGTGATGTGCTCCATTGAAATGCCGATTTCCTTGTCTCCCTTTTAGCTGGTGGTAGGCTTGTGGAATTACCCCATCAGTAGTGCTCTCAGGTTCAGGCATGGGGACCTCTGCCCTGAGCTCCACACCTCAGAGGACCCCACATACCACAAATAGACACAAAATAGCTTATTGAGGAACACAAATGCCTCTGTCAGACTGAAGATCTGTCCTTGAACTTGGACAGATCCTAACCCTCTGCTCTCAGGACTGACACTCCTCTGGCCCAGGAAAATGGAAATCCTTCTCTTATTCTCTCTATGCAAAACAAAGACCAGGTAAACCCCAATTCGGGGAAGTGTTGTGTATTATGCCACTGCCGACTTTGGAACGGACCTTGCTCTGAAGTCAGGGAGGATGTGAGTAGCAGCAGGGCTTAGACAAGAAAAAAGAAATACGGATTTGTCACCTCCTTCGTCTCATATGCATAAATGGGCAAGATTCTTTGTAATAAAATATCACTTTAGACCAGTGCTGTGCTTCCGTTTCCTTGCTTCTTTTTGTGCCCCTATTTATGATTCCAGAGGTAATCGTTAATTAGCTCAGCATTTACAAGAGCTGTCCATTGACATTTCACAGCATTAAACAAGTCATACAACACTGAAATTTGAATATCTGCAGATCTAGACATAATGTGTGGAGCACGGTAACAGTGTTTGATATTAGCAACAAACACTAACATTATGAGTGGTTTTATTTTTGTAAATATACTTAATGTAAGTTGATTAAATTTCAAAATAATTAAATGAAACTTTTTTAAGCCTAACCTAAATAACTTAATATAAGTAAAAAATTAAACTTTTCAGTTTAACCTAAAACTTAATCTAAATAGCAAAATAATCTTACTCTAGTACACCTGGCGTATATAACCACGTATATGGTTAGTTCAGTAATTACACAGTTCTCTGCCAAATTTATAAGAATGAAAGTCGTTATGGCTGAATGTTTGTGCCTGCCCTCCCACCCCCCCAAATTCATATGTGAAAGCCCTAACCCCCAATGGCCTGGTATGCAGAGCCTTTGGGAAATAATTAGGTTTTGGATAAGTAGGTTTAGGAGTACATGAGGATGGGCCCCTATAATGGGATTAGTGTCCTTATGAAAAGAGCAAGAGAGACACAAGAGCTCTCTCTCCACCATGCCATGTGAGAACACCGTGAGAAGGTGGCCACCTGCCAGCCAGGAAGAGGTTCTCACCAGGAACTGAATCTGTTGCTGCCTTGGTCTTTGTCTCTAGCCTCCAGAGCTGTGAGAAATGGATGTCTGTTGTTTAAGCCACCTGGTCTATGGTATTTTGTTATAGCAGCCCAAGATGATTAAGTTAGAAATATTGAGCTGGCCAAAAAGTTCACTTGGGTTTTTCCGTATTTGTTATGAAAAACCCAAACGAAGTTTTTGGCCAACGCAATACTTTGAGAACAAGGACGATGTATTATTTTAATTTTACCAATACCGTGGAAGAAATCTGTAAAATATACCCACCGATGTTCTCTGCTACAAGTACAGTTTCAGTGAAAACGATGCTCTTGTGCCTATTGGTAGCTGTTCTCTCTGTTCTTGGTCTGGATCCCATTTCCCCCCATCTTCTCAGGGACCTACACCTGGAGTTATCCCTTCTCACACTTTCATCATTATATCATATTTTGTTGTATCTTCCATGCTAGAAAGAGAAAAGTAACCTAAAACAAATCATTGCACTACATTCCCTAACAGCTACAGTGCATATCTCCACTTGCTTTCACAGGTAAATTTAATACATTCTACTTCCACAGTTGCCATTCGTTCCTCAAATAATTCCTCTTTGGCTTCCATCTCTACCGCTGCATTGAAACTACTTTTGTCAATAACTTTCCTGTTACCAAATCCAGGCAACATTTTATGTGTTTATCTTGTCTGAACTGTTAGTAGCATCCCACACAAATGATACTCCCTCCTACTTGAAACATTTATTCTTTTCTTAGATATCTTAACTCTCAGAGTTCTTCCTATCTCATTATTTATTTTCAGTGTTACTTTCCTTCTATTTCTAATTTCTAGCTTTTGGCCAGCCTCAGTGTTTTATGCTTACATATAATCTAATTCAATTGATTTCATTTAGTCTCATGCCTTTAAAAATAACTAAGATAATTCAAAAGATCAGATTCTAAAATCAGACTCAAAAGAATCAAATATTTTACTCACTATCAAAATTTAGTAATAGTTTCAAGGATATATGTAACTGTGAGGCACAGGAAAAGCAGGAAGCAGAGAGTTACAGCACAGCTATCTAAGGCAGCAGTAGGACATGCCCTGGTTCAGATTTAACATATGAAGTACGTAAGTAGTGTACGTACGTATGCTATATATGCAAAAAGGAGATGTTCTGGTTATGAAACGCTTTCATTTTATGTGTAGATGTTTATCTAAAGAATATTTGCCAGAAAGCTATTCCCCATAAATCCATAAATTCTGGTTTCGTTTGCCCTAAGCAATCCCAGATAAAACAGATATATCCTGATCAAACATTCCATAGGTAAGTACTTTCTTAGTAGCCAATCACTGTATATCTCAGGAGTGTGATCATAAACATGCTTACAAGGAGATTTGCTAGGTACCCTGCTTCTGTCTTTCCCAGGGGCATTGCTCTAGTAAAGGGCGAGAATGGATTGCAAGATTGCTGCTAACCCCATCCACCAAATTGATGTTGATGTGTTGATACTGATGTGGATGTTAATAGGTTACTACCTCCCAAATTGAAAGCTAGCTACCTTTACCCAGTGCCATACTTAACATCATCTGTTATATGGTAGGCACTGTCCTGGGTGCTGAGTATTCAAACTAGATTAAGACACAGTCTAAGCCCTCATTCCTTCCTTATGAGTGTGGTTTCATGAGAGATTCTAGTACAAAAACGACATAAGCCAAGATACTGAAGATGTATATCCAATTCACCTTGGTGATGCTCTGGGGAGGAGCACAAAAACATCTCAATCCGTGGCAGGAAACTGCTTTCTATTAAATGTCTAGTGGATTTAAAATATATCATGTTTATATATACACTACCAAATGCAAAATAGGTAGCTAGTGGGAAGCAGCCACATAGCACAGGGAGATCAGCTCAGTGCTTTGTGACCACCTAGAGGGGTGGGAAAGGGAGGGTGGGAGGGAGACACAAGAGGGAAGAGATATGGGGATATATGTATATGTATAACTGATTCACTTTGTTACACAGCAGAAATGAACACACCATTGTAAAGCAATTGTACTCCAATAAAGATGTTAAATAAAAACAAACAAAGAAACAAAGAAAAGCATTTGGTTTCCAAAAGTAGAACTTTATTTCAGGATTGGATTTCTCTATAGTTTTAGTGACTGAGAGAATATCAAGCCAGATACTATGTTCAAGTCAGTTATTACATTTTATAGATAACCTTTTGTGTTTCTAGTACACAAAGAATGAATACATCAACCAAATCAACATACTGTATTTATTTACCGGGGCTATGTTTTTACTGCTTTTCAGTAGTGTATTATCTAGCACTGTTGCCTAATATACTCTGAGAAGATTGTTTCCCTCTGTGTTTTCTGATATAATCTGGAAAAATAAAAACCGGAAGCAAAAAAAAATACCTTATGCTTAAATTAGGTAAGTGATTTTACTGTTTGTATTTTGGTAGTTGCTTTATATCTTACTATTTTTACATGAATAAACCTAAATGTTTTCCTGTATTCCATAGCTAACCATACATAGAATAATGTGGTATAAAAGAAGCTCAATACATTTATCATGAACAAAACATTATGATACTTCTTTCCTCTATTAAATTCTAAAACCCTTGAAGGGGGGCATATTTTCTTTGATTATTTAATCTCCAAGAGTACTAGCAGGGTGTTACACATGGTAGGTAAGTGCTTCATAAATATTGATTCCTTGAGCCCGTGAGAACCTGTCATCTGTGATCCAATTTTTCATTGTTCCTCTTGCCACACATATTTTTACTGCTCTTTTCACACAGACAGGTTTAATGGCCCATTATCATAATCTTTTCCTTGCATATATTCTTAACACTATTCTTTTGTTCTGTTCACTTGGAAAAAACTTCAGATCTGGTTGAATCCAACTAATCCACAAACTTTTTACCTGGATCTATAAGACCAAATATAGGTAAAGAAAAAATACACACATGGTCCACTTCAATCTTGTAAATACTAATAAGAAGTAGGTTCTTAGTGTCTTCTGGCAAACTTAATGTATTTTCCAAGTTCAATTGCTATCCCACTCTGTTAGACAGTGATGTCATATCTTTTGTCTTCATCAATCTTATGGTTCCTCTATAATTTGCACTATCAGCTCATGAGATTACCTCCAATTTTACTGAGGATATAGAATCAATCAGAATAAAACTCCATCTGTTCCCACACTCACTCAGCTTCCTGCACCTTTGCCTATGCACGCTGCCCCCCCCCCACCTCCTGTAATCGCAGATAAATTATCCATGATTCAAAGTCAACATATACACTTCTGGGATCAGTGCATTATCACATTTTTTCCTTCTTCACTTGATCTTTACCATCAGCATAGAAACAGAATGTAAATTCTCCCATAATAAGAAAAATACACTTCCTTTTTTCCTCTAGCTTTTGCCCCATTTCTCTGTTCTACCTTTAGAGAGATTTTCGTTGAAAGTGTTTCTCCAATTCTCGCCCTCCTATGACTCTTCTCAGAGACTCCACTGAAGCTTTGTATTCATTATATTTTCTACTTTCTGTATCTTATGATGCTTTGACAATCAGGGGCCTTGTGCACCCAGGGAGGAACTGCCCCTCTCAGGGTTTGCTGATTCCTACAGATGCAAACCACTCCCCCATGAGTGCCTTTCATATACAGACCACCCAACACAGAGCCCATATCCCCAACCTCCTCCTTTATCAAACTCACACACCTAGCCAGCATTTCCTTTGCCCTAAATTACCACTGGGCAAGGTACTGGACAGCTAGAGACCATCCTTATAGCCCAGAGCCCACAAAAAGTATTCCAACTAGTCAATCCCAAGCTTGCTCAGGGTACCTGCCCAGCATCACCCATTCCTTCCTGTGAAAACACCAATAAAGACTCTGGACTAAGTTCTCCTCTCACTCCTTCTGCCTCCTGACTGACTGGCGCTCCCCCAGGTGACCCTGCATGGTGCGTGTGCCCTGGTCTCATGGCAACTGCGTAATGAAATTCCTTTCAGTGGCCTTGAGCTCTCCGTGTGTTCACTCAGGCACCTCTGTAAATCAATCAAAACAGACTTTCACACATATCTCTCCATCAAACCAATCTTTAAAAATATAACTAGACATCAACTTGCTAATGTTTCCAACAGAAAAAAAAATTCTCATATCAGCAGTGTTCCTTCAAGAGCCACTTTCAAAGTGTGGCTTATGGACTGCCATACTCTCCTTATCTTCCTCTGGACCACTTACCTCAGTCTCCTTGCCTGGTTCTCACTGATCACCTGGACCTCTGAATTTTGAAATTTGAAAGTTTGAAGTTTTCAGCCCTTGGATCTCTTATCTTCTCCATCCACTCTTCCTAGTTGATGTTTGTAGTTTCAAGGCTTTAAATTATTCATCTCTGCACTGATGGATTTATATCTCCAGGCCAGACCTCTCTTCCTAAGTTCACGTTTGTATACCCAGCTCCCAACTTAACACTCCCCCTTTGTTGTCCAAAAGACATTTCAAAGTAATAAGTCCCAAAGCTCATTCCTTAGAACTCATCTTCGAATCATCCTTGCTTCCTTTTTTTTTAATTTATTTTTTTTCTTCTTACCCTCATATAATCCATCAGTGAGTCCTGGCTCTTCCTAACAGAATAGCTGGAGAGATTGCTTTAATAATGAATAGTTCTGTGCCTCAGATGGTTTCCCATCTTACCCAGGGCAGAAACAAAAGTCATTACCATAGTCTTTTAAGGACTGTCAGTATTTTGCTGTCCATATTCTTCTTATCTCCCACCCCGACTCACTGCTCTCCATCACTCTGGCCCAAGCGCAGTTTCCTCAAACATGCCAAGCACTTTCCTGCTTGAATATCTTTGCTCTTGCTTTTGCCTTTGCCTGGAAAACTTTCCTCCTCTGTCTGCAAGGCTTACCCCCTCTTATCCTTCAGACCTCTGTTTAAATGTCACCAAGGAGTGAGGCGTTTCCTAACCACCACACATAGAAGAGCTTGCCACCTGGACCCCAGCAACCCTGATACACCAGGTTCCAAATGTTTCTATAGCACTTAAAATCATTTCACTTATTGTCTGTTTTCTCCTTTTTATTTGTTGAGTATCGGTCTTTCCTCCTCTAGGTCAGTCTCCTCTGGTTAAAATAAAAGCTCCGTGAAGTCAGGGATTTTGTCAGTTCCTAGGGGAGGGCCTGGTGCAAGGTAGGCAGCCCATATGTGTTTGTTGAATAGACAGATGCGTTCATTTATAATTCAATTAAATAACATCAAATAACACTTTTGTGAGGAAAAAGATGTGAAAAAATCAATTATTAAAAATCTGACAATATAGCTAATTTGGCTTTGATGAGATGAATCTCCTCTAGTTGTAATCTTTTCTCTCTGAATTCAGACTTCTGGTCTACCTCCTGACCTTGTTCCTTGGAGTCGTCTGATTGTAGGTCAAGATCATACCTTTGAGGTTATGAATGATAAAGTGCAAATATGAGTCTTGCGTAGTTTAAATCCATTTACTTTTCAGCTCCCTATGTAAATAGAGGAAACTGTAGATTTGATTATTGACCTCAAATGAAAGGTTATCTTGCAAAGGTTAAAAAAATGCTTATGATTGCAGTAGGTTAAAAATCTAAAGCCAAACTTTGAGCACAAATACTATAATATAGCCTTCAGCTCAGTGGATTAACTTTAAACATATAACTGTACTAATTTCAATGTAAAATAAATAATTTCTTACCTCTAAAATTAAGAACAATTAAGTTTTTTTTAACTTTTTATTTTGTATTGGAGTATATAAGAAAAATTAAGTTTTGTACCAAATTACTGTTAGATCATTTTGAGAATAAGCTGAATCACATTAACATTATTATCTTTAATTCTGTAACTCTCTCTTACAAGTAGCTTTGGGTGTATAGACAAGCTAAGGAACAGACTATCGCCTTGCAGCACTTACTGAAAGATTGTACTGTCACTGCCCCAGAGGATCTGACTAGTTCAATGTGTTACAAATTTCCTCCTCTCAGGAAAATGCCTCTTTCTTTCAAGTTATAATTGACTTATCCTCTGATGATAGTTTTCTGTGTAAAACAAGCTAATCTTCCCAAATCCTCACATCTGCTGATGATGAGATACAAAGATGAATTTAACAACCAGACAAAATATTAATTTAAAAACAGCATTCTATTCATAATTTAATTATTGTAGCTATTTACTTCTTTTGCCACAGGTTTATTTGCTTTTCACTAGAAAAGGAAATTCTTCTCAAGCATTTGACAACAGGAAGAAGTTCATTATGTGACCAATTAGGTTGATAAGTTGACAGCTTTGGAAGAGTTCCAGAAAAATCTGTCACCTTCTCACCACAGACAAGTTCTGTTTAACAAGCCCCTCTAGCACAGGTTAAACTATTCAATTATTCCTAAAGTGTTTGACCTCGTTTCTTGCACCCTGCAGGGGAATGGTGTTAACGTTTCACCAACGGTGAGGAATCCTTGCTGAGGGTGAAAATATTGGATTATTTTTCCCCCAACTAGTTATCGGTTCAGCTGACTCATGGTTGTAATAGTCTAGTTTAGATTTAATAGTTATGAAAAAGGAATCATTATTTTTCCTTTGATTCCGTACTTTCCTGTGCTTCATATGTTCCTTGTGAAGACTATTAAATATATTTTGCTATTTTTCTCTAAAGGGTAAAACAGATCTTTATGTTGTCTGATCTGTAAAATATCTTCAGTTGCAATTACTTCAGTGGTTTATTGTTTTTCCAATATATGAAATATAGTAGAAGTGCACAAGAGTATGTGAAAACATACGTTACAGTTAAGGAAAGATAACACAATGAGCGTCCACATTCCCGCCACCCGGGCCAAGAAATGTTGGGTTGGCCAAAATGTTCGTTCAGTTTTTTCCGTAAGATGGCTCTAGTAGCACTTAGTTGTCTTTAACTTCATTTGAAACAATTTTGTTAGATTGTATGTGACAGCTTTCATATCAGCGTACATATAAAAAAAAGACATCAAAATTGGTGAATTTTTGTGTAGTCGTTTTAATATTGAAGATGGAAGAAAAAAGCAACATTTTCAGCATATTATGCTTTATTATTTTAAAAAAGGTAAAAACACAACTGAAATGCAAAAAAAAAGATTTGTACAGTGCATGGATAAGGTGCTGTGACTGATCGAACGTGTCAAAAGTGGTTTGTGAAGTTTTGTGCTGGAGATTTCTTGATGGACGATGCTCCACGGTCAGGTAGACCAGTTGAAGTTGATAGCGATCAAATTGAGACATTAATTGAGAACAATCGACATTATACCACGTGGGAGATAGCTGACATACTCAAAATATCCAAATCAAGCGTTGAAAATCATTTGCACCAGCTTGGTTATGTTAATCGCTTCGATGTTTGGGTTCCATCTTAAGTGAAAAAAACTTCTTGACCATATTTCCTCATGCGATTCTCTACTTAAACATAACAAAAATGTTCCATTTTTAAAACAAATTGTGGTGGGTGATGAAAAGTGGATACTGTACAGCAATGTGGAACGGAAGAGATCGTGGGGCAAGGGAAATGAACCACCACCAACCACACCAAAGGCAGGTCTTCATCCAAGGAAGGTGACATTGTGTATATGGTGGCATTGGAAGGGAGTCCTCTATTATGAGCTCCCTCCGGAAAACCAAACGATTAATTCCAACAAGTACTGCTCCCAATTAGACCAACTGAAAGCAGCACTAGAAGAAAAACGTCCAGAATTAGTCAATAGAAAACTCATAATCTCCTGTCAGGACAGTGCATGACCGCATGTTTCTTTGATGACCAGGCAGAAACTGTTGCAGCTCGGCTGGGAAGTTCTGATTCATCCGCCGTACTCACCAGACACTGCACCTTCGGATTTCCATTGATTTCGGTCTTGACAAAATTCTCTTAATGGCAAAAATATCAATTCCCTGGAAGACTGTAAAAGGTACCTGGAAAGATGAAACGTTTTGGGAAGATGGAATTATGAAGTTGCCTGAAAAATGGCAAAAGGTAGTGGAACAAAAGGGTGAATATGTTGTTCAATAAAGTTCTGGGTGAAAATGAAAAATGTGTCTTGTCTTTTTACTTAAAAACCAAAGGCACTTTTCAGCCAACCCAATAGACTTTACCTCCCTGAGCAGCCCGATTAAATCTCCCTAGCTTTTCCCCAGAGTAAATCTCTTTTTGAATTTTGTAGTAGTCATTTCTTTGCTTTCCACGTTAGTCTTTGCCATCTTTATAAATCCCTATTCAGTCCTAACCAAAGTATGATTTAATTTTGTACATTTAAAACATTATATAGAAGAAATCATAGTGTATGTATTCTTATAACTCACTTTGTTGACAACTAATCTTTTAGGTCATCCATGTGAATGCTTATGGCTGTTATCAACTTTATTCACTGCTGCATAGTATTCTGTTGAATACATGGATTCCATATTATTTACCCACTTTAATTTTGATTGCCTTTTGGGTTGTTTCCAGTCTTTGCCATTCTGACTGATGCTGTCGTAAAAATACCTGTCTCCGGCGGTACACTGCGCACCATTTTCTGTAGGGACCTCCACCTAGGACATGAGATGCTAAGCTGTGAACTGTGAACATGTCCAACTCTCCTTTATAACACAAATATTTCTCAAAGTGGTTTGACTGATTTACACACCCAGCAGCAGCATATGAAAGTTGTAGGTGCTTCACATAATATCAACTGGATTTTTTTTTTTTACAGTCAGTATAAAATGATAGCTGATTGTTGTTTGATTTTGCATTTCCTTTATTTCTGTCAAAGTGAATGTATTCTCATATGCATCTAAGTCATTCCTTCTTCCTGTTAGTACCTGTTAATGCCTTTTGTCTACTTTGTAAAACCATTTTTAATATATTCTATAACCTTCTATAGTCTTGATAGTTTTTATCTAATTTTGGGTCTGTATACTTCTTTATGTATTTCTACCATATTTTTCAGTTTTATTAAAATATAATTGACATATAGCATTGTATAAGTTTAAAGTGTACATCATGTTGATTTGATACACTTATATATTTCGATATGATTACCAATCTTTTTCGTACATATTTCAAGACTAATTAGCTGCATACACACTTAGTATCATTTTGTGTTCCTGGTGAATTATCATTATACAGAGAACTTAAATACTTCTACTAATGTTTTTACATTAGGTGGTATACATTTTTATTCCTTGGAACATTTTTTGAATTAAATTCTCATTGTTTGACATTAATATAGCTACACCTGTTTTCTTTTGATTAATATTTGTGTATATACGCAAATAAAGGTTGACAGTAAAGATATATATATAAATATAAATAAATTTTTATATATAGAGAGGGCGAGATCTATATCTATACCTATCTACCTATATATAAATATCTATGTATGTAGCACATCTCTCTCTATAAATATATATATATATACACATTTGCTTTCTACCTTTATTCATGTATGATTTTATGTCTCCCTAAAACAGAAGTCTGCTGGATTTATTATTTTAATCTTATCTGAAAGCGTTTATTTTTTAAACTTTCAGTTCCTTTACCTTTTAAAAACATTTAAAATAATTTTTAATAAATTTTCAGGGAAAATTTGAGATTAGAGATTTTCCCATGTACCTTCTGCTCCCACAAATGCACAACGTCCCCCATTATCGACATTCCCACCAGATGGCACGTTTGTTACAATTGATGAACCTACACTGACCTGTCATTATCACCCAAAGTCCATAGTTTACATCAGGGTTCACTCGGTGTTGGATATTTTACGGGTTTGGACAAACGTATAATTCCAAGTATCCGTCACTGTAGTGCCACACAGAGTACTTTCACTGCCCTAGAAATCCTCTTTGTCTCTCCCTCCTTCCAGTCCCTGGCAATCACTGATCTTTCTGCTGTACACACAGCTTTGCCTTTTCCAGAATCTCATATAGTTGGAATGATTTACATTATGTAGCTTTTTCCAATTGGCTTCTTTCACTTAGTAATATGCATTTATAGTTCCTCTATGTCTTTTCATGGCTGGATAACTCATTTCTTTTTAGCACTGAAGAGTATTCCATTGTCTGGATGTACCCCAGGTTATTTCACCACTCACCTACTGAAGGACATCTTGGTTGCTTCCAAGTTTTGGCAATTATGAATAAAGCTTCTATAAACATTAGTGTCCAGGTTTTTGTTGTGGACATAAGTTTTCAACGTCTTTGGGTAAATACCAAGAACTGCAGCTGCTGGATCATATGGTAAAAATATGTTTCGTTTTATAAGGAACAGCCAAATTGTCTTCCGAAGTGGCTGCTTATTTTGCGTTCCCTCCAGCAGGGAGTAAGCCTTCCTGTTGCTCCACATCGTCACCAGCATTTGGTGTTGTCAGTGTTCAGCTTTTGGCCATTCTAATGGGTATATAGTGGTATCCCATTGGTGTTTAATTTGCGTTTCCCTGATGCTATACAATTGTGGAGCATCTTTCCATATGCTTATTTGCTATCTGTATATCTTCTTTGGTGAGATACCTGTTCAGGTCTTGGGCTCATTTTTTAAATTGAAGTGTAGTTACTGGAAAGCATTATACAAGTTGTGGGTGTACAATATAGTGATTCCCAATTTTTAAAGGTTATACTCCATTTATAGCTATTATAAAATATTGGCTATATTTCCTGTGTTGTACAATATATCCTTGTAGTTTATTTTACACCTAATAGTTTGTACCTCTTAATCCCCTACCCCTATCTTTTCTCTCCCCCCTTCCCTCTCCCCACCAGTAACCACTAGTTTGTTCTCTTCTGATACATGCATTCACTGCTATAAATTAACTTCTAAGCACTGATTTCACTGCACCCCACCAATTTTGGTAAGTTGTGTTTTCTTTTTTCATTCAGTCCAAATATTTTTAAATTTCTCTTGAGAGTGCTTTTATTTGCCCCAAATGTATTTAGAAGTGTACTGCATACTCTCCATGTACTTGGGTTGTTCTAGCTTTCTTTCTGCTGTTGATTTCTAGCTCAGTCTCATTGTGATCTGAGAGCAGACATTGTATGAGTTCTATTTTTTAGGTTGTGAAGGTGTGTTTTATGGCCCAGAATGTGGTCTGTCTTGGTGAATGTTCCATGTGAAATTGAGAATAAGGAATAACTTGTTCTTGGGTGAAATAGTCTACAGATGTTGATTATGTGCAGTTGACTGATGGTGTAGTTGAATTCAGCTGTGTCCTTAACTGACTCTGCCTGCTGGATCTGCCCATTTCTCATAGAGGGGTGTTGAGGTCTCTAACTGTGATAGAAGATTCTTTGATTTCTCCTTGCACCTCCATCAATTTTGCCTCTGGTAGCTAGATGCTCTGTGGTTGGCACATAGACACTGAGAATTGTTACGTTTTCTTCGAGAATTAACCCCTTTATTATTAAGTAATGCCCTTCTTTATCTGTGATAATTTCCTTGCTTTGAAGTCTTTTCTGTCTGAAGTTAATAAATTGACTGTTCTCTTTTGATTAGTGTTATCATGGTATGTTTTTTCTCCATTTGTTTACTTTTACTTCACATGTATCTTTGTGTTTAATGTGCTTTCCTTGTAGACAACATATAGCTGAGTCTTGCTTTCCGATCTATTCTGACAATCTGTCTTTTAATTGGTGCATTTAGATAACTGATGTTCAAAATGATTATTGATATAATTGAGTTAATGTCTACAATATTATTGTTTTATTATTTGTTGCTCTTGTTCTTTCCTACTATTTTTTTGGTTCCACTCTTTTTCTGCTGTTTGTGCTTTTATTTGAGCATTTTATATGATTCTATATTCGCTCCTTTCCTAGCATATCAGTTATACTTCTTTGTTTTTTGTTTGTTTTTTTACAATTTTTAGTGGTTGTCCTATTGTTTGCAAGTAATCCAAGTCCACTTTCAAATAACACTACATTACATCATGGGTAGTATGGGAACTTTATAATAACAAAATAATCCTAATTCCTCCTTCCTGTTTCTTGTATCATTGATGTTATTCATTTCACTTGTATATAAGCATACAGAAGTATATATATATTTATGTGTGTGTGTATATATATATATATATATATAAGCATATGTAATCAAATACACTGTTGGTATTGTTACTTTGGACAAGCTGTTATCTGTTAGATCAATTAAGAATAAGAAAAATAAAAGTAATTTATCTTCATTTATTACTTCTTTAAAGCTTACGCTTTCTTTATGCAGATCTGAGTTTCTGACCTGTATTATTCTGACTATAAATATATTGTTCTCCTTATCTCTAAAGAACTTCTAACATTTCTTGCAAGGTAGGTGTACTGGCAACAAATTCATTTTTGTTTGTCTAGGAAGACTTTATTTTTTCTTCACTTTTGAAGGTTTATTTTGCAGAATACAGTATTCTGGGTTAGTTTTTTTTTTTTTTTTTTCCTCAGCGGTTTAAACATTTCACTCCACTCTCTTCTCACCTGCAGGGTTTCTGAGAAGTTGTATGTAATTCTTATCTTTGTTACTTTGAAGGTAAGGTGTTTCCCTCCCCTCCACCCCTGGCCCAGCTTCTTTCAGGATTTTTTCTTTATCTCTGATTTTCAATCATTTGAAACTGATTATGCCTAGGTTCAGTTTTTTTTGCATTTATCCTACTTGTTATTCTCTGAACTTCCTGAATTGTGGTTTGTTGTTCGACATTAATTTGGGGAAGTTCTCAGCTAGTGTTTTGTCCAATATTTCTTCTGTTCCTTTTTCTCTCTTCTTCTGGTATTCTTATTATGCATATGTTACACTACTGTAGCTGTCCCACAATCCTTGGTTATTCTATTCCATTTTTTTTTAAAGACTTTGCTGTCTTTGCTTTCTGGTTTTTAAAGTTTTTGTTAATATATTCTTAAGGTCAGAGATTCTTCAGCTGTTTCTAATCTAATAAGACCATCTAAGGCATTCTTCGTTTTTGTTACAGTGTTTTTAATCTCTAGCGTTTATTTTGGTTCTTAGGACTCCATCTCTCTGCTTACATTGCCCATCTGTTCTTTCATGCTGCCTCCTTTATCCGTTACAGCCCTTAGTATATTAATCACAGTTATTTTAAGTTCCCAGTCTGATAATTCCTACATCCCTGTCAAGTCTGGTTCTGATGCTTGCTCCCTTTATTTTCAAATTGTGGGTGTTTTGCCTTTTGGTATGCCCTATGATTTTTTTCTTGATAGTCAGACGTAATATACTGGGTAAAAGGAACTGTTGTAAATACCTTTGATGACGTGGTTGTGAGGTGTGGTGGAGGGAAGCGTGCTATGGTCATGTGACTGGGCCTCAGTCTGCCGGTGAGCCTGGGCCTCTGACTGTGAACTTCACAAACGCTAGAGTGGCCTGGAGTTGGCCATTTCCCTTTGCTCAGGTTAGTTAAGGCTCTGATATTGCTTGCAGCTGGTGAGGCTCTGCATAACTAGTTTCACCTGAGGGCTGGTCTTGTTAAGGAGTGCTCTGGCGTCTTAAAATAGTTTCTTTCCTCTTGCCCCAGCCAGAAGCAGGAGGGAGTTTTCCTGCAGTGTTTACTGTGAGAAGCTGGTAGAGCTCCTGCTAATACTGTGAGGGCCCCCAGGACGGGGTGCCTTGGAGTCCTTGTCCCTCAGGCTGGTCCACGCGGAGCCTCTAGCACTCTGTCACTGACCGTTCACCTTTTCCTCGTGGCCCTGGTTCCTGCTCATGGGTTCTTGCTCAGGTAAGCCGTGACCCCTCATATTCACCTGTCCTGGGCACCGTGGCTTTCCCTTTGCCACCCCCTTCTCATGGATTGAAGAATCATTGGTTTATAATCTGTTCAGCATTTCTTCTTGTTTTGGGAATTGAAAATCAGTCCATTTCACTTTTATTTTAATTACTAAGAGACATTGATTCATTCCTATTTACTTAGTTAATATTTTGTTTTTACTCCTTCTTTACCGTGTTTATTTTTTGTTCCATTCCTTCATTGTTTGGAATCAATGGATTGTTTTGAATTTTGTATGTTGGTCATAAGAAATCAATTGTTGGTCTTTTAGAGCAGTCAGCTGTTATTTCATCGGCACTCTTCTGAAAGCAATGCTTTCTCTCTGGCTACGTGTAAGAACTGTTGTTGGTTATAGCTGTTCTGTGATTTCACCGTGGCATGTCTACATGAAGATTTTATTTACCCCGCTTCAGATTTCTTGCGCTTATTAAATATGTTCTTTGGCGTCCTCCACCAATTCTGAAACAGTTCTCAGCCGTTCCTTTTTAAACTGTTGTCTCTGCCATATTCTCTCTGTCCTCACATTTGGGATGTTGAAGGAACATATGTTCAATATTTTCATTCTACCTTTCATGACTCTTACATTTTTGTATGTTACTTCTTTGCTCTCTGTGCTGCATTTAGATTAATTTCTTCAGTTTTATATTTCAAAGTATAATTTTTTCTTCACCCATGTCTAGGCTTGTCTTTAACACACATATATCAGTATTTTATTTTCAGTTACACATTTGCATTGCTGGAAGTATGATTTTGTTATATTTTTTTCAAATTTGCTTGCTGTTTACTAATTTTCAAAACGAATGATTTGAAACATAAAATTTATACACACATATATCAGTATTTTATTTTCAATTACACAGTTGCATTGCTGGAAGTATGATTTTGTTATTTTTTTTCAAATTTGCTTGCTGTTTACTAATTTTCAAAACTAATGATTTGAAACATAAAATTTATATTATGTGTCTAATGATGCTCATATCTAAAGTTTTGGTGGGTCTGAATTTTCTCTTTGTACTTTCAGTTGGCTTTCACTGATATTATGGTGCTTCCCTCTCGTATTAGGCACGGAACTAATAATGTGTGTGTGTGTGTGTGTGTGTGTGTCTATCTATCTATCTACCTATCTACCTATGTATCTATCTGAGGTAGAGAGAGATTTAAAGGAATTGGCTCATGTGAGTATGGAGGCTGAGAAGTTCCAGGATCTTGTCGATAGTTCAGAAATAGCAGAAATAAAACCAATCGATCACTGAAATAGTAATTAGTAAAAGTTTAGTGTGCACAAAAATCTGTTCATGGGAACACTCAAACTGAACGTGGAATGAGGCTCAGAGGTATATTGTTATAAAATAGTTTATCTGGTGAAAAGGCAGTGGTTATTGATTCTTCACAGTGTTTGGTTATAACGTTAGGGTTTTCCTAGTGATAGGGAATTGGTGAAAAGTGGTAACATCATATTCATTTTGGAGAACAGCTTAAGTTTTGTTTATGATTTTCAGGCTAGCGTGGCCTGGAGTTGGCCATTGGAGGAGGCATTAACAAGAAGTGACCCGGGTTAAGATTCACTTGATTTGCAGAATAAGCTACATTAAGTTTTGCTGGTGTGACTACACAGGTTTTTCTGCTCAGGAAATTTCAAGTCTGGTCTCCATTTGTGCTTGATTTTAGCAGTCTTCACTTGGCAAGCTGGAGACTCAGGAGGAGAGCCGATGGTGTGGTTTAGTCTGAACCGATGGTGTAAGGTCCAGTCTGAAAGCTGGCAGGCTTGGGACCCAAGGAGACTGAAGCTTCAGTTTTAGTCTGGACACAGGAAAAGACCAGTGTCGCAGATCAAACACTCAGGCAGGAGGAATTGCCCCTTCCTGGTGGGAGCGTCAGCCTTTTTGTTTTATTCAGGCCTTCAGCTGATTGAACGAGGCCCATGCATACTGGGGCAGATAATCTACTTCACTCTGTCCACCCATTCAGACGTTGGTCTCATCCAACAAACACCCTCACAGACACACCAGAATACAGTCTAATACACAAATATCTGGGCAGATATACAAATATCTGGGCACCCTATGGCCCAGTTAAGTTGACACATAACAGTTATCATACCTTTTTATTTAACCATTTTTGGAAATAAGGGACATAGTTTCCTTGGAAATTGATCTGTGGAAATGCTTTGAAAACTGAGGTGAAGGTGGATTCATCTAGGAAGTATTAACATCGCCAATCCAGAAACACTTCGAACATAATTCATAAGTTAAACTTTTTTAGGTAACTCAGACAATATGAATTAGGCTGAAAATCCGTCTTTTGGTTGGCTATGGTTTCACATTCTTTAGAGAAATTTTCCCTCTCCCACTGAGCATGAAGCTTGGAGACGGTTTATTGGAGACTTTTGGGGATGCAGATTTCATGATGGTTCACCATTTTACCAAGACTGTTACCCTCTCATTTGACTCTCTTGGAGGGCAGTGGTGAGGCTGTATTTACTTATCTGTCCCTGAGCCCTGGGCTGTCAGAAAATTTATTTTAAGGTTTACTGGGTTTTGGAAAATGCTCAGAAGGGCTAGGGCCACTTCAGGTACCCCCCTTTCCTCTCTGGATCTCTGTACTCATTCCCTGTCCCGACTTCCTCACTGTGTTAACATCTCATGCAAACTTTCAGACTTTTTATAATTTGACCCCACACATTTTGTTATTTTCATGAAATTCAATCTTATGTTGCTAGAAATGAAACTCTTCAGTGACGAATTTTAAATATTTGTCTTTGATCTGTGCATTACTTAGGATGCTTCAATATAGGCAATATATTTAAAGAGTTTACCCTACAAATCCAAATTCCAGAGTCTGAAATCCTGACATCATCCTTTATTGATATTAATAATAAAAGTGAAAGAAAGTTTTAAAAAATCCCAGAAAACTCAATGAAGTCATAAATCAGAAGTTGCATCTTCTTTCGAAAGTTCTGTGATTTTTCTAATAAACAGAACACATGTAATTACTTTCCTATTACGGATAATTAAAGGACAGATCCATGAGATGGGTGTATTACATACAAGTAAAATTTTAAAAGGAAATAAGAATGAATTTTAAAAACATAACAGTGGCATGTCCAAACAGGAAGGCCTTACCCAAAGCTCTGGGGAAATGGTCACCAAATTAGTGTACCCAGGGTAGGGTGAGAGGTCTGTTCATTGGTTCTATGTCAGATACTTCTCTTTACTAATATCCAAAGGGGTTACCTTATTTAGAAGTTATTTGGACTCTGAAACCACAGATAGAATGAAAAGTAAATAGATACTAATCTGTTAATTTAAACAATGTATATAAACACAACACAATGAATATAAATAACATGTAAATAGCTATAACTAGCTTAGGTCTTTGTCTCTTCTAAAGCGTGCATTGTGGTTTTGATTTGCATCTCTCTAATGATTAATGATGTTGGGCATCTTTTCCTGTGTCTGTTGGCAATCTGTATGTCTGCTTTGGAGAAATGTCTATTTAGGTCTTCTGCCCATTTTTGGACTGGGTTGTTTGTTTCTCTTGATATTGAGCTGCATGAGCTGCTTGTATATTTTGGAGATTAATCCTTTGTCAGTTGCTTCATTTGCAAATATTTTCTCCCATTCTGAGGGTTGTCTTTTCATTTTGTTTGTGGTTTCCTTTGCTGTGCAAAAGCTTTTAAGTTTCATTAGGTCCCATTTGTTTATTTTTGTTTTTATTTTCATTACTCTAGGAGGTGGGTCAAAAAAGATCTTGCTGTGATTTATGTCCTAGAGTGTTCTGCCTATGTTTTCCTCTGAGAGTTTTATAGTGTCTGGCCTTACATTTAGGTCTTTAATCCATTTTGAGTTTATTTTTGTGTACGGTGTTAGGAAGTGTTCTAAGTTCATTCTCTTACATGTAGCTATATCACTTCACACCATCATCAAAAAATCTAGAAACAGTAAATGCTGGAGAGGGTGTGGAGAAAAGGGAACCCTCTTGCACTGTTGGTGGGAATGTAAATTGATACAGCCACTATGGAGAACAGTATGGTGGTTCCTTAAAAAACTAAAAATAGAACTACCATATGACCCAGCAGTCCCACTGCTGGGCATATACCCTGAGAAAACCATAATTCAAAAAGAGACATGTACCACAATGTTCATTGCAGCACTATTTACAATAGCCAGGTCATGGAACTCACCTAAGTGTCCATCGACAGATGAATGGATAAAGAAGATGTGGCACATACATACAATGGACTATTACTCAGACATAAAAAGAAACGAAATTGAGTTATTTGTAATGAGGTAGATGGACCTAGAGTCTGTCATACAGAGTGAAGTAAGTCAGAAAGAGAAAAACAAATGCCATATGGTAACGCACATATATGGAACCTAAAAAAACGTGACTGATTAACCTAGTGGCAGGGCAGGAATAAAGACAGGCGTAGAGAATAGACTTGAGGACATGGGGAGGTGGAAGGGTAAGCTGGGACAAAGTGAGGGAGTGACATGGACATATATACACTACCAAATGTAAAATGGGTGGCTAGTGGGAAGCAGCCGCATAGCACAAGGAGATCAGCTCGACGCTTTGTGACCACCTAGAGGGGTGGGATAGGGAGGGTGGGAGAGAGACGCAAGAGGAAGGGGATATATGAATTTTAAAAAATTTGTTTACAAGAGACACACTTAAAAATTGAAATAAAAGGGTGAAAAAAAACACAACAACAAAGCATGCACTGTATTGTGCAAGTCCTAGAGAAGCACTGTAATCAGGTAAATGCTGCTATCCTGTATTTTTCTTCCTTTTCAAGCCAGTTGTGTGCCGTTCTCTGTCTTCTCCGACCGTGGCTGGTGTGGGCCTTATTTCATTCTGGTTGTTTTAGTTCTTCATTGACTGGAGTATTATTTAGAAAGAACCTGGTTGACTCTCTGCTTCGGGGAGGGGCTTTGTAATAGCAGTGATGGTGAGCTCATTGTCACATGTTTACCCTTCTTCTTGGAGATTTATGCCCAGATCCCTCCAACAAACCTCACGCAGTCCCTTTCCCTTCCCACACGTAGCCTTCTGTAACTGTGTGCAGGTATCTAGGAATGCGCTTTCCCATGCTGATCCAGAAGGTTTTTATTGGTTTCATGCAATTTTAGAAGTTTTGGGTTGAAAATAACCTTATCATGGCTCTTTGCATGTGAAAAAAATCTTTGCCAGAGTTTTACTCCTTTTTTGAGTCTGTACTTCTTTGAAAAGATAAATTAGTTTACTAGACTTCCAAGTGACAGTAGTTCTTCTGCTGTGCCTTGTGTGAGAAAATACATAGTGATTGAAATTTCCTATTTAGTGATTCTTCAAGTAAATTGATATTTTATTAAACAGCTGAGCATCTTCTCCTGAAAAATCGTGGTTTATAATATGAAAACATGATTTTTTTTTGTTCCACTGAGAATGTTTGATGGTTGTCTGTATTTAAGAACACCATGAATAGAATAAACCTATAATTATCCCAGCTCGCCATGGCCCAAACCTTAGGAACAATCACTTGGAGTTAAACTCCTGAATCACCCTGTGAAATCGCTGGTAACTATAAAGGCTGCACTTTACTCTTTTATTATTTGTACTTTATCAGACAGGGTTCTTTGCTGCCAATAGTAGAAACTCTCACTAACAAAGCAGGGAATGAACTGAATTTAAGGGTGGTGCACAGCTCTCAGATGCCCTGCCAGCCTGGAGAACCCAGAAACTCATCAGGACCCGTCACGTTTGCACCACACAGGCTGCTGGACTGCGCAGTGGCTGCTGGCCTCGCCTCCAGGGCACACTCGATTTTATGCTGCCAACCTTTCAACTTTGCCTTGGCTGCCCGGAGTAACCTCCCAAAGCCCTCCTCTTAAGGCACCTGTAGTTTCATTAGGAAGGTATAAGTTGAACATGTGAACCATGAGAGGTGTTAACCTGAAACCAATATGGGCAGGTATTTCTCCAGCAAGGATGGGTTTATTCAGGATATCAGCAGAGAATTTCAATTAGGGCTGTGCTGGTGAGCTGCGTGCAAATCCCCACACAGCAAGGAAAGGAGACCTTTTATACGGAGGCAAAGGGATTTGGAAGGGCCACAGTAAACAGAGTCCATGGCTTTTCATGGCTGAGTCCTTGTTAGGAAAGAAAAGGAGTCTTTCCCCCTGGTGGTCTCCCTCCTCTATTTAATTGAGGTTTGTTTTATTAATTTTTTTTCGGAGAGAAACTTGAGCTAAAATATACCGAATAATAAAATGTATGTTTAGATAATATGAGAGATTAAGGAGAGATTCATTATGGTTAAATTATCATTATTGCGTAAAATTCATGAAATGGATTTGTTGATGGTTTTGGTTATAGTTTATTTCATCTTGCCTGCTCATCAGCTGCTTATAAATTTGAATTAACGAAGCACTATGACCTCAGTTATAACAGAATTTGTTACTTCTGCAGGGTGACAGTGCTATTGCAGTTTTCACGATAAATTCTCTTTTCTGTGGTTTTATATCCTGTGACGTTAAATTGTATGAGGATGAAAGTTGGCATTGAAAGTGGCTCAACTCGTATGAAAATTTCTTTCTAAAAATTGTTTAAATTAGTATTTGCAACAAAGCAATCAACTAAACCATAATTTATCTAAAAAATACTCTTCCAACTAAAGAAATTTATTCTAAACAGTAAACTTTTACTAGCAGTTAGCCTTTCATTCAGAATAGTTTCTTTGGGCATTTAAAAGCACTAATGCAATAGTTATACTGAAGCACAACTGCCTCTAAATAGTTCTGTCAGTTGAACATTTTTCCCAGTTATTATTCCAGAAATGAAGTGGCCAGTTGTTTATTCTTATCTACTCTTTATTTTACTATTTTTTTTAGATATTACTTCTGTAATGCATTTATTGTTTAAATTTTATTTATTTAATTTATTTTTGGCTGCATTGGGTCTTTGTTTCTGCGCACGGGCTTTCCCTAGTTGTGGTGAGCGGGGGCTCCTCTTCGTTGTAATGCATTTAGAGAGGTATTTATAAACACTTGTAATAAAGATGTTTGTAACAGTGGTACCCACTCGCTACAAAGAGAATTGTGTGTGTGTGTGTGTGTGTGTGTGTGTGTTTATTTGGATACAGTTGACATGTAACGTGTACGTTTAAGAGGTACAGCATATCTATTGGATAGTTTATATTGCAGTATGATTGCCATTGTGGCATTAGCTAACCCCTCTGTCATGTTACATAATTACCATTTCTTCTAGTAGTGGGAACAATTAAGATCTATTCTCTAAGCAAGTTTAATATTTGTGATACAGTTACATTGTCTATAATCATTGTACTGTGTGTTAGATTGCCAAGACTTATCTACTAGTTGCAAGTTTCTACCCTTAAAATCAGCTCTCCTATTCCCCATTCCTCACCTCTACTCTCTGAGTTTGGTGCTTTTTGGATTCCACATGTAAGGACTATCATACAGTATTTGTCTTTCCCTGTCTGACTTACCTCATTTAGTATAATGACTTCAAGTTCCATCCATATTGTTGCAAATGTCAGGATTTTATTTTTCTCATGGCTGAATAGTATTGTGTGTGTGCGTGTGTGTGTGTGTGTGTGTGTGTAATCTCACATCTTCTTTATCCATTCATCCATTGATGGACACTTAGGTTGTTTCCATGCAAAGAACATGGGAATGTAGATGTCTCTTTAATATTCTCTTTTTAATTCCGTTTGGATATATTCCCAGAAAAGAGATTGCTGGATCTGTGGCTGGTAGTTCTATTTTTAATTTTTTGAGGAACCTCTGTAATGTTTTCCATAGTGGTTGCACCAGTTTACAATCCCACCAGCAATACACAAGTGATCCATTTTTTCCTGCATCCTCGCCAACACTTATTATCTCTTATCTTCTTGATGATATACATTCTTACAGATGTGAGGTGATACCTTACTGTGGTTTTGATTTGCTTGTCCTTGGTGATTAGTGATGTTGAGTGCATTTTCATATACCTATTTACCATTTGAATGCCTCCTTTGGAAAAATTTCTGTTTAGTTCCTCTGTCATTTTTTAATTGGGTTTTCTGTTGTTACTGTTATTGAGTTGTATGAGTTCTTTATATATTTTGGATATTCACCCATTAACTGATACATGGTTTGCAAATATTTTCTTCCATTGGTTGCTCTTTCATTTTGTTGATTGTTTCTTTTACAATGCAGAAGGTTAAGCTTGATGTAATACCACTTACTGATTTTTTTTCTTTTGTTGTTTGTCCTTTTGGTGTCATATCCAAAAAATCATTGCCAAGACCAATGTTGAGAATTCTTCTTCCCTATGTTTTTTCTAGCAGTTTTACAGTTTCAGGTCTTATGTTTAAGTTTTTGATCCATTTAGGGTTAATTTTTGTGAGTGGTGTAAGATAGGGGTCCAATTTCATTTTTCCACATGTATTTATCCAGTTTTCCCAACACCATTGGTTGAAGAGATTTTCCCCATTGGATGTTCTTGGCTGTCTTATCAAATATGTGTTAACCATATATACAGGGGTTTAATTCTGGTTTCTCTCTTCTCTTCCATTGGTCTACATGTTTATTTTTATGGCAGTACCATATTTTTTAGTTACTATAGCTTTGTAGTATATACATATATATATTTAAATTAGGAAGTGTGATGCCTCCAGTTTTTTGTTTTTGTTTTTTGCGGTATGCGGGCCTCTCGCTGTTGTGGCCTCTCCCGTTGTGGAGCACAGACTCCGGATGCGCAGGCTCAGCGGCCATGGCTCACGGGCCCAGCCGCTCCACGGCACGTGGGATCTTCCTGGACCGGGGCACGAACCTGCGTCCCCTGCATCGGCAGGCGGACTCTCAACCACTGCGCCACCAGGGAAGCCCCAGTTTTGTTTTTTTTCTCATGATTGCTTTGTCTATTCAGGGTCTTTTGTGGTTCCAAACAAATTTTAGGATTGTTTATTCTATGTGTTAATTGTTTATTCTATTCCAAAATGCCATTGGAATTTTCATAGGGATTGTGTTGAATCTATATAGATGGTTTTGGGTTGTATGGACATTTTAACAATATTAACTCTTCTAATCCATAAATATGGGATGTCCTTCCATTTGTTTGTGTCTTCTTTGATGTCTTTCAGTAAAGTCTTATAGTTTTCATTGTACAGATCTTTCACTTCCTTGGTTAAATTTATTTCTAGGTATATTACTGGTTTTGATGCTGTTGTAAATGGGGTAGTTTATTTTTCCCAGACGTTTCATTGTTAGTGTATAGAAATGCAACTGATTTTTTTTTTAGAGTTTTAATAAGGCTTTTATTTAAAAGAAAATTCTTAAAATAGTCCTACATAGTTTTTTATTGAAATGTAGTTTATTTACAATATTGTGTGTTTCAGATGTACAAAATAGTGTTTAATATTTTTATAGATATATTTCATTTAAAGTTATTTTAAAAACAATGGCTGTATTTCCCTGTGCTGTACAATATTTCCTTGTTGCTTATCTGTTTTATGCATGGTAGTTTGTACCTCTTAATTCCCTACCCTAAATTGCCCCTCTCCCCTCTCCACACTGTAATAACTAGTTTGTTTTCTATATCTGTGAGTCTGCTTCTGTTTTGTTGTATACATTTGTTTTATTTTTTAGGTTCTACATATAGGTGGTAACATAGAGTATTTAATTTTTGTGTATTGTCTTATCTACTTTTCAAGCTTGTCATTTACAAATAAATGACTTTGAGGTTTGGATATGTATGTTTGCATAGTCATATCACTATATTAACTGCATTATGAGTTGAGTAAAGAAGTCAAGACAATGTGTTACTGCAAAGAAGGAGATTTGAGAACTGAATTAATTTAAAAGTTACTTTTTGGAGGGTAGAGATAGGTCATGGTTGATTTTTCTTTCCCCCAAACCGACATGTTATTAATTATACCTACTACGATTGGCTATAGGTTTTTATAGAACTATGAAGAGTTAAGAAAGAAATGAGAAAAAATGAAGCAGAGTCTTTTCAGCACCCTTACCATTGCCTAAACTGGGTAACATTTTCCCTTTCATACTCTGATAGTTCTGATTTCATGCTTTAAAAAAATAATGAATTCATGGGTGAGTGTTTGCTTCACTACATGGCAGCATTGTTGGAGCTAGAAATAAGTCAGCCATCCTTGTCATCGAGAATGCATGCCCTCCGTGGCTTTTAAGCACCTGTATTGGGTCAGATTAGGGACGCATGTATCTGAATCTAGTAGAGATGAGCTATATATTTAATTCAGGTTATGCTGACCCTAAATTCAACTTAAGATTTTTATAATTTGATTTGTCTCTCAGAGTCCTAGTTCACTAGTGATTTCATTTGGCACTGCATAATTGGCCTCAGGTACAAAAAATGTCTTTGTTACCAAAATGTTAGAATTTGAGCACTCTGAATTTAAAAGTGTTTATTGGGACAGATTTTTACACACATTACTTTTAGGCAGGACTGAAAGGATTGGAAGAAGAATAAACCATCTCTATTGTTTCTCTCCTTTTTTAGAATTGCATGTTAAAAAATTGATAAAAAAAATCAGTTTTGAATAAAGTGACTAGAAAGATATTTTGGTTTGACCAGTCAGTGCCATTTATATCTGGTGTTCAGAAATTTCTAGAAAAGTCCCAAGGATAATCTTCTCAGGATGACTTTATCTGCTGGAAGTATTAGAGAGAACCTCTGGGTTTGGAATACCCATTTCCCTTCTCTTGACATTGCTGACTGCAGTCACCTGGCTAATGACCATGGGAAAAGGGAGACCGATCCTGCCAGACCAGCACTGTCCAGGGGGACTTTTTGTGGTGATGGTCATGTCCCGTATCACAGGATCTAATACACTAGCCACTAGCCACATGCGACAACTGAGCATTTAAAATGTGCCTAGTGTGACCGAAGAACTGAACTTTAAATTTCATTTAATTAAAATAAGTGTGGCGCAGTGGTTGAGAGTCCGCCTGCTGATACACGGGACGCGGGTTCGTGTCCCGGTCCAGGAAGATCCCACATGCCGCAGAGTGGCTGGGCCCGTGAGTCATGGCCGCTGAGCCGGCGCGTCCGGAGCCTGTGCTCCACAACGGGAGAGGCCACAACAGTGAGAGGCCCGCGTACGGAAAAAAAAAAAAAGTGTATTATTACTTAATTTTTAACTTTAGTTAACGAAAAATTAACTTTAATATTTACATGTGACTAGTATAGGACAATGAAACATGATGTTTTCCAAAGTGTGAAAGCAGGTCACTTGCATCATAATCACTTGAAGTCAAATGAGGCGTTTTAAAAATGCAAACTACTAGCATCCACCTCAGAACTTTTGAATCATAACCTTTGGGGAAAGAGCCCAGGAATTTGCTAGCAAGAACACAGAGGAGTTTGTCTCAAAGATCATTCAGGAATTCAGGACTCGCCTCTCATGTCTACTTTTTAGGAAAGTTTGCTCTGACCTAGAATGGCAATAGCACCCCAGTCTCTCTCCACCCCCTTACTTTATACTCTCCAACTCCCTGCTTAATTTATGTTTCTCCCTCTCTATCCCTCTCCCCTCCCCCTGCTTCTCCCTTTCACCTGTGCTACTGAAATAGATATACTGGGGCTAAAATAGAGTAGGAATTCATGTGCTGGGGTTATTTTTTCTATACTTTTTACTATTATGAGACTGAGATGAAATGTGCCTAAATTCTAAATGTTGTTGCTTCTAGGGAGTAGAATTAGGAATTAGAAGGGCTTTTTAAAAAAATACTTTTCCATGATTTGTGAATTTTATACATTGCAATATTTATAATCAGAAAAAAAAACATTTAAAGCTTGCTGCCTTTAAAACCCATTTCATTTTAACATGCACCATAGATTTTAGTTTTCTCACTGTCTTGCATCCGTATGCTAACTCTTGTTGAATAAGATGAGCACCAGCTACATTGTAAAATTCTCTAAAATTACACAGGAAGTAGTGAATCACAGATGGTTTTTCAGTTCTCCCCAAAGGAACTTAAACCGAAGTGTAAGAAGGTCTTTGCAGATTATTAACATAAGGTTGTATGGAGAAAATGGTTTTATGGAATGGGATAAAACGTGAGGATGGAGACCATTTGGTAAAAATAAAACTTTCGTTTTATTCATGAGGGCCACATTCCAAGAATGGGGTGACTCCTGGAAGCAAATGTCTTTAAGTGTGAGTTTTTCAGTCAATTTAAATGTATCTCACATTTCCAACTCTTTTATTCACATTTCTACTCAATATTTAACCGGTTACACCCAGACATAATTTCTAAATGCACATGGTATATAATGTTGCTGTTTTCACTCTCAGTGCATGATTCACAGGAAGATAGAACCTTTGTCTGCATTCGGGGGCCTAGTTGGTTTGTCCAACTCTGTCTAACACATGCTTTGCCACTTGGTAGAGAAATAAGAGGTAGGCTGCACTGGTTGGTCTTTTGAAATACTGCAATCACTAAAATTATTCTTTTTATTTTCTATAAAATTGGCAAACAGAGGAATGACAATGTGTGTGCATGCATACATAGCACAAATGCCATTAAGAAGGTTCAATTACATTTTTATATATTTTTTCAAATTAGCCGATCAGGAGCTGTAATAAGGCTGATTGTGTTTAATCGTCAAAATATTTAATGATCAGGGACATTTAGGAAGTAATAATCCAATACTAAGCAATTAAGCAGGATTTTCTTAGCTAGTAGTTTATGAAACTGCTTAAGATTTTCAGAAGGAAATGGTTAAAAAAAAATGGAGTCTCTTTTTTTGCCTCCATCCAGGAATCTGACCCTTGAAAGAACTAACCCTGTGTGAATAATTCAAATGGAGATAACAGGGGGTTAACTCTAAAGTATATACAGTAGTTTGAAAGCAGGAAGGAAAAATATAGACAGTTGTGAGCCTCAGAAGCTCTAAATTTTGGTCCAGGGAGTACAGGTTTCTGCAGGGAACAGCACTTAGGTTGTCAGGAGACCAGAATCCAGGTCATCTTTTCTGTCCACTGGATGTGTGAGTTGACTCTAGCATACCTTTTGAGCCTCGGTTTATAACACTAAAAGTCTAGTAATTAGCCTGAACTTATACACTCAGAAATCAGTTCGCGCTCCTGTATAACTTGCTCTTACACCTCGAGGGGTCATATGTCAAGTATTTTTGTTGTTTTTCCAGCTGGAGCATAGGCTCCCTGAGGATTAAGTGTAGCTTTAATCAGCAGATTTACTGAAGGGCATGGGAAAACTCATAAATTTACCCTGTTTTAGACGTAATCACGCAATTTGACAAGAGTGATGATAAATCTCACGCTGAACTCAAGAGTGAGTAGCAGCGACAGTAAACTCCCGCCAGACCACCTGTCACTGGCCTCTTGAGAACACAACCATCAAATACCTTCCCCTTGGCTAGGTCTACTGAAAATAAGGGAAATCAGTAACATCTCATCTGACTTGGTTGTCAGCAGTACACATTCATCAAAATGCTACTAACTTCTTTTTGCAGTTGACTGTCGAAGATGGCTTTTCTGAAAGACGGCTTGATTTTGGAAAGGTTACAATCTGATTCCTCTAAATTGATATAATACACATTATACATCAAGTAGGCTTTCTTTGAGCTTAATAACATTCCTTCATTTACTGTAAGGTATGACATACAGATAAATGAATAAAATACATGCAGTTTAATGTCTATGAAGGGAAAACCCAAGAAACATTCAGAGCTGAAAATAAATAAGACTTTGCCAGCACCCCAGAAGCCCCACCCTGATCAGAGCCCCCTCTCTCACTGTTAGAGCCCTTCTGTGATCAACACACTCAACTTTCCTTAGCACTTTGCTTCCTTTGTTTGCATTCCTGAAAATAGATTACCCTAGTTTTGAGCTTTGTATGAATAGATCCATTAACAAAATAATGCATTCTCTTTTTTATTATCTGCGTTTTTTTTCTTAACGTAATTTAGTGAATTTCATTTAAGTCATTACATGATGCTGTGGTTTTTTTGTTTGTTTGTTTGTCACTATGCAGTACTCAACTGATAGAATAGTATTAATCCACCCTTTTGTTGATGAACATATATGTTGTTCCAGCTTTGGGCTTTTATAATACTGCTGTGAGCATTATTGTCCACGCTGTAATCATACAGGTGGTATGAACATCCTTGTACTCAACTGCATCAGAATTTTAGGAATGGAATTACTGGACAAGGAGATGCAGATAGATCTTGGGAGATGTAGCAAAAAAGTCAGTTGGGACTGGAATTGTCTATTTGGGAAGATTCTGAGTACTAATTCAATTACTTTAGTGATTGTAGGACTATTTAGGTTTTCTAGCTCTTTTTGTTTAGTATATCACATACTTGTCTCAGAATTTGTCCTTTTAATTTTAAAATGCACTGGTATAAACTTGGCTTTTAACATTCTCTTATGTAGCATCTTCAATAATACTTCCCTTTTTCATTTGTGATACTAGCTTTTGAGTCCTCTTGCTTTTTTTCGTCCTGAGTGGTTTGTCAATTTTTAAAAAGCTCTGCAAAGGTATGCTTCTGATTTGTTAATCCTTTCTGTTGATATGTGTAGGTTATTACAAAATACTGAGTATAGTTCCCTGCGCTATACAGTAGGTCCTTGTTGGTTATCTATTTTATATATAGTAGTTTGGGTCTGTTAATCCCAAACTCCTAATTTATCTCCCCCAACTTTCCCCTTTGGTAACCATAAGTTTGTTCACTGTGTCTGCTTGGGTCTATTTCTGTTTTATGTTTGTTTTCTATTTCATGTTCTTTTCTTATAATTCTTCTTGTTTTCTCTTTTGTTATGTTTTCTTACAATTCTTTTTCTCTCTCTCTTTTTTTTTTCCACTTCTTTTGGTGTTATTGTGCCCTTTTAATATATTGTCAGAGATGCCTGGTCTATTAATTGACAACATCTGTTTGTTATTAAAATACGCATTTGAGGCTGTGGTGGCTTTGTAATATATCATGTTGGACTAAGCTAACTTACATTGCCCAGAATCCCCCTGTATGCTTTCAGTTAGAGTGGGTTACATGAGGTTCTTGCACAAGATTAGGAGGATGATGTCATTTATATGTGGAATCTAAACACTCATAGAAACAGAACAGATTGGTGGTTGCCAGAAGCAGGGGTTAGGGGGTGGGGAAATGGGTGAAGGTACTTAAAAGGTACAAACTTCCAGTTATAAAATAAGTCCTGGCGATGTAATGTACAGTTAATACAAACTTGCAGTTATAAAATAAGTCCTGGCGATGTAATGTACAGTTAATACAAACTTGCAGTTATAAAATAAGTCCTGGAGATGTAATGTACAGTTAATGATTCTTAACTGTATATTTGAAAGTTGCTGAGAGAGTAGATATTGAAAGTTCTCTTCATGAGACAAAAAATTGTAACTGTGTTAGGTGATAAATGTTAACTGGACTTGTGGTGGTGATCATTTTGCAATATATACATATATCAAATCATTATGCTGTACACCTGAAACTAATACAGAGCTTTATGTCAATTATATCTCAGTAAACCTGGAAAAATAATCAAGTTCTCAAAACCAAAACCAAACAACACCACATTTTTTTGGAGGCAGAAGTGAAGCAACTGCTCATGTTGCAGCTCATCTTTGACATGGAAGGGCCGACTCCCCTCTGTGGCTTGGGCAGTGACTGCCCCAGTTTCTCCTGCTTATTCCTGAAGCCTCCTCACTCCTAGGTGTGTGTGTGTATTCAGGTGCACAGTCAAGAGCCCTGGCTTCTCCAGGACACCCAGGCCACTGAGACCAAAGGTGGAAGAACTGACATGGGTTTCAGTGTTGTCTCCAGGCTTGTGCTCAGGAGTTATAGCTGGTTTCTCTCTGTCCACCTCTCATCCATCTTTCCTTCCCAATTCTCACCCTGGGGATGTCAAGCTGTAACATTGGTGTGAGGACAACAGTCTTACAGAGACAGCTTCACCAGCTTCCATTGTCGATAAGGTCAAACTTCTTAATATATGGAACCTAGTGGTCTCTGACTGGCAGAGAGAGACTATACATTTTCCTCTAAGTTTTGCTTTATCTGCCACTTACTTCTTTGTATGTGATACTTTGTTACATGCTTAATTTTGATTGTAACTCTTGCTTTGATTCATGAGTTTTTTTACACATATTTTCTAACTTCCAAACATGAAATACTTATTTTGTAATTGATACCCTTTTTTGAAAAGTTACATTGTCAGAAAACATGCTTTGTATGATTTAAACTTTTAAAAGCTGTTTTAACTTTCTTTATGACTACTATATGATGAATCTTTGTAAATGTTCCTCTGTGTTTGAGAATAATATATACTCTACTGTAATTTGTTATAATCTCCTATATATATCCATTATGTCAATAGTTTAATCATGTTCACATATTCTGTATTCTTCTTGATTTTTCTATCTGCTTGTTTTGTCAGTTGTTGAGGTAGTTGTTTTAAATCTCCCACTTTGTGTATTTCATACAGCTATTTATGTTTCTAACCATTTTTGCTTTGTGTATCTTAGTGATATTTTATTAATACCTTTTGTATCACTCCATATTGTAGCCATCTACCATTCCTCTTGATCAAAACTCATTCCTTAAAAATTTACCTCCTGGGCTTCCCTGGTGGCGCAGTGGTTGAGAGTCCACCTGCCGATGCAGGGGACATGGGTTCGTGCCCCGGTGAGTGGCTGGGCCTGTAAGCCATGGCCGCTGAGCCTGCGCATCCAGAGTCTGTGCTCTGCAATGGGAGAGGCCACAACAGTGAGAGGCCCGCGTACAGAAAAAAACAAAAACAAACAAAAATTTACCTCCTATTCCATTGTTGCTGTTCACACTACTATATTTTTCAGTGATCTCAGTATCCATGTAGATGCTCCTTCTATACTGTTACTATTCTGGGTGCCCTCTTTCTTTTATTTTTTAAATTTTTATTTATTTATTTATTTTTAATTTTTTATTGGAGTATAGTTGCTTTACAATGTTGTGTTAGTTTCTACTGTACAGCAAAGTGAATTCTCCCAATTCATTCCACTCCTGCCTTACCCCTTGGTATCCCATACGTTTGTTCTGTACATCTGTGTCTCTATTTCTGCTTTGTAAATAAGATCGTCTCTACCAATTTTTTTCAGATTCCACATATATGTGTTAATATACAGTATTTGTTTTTCTCTTTCTGACTTACTTCACTCTGTATGACAGTCTCTAAGGCCATCCAATTTCATCCCTTTTTATGGCTGAGTAGTATTCCATTGTCTATGTGTACCACACCTTCCTTATCCATTTCTCTGTCGATGGGCATCTAGGTTGCTTCCATGTCCTGGGTGCCCTCTTTTTCAGTGGTCCTCTGCTTTCACTCTAGGAAGTCACTTGTCTTAATCATTGGGTGTAAGCCCTCCACAATATCAAAAGCGAACACCCCTCTCTTGGCATCTTTTGAGGTCACTTCTAATATCTATCTAATCTGATAATCTCTTGCCATCTCTCCTGATCCCCGTCCCAAATTTTCACTTCCCCTCAAACCCCTCAAGTCTTGACTTCTTACTTAGCTTCTATCCACATTAAAGCATTCTGATCACAACTTGATATTTGTGCCATAGTCCCTTGTCCGTCTCTTGCTTCATCTTGATTGCTTGGATAAATACAACCCTGCTTAAATTTAAGCCTCCTCCCACTGCATGCCTGAATGCACTCACCTAAACATGGTTAGAGAAACAAAACAAACCAAAACAAAACTATGGTGACTGGTCTGCCTTTAAATGCATGATCATTAACCTTGAATGGCCCCTCATTATTGCTCAGAAGCCCTATATTCCTCTGTATTCACCCTCTTTCTGGACAGCCTTTTTGCTTTTCTCCTCTCTTCAAACCTTCAAACTCCACCTTCGCCTCCATATTTACTCTCAGTTGATAATCTTGTTTTCCACTTTACTGTGAAAACTCAAATACTTAGAAATAAATGCCCCTAGTCAATATAGTCATTTATAAGCAGGCATCCCAACTCCTATATCCTTTGCTCTGTGTTTGCACTTGCCTCACTAAAACCCAGTCCTGGTTAAATCTAGCACTCCCAGAATTCCACAGTAGTGTTAGAGCAGATTCATGTAACTGGACAGACACATCCATGCCTACTAGTCTCACCTAAATTCATGACCACAAACCAACTCCAGCAGGGTCTTGGTGTCTGACGTTCATAGTGCTTTGGGTTAGTCAGGTCTCTGTGACTCTGCCACGCTCTGAGCTGCTTAGTTCACACCTCTTTCCTCTTCGCATCTCAGAGAGTGGTCCTGCTTTTTACTTCATGGAGCAAGTAATCAGAAGGAAACGTCATCATTATCCATTACCCAATCTGTAGGTCTGCCTGTACCTCTCCTTTCATCCAAGGCCAAACCCTCTATTTTCTGCTAGGTCTCCATCTCCTCTGGTCTCTTACCCAAGACATCACTGCTTTAATCATCTTTGTTCTCAGGAAACGTCAATGTTTCCCAGTCTGTTGGATTATCCCATAAGCATCAAATGTAGTGGCCTTACCCTTCAACTGTTAACTTCTGTTAGTCACTGTTTCCCCTTCCTGCCCTCTCTTCCCTGAATTGCTCCACTTTAGGGTTTTTTTTCCTACCATCCCACTGATAACTAAAAAAATAATCAAGGTCACATGTCCTACATGTCACCACATCTGACAGTCATTCCTCAATCCTTCCTTGCTCAACTGCTACATGAAATTGGACATAGCTGATTACACCATCCTTTTCAAAATATTTCTGGTTGGTTGGTTGGTTGGTTTCCCCCCTTGCTTGCAAAGGTACCATGTGCTCTTAATCTTCCTCTTTCTTCATCTAAGGATAAATACAAGCTGAACAAAGAAAAAAAAACCCACAATTTTCTCCAGTGAAAAAAGGAAAGAGACTGCCCATGCCACATTTTCTTAGAATACTATTTACTTAAAACCAAACATTGTAATTATAACGTAAGAGATGTATGTAACGTGTTTTTCTGGCTAAGTAAGCGTCTTTCCGCCTTTAAGACTTAGGAGTATCTCAGAGACTTAAGAACCATTTTTCTGAGTGTAATCATCAAGGAAGATAGGGCCCCATCTCCCAGTTTCTGTGGGAGAGTAAAAGCCTAATTTCAGTTGATGCTTTGCTCCAAGTTACAAAACTACCTCCTGTAATAAAGATGTGAGAAGTTTATTTTTCCTTTGGATAAAGCCAGTTAGGTAATACAGATGGCCACCCCATTACCACGTGAATCTAGAAGGAACTCTGTATGACAAACAGTGCTGTCAGTCCTCTTATTTGAGGACTACTTATTGATTATCTTACATGTATATAATGGGCTGTATCTACCTGGCTCTATAAAAGACAAGATTTCTTTCTGTCTTTGCAGTCTCTTAGTGGATCACCTGTGCTGCACAACCCATTCTAATACAGTATGATTAACAGTAGTAATTTAGTAGCAATGGTAATTTAAAAGGATGAAAGCTGTTTTCTTTGTCTTCTACTCTTGTAGAGAGGTTTTCTGGGTTGGCAGGAGTCATTGTTTTTAATTATATTGTTCCAACGCTCAGTCCTGCATTTCCTGCCTGTAGATGTTGGGCTGCTCCAATTCTCCTTTATTGGATTTCTTCTTTTGTCCATCTTTAATCACTTCTTAAATGATCTTCTTTAGTTCATTGGCTTTAGATGCTATCTGTACATTAATGTCCTGGATTTTGAGACCTGACCCATCTCTGTCTTTTCACACGGTCACACAGATACCTACACACACACTGTGCACACAAGCATCAGCCTCTTATTGGATAGTTTTGCCTGTGTGTCCTGGCTCTAAATGAACCCTGATCACCAACATCCCTGACATAAACCTGACTCCTCCTGTGCCTCCCATCTTAGAAAAAGGCACCATCATTCAGCCAGTTATTCAGGTTACAAAACTCAGTCTCGCTTTATTTTCCCATTTTTGTACACCCAAAGTAAATCCTGTGGGTCTGCTTTCAATACGTATCTGGGTTTTATTCCTTTTCCCAAGCGTCATTGTTCTTCCCTCCCATTTAACATTTACACTGACCCCCCAGAGAGGAGAAAGAATTAGGAGGTAGGGCGCCCAGATGAAGGGGGGCTTTACTAAACCAGAGAAAAGATCCTGGGAGCACATGCTGAGGGAGAGGTTAAATTCAAGCTGTGAGACCAACAGGATTCCGAGTTGTCTGTGGTGAATGGAGCTGTGAGAGGCTCTGCTGGGGCTCAGACAAAGCGCGTGAACAACAAGGTAAATGCACCAACCCTGTAAGTCCGGGGGACGTTGATAGGTTGGAAGTCATAGCTGTTTAAAGGAGCAGAAAATGAGAACTGAAAAAGGTATAAGGAGAACCTAACCAGAAAAAGTTTCCAGAATTCATAGGAAAAAAATCACAAGTAGGACAAGCCAAAAGAACCGTGTTGAGGACTGTTTGAGGCCAGATTATAAATTGAAGTGGGATGGCCAAGGTTTGGAATATCTACAGTGAAGAATGCTAGGTACAGAGCACCATGGTAGGCACCAATGAGAATACTAAGATAAATAAGGGCTCTTCGTGGAAGGGCGTGAACATCTATTGGAGAGACAAAATGTGAGTACAAATAATTTAAATACAGTGTAAGAACTGATGTTCCTTAAGAGTCTTGTGATCAAATTTAAGAGAGATCCTGAGGGGAATATCTGGTTCTTGGAGTGCAATGAGGGGAGAATCAGCGGAAGCCGTATTGTTTTCCGTGGACCTGAATTCTGAGCAGACAGTTTGGCAGAATTCACCAGAGGACAGGCACAGGATAATGCAGGCTACAGTATGGACAGGAAAGCTATCAAGATAGAAAAGACATAAACTTGCTGTCTCAGTTGCTGGTGTGCAAGAATTACGATATTAAAAAATCCACCTATCATTCCCCCTTCTATCTTTCTGCTAACAAGGACTTTAATCTCAGTCCTCAGTGGACTTTTCCCTTCAGTCACGTCTTCCCATTAAAATCTAAGGAAGACCGCTGGGGTCACGGCTGCTGGCACACCCTTGTTTTAGGATGTTATCAGTCTTTCAGGTCCTGCAGTCAGTCCTAATGTTTTTTCCGCTGTTCTTGAGGCACAGGTGAGATTGGCGAGGCCGGGAAAATGATTGCAATAGGAGAGCGTAATAGTTATACTAATATTTTTATTGCTTGTTAATTAATAATGGTAATAATGTTAATAAGAATGTGTTAAGACTTCATAAAATATAAAAAATCAGTGAAATTCAGTATGCGATACATTAAATGTATAAATATATTAGAAATATTAAATATCAGCCTAACAAAATGTAAATATTAAACCTATATTATCATAGACTGATAAAATTAGTATAATTAATATCATCCAAAAACCAGCACTACCTAAATTGAACATTTAATTATGCATGAATCATTAAAATGATATTATGCAGTTCAGTTTCTTTGTAAAAGAGATCCTCTAAGAAATTGCATTAACAGGATTATTATTGAGCTGAGTCTATTTTTGTAAAAAGATTTCCAACTGATGGCAAGGCCCTTGCTATGTCTTCCCCAGCAGGAGAATGTTTAGTCGACATTTATGAACGAACTTCAGATATTTTCCCCTGTCCCTTATCTTTAAATAATCACAGGTTCTACTGATAACATAGAAGACGTTTTTTCAGCACCATCCCACAATACAATCAATGCAAAGTATCAGTTTAATACTACGATGCTAATATTTCACTTGTTCAAAAAGCCTTTGTAATTGGCAATAATTATGCTTAAAATAGTAGAATAGTAAAAAAGAAGATAATGTGTAGGTTCAGATTTGCCTGGGCTTATAGATAGCCCTTTGTTTTGTCTTTTCTGCACATATCAAGAAGCTACATTACGGATCTCATTATTGATACGTAAATGATTTAAATATCAGGTTCTTTCAAACACAAAAATAATGACATTGCATTAAAAAGTATTAGTGTTTCATACATAATCCCTGGTGTTCCATCCACAGCCTGGCAATGCTGCGAGTCATTGCAGCCAAAGCCTGAGGTATCAGGTGGTCACTGGTTCTGAGTTCCGGCCACGCTTTCAGGTAACAAACTCTGGACAGGGCTTGGGTTCCCAGTCCCCACTCCCCTTTCCTCTATGATGGCCTGGCTTCCTTGTCAGTCAATCCCTTCTTGCTCTGCGATGCCTGGCATTATGTTGTCAGTGAATTTAGGATTTTAAAGAGATACAATCAGTTTTAGTTCTCCGCATACAAAAAGTCACAGCTAAGAAGATAGGGCACTCGGTGACCTGCTTAGAATGAGGAAAAGGGAAAAATACAGTGAAGAAAAAGCACATGGAGGTATTTCAAAAAGTCAGCTGGCACAACAGAAGCAGTTAGAATTGACATTCAGCTCATAATTGTATTTTCTTTTCGATTGGAATCTATTGCTACATGCATTAGTGCGATTTTTTGTTTGAAATGTTTAAATCCTGTCAACATAGGACTCGTGACTCTGTAGAGATGGTTGTGGATGTTATTCAATGGCTGTGAGTTTGAATTTAGAAAGAGACATTCTAATGTGCATAAATTAATATAATTCTGTGAAAATATGACAAAATGTGACTGTAGTAATTTAATAAGATAAATAAAACTGGGGGAGTAAATATTTGTTTCAGAACGGTACTAAAAGTCTGTCTTTGTGCGAGTTATCTCTTACCTATGAAATGGGGCCTGACCCTTCTCTGACACTAGGAATTATATGTTTTCTGGTTTTAATATGGAGAGAATCTAATGTAAACTTGGCAGAAAGTATTTTCTTAATAAAACTTTTGTAATGAGTAATCAAATCCATCAGTGTGCAAATCTCCCTACTTTGAAACACTTTTGTGATCACATATTTTGAGTGTCCATTAGGGAATAGTTAAGGAATAGTTATTTGTTAAATGAGTACATAAATTAATGTTTGTGTAAATGCACTGATTTATAGCTTCCTGTCTGTTACTGCAAATGATCTTTTCAGTATTGCAACAGAGGCTTATGGTGATGCTGCCCACTTCTGTATATGAAAAAAAACATCTTGGAGACAGAAGGTGATTTACCTCAAAGTGCTTTTTTGGCCACGTTGGGAATACAGTCCACGTTTTATGCCTCCATGTTCTGACCGTATGGTGTGCTCTGCCAGTGGGCGTTGATGGTCACCCCTCATGGATTATAACTTTGATACCATCTCTTCATCATGAGTTCTGACTCTGCTACTGGCATAGCAGAGTCATGGTTCAGAGCAGAGCAGACTGGTTCTCTCACGAGCTTGTAAGTATACAGTGGAAGAAAAAAGTAGTGAAAATCTGTGGATTTGGGAATAAAAGAAGACTTAAGGTTGGCTCTCAGTGCCAACATTTACTGCTTACTTAGGCAGACTAAACTCTATGTCAGAGTGATAACATCACACTATTTCAAGATTGTTTTGAGATTAAATGTCACAATTGCAAGAAGACAGTTTATAGTAAGCATGCGATAAGGGCAGTTTTATTGGAACACCTTAGTCTTACTTTGTTAATTGACTACCACTGCTCACCCCTTTGGGGGTTTTCTGTATCATTTAACATAGGCCTAGAAGTACATTTTCCAAAATTCTCTTCTCCATGTGGTTCTGAGTTAGTCTGATCATGCGAGGCACCTAAATGATATTTGGATGGTGAAAAATTGGCGATATTTGGTGAAAAGCGTTAACAGCAAGCACATTCTCTTGGTGGGGAATTGGGGGTGATCTGAGTGATGAGGCTATGACAGGAATTACCCTTCACCCAATATTCAGGTTCTGCCATTCTTTCTCATGGAAGGATAACACTTTGAAATTGAGCGAGACTGTGTGATTGTTTCTGACCAATGAACTGGAAGCAAGAGTGATTTGTGTCACTTCAAGACCCAGCGCCTAATTGCTTCTGAGAGCTCCCTTTCCCCTGTGTCATGGCTGGCACTGCTCAAGGTAGCAGCTGCTCTGAGGCTTGGTTAGCTGATGGACTACAGTGGGCTCTGCCTTTCAGTGGGCATGGGCCACGATCAGGAATCAAATCTGAGCTGTGAGTGGTGGACAGAGTAATGTCTTCCCAAAGGTGCCTAGGTCCTAATTCCTGGAACCTGTGAATATGTAACCTTTTGTGGCCAAAGAGAGTTTGCAGATATGATCAAGTGAAGGACCTTGAGACGGGGCTCTTATCTTGGATTATCTGGGTGGGCCCAGTGTAATCACAAGGGTCCTTAAAGATGTCAGTGGAAGGAGAGGTTGGGCTGATGTGATTGCTGGCTATGGAGATGAAGCGAGGGGCTGAGGAATTTAAATGGCCTCTAGAAACTGGATATGCCAAGGAAATGGATTTTCCCTAGAGGCTCCAGAAGGATTTTAGTCCCTGAAACCCATTTCAGCCTTCTGACCTCCTGAACTGTAGGATAATAAATTGTGTTGTTTCAAGCCATTAAGTCTGAGTCATTTGTTACAGCATTGATAGGAAACTAATACACTGTTATAAGCCATCTGAGGCTGAGGTCTTTATTACAGCAGCATAACCTAGTCTAGCTTGACTGATGTAATACTCCTTTACCTTTTTTTTATGGCCAAGACTAGTATGAAGAAAATATACATCAAATTTCAAGTGGTGTTTTTTTCACCCAAACAATATTTATAGTCTTCAAGTTGTATTCTTCTTATGGGGGGGGGGCAGGGCAGTGTGAATCAGAGCATAGATAAAATTTTCAGTATTATTATTGTCTACATATTTTATACAATATATAGGAATTTAATATAAATGCAATAGAGTTCTTGTTTTTAAGAATTAATAGATGTTGCTATTTTAGAACCCCAGTTTTGTTCTTATTCTTCGTTGGCTTATGAAATGTAGAATAAATTTTCATGCTGGATAAGATGAAAAAAATACAACCCATAGATACTATGCAAGCAATAAAGCAACACAGTCACTTTATTAACCAGTTAATTTGGCGACAGTATATTCTTCCTTCAAGAAGATGAACGCGGTAAACCGTTAGGGAAATTGTAAAGTTGGGATCAATGTGAAATGTCACGGAAGAAATCAGCTGAAGAGTCACACGTGAACAGAGGTTAGAGGCAGAGCTCCTGTGAAGAGAGGAAGGTGAAGAGGCATCTGCAGAATGGGTTTCTTCTTCTGTCAACTTACCTGTGGAATCCAGAAGTGACTAAGCTGATGCCGGGGCTAGAAGTAGGGCAAGGATAACAAAAAGGAAAGCGTAATTTCCCGAGATTCAAGCATTTCTCTGTAGGTAACCCAGACACAGAGCCGAGTGTGAGACTAGGATTCATATCTGAAATCATAGCACTTAGACCTAGAAACAAATAAAATGACTGCTATCATTTGTAGAGTAAGAATAGGGAGCAAAGTTTGAGGACATTTACTAGGAAGGCAAGGAGTCTAGTTTTTATCTGACTTCATCTGTTTAGTTTCTGTTCTCTTTCTTTCACCTACACACCTCACACATCCCATGCACACACAAGCCTGCGTGTGCACCTGCAGGTGCATACTTGATCCTTGACCACGTGTCCAGGAGCACTTGGTCAGAGTCTCCCTCCCTGGAGGTGCAGGGGGAGAGAAGGCAGCTTTCTGTCTATTTCCCCTGCAGTGCTCCATAGCATGTTCTCTTAGGGTGCTGTCATCGAGGACTGTGTCTGGGACTGTTGGAAACATTCATTCTCCTCACCCTCCACTCCCGACCGCAGGGCAGAACTTCTCTGCTGTGTCTCCACACTTTCTCTGGCAGTTTTGAAAGCTTGCTGACAACATGGATGTTCTGCAGTCACTGCACATCTGGTAGGTGGGAGATCTCTTAATAACCTGTCAGTTAATACTTTGTGGCTCCAGGGTACGACTTATAAATGAATGCCTTACTCTCCTAAGACATCTAGTTTTGTATGATTTTGTACATCCTTCTCTGTGCAGGAATAGACTCAGAAAAGCATTGCAGTTAAAAGTATTCTTTAGGGCTTCCCTGGTGGCGCAGTGGTTGAGCGTCCACCTGCCGATGCAGGGGACACGGGTTCGTGCCCCGGTCCGGGAAGATCCCACATGCCGCAGAGCGGCTGGGCCCGTGAGCCATGGCCGCTGAGCCTGCGCGTCCGTAGCCTGTGCTCCGCAGCGGGAGAGGCCACAACAGTGAGAGGCCCATGTACCGCAAAAAAAAAAAAAATGTATTCTTTAAAAAATATTTTCTGTTAACTTTCTATTAACACCCTTTATATACATATGCAGGATCATCATAGTTCTGCATGGCAACGATCTTTACATATTGATTGGTTACATGTAAAACAATCTTTAACTTGGTATTTCAGCAATCATTATAGTAAATAATTCTACTGTCTTAAAACACGGTTCACTTCCTACTTAGCTCAAATACTATTGGGCCCTCAAGGAAAACTGTCCCATAGCCTCTTTGGATATCTTGTGGGTTAGGTTTCCTCCTCTGTATTCTCAAGTACCTTTTGCATATCTTTTTTTTTAATTTTTAGTTTTTCATTGATGTATAGTTGATTTACAATGTTGTGTTAATTTCTGCTGTACGGCAAAGTGATTCAGTTAGATAGATAGATAGATGATAAATAGATACATTCTTTTTTATATTCTTTACTATTCTGGTTTATCACAGGATACTGAGTATAGTTCCCTGTGCTATACAGTAGTACATTGTTATTTATCCATTCTCTGTATAATAGTTTGCATCTGCTAATTCCAAACTCCCAATCCAACACACCCCTACCCACTTCCTCCTTGGCAACCACAAGTCTGTTCTCTATGTCTGTGAGCCTGTTTCATAGATAAGTTCATTTGTATCATATTTTATTTTATTATTATATTTTTTTTTGCTGTACGTGGGCCTCTCACTGTTGTGGCCTCTCCCGTCACAGAGCACAGGTTCCGGACGCGCAGGCTCAGCGGCCATGGCTCACGGGCCCAGCTGCTCCGCAGCATGTGGGATCTTCCCGGATTGGGGCACGAACCCGTGTCCCCTGCATCGGCAGGCGGACTCTCGACCACTGTGCCACCAGGGAAGCCCCATTTGTATCATATTTTAGATCCCACCTATAAGTGATATCCTATGGTATTTGTCTTTCTCTGACTTACTTCACTTAGTATGATAATCCTAGGTCCATCCACATTGCTGCAGATGGCATTATTTCATTATTTTTTATGGCTAACCTTCCATTGTATACATGTACCATATCTTCTATATCCATTCCTCTGTCGATGGACATTCAGGTTGCTTCCATGTCTGAGCTATTGTAAATAGTGCTGCAATGAACATTGGGGTGCATGTATCTTTTCGAATTATGGTTTTCTCCAAGTATTTGCCCAAGAGTGGGATTGCTGGATCATATGGTAGCTCTATTTTTAGATTTTTGAGGAACCTCCATACTATTTTCCATAGTGGATGCACGAACTTACATTCCCACCAACAGTGTAGAGGGTTCCCTTTTTTCCACACCCTCTCCAGCACTTGTTATTTGTACACTTCTTAATGATGGCCATTCTGACAGGTGTGAGATTGTACCTCATTATAGTTTTGATTTACATTTCTCTAATAATTAGCGATGTTGAGCATCTTTTCATGTGCCTGTTGGCCATCTGTATGTCTTCTTTGGGGAAATGCCTATTTAGGTCTTCTCCCCATTTTTCGACTGAGTTGTTTGTCCTTTTGCATATCTGTTATTGCAGTGCCCATATTGTTTACACTAGGTTTTGAGTGTCTTCAAAATAAGTACCCCATTACAGCCACTCCAAACATGTGTTCATAGGTGTTTAACAACCAGTTCTCCTGGAAAGGGAGAGTATGCATATATATGTACGTAAGTTTATTATGGAGTTGACTGACATAAAGACTTCGTAGCGTGCAATATATAAATAATAATTAAATGTACAACGCTCTCTATTGATAATTCCACATAGGCAGTTGATTCTCAAAGAATACTTTTGTTGACTTTTGCTGCATTTTTGTATCCATAATCAACCTATGGCTGTCACTGGTGGGTGAGTGTAGTTCTGACATGAATGTTGGTTGATAGTTTCATTTATGTTAATGAGTAAGATGAAGGTCAAACAGCAAGGGCGTGTGTTGGGACTTCACATGTTAGTCACTGAGGTGAGTGACTTTGCTGAAAGGCACGATAGTTCTGAATCCTAGAAGTATATTTCTTCAAATTTGTGTGCTATTGACAGTGTAGCAAATATAAAAATGATACACCTTTAAGTTAAATCTGCATTATTAACATGTTACCTATTATTTGCTTATGTCTTGACAATCAACACAACAAAGAAATCACACTCTGATTTGTAGCATTTGCTCATTTCTGTGGTGTAAAACTCCCACCCTGACTTATTTCAAGTTACTGATGTGACATCATTGAGAGGTGAGTTCTAAAGCGATATAGAGTAGCAACCACTATATTATCTTTCCATCGTACAGATCGCTAGACACAAATAACCTCAAGAGGATGAATTACAGTAAAATGTAGTAAAATGATTAGGGAATTATGAGCCTTGAATACTTACTAACTTTTAAAAAGATAAAAGGCATTTAATCGTAAGCTTATATAATTTAATTTTTAACAATGTCTCTATTTAACAGTTAGCTCAAAATTGCTGAAATCTGACTATCAGTTCTTGTCCCTTGGTGTGGGCCACCGCCAGCACAGCACCAACTGCTTCCCCGTCTTGTTTTCATGGCACCTGACACATAGCAGGTGGTCAGGGGACATTGGCTGAGTGGGCAGACGAGGACCTCACCCAGTGTTGGGCACCAGCAGCACTTTTAGTACGTTAGTTACTCTTTTTAAAAATTTTTATTGAGATATAGTTGATTTACAATGTTGTGTTAGTTTCAGGTGTATGCAAAGTGATTCAGGTATACGTGTATGTATATACATTTTCAGATTCTTTTCCATTGTAGGTTATCACAGGTTATTGACTATAGTCCCCTGTGCTATACGGTAGGTCCTTGTTGTTTACCTATTTTATGTATAGCAGTGTGTTTGTTATTCCCAAACTCCTAATTTATCCCTCCCCACCCCTCCCGCTTTGGTAACCATAAGTTTGTTTTCTCTGTCTGTGAGTCTAGTTGTTTTATAAATAAGTTCATTTGTATCATTTCTTTAGATTCCACATATAAGTGATATCATATGATAATTGTCTTTCTCTGTCTGACTCACTTAGTAGGATAATCTCTAGGTCCATCCACGTCTCTGCAAATGGCACAACTTCATTCCTTCTTATGGCTGAGTAGTATTCCATTGTATGTGTACCACATCTTCTTTATCCTCTGTCGATGGACACATAGGTTGCTTCCATGTCTTGGCTATTGTAAATTATGCTGCAGTGAACATTGGGTTGCATGTATCTTTTCGAATTACAGTTTTCTCCAAATATATGCCCAGGAGTGGGATGGCTGGGTCATATGGTAACTCTATTTTTAGTTTTTAAGGAACCTCCATACTGTTCTCCATAGTGACTGTACCAACTGACATTCCCACCAGCAGTGCAAGAGGGTTCCCTTTTCTCCACACCCTCTCCAGCATTTGTTATTTGTAGACTTTTTGATGATGGCCATTCTGACCGGTGTGAGGAGGTATCTCATTGTAGTTTTGATTTGCATTTCTCTAATAATTAGTGATGTGGAGACTCTTTTCATGTGCCTGTTGTGCCTCTGAATGAACACCAGTCACTCTTAAAAGCAGCATTATGTTCTCTGCTCAAATGACTTCCTGAATAAGTGCGTTTATTCTCTTTGACATGTTTTAAGCTTATTGAAATTTGTAACAACATTCCATCTGTGGCATTAGAGTTCTGTAGACTGATTTATCACAGGACAAGATCCGTCACATCTGTACTAAATACTTTGTGTTTAACAGGCTGATTCTGTGTTCAGGTCTTGTCTTGAGTACCTCGATAAAAGTGTGAGCTGTTGAAGTTTGTTTCAGTGTCTTTTTGTTTTTGTTGTTTTGTTTTATTTTTCTCTCCCGTTAATGACTCTCCTCTTTCCGTACCGAGGAAGCATCCTCAGAGGGGCTCGCTCAGGTCTGCCTCCCAGAATTCTTAACCCAAAGCATCATCAGGATTATTACTGTTAAAATAATATTTTTTCCAATTCCACATCAAAACTTAAACATCAGTTTTGTCGTCATGTCAGCACATACACCTGATTTTTAAATTAAAGTTAACTGATGATCATCAACCTTAGATGTGGTATATCTTTAAACAGAAGCCTCTGGAAACCGTAGCTTAGCTTAGGTGGAGGGATCTGGGCTAGGGATTCCTGGAGCTGTGGCAGTCTTTAGTAGAAAAAAGGGAGGACCTGGGGGCATTGTGTGCTCTCCAAACCCTCCTCCTCAGCGTTTCGCCCTTCACAGGCCCTTTCCCACATAAGATCCCCTGGAGTATTAATGTGGGGACCGATCACATGGCAGGGACCCCAGTAAAGAAACCTGGTAAAGAAACGAGCAGCTTCAGGTTTGGTTTTTTTTTGCGGTACACGGGCCTCTCACTGTTGTGGCCTCTCCCGTTGCGGTGCACAGGCTCCGGACGTGCAGGCTCAGAGGCCGGGGCTCACGGGCCCAACCGCTCCGCGGCATGTGGGATCTTCCTGGACCGGGGCACGAACCCGTGTCTCCTGCATCGGCAGGCGGACTCTCAACCACTGCGCCACCAGGGAAGCCCCCAGCTTCAAGTTTTTAAAATTATTTTTCTTCGATAAATAAGACATTTGATAACATTAAATGCTTTAGTGGTTTTAAAGTAAGAGCATAAAACCAAATATAATAATGAATCATTTTTAAAGGCTTAAGTTTATAATATGAGAGAGAGACCAAGGGAAGAAAGGTTAAAGCACAAAGGTTAAAAATGTGTATGTGGAGGGAAAAGTGCGTGTATGAGAGAAATAGAGAGGGGTCTTAACGAGTGGCTTGGCTTTATTGGGCATTCTCCTCAGCTTCTCTTTGATTCTTCGTCTCTTACTGTACCAACTTCACTCCAGCAGCTCAATTCCTTAAATAGCTTTCAGTGTTTGAGCCCCTTTGCCTAGAGATTAAAAAATCAAAAGTTGATCTACCCCGACATAGAAACTGAAAATCGGCAGTTTTAACTGAAACTACTTAAACACAGACATAGTTTCATCTAAGACATTCATAAATTGTAGTTGGGTGTGTGTGTGTGTGTGTGTGTGTGTGTGTGTGTGTATGTATGTATATAAAAGCACAAGCTTTGGACTCAGATCTGGGCTCACAATCTGAAATTTTCTAGCTATACAAAATTAGTCAAATATCTTAAATTCTCAGAACTTTAGTTTCCTTATCTTTAAAACAGTACCAATAATAGCTAATACAAAGGACTGTAGAGAATGTTAAATTAGATAATGTGTATAATGTCCTTAACACACACTGTAAGGACTTGCTAAAGGATTATTTTTTTATCATCATACTTCTATTACTATTGATATAAGAACAGTTGAAAATATTTAATTTCAAGTAATTAACATGCTTTTATGACTGTTAATATAAACGTAATTGCAAATATGAAATGCACAAGTGTAAAAAAGATGAATCTGATCAATGAGTTAAAAAGTTATTCTCTTTAGGTGTCATTTTAACAGGTAAATGGTGAAAAAGTCATGCAATCAAAGAGAAGCGCTTGGATAGCCTTTAAATTGAAGTCAGAGTTCAATTTCTTAAATAACAAATCCATGGAAAGGGAGAGAAGATTGGACAACACTGGAGAATAGCGGCAGAAGATGTGCTTTTTCAAGTTGAAAATCTATTCTGACTTTTAGAATTCTATAGTTAGAGCTCTCCTCACTTGGATTTCAGTCCAGTGACATTGGAGAAAATCATGAGGTTTTTTTATCTCTAACTGCAAGGTCCTGAGAGTATTTTAAAATGGTTCAAAAAGCTCATTTGTTGTGAGCTAACATTTTAGGAACAACTTTTCAGTAACTTTAGTGGCAGTAAATCAGAAGCATACTGATTAGGTTTACCATGAAATGCCCATGGGTTTAAAGATTAACCGGCAAAGAGATAGAAAAGACACAGTTTAGACATTTCCAAAGGCAATGCATTTGACCAGTTGTTTGAGTCATGAAACAAAACTTGATTCTTTTTTTGTCTATGATGCTATCACAAGCTATAAAAGTAACTCCAACATTGCCTTCCATGTTTTATTACAATTTTTGTCTTTATTCTTAATAACAAGATGATTAATTACAAATAAAAATAAAAATAAGCAATCATTCTATTACTAAATTTTAAATGTTAAGTGCAGTGTTTTGGCAATGAGAGGCAGTTTTGGAGTTGGATATTATGATCAGAAGATTTTCTCAACTTAGCATTTTTTTTATAGCTTGGTATTTTTTCTCTTTTATTTAAACTATATATATATTTTGTATTTGTCTTGGGTATAAGCTTACTTTGGCTCTCTCTAGAAACATATGTATCTAGCAAGAGCAATAAAAAGAAATTTAAATGTATTGTGGTTAAGAACTGTAATGACAAAATCTGTCCGTTCAGTAGCTAGGGATAGAAAGTTAGAGCTACTGAAGCAAAATTAATGGGTCTAAAGTGATGTGGAGTTAATTATCTCCATTTTCTTTAACTTCAGTCTATAGAAGCAGATTCAGTTGTTACTAAAAATCTGTGGAAGTGACATGGGCTGGATGATGACACAACTAAGATGAGAAGAGAGAAAAAAAAGGCATAGGTTCTCCTCAGATGTGTAGGTACGAGTGCCTTGTGAACTTGAGTGCATTTCAAACTGGGCCATAGCAATGTTTCCCTTTTAAACACAGCACCTTGGGAACTACAGGAGTGACAGTTTCACTTCCTTCCTTTGATGGTGACTAAAACAAATCATTAACTACCATATAAAGTTCTCACAAGTAGCCAAGGTAATGACCAACACGGTTTTGTGAAGACTTAGTAAAGTCTAACTAATCGGATTTCATGATAGGATGACAAATCGAATAAATGACGGGAAGTAGCTGAAAGTGTTTTGACAAGAATTTTACTTTTAAAGGAGAAACAATGTGATTTTCTTTGTCAGTATTTTACAGTGACATATCAACTCAGTTACCATTTAAATGACAGAATCCTGGGAGTTGACATATATCTTCTCTCATCTTCAACTAGACTAAAAAGAGGCATCCTTATTTAATTCCCAGTTCATGTTACTTGGGAATGCGAAGAGTACTTTCTCTCATTGACGTTTTAAGACCCTTAAAGGACAGAAAATGTTAAGTAAGGAAATGATTAACTGTTGACCTATTTGGTACAAGGTCTTGTTGTAAAAAGGATTTCAGTGCTGTAACTTCACAACATACAAGAATTGTATTATCAGAGTCCCCCAAAGAAAGTTTCTTTTGACTTCCTCTTTGAAACTCCAAAGATGTTTAAAATAGTCTCTGGGGTCCCCATTTATTTTAAATCCTGACACTGTATGCTGTAACAGAAGTCCCAGAGGTCTTTTTAATAATTTTGTAACTGTACCTTGGAAATCCAGTCAAATGCCAAGTTAGACAACAGGCAGAATCCTGTTTTTCATTTTTCATGTGACTGAAATGGATGTGATTTAGTTTTTCCCACTAATGAGTGCCAAGCCCAAACCAAACAGTTAGTTGATTCATCTAATACATATTTATTGGGTGCTAAGCGTTATTAGTCACTATGCTAGGTTCTGGGTGCACAGCCTGGAGCTAGATACACACGATGCCTGCCCTTACGCCATGCACGTGCCCTTACAACACGTTAATTGAGATGATAAGCAATTAACCATGCAATTACTAGCCACTGTGGAGAAGGGTGCTTACGAGCACTTAGCAGGGGCATCTAAGTTGGTATTGCTAGGGAGGCCAGGTGAAGGTTCAGAGAGAACAATAGATTAGCTCAGTGCTAATGGACGAGCAGGACTTATCTGGTGCAGTGGAGGCAACAGCATGGAAGAGCCAACAGTGGGATTGAGGTTTGAAAGAGAGAAAAGAGTAAAGACCAGTTCAGGGACTGAGAAGAAATCAATCCCTAGAGCTCAGGTTTGAGGACCGGAGAGGTAACGTTGAGGCCGGAGAGAAAGGCAAGGAGCCTGGTATGTTGTCCTAAGAAAGGAAACTGCACACCAGCGCCCACAGGGAGCTATTAAAACATTCAAAGCAGGGGACTAACATGATCATAATTGCTTTATGTAAATGCAGATATTAAAATGGTAATTTTCTGTCTGTGTTTTTGGCGAAACCTCAAGACTCTAAGTGCCGAACACTGTGAGGGGTAGGCGGCCTGAGGAAGATTTGCAAAGGGGGTCTCAGATGAGGGATGTGATGAATGTCACTGACATCAGCCTCCAGACTATACAAGAGGGTGGAGATGCTGAGATACAGAGGTGATACTGGAGAGACGATGGATGTGGGAAGTTCACTGTGCTATGAGATGCGTCACGTCTCCCCTTGAGAAGGAGGTGGGGTTCCCAATGGCTCTTTCGGATACCGTCATATTTGTCCCCCACAGCTTGGGGGATACAGGGCTGAGAACGACCAAAGATGAGACTGTGGCTGCAGCACCTGTACCAGCAAAGTGTAAGCTGTGGTGTGGTTAGGGTAGTAACAAGTCCACCTGTGCTTTTCCTAGTGACCTGATGTGGTCGGGCGGGAGATCAAACGGTCAGACACACTTGGAGTTATTTTTATAAGAGGTACTTTAGCTGGGATGATACCCGGATGGACCACTGAGAAGCAAGGACTGATGGGATGGGTTTTAAGTGGCTCTAAAGAGTTTATCAGCCATGCCAGGGAACCAGAGGTGGGGGTCCTCATAAAGGGCCTGTCTCAGCAAACCCCGCTGTATTAGTCAGGGTTCTCTGGAGAAACAGAACAAATAGGGTGTGTGTGTGTGTGTGTGTGTGTGTGTGTGTGTGTGTGTGTGTGTGTGTGTGTGTGTGTGTGTGTGTGTGTGTGTGTGTGTGTGTGTGTGTGTGTGTGTGTGTGTGTGTGTGTGTGTGTGTGTGTGTGTGTGTGTGTGTGTGTGTATTTTAAGGAACTGGCTTATGTGTTTGTCGGAACTGGTTAGTCCAAAATCTTTAGGATGGGCTGGCAGGCTGGAGACCCAGGGAAGAGATGATGCTGCAACTCAAGTCTGAACACAGTCTGGAGGCAGCACAGTTCCCTTTTTCTCAGGGAAGGTCAGTCTTTTTTCTCTTAAGGCCTTCAACTGATTGGACGAGGCCCACCCACATCATGGAGGGTCATCTGCTTTGCTCAAAGTCCACTGACGTAAATGTTGAGCTCATGTAAAAAAGTGCCTTCACAGCAACATCCAGACTGCTGTCTGACCAGATACCTGGATACTGTGAGCAAGCCAAGTTGACACATACAGTTAACCATCACATCTACAATTAGCTGTAAACCCTTTTTACAGCCATAGAAATGTCGACTGTAAAAAGCCAAACTATGTTCAGTGCCAAGTCAAGAGAGAGCTTTTCTGTCCCATTACTTGTTCTTTCATCTGCTCCAAATGTGGAGCTGCCAGAAACCACACAGCTAGCAGGGAGGAAAACCGGAGGAGTCCTTTTCCCACCGCAGAAGGTCAGGGCTGGAAGAGGAGAAACGCCTTTAAATTCCACAGCTTTAATTATTTCCCTGGGATGGACATAGCAATTACTGACTCGTTGGGGCTGTCTAAAGTGACAGAGGACGGGGGAAGGAGATCTAGTGGCCCAGAGCAGGCTTGTAGGAACAAAAGGGGAAAAATAAAGCTGCCTTACCCCCCGTATCTTGAGTGCACTGCACTTTCAACAAACTAGCTCCAGTCAGAAGGATGTCTTTGCTTGCCATGGGATAATGATTTTAGCGACCCCTGTTTTGATGCTCCATTATCCGTGTGTGTGTGTGTGTGTGTGTGTGTGTGTGTGTTAAGGGTTGTTATGTCTTCCTGGAGAACTGACCCCATTATCATTACATAATATCCCTCTTTATCCCTGATAATTTTCTTCTTCTGTACATCCTGCTTAGTCCGAAATTAATACAACTACCCTACTTTCTTCTGATCAGAGTTAGCAGGGTATATTTTTTCCATCCCTTTACTTTTAACCTGAGTCTTCATATTTAAAGTGGGTTTTTTATAGACAAGGTATAGTTGGTTCTTGTTTTTATCAACTTTCCTAAGCTCTGACTTTTAATTGGTGTGTTTAGACCATTAACATTTAAATCGATTATATCATTGGATTAATATCTACCATGTTTGTAACAGTTTTCTATATTGTTGCACTTGTACAACAAGTTTTTTTCGATTTTCACCTTTCTTCTAGCCTTCTTCTCTGGGTTTGATTGAGCATTGTGTATGATTCCATGTTATCTCATCTGTTAGCATAGCAATTATATTTTTTTAAACTTTTTTCGTGGTTGCCCTGGAGTTTGCAGTATGAAATTACAACTATTCTGAATCAGTCTTCAAATAACCAGTACTGAGGTTTGTAGGTTTCCTGTCTTTTATGATATTGCTGTCACTAATATCACTTATCCATTTGCTATAATCACTTATTCTTACTACTATTACTCTAAAAAACAGCTATCTTTTAGATCAATTAAGAATAAGAAAAATAAAGGCTTCATTCAACCTTCATTTATTTCTTATCTGCCATTCTTCCTTTCTCTATGTGTATACCAGTTTCTGATCGGTATCATTTTTCTTCTCCTTAAAGATTTTCTTTAAAAATTCCTTGAAGGATAAGTCAGTTGGCAATGAATCTGGGCAACTTTTGGTTTTCTGCGAAAGTCTATTTTCCCCTCATTTTGAAGGACAATTTCATTGAATAGAGAATTATAGGTTTTTTGTTTTCTTTAACACATTAAATAAATCTGTCCATTCTGTCTTCCTTGCCTGGTTTCCGAGGAGAAGTTCCATTTACTACTTCTGTATCAATGTTCCTCTGTAGGTTAGGTGTTTTTATTTTCCTCTGGCTTCTTTCAAGCTCTTGTCTTTTTTTTTTTTTTTTTTGCGGTACGCAGCCCTCTCACTGTTGTGGCCTCTCCCATTGCGGAGCACAGGCTTCGGACGCGCAGGCTCAGCGGCCATGGCTCACGGGGCTAGCCGCTCCGCGGCATGTGGGATCTTCCCGGACGGGGGCACAAACCCGCGTCCCCTGCATCGGCAGGCGGACTCTCAACCACTGCGCCGCCAGGGAAGCCCCAAGCTCTTGTCTTTGTCTTCTGTTTTCTGTAGTTTACATATGAAATTCTCAAGTGTATATTTTTGGTATTTATTCTGCTCTTCCTGGAATGGTGGTTTGGTATTTGTCATTAATTCCGTAAAAATATCAGCCATTATTCTTTCACATACTCTTTCTGCTTCATTTTCTCTCTTTTCTCCTTCTAGTATTCCAATTATGTTCATGCTAAACCTTTTCAAATTGTCCCTCAGTTCTTGGATGTTCTTTTTTCCCCTCTATTCCTTTTTATCTCTGCATTTTAGTTTGAGACGTTTCTATTGACATATCTTCAAGATCATTGATTCTCTTCTCGGCTGTGCGCAATGTACTGATGTGCTTATCAAAAGCATTGTGTTCTTCATTTCTGTTACAGTGTTGTTGACTTCTAGAACTCCTTTTTTAAAAAATATTTATTTATTTATGGCTGCGTTGGGTCTTCATTGCTGCACGCAGGCTTTCTCTAGTTGCGGTGAGCAGGGGCTACTCTTCATTGCGGTGCGCGGGCTTCTCATTGCGGTGGCTTCTCTTGTTGTGGAGCATGGGCTCTATGCGCGCAGGCTTCAGTAGTTGTGGCTCACAGGCTCTAGAGTGCAGGCTCAGTAGTTGTAGCTCACGGGCTTGTTACTCCGTGGCATGTGGGATCTTCCCAGACCAGGGCTCGAACCCGTGTCCCCTGCATTGGCAGGTAGATTCTTAACTACTGCGCCACCAGGAAAACCCTAGAACTCCCTTTCGATTTTTCTTAGAATTTCTCTCTCTCTGCTTACCTTACCCATATGTTCTTGCATGTTGTCTTTTTTTTTATTAGAATCCATAACATGGTCATTATAGTTAAATTCCCTGTCTCCTAATTCCAACGTCTGTGTTGTAGTTGAGTCTGATTCTGATGCTAGCTTTGTCTCTTCACACTATGTTTTATGTGGTCTTATAATTTTTTGTAGAACACGGGAAATAATGTAATAGGTAATAGGACCTGAAAAAAAGACTTTTGGGTGAGGTTTCTTGTTAATCTGACTAGCAGTTAGGGCTGTGTCTAATGTTTACTATATCTATAGGTGATAGAGACCTCAGATTCCTCCAGTGTTCTTGTTTCTGTGTCCTCTTTAAATTGAGTCTGTGTCCTCTAGCTCTTTTAGCTGTGATCCACTGATATGATGCTGGAACCCATGGATGGGGTGGTCAGTGGGCGCTGGGAGGGGAAGTGTTCTATAAACTTACTCTTAAATCTCAGTCTTGCAGTGGGCCTGTGTTCCTGATCTGTGACCATCATACATTTATTAATTATCCCTTTAGTTACATCTAAACCCATTCACCAACCTTCTAATTTCAGTACTAGGTTTCTTTTTTTTTTTTTTTTTTTTTTTTTTTTTTGCGGTACGTGGGCCTCTCACTGTTGTGGCCTCTCCCATTGCGGAGCACAGGCTCCAGACGTGCAGGCTCAGCAGCCATGGCTCACAGGCCCAGCCGCTCCGCGGCTTGTGGGATCTTCCCGGACGGGGGCACGAACCTGTGTCCCCTGCATCGGCAGGCGGACTCTCAACCACTGTGCCACCAGGGAAACCCCATAGCACATTTTTTACCTACCTGCACCCTACCTTTGCTTACATCTTAGCCAGAGTATTTCTTTTATGACAACTCTAGATACATTTATAAAGATGTATTTGCATTTTATCTACCAGTTTAATTAGGGGGGTTACTCTTGATTATAATGTTGAGAAAAGGAGTAGTAGCAGTGACTGTGGGCTGGAATTCTAATCTGTGCATTACTTTGGTCAAGTTGGTTACAGGTCTGCCTCTCAAATACAGAGCTACTTTTGAGGTACTGATGAATTCACAGAACTAGGTGTGCTTGTTTCTTTCTTTTGAAATGTTGACAAGACCTGTATATAATAGATGAAGCGTATGATAGATGAAATAGACATTGCTTTTACCAACATCTCTGTTGAATAGCAGCCTGGCTATGGAGAATCTAAAATTGTCTTTGACAACCGATCCAAATTGATGGTAGTGATACACTTTGAGAATACTTATTTTCCTCACCTTATTTTTTTTTTTTCTCCAGTGACCATTTTATCTTTCATTTTAACTATTCTTTTTGGGGCAGTTCTTTTCATTATTTAAGTGTTAGTAGATTTAAGATAATAAGACTCACATATCGGAATATATCAATGTGGAAGCGTATTTCCTATCTTTGGATCAACCTGCCACTTTCTAGCTGTGTGCCCTTGGACAACTTATAGATTTATCTGTGCTTTCAATTCCTTATTGGTAACATGGGGATAAAGACAGCCCCAACCGCGTGAGGTTGCTGTGAGTGTTCCTGGCTGGAACACAGTAAGTACCGTATAAATGTAGTTCATGATGGTGAGGACGGTAGTGATAGTCATGGTGATGAAGATGGATCTGGGAAGGTGGGCTGGAAGAGGAAAATGTTTACAAGGACAAGTTGTAGCATAACCCTTTCCTTATGTTTCTTTGTCTTGGGTTTTACATTCACTCCGAATGCTAATCTTGGTACTTTAAGATCTAAGTTTCTACAGAACGCGTTAGAGGATCAGTTTTAACCCGTATTAATTTTTTTCTAAGTTAAGGCGTTTGATTAGAAGGAGCATAGTTTAATGATTTCTTCCCTGACTTGATCTCATTATCAACGTCACCAGGGAATTATCACTGACATTATTGCATCTGGCATTTTTGAGAAGTCAGGCTAACCTCTCCCATTTCTCAAGGTGAGAAATAAGATAATAACGATAATCCCTTTAAAATCTTTCAACCAGTTTCTAGGGATTAAGTCTAAGACTTTACCATTTAAGCTTCCTAAAAAAAATTGGCCTTAACCTCACTTGGGAGTTGCATTTCCTCCTACTCTGCCCCTTGCAATCCAGGCTGTTTACTGTTCTCTGGACACACCATGATTTTCACGTCTTTGTCTTAAGGCTTCATTCAAACTATTCCCTCCGACAAGAACACCCTACTTTATATTCTTTCTCTTCTAAATTGGCCCCTCCTCTCTGCCTCCAGACCCGCTTCCTGAATCCATTCTTCCCACTGCAGCCAGATTGATGTTTGGAAAATAGAAATTGAACATGTCAACCCCCTGCGTAAATCCCTTAAATAGCTGCGAGTAACTCTCAGGAATAGAATTCCATCTCCTTGAGAGAGAGTTTATAATATTTTCTTCACCTTTCTGGTCTTATCTTTGTTCGTCTGACTCACAATGTGCCGAGTCTCCAGCCCTCTTAGATGCTGTTTCCTCTGTTTCACATGGTCTCCCAGTTTTCTCCACACATCCCAGGTGTGGGAAAACTTTTATTCAGTTCATCCCTCAGATTTAGAGCTGTCAGATAAAAAAAACAGGACACCCACTAAAATTTTAACTTCATCTAAATAGCAAATAACTTGTTGCATAAGTCTGTCCCACATAGTTCATGGGACATGTTTATACTACAAAATGTTGTTTATCTGAAAGTCAAATATAAATGGGCATCGTGTATTTTATTTATTTATTTTTTTTATTTTTTATTTTTTTTTATTTTTTTATTTTTTATTTTGCAGTATGCGGGCCTCTCACTGTTGTGGCCTCTCCCGTTGCGGAGCACAGGCTCCGGCTGCGCAGGCTCAGCGGCCATGGCTCACGGGCCCAGCCGCTCCGCAGCATGTGGGATCTTCCCGGACCGGGGCACGAACTCGTGTCCCCTGCATCCGCAGGTGGACTCTCAACCACTGCGCCACCAGGGAAGCCCGCATCGTGTATTTTTATTTGCTAAATCTAGCAATCCTACTTAGAGTACAATGAAGCCTTCTCTTAGAACCAAATCATATGTTCTCTTAACATCCTAGAGTTCATGGCTCTAACCACCATATATTGAAGTAGTTGTTAATATGTTTTTCTCTTCTACTAGATAGTTTTCTCTTTGGGGACAAGGGTCGTATCTTTATCACTGTATTGTCTGCAACCATTACTAGAGAAAGCACAGTCCTTAGAACACAGAAATCATTAAAGATTTAGTGAATAAGTGAATAGATGGATAGATGATTGAATGAATATGTTGGAACTCCCATAGAAGGCCTCTTCAATAGGACATCCTCCTGAGAAAACTATTTGGTAATTATCTCTGTTTGGGTAACACGTTTTACACCTTTCCTTCATAGCTCTTTTCACACATATTCCATGTGTGATCCTTACAACTGTTGATCTACACGTCTGTACATCTTCCTGCCTGGTGGGCATCGGAGGTCAGGGGTTGGATCTTCACCTCCTCGTGGTTGTGCTTCCTGCCTTCCACATGGACTTGTTGATCACTGGTCCACACCAAACAATGATTGTGATTTAAAGAAGGGACCGAAGTGCACTCTCTGGAGAGGAAATGCTCACCTGAATATGAGCATGATCTGCGACTGTTGACAAGGCATGTGCATTTCAGTGATGTTATAAGGAAAAGAGTGCCTCAAATCACCTGCTAATTTGCTCAAATACTTTATTTTAATAAAGATAGGAGCTATTATGCAGACAAAAGTGCACAAGAGCTAATATTATGTGCCAAGTAGTGTGCTATTTGATTTAAATGCATAATCTCTATTTAACTTCATAATTGCCAATGAAAGTAGATGCTCGTCTCTCCACGGCTCCATATTAAAGATGTGAAAAATTAGACTTAGGGATGTTGCTAAGGCTCTAAATGTAGCCGAGAGTGGAAAAATCTATATTTCCTTGCTAACCAAGGAAAATGCTGTTTAAAATATCCCACATCATATAATATGAGACATGGTTGAAAGAAAAGGGCCTATTTAGCATGAAGAGAAAAAAATGATAAATGTTGTTAGGTATTTGGAGGATCAGACTTTTTTTGTGTATCCAGAGAGCAGCAGGAAGCATAATGGGAAACATATATGGCTAAATAAGAGCAGGGATTTTCTAATACATAAGGTTATTAAGTGTAAATAATCTCTTCAGAAGTGGAATAATTGGATTTGGAAGGGAGTCGCTTTGAAACTCTGCTACAAAGAGTACTTTGCACATTCCTGGAAGATTTAGGAGGTGATATCATAAAGGTGAGTCACAGAGGGGATTCCGTAGGTAGTTTACATGTACAGATTTACAGACTAAAAATTTGTACGTTTGGTACTTTAAAGATGTTGGATTTATATGTATGGTTTTATATGTAAAAGGTTCAGATATTTTTGTGAATTTCTATAGAACTGGCAGTTGTTGGGAAAAGATGTCATTTTAAAGCTATAAACATTTTCAGTCTCTGAGGTAAAGCCTTAAATATCCCCATTGGACTTTCCGTTTCACTGTTTATAATAACTATTTAGAAGATCCTTTATCAATGCAAAGTAGCTTCGTATTGTCCTTTGGGGACATTTTGAAGTAATTATTAGCTTTAATGAGGAGGTTTTTTGACTGCAAAGGGGAGTGTGAGGAATCCAAGTGAGGATTCTACTTGGTTGGGTATTACTGAGACAGGACTGTCTCCACGGACTTTTCTGCTCATGAGAGTGAAGAGTGTGTCTTTCTTCATGCGGATTTAGACTGTATTTTCTCTATAGAGTTTCCTTCTGGGTTTGTTCTTGTTGGAAGGTTCATTGACAGGAGATATCAAGTGGTGTCTAGAAGGAAGGGATTGTACTTGAGTGAGGTTCTGCCTGTTTGTTCCGGGAATGACCTGTACGTCATTCTACATAGGTCAATAACCAGGATGTTGTAGGGTGTACTGGTGTTGGAATATTATGTTCTGATGCGACTGTGCTTTCAGGGCCACTAGATAAGAGTGCACACGTGTACCCTGATTTCCTTGGGTGGGCTCTGAATTTCCACCATCTGTGATCCCATGATGAGGCACATCCAGGGCCTAAGGCAGGGACCGCTCTTTGTTCCCAGTTGTTGAGACCTCAAAGCTGAGGATCAGCTTTCCTTTCGGGCACTCTCACTGGTTGGGTTGAGCTGGTCCTTTCATGGAGGGGCAGGTTGGAGACTTCAGGGGAAGATAATGCTCTACAAGTATGGAGGCACTTGGCATTTTCTCATGTAGGTCTGGAGCAAGGCAAGGATGTTCCCTCTCACCATTGCTTTTCAACATAGTATTGGATGTCCTAGCTAAAGTGATAAGACAAGAAAAGGAAATATAAGGCATACTGATCAGGAAGGAAGAAATAAAACTAGCTTTGTCTGTATATGACATTATTATTTGTGTAGAGGACTGGCCAGATCCTTTGAGCTCTGACAGCAGCCATGTGTACTGTAGGTTATAAGCTACTGTGTTGTAATTCTCTCCGGTAAATTAATGCAAGCTTAACAAACATCTACCACAAGTTACACACTGTTTTCTTCTGTGATGGAAGAACTAAGAGAAAGGCCAGTGCCATGCCTTGGATATAATAGTGCAGGCAGTAATGCTCCCATGAGCCACGCCCCCATCATCCTAGGATGGTGTGCCAGAAATAGGTCACCCAAGCCTGAGACCTGCCTCAGGTCATTCTGAGAGGCAGGAGCACAGAGAACAGCCGTGAGGATCCCAAGAAGCCAGACTCAAGGCAAAGAATAATGTCTGGTGTCTCATTATGAGATGCTCAGGTGCTGTGGTGGCCATGAAACTGCTGCTGTGTACCCCGCTGAGATCTCCCGTGGCAGAGTGTAAGTGGGCAGGCAGCCCAGCTGCTGTCGTCCAGGTTTCCCATTCTGTGTCAAAACCATGGTTTCCCCAGGACGTTGTCTGCCTTGTCTGAGCGCAGTAGGGGGTCTAGTGCCAAGCTGTTCCTGTGACGTGCCATCCTCTAATGGATGACTTTATCCTAAGGACTCTCCATTGGTCTGGACAAACATTTTCTAAAATGGAGCTGCAGTCTGAGACTATTCTCACCTGCTTCTTCCTTCCCCTCTCCTTTGACAGGGGTCAGAATAGCATCATGATTCCAAGGCTCTGCCCAGTCACTGCTGCTCCCTCTCCCCTCACCTCCATACGTGCTGATTCCCAGCTGAGGTCTTCTCAGAGAACCAGACCTCACACAAGGGCTGTGTGTGACATTTGACAAAACTTGCAGGTGTGGGCTGAGAACAAGTGTAGTTTTGGTGTTCTTATAATGTGAAGGAAGTGAGCTTGGACGTCTTAGTTATATAGGCAAGTGCATGTTCAACACATCAAATTGGAAAGTCACCTAAAAATAGGAAATCTGAACTACTTCCAGCTGGAAGAAACTGAGGACTGAGGTTGTGTGATATTGTGTTTTATGATAAGAAATATATATTTGGTCATTGGCCCTATTTCTGGCACAGAGCTCCTACAGTCCTTGGAATTTCCTAAGTGATGAGAGCGATACAGTTGTCTTTTGTTATGTTAATGAGGTGGCTTTTGAAAGCACCTAAGGAGGGTGGCTGGTTGCCAGGGAAACCAACCACATGATTAGAAGGTTGGAACTTTCATTCACTACTGCCTACCTCCAGGGAGGGGAGAGGGGCTGGAGGCTGACTCGAGGACCAATGGCCAATGATGTAATCAATCATGCCTATTTAAAGAAACCTCCATTAAACCCAGAAGGACCAGGTTCTTCGAGCTTCCGGGTTGGTGAACACGGGGAGATTCAGGGAGAGTGGGGGGCTCAGAGAGAGGGCATGGGAGCTCTGTGACTTTTCCGCATATCTCACCCTATGCATCTCTTCCAACTGACTGTTTCTGAGTTATGTCCTATTATAATACATTGGTAATCTAGTAAGTAAAATATTTCTCTGCATTCTGTGGGCCACTCTAGCAAATTAATTGAGTCCGAGGAGAGGCCCATTGGAAGCTCTGATCTACAGCGGATTGGTCAGAAGCACAGACGACAACCTGGATTTGTGATTAGCATCTGAAGTGGGGGCAGTCTTGTAGGACTGAACCCTTAACCTATGGGCTCTGATGCTGTCTCCATCAGAAGTGAGTTAGTTGTAGGACACTCAGTCAGGGAATCGCTTGCTGGTGTGGGGAAAAACCCATACAGGTTGGAACTGGAATGAGAATCATACATTGTTACTGAGACCCTAAGTGCTGGGAGAGAGAAAGGGGTTAGCCTGTGGTCGAGACAGGACTGGGATGGGGAGAAGAAACCTACGCAGTTGCCAAAAGCCTGGGAAGAAGGGTTGGCGTAAGAGAGGGGATGGACACAGAGAGTGTGAGAATGGGGAAGTGTGCAAAAACAGGTTCAAGGTGTGGTGCAACAGAATACAGCAGACAGCAAGAAAATGAAAAGGAGGACAAAAATCCAGGACGCAGACGCAAACATACAGGTTCCATCAACAATGCAGAAATAAAAAGGAAAAAACTATGGTTAGGGTGCGTATAGTATAAGCCTGAAAGCTGTCTTCACCTCACTCACTTATGAATACAGACAATGAGACTGAAGGATTTAATGATAACTCACTTGAGGCAGGGTTTCCAAAGATGAAGTAGGTCAAACAAGACAAAGGCCAGGATCAAGTCCAATATGAAGAAAAGAAAGAGAATGAAGTGTCGCTGTTGGAAGAAGTCCCCTGGTGCATCCTGCTCTGAACTATGTTCCTTTCCATCAGTGAGAGAGAAGAATGTTAAGGAATTACCACTGGCATCAGAAACATTGCATTAGATGAACACATCACGAAGATTAATCATTCAAGTCTTTAAACACTTGCTGATATCAAACAGTGGAATACATAAAATACTTTAAAATATTAGAAATAGCAAATGCATAATTTTTAGGTATAAATGGGTCACCCTGTACAAAAAAAATAATGTTTAATTAGATATTGCTTTTTAAATAGTTTTCCCCTCAATAGTAGAGAGGGACTTACACAATCTATTCTTTTTTTCCCAAGTTCACTTTTCCGCCAAGAGCCATGTATTTGAATGCTAGGTAGTTAGAATCAAGCAGTCAGTGTTTGATTTGCAAAGTGTTGCTAATTGACCCCTACAGAGATTTAGCTCAGGCAATGGGAAAAATCAGATGAAAAAAGTAATCATTTAATCAGAGAATGGAAGGGAAAATGTCAACTTTACTTGAGTTTCATTGGTTTGACTCAATTTAGTTATTTAAAACTAACCAACAAGCAAGACCGATTGCTCACTCTCTCATTTCTATTTTCTAAGGAGTAGAATAGGAAGCTCTATCTTTATTTCAAATAACTAGCAGGTCTGGTTGTTTTACACTACAATTGGTGTCGTTTTCCTCTAATGTAAAAGTGAAATACCACTAATCCATAATTTACAGGTTATAGTAAAGAAAAAAATGAGGTATTATATTTGACACAAGAGATTCCTGGCATACAGTGGGAATGCAACATATGGTTGCTCTTGACTCATGGGAGTTAAACAGTGTTGGAATCGTTAATAAACATTAGCTGAAGAAGACAACAAACAAGGGAAAATACATCTAGGGAAAAACATAAAGATTGTCCAAAATAAAAAGGCATAGAGGATAAGAAATCTAAATCAATATTACAAATGTAGGGCAAAGGCACATACAGTTAAAAAATCATAAGAAGACCTGCAAGAAGAATGCATGTTTTGGGAAGAAAAACGGAGAATTTCAAATATATGTGAACTGAGAAGACAGGGAAGGAAGATTATAAGTCCCTTGGGGGAGATTGAAATGAATTCAATGAGAGAAGCAAATGCAGCACAAAAAATGAATGACTTATTTGTTTTAGTGCTCATTGGGGAAAGCTTGAAGTTCTACGAGAAAGTGAAAAGTTTCCCAGGGGGAGATGGCAAACTCCTAAAACCAAAGAACTGGAAAATCATTTACATAGGTAACATCTCATTAGAATGAAACCTACAGTGCCTTTAAGTTGTTTTATGGGGGCAAAATTTTGTTGAAATGATTTCAGATGTGAAAGCCCCTACAAATTGATAAGATTTAGGGACAGTACTCGGTATCTGCACGTTAAAAAATATGGAGAATAAAATCTTATGCTCATAGATGCGCACTGCAGCATTATTTATAATAGAGAAGTATGGGGAGTTTTGTAAAAATACTAAAAGGAGAGAATGGTTAAACACATTATAAAAGTTATATAATAAAATACTTTACCAACAAAATAATGCTTATAAAAAGTCATTAAAAATGGCAGAAAATGCATATGATGTAATATTAAATGAAAGAAAATTCCGTGTACAGAATAATTAAAATTGTGAAAGATAAAATAACCGGAGAAAACAAGACTGAGGAGATCCATAATAGAATGTTAAAAAGAATTATCTCTGATGCAGTGTTGAGGCTATAGCTTCTTTTTACGTTCTTTTACTTTTCTGGTTTTTCTAAAATTAGTAGGTACTTCTTATGTGCAGATGTATGTTGAACGTGAATCTACATGTTATAAATAAGTACATGTATAAAATTTAAAAAATCAACTAGTTCTCTAAGACTTTTAATTAAAAAGCAGCATTCCTTTGCTCCACCATTTTTGCTTTCCCAAGACATCCATTTTCAAACCCTTTAAGTGTGTCTTCGATTAACTGCTTCCATATACCGAATAACGGCCATTCAGTTTTTAAGGGGTTATGTATTGAATTATTCATGTGGGAAATAGATTTTCTTTTCTCACGTCCCTGCCCTCAACACCCACACAACTATTTTCTCTTTATCCTCCCAACACGTTTGTCTCTTATTTAGATTAAATGGGTATTTTGTGTTTATCCATAGTGGAATCATATAGTGTCATGTAACTATTTCATTCTCTTCCTTGTACAAGTTCTTGTTTTCCTTGCGGGTCAGTAATTGATCCTTCTTGTTTTTTCTTAGGAACCTATTCCCAAACTGTCAGAGATGTAAAGCTCTTCTCAATGTATTTAAATAAACCAAGTAAGGTCTCAGTTCAGGTTCCCTGGAAATAGAGCTGGAGAAGGGGGTGTGGATGCATGGATCTGATTGGGTGAGCACCCCCACGAGAAGAGTGCAGGAAGCGCTGGTCTGGGACAGGAAGTGAGCAAGGGTGTTTCCCTTTTGTCTGCTTCCAAGGGCAGAGTTACCTCTGAGTTCTTAGCACTGTGGGGCAGGGTGGGTGGAGCTTCTAGTCTCCAGGGCCTGGTGGCTGTCTCTTGGCCCAGGACAGAAGAGGGGATAGATGGGTGCCCTTAGCATCCACTAGATGGAGGATGGGTACACTAGCCCAGTAAAGTGGATTGGGGCAGGGTTCAAGTGCATCCAATGTAGGTAATCTCTCACTGTCTCCTTCCTTTCCTCCTTTCCTCCCTTCCTTCCTCCTTTCCCCTCCCTCATTTGTCCCTCCTTCCCTCGATCTCTCTGTCTTGGGGACCTTGTTCCTGGGTGCCCAGATATAAGGATCTGTAGGTTTTCTCTTGGGACGGCCAGGTTCTCTAGAGAGTAACCCCATCTCTTGCCTGAGGCGTTGATAACTTTTTTCAGCCTTCTTGGACCCAACAAGCGGGAGAGGTCTGATGGATCACATTTTGCAGCACAGGGACTTTCTCGTATGTTTCTGCAACTATGTGTGTGACTTGAGCCCAGTCCTCTGCCAGGGCAGCAAGGAGGCAGTGAAGAGTGAGCAGTTCCGGTAGTCACATTGCTTCTTAAACAGACTTTGAACAAATGCTTCTGCTTTTGGTCCCTCCTCTCTATTTCTGCCTTCAAAAGTAACAGCTTCCCCAACTTGAACCATTCCAGGTTCTGTGACACAAAAAGTTGTACCTTTCTCCCTCTTCCTCCTGACTGCTGACTTAGATTTTCACTTTCCCTGCTGTGCTTAATAAGTTGAAATGTGTCCTGCTTTCCGGCTATAAACATTCCCTTGACATCCTACCTGCTACCGTTGCTTTCCAGTTTTCTTTGTCTTTTGGGGTTTATTCATGTTCTTCCTCATTAGTCTCATTATACTCAATTTTAGGGGATAAACTTCTATTCAATCACCTTGTTAAAATAAGACACTGTTGTTTTTAACAAAATAAACTTTTAACATGCTTGATTTCCACGTATGTTGACAAAAATTGTAAAACCAATTAGTAGTTATATTTTAGTTGTACTATGAACCTCTGCAGATTATCTTTGTTAAGCACAGTGGAAACGAAATGCAGTAAAATAAAAATGGTAACATAGCTTTCTTTAGCGATGCGAGTCCGTGAACATGAATGAACACTTGAATCTGGGAAAATAGGGGGGAAATAGCTATCACTGGCAGTGGTGATTGTTTGTATCTAAAAGGTACATTGTTCCTGTGTGAAATCCCAGTTAACCTTGTGTCTCGGAAGTCATGTTCTTTGTGAGGGTCCGGGATGAGATATTGGATTCTCAAAATTCTCAGCATGTGGGATTTTGTAACATAAGGTGGAGGCCGCACTCCTCCCTTCTGTAATCCATATGTCAGTAAGGTTTCGGTCTTTTATTCCCAGAATACAAATTTCTGGGCTGCATCTTCACTGTAATATATGCCCGTAATAAAAAGAAGACTCTACCCCTCCCGAGAGTCGCTCAGCCAGGGAAGTTCCATTTTTATGAGGAAGCACATCCCTTGAGAGAAAGCTTGATTGGGTTGGAATCTAAAAACAGAATTCCTGCTGGAGTACTGACAAGGGCATATCCCAGTGGTCCTGTATTCTGATAAATTGATGCTGATAGGCATTAAATTTGTTACTAATTAGCTCAAGTGATAATTACAATATTGATTTATAGGGTACTTTACATTTCTCACAATATTATCCCAACAGTTGCTAATTCTGTTTTTACTAGAGTACCGAGAATGTTCACACGTGGCATGATTCATATATAACAGGTAAGGCAACTGCTGAGTGAATTGCTAAATATGCTGTTGACATCCGGGGACCTGAGCCCTGCATTCTTTTAGCTGCACAGTTCTGGCTCACTTTTTATATGCTCTGCACTCACAGACACCTTACATGCTTTGTTGTAAGATTGTCTTATGAGTTTTTTTTTTTTTTAATATTTATGTTGCTTTGTAAATACTGCAAAGGTCCTTTCAAGTTGACAGAGAATCGAGTCTCTGTGTCATTCATTAAATCTGTGCTTTCTTCTAGTTGGTAGTTGTTAGCAACTAAACTCCTATTGACTATTCATGTTTCCATAAAATCTGAATTTTAGACTTCTTAGGACTATTTTTTTGAGATGTGTGCATCTACCTCTGTGATACTCATTCCTGGTTTTGTCTTCTGTCTCTTCTTTTTTTTTTTTTTTTTTTTTTTTTTGCTCCTTAACACCATGCTACCTCCAAGCCTATCTGGACTGAGAGAATTTGGTACAAGCAGTTCCAAGGGAAGCAGAAAAACTCTCGTTCAGAAGTTTCACAAGTCTGGGTAGTGGTTGGAGGGACCAGGTCAAAAGAAACTTCTGACTTGGGCCTGTGAGGTTTACTTATTTAGCGGAGGGGTTATCTCCCTTAATCACAAGGTCCACAGGTGTTCTTGTGAGTCACACTCAGGCACACCTCACAACATGTGTCTCTAGGAGTTATGGAGAATCAGCAACACGGCTCTAAAGTTGCTGCTGACCAGGCTGTGGAAGGAGACTTGGCTTGCATATTTCAGGAATAGATTTTCCAGTACCTGTAGCACCAAAATGACTCCATATATATTTCCAAATAGGTCATGGTACAATTTCTAGCAATACAAAGAAATCATTCCATTCTGAAATAACATATCCTTTGTGGTGCTGAAAAATAAATAGGCTTTTAAGCGAGGGAAAGAGTGCCATCATCCGCAAATGCAATATTTTCAACATGGTGCTGAGAACAAGAGTTGCAAAATAGCATCAGGGAATTAATGTTGTTGTCCACTCGGCATGATGCTGCCTGGAGTGGAAGGGCTCAGCTCCTTGTTTCTTAGCGAGGCTATCCTCATCTTGTCTGACTCCTGCCAGGCAATCAGTTCTCCAGAAGCCTTAGTTGAAACAAGGGCAGAAATTAGCAAGGCAAGGACTTTATCCATCTAATGGTCAGTAGCTGCCTCAGGATCAATGCAGAAAGCAGGTTGTTGGCCTGCTAAACTCTTCCAGGGCACCTGATACTGAGAAGTGCGTAAACTTATTGACAAGTGGTGAGGATTTTCAAGGAGCTCCACAGTTGTGTCATACGGTTGAAAGACAATAAAGAAAGGAAAACAGAGTATATACTTGGGGGGAGGGGAGTGGCCCCTATAGCTGACATCTGACAGTTTGGGTCATTGATCCCTTTGTTTTGACCTAGGTTGATAGAGTGAGAATCACAAAGTTAATCATAAAATGAACATAGAATATATTTCTACTGTTTATATTATAGTTAGTCAATGTCACCTTTGAGGTTGGTATACATTATGAACCAAAACAAACTGTAAAGATGAAAAAAAAGTCTTTATTTAAAAAAATTCTTATATATTGAACTACAGTTGATAAACAATGTTGTGTTAGTTTCAGGTGTGCAGCAAAGTGATTCAGTTATACATATATATGTATCCTTTTTTCAAATTCTTTTCCCATTTAGGTTATTACCGAATACTGAGTAGAGTTCCCTGTGCTATACAGTAGGTCATTGTTGATTATCTATTTTATGTATAGTAGTGTGTATATGTTAATCTCAAACTCCCAATTTATCCCTCCCGCCACCTTTCCCCTTTGGTAACCAGACCTAGAAATAATGTCTTTTCACTTCACTTCACTGTACAGTAGAAACTAATACAACATTGTAAAACAACTATACCCCAATAAAAAAAAAAGAAATGCATAAACAAACAAAAATCTCATGGTATTTCCCATGTCCTAAGTAAAATAGATGCTTACTAAATACTTGTTAGATTTTTTTAAAGAATTAAGATTTTATCATTTCATTGAGGGAGTAAACATTTTAATGAGCTAATTTTGAATGGAAAAATATCCATATACCTTATTTTTATTGGTTTTATTGTTTGTATTGGTTTACACTGAACATTTAAAATTAGCCTCTCATTAATTGTAGACATTGCCCCAATATTATTATATTTTTTTTAACATCTTTATTGGAGTATAGTTGCTTTACAGTATTGTGTTAGTTTCTACTGTATAACAAAGTGAATCAGCTCTAAGTATACATACATCCCCGTATCTCCTCCCTCTTGCGTCTCCCTCCCACCCTCGCTATCCCCACCCCTCTAGGTGATCACAAAGCACCGAGCTGATCTCCCTGTGCTATGCGGCTGCTTCCCACTAGCTATCTACCTTACTTTTGGTAGTGTATATATGTCCATGCCACTCTCTCACTTGGTATAAGATAGCATTTACCCACTCTGTTTCTTACTTTCCTCAGATGTAAAATGAAAATATTTGAGGACATGGTAGCTAAGACATTTTCTAGACTATTTTCCATTCTATGTCCATTGAGTTCATGCTAGTCCTAATGCATACATAATTTCTTCATTTCATAAATATTCTCTCTCAGGATGGACTTGCTTTCTATTTATATATTCCTTGTCCCTGTACCTTAGATATTTATAAGCCTGAGGACTCTGTGATGTGCACATGTGATTAGGATGTTACTTTCTTTTCTGAGGCACTACTTCTACAGTGTCTGTGCTGCTCTTGGCTTCTCTTCTACTTAGCACTTGGGTCCTTCATGATTAGGTTGAAGTGAATTTCTTCATCTGTCAGTGGCTTATTTAGGTCTCAGGACAGATGTTCCATTTTTACAATTTACTTCCCCCTCCCATTCCATCTGTACAATTTACACCCTTATTGCAAACACTTGGATGACACTCTGCATTTTCTGTTGATTTTTATGGCGGTTTGGCCCATTATGCCTGATAGACTTCTAAAATCACTCACTTACTCCTGTGGAATTGCTTGTGTCTGTTTCTTGAACATGTGAAAACGTATTTACCCAAGTGATGTGATCCTTTTCTTTGTTTTTTTGCTGTTCTCCTCTCAACACACAAGGCACCTTGTCTTTGCCACGGTAACTTTGTTTCTCATTTTTTATCATCTGCTGAATTCTCAAAAAAGAGGTCTCGGTGGAATTGAGAAGCAGTGGTTTGTGTTGTTTGTTTCTTGACATTCTCTCCTTCTTTTGCATTGATTAGCGCAGACCCTTGTTAGAAGGAATTTATGTGCAAGTTTTCTCTCTGAACATTTTTTAACCAAGTCAGGTATCTGTTCTCTGAGGGCACATGAAATACAGTAGGAGCGTTTTAAATGCTGGAGCTGAGAAAATGGGCAGTAATTGTGCATGAACCAGCTGATATCAGATTTTACTTTACTTAGTGAACTTAGGGAAGTACTACTTGAAAGATGGCCTTTTTTAAAAAAATCATTTTAAAATTGAAGTATAGTTAATTTACAATGTTGTGTTAGCTTCGGGTGTACAGCAAAGTGATTCGGTTTATATATTTACTCAGTTTATATATATATATTCTTTTTCAGATTCTTTTCCCTTATAGGTTATTACAAGACATTGACTATAGTTCCCTGTGCTATATAGTAGGTCCTTGTTGTTTATCTATTTTATATGTAATAGTGTGTGTATGTTAATCCCAAACTCCTAATTTAAAGATGGCCTTTTTGATTTGTGTAGGCTGTGCTTTAATACCTAGAAATAACAGAGGAAAGAATGGAAACAATTTAAAGAAGGCAAGTAAAGTTAGTAAAAATTTGCTGTGGGTCTTTGAGCCCTCCTTCTGGGCCACGTCCACGTATTCCGTGTGAAATATATCATCTTAGTCAACTCGGTAAGATAACAGGTCATATTCTTAGCCCTTTTTGCATTCTGTGTTCCCTCTTTGGGTATTCTCATAGTTTTAATAATTATACTTTCTTAGTTATGGATAATGTGATCACAAGGGACCGAAAAACAACCCAAATCACCTAGAAAAATATTACAAAACCAGAGAAAAATCTCATGGACATCAACTGCAAAAAGGTTGGCTAGATTTCAGAAGAACTGCAGCATCACTAGGTTTCAATTGTGTCTTTCAGGCTTCATGTTTTGCTTCTCTCTGTCCGTTACTTCATCTCTGTCCCCCTCTGTGGTCTAAGTTTTGCAGGCTATTTGTCAATAGTCTGTCAGAACTGCTCCAATATGCGGTATTGTTCTTAGACCAAGGCAAGAGGAAACCCTTCCTAGGGTCTGCTCCAGTTTTATCCCTCTTCTAGGCTAGGTTTTGGGTACCTGGGGTCTTGAATTCTCTGATATTCTAGCCTCACGCATCCTATCAGAGCCTATGAAATCCTTCTCCTCAGGCACATTCTTCTGAGGGCCGTCCATGCAGTAGCCGTGTATACCCTTGGGCCCTGGCATGGGCTATGGACAGAGGTCTGCAGGGAGTGGATGGACCTTGGACATGTGAGGCCCTGGCTTTTTGGACAAAGCTCAGTGCAGAAAGAGAAGGGAGGTGGGCCGCGATCCAGAGCCACTAGCCAGTTCTCCCTGTGTCTCTACATCCTTGCTGAAAATTTTGAGGATCCTGAGAATTCTATACATAATTCTGTCATCGTAATGATGTATTTATCTACATAGGAGGCTAGCACATGTTCTTCTAAACAATGTGTGAGCTTAATTTTATTACATTTAAATACTTAGATCCATGATGTATGGGATTCATTTGCAGTTTTGCCCTGGATCCCAGAAATATTATAGCGGCAGCATGCCAATGTGAATATCTACAAAATATTCCCCAGTAACCAACTGACTTAGTCTTTCTGTCACATTTCACATTCTCTTGGGACAGAAATTAATTTTTCTAACTTGAGTGACATGTTCATGCTTGCAGGTTTCACAGGTATGTCTGACTCAAGTTATTTGAAGTTAAATCTGTTACCTTCCACTCCTAATAGGCTAATTTATGCAAGGCATCCTTACTGAGAAAGTTCTGAGCCAGGCACTTTGATAGTCACCGGGAGCAAGATGATGAGTAGAACCATACATCGTTCTTGTTTGGATGCAATGGAAGAGACAGGGTCCATGGTTGGATGGGGAGCCCCATCAGCTCCTTTGTTGTCAATTCCCAGATCTTCAATTTATTCATGATTTGGCACCTTTCACCTTACCCATAGCCAAACAGGTATCAAGCCTGGTTGATCTTTACCTCTTAATTGTTTTTCTATTTGTCAACTTTACTTATCCCTACTGTTATTATCTTAATTTCATCTTAGTTACCTTCTCTCACGTGGACTGTTACTTGAGCTTTTATCTCGTTTTTCTGTCTTCAGTATCGTGTTTCTCAATTACATTAAAAAAAAAAAAAAAACTGTCACCTTTTTTACTTGATTATGCTCCATCAATCCTTGCCTGCCGGCTCCTGTTTCCTTACTGCCCGCACTCGCCCATCCCCTTCCAAGACAAATACTAACTCCGTATGGAATGAAGTCTAATTTACCAGGGAGAGAAGGCCTTCCAAGAAGAGTTTCCTACTTACCTTCTTCCTATCTTGGTCCCCACTCTGTCAGTTAGAATAATAAATGTCAGTAGTACCAGCCTCTTCTTTCTATTCCTTTGCTCTAGATGTTTTCTCTGCCTAGAACATTCTTTCTCAGCAAAGTTAGACTTCTTCCAATCTCTCCTATCCCTTACCCCAAACATACACACAACTGTGGTTGGGTTCCTTTTAGATGTGCTTTTATTGGAAGCACTCATGCATGTGACTATCAGAGCATCTACCTAAAGGAGTAAATGGCACACAGGCACACAGACACAACAGACATTCTCTCTCTCTCTCCCCTGAAGGTAATCATTCCACCAGATTTTAACTACTCAAGGGAAGCATTATTTTTTTTACCATAAAACAGATCATCAATAAATATATTAACTAAACCAAAAATGTTTGGTGACTTGTGGTTTCTCTGATTTAACCTATCAGAGTTCTCTTTCTTTCTTGTTTTTTTAAATATTGATCTTCTTGTTCATCTTGTAGCCCCTCTTGGAAACTTTTCCAGAGAAAACACTTATGTCTGTAAGACAAATCCTAAAGTGAATACTGTTGCTTTGAATTCGAGCAGAATAAAAAGTTCAGAGATTTTCACCTAGATCCTTGCACTTACACTGAGTAAACTGAAGCTATTCATCCCTGACATACAGTGATATAAAAACTCTTCATTTTCAAATGTCTTTAGCCTGCAAATAGGGATTTTTATTTTAAGTATCTAAAGGTGACCTATATTCTAAGTTTATACCATCACAGGAATAAAGGAATAGCCTGGTGAAATAGTCTGTAAGTATATAGATGATTACTGAGTGGAATTCTGATACCTTGAATCCCATGGTGTATACCTTATGACACATCAGGAACCCAGCTACGCTGGGCAGGATGTAGAAATGATTTTGGCATATCTAAGATCCAAAAGTTCCTTAGGTGTGTCTTGTGTTACTGATATGAATTAAGTAAATAGCAGCCTGATCTATCCATTCAACTTGGCCGTTTCAATCCAAGTGGATAGATCACACATCATTCAATACCAAAGAGTTTCTAATTCTCCTTTGATTTTTTTTCTTTGATCAATGGGATTCTTGGAAGTGTGTTATTTAGTTTTCAAATGCTTGAATATTTTCTGTTTCTGTTATTAATTTCTAATATAATTCTGTTGTTAAGAGAACGTATATTGTATAATTATATATATATACATATATGTATTTTTTTTGGGCTGCGTTGGGTCTTCGTTGCTGCGCACGGGCTTTCTCTAGTTGCGGCAAGCAGGGGCTACTCTTTGGTGCGATGCGCGGGCTTCTCATTGCGGTGGCTTCTCTTGTTGCAGAGCAGGGGATCTAGGCACGCGGCCTTCAGTAGTTGTGGCTCGCGGGCTCTAGAGCATAGGCTCAGTAATTGTGGCACACGGGCTCTAGAGCACAGGCTCAGTAGTTGTGGCGCACGGGCTTAGTTGCTCCACAGCATGTGGGATCTTCCTGGACCAGGGCTTGAACCCGTGTCCCCTGCATTGGCAGCAGATTCTTAACCACTGTGCCACCAGGGAAGTCCAGTATAATTATAATTTTATTGAGATTTATTTTCTAGCCCAGAATATGTTCTATTAGTATAGAATGTGTTAGGTACTAGGAATACCAAAATAAATGAAATAGAAATCATTACTCAAGTCACATTATTTTTTGTCTAATAGACATGTTTACAAATTATAATACAATGTTAAAAATATAAAAAATATATGTACAAGAGTCTATGGAAAATTACTGTAGTTTAGCCAAGGAGCAGGTTATGATTTAGAGAGAATACTTACTTTGTTGGCACAAAAACAAAGGATAGCACACAGGCAAGATGCACTATATTTATGGCAACCTTGGAAGTTATTGTTTCTCTCTTATGTAGAAAGATTTAGGAATTAGTGAAGTCAGGTCATAGGCTCAGGGTATAATTTTCAAAGCTTGACAATGAGATGGTATCATTAAATCTGGGCCAACGGAGTAAAAAAATAAATCTTCATTGGCCTCTCCAGCAATTTGAAGACTTTAATTGAAAATTCGTGTAGTTGAAAATTTTAACTAAATTTTATTGTATTCTATCATTAGACCAAGTCTCCTTGCATGCAGAGCTCCCTTGTTGAATGCTGATACCCATAATCTAAATGAGAGGCAACTTGTCCAATCTATGAAGGACTGCGTTTGTGAAAGTGTGTTTCTAAATCTTGAAGTGTGCACCAATTCACAGCAGCAGATGCCTGTGTACAACTGATATCTCTCTAAACAGCAGTGTGTAGACAAAGAACCAGTGGGCTCTGGAGAATAATAATATCATTTTCTCTTTATTGAGCACTTATCTCTGAGGAACTAAAGTGATTTACAAGAATTATCTCATTAGTTCATATAATACTCTTATGAAGCGAGTAAATGTTATCTTTGTTTTTTAATAGAATTCTCCAGGTAACCTGGAAAATTTGATTAGATAGGTGAGCTGGATTCATAACATCCTAATCTAAGAAAAACTGTCTTGCAGACGTTGAAAGCGTTATTAACATTCAAAAAACAATTTTATAAATCCTAACGCTTTTAGAGTACATGCCAGCTCAAGGAGCTGGCCGTATTTACAGGTGGTTTTGACAAGGTGCATTTTTAAGAACTCACGTTTTATATTAAACATTTTATATTTATATTTATTTTATATTCCATAAGATGTTATGGAAAAACTCGTGCAAACTTTTTGGCCAACCCAGTAGATTCTCTCTTAAATCCAACCAATATATTTTGAACATCTGCTATATAAGATAAAGAAAATCAAAGCATGATACCTTTTCCAGAGAGGTTTTTATCTTATTGGTATGATACATTTTAAAAAGAAAATTTTAAAAAGAGACCCTTAAAAGGATATCATATCTATACATGCTGTATAGATATCTCTGTCTCTCTCCCTATCCAAAAAAAAAACTAATGTGGCACAGACAAAGAGAGTCGTTATCTCTCAGGAATAAGGAGGAGACTATAAGCAGATCCATTTAAGGAAAGGTTGATGGTAAGTACAGTGTTTCATTGCAGTCTAAATGAAATGCAGTGCCTCACGGTGGCCTTCAGAGCTCTGCATGGATAGCCTTGGTTGCCTAGCCAGTCTCATTAAACAGAGAACTCTCCCATATTTGGTCTGCTTTCAAACTTCTGATCGTCTGCCACATCCTCGGTTTCAGCTGATGGCCTTGTACCTTATTTCGCCGAGAACATAGAAGCAATCAGTAGAGCATTTCCATGAGCCATTGCTCGTATTTACAGGTGTATCCTCACCTGTTCTCACGCACACTGGGGGCTCCGTCCGGATACGGATGAACTGTCTGTGATGCCATCACTCGTGTACTAGATCCTGTCCCCTGTCACCTACTCAGGTTTCCTGGTGCATCTAATCTTCCTTCTCCAGTGAATCAGTAGTCAAGCGTGCTCTTACTTCTTCCATTTAAAAAAGTATTCTTGATGTTACTGACTTATTTCTCCTCTCGCTTTTATAACAAAAAACTTCCAAGGAGTTGACTGTCCTAGCTGTCACTAATGATCTGCTAGCCTCCAATTCTCCCATCAGACCACTCCATGCAAATTTATGTTGTTCAGGTAAGCGGCGATTTACAGACTTATTACATCTAGGGGTCACGCCTCAGTCCTCTTCTACATTGACCTGTAAATCATGTTAGACCCAGTTGACCCTCCTTTTTAAAAAACCTTATTCACTGTGTTTTCTCCCCTGGTTTTCCTCTGTTTCACTAGCTATCTGGCCTCTGTCTTCTATGCAATTTCCTCTGGAGCTTTCAAATTACTTAGCGTGGTGTGGAGGGATTGGCAGTTCATTTTCTATTACATATTACATTCAAACATATCGAAACTGTTCACTTGCTGTTTTGACAAACAAAACTTGCTGTTTTGATACTGCGGCTGCAGGTTCGTTTCAGTGAAAATTTCCTCTGATCTCAGCTATTAAGAGCTTAGAGGAGACCTAGTCAGACAGTGACCCTCCTAACTGGATTTAGTCACCACTGGCTTGAACTCACTGCGTGCCCCTCACCTTTTGCTTTAATACAGTTCACCTTGGAATTGTCATGTTGGGATGAGAAGGCGCCCAGCTTGGATGTTAAACCAGCTCCCAGAGTAACTCCTAGAGTGACTCAGAGAATAGCCCCTGTTCTAGTAATTGCCCAGCACTGTCCTCACACATCCTGTCTGAAACCTCTGCAGCAGGCGTGTGCAGAGGCCCGAGTGATGGGAGCCATCACCTCGGCAGCGGTCAGCTGGCACCTCTGAGTAGCTGCAGAAGGACTGTAAGCAAAGCCGTCTTTCTGAGAACCTGGAGTTGAGTGAGGACAGTCTGAAAGGAAAAGCCATTTAATCCTGGGACCCTGCAGTTTGAGAGAGAGATCAGAACTCCAAATATTGCTTTGGGGTCCATCAGCATATAAAACTAATCTTGGATATTTTCAATGAAGATGAGCCCCCCTAGAGAAAAGACCTCTGAGTTTTGGGGAGTGCGGGGAAGCAGACGGTAGCCTGCGTGGGCTAGTCCGTGGACACGTGTTTGAAGCGCCTTCTCATGCTGCAATTGAACCTACGCTGGTGACACAGAATGAAACAGAGCACCACTTCTGCCCTACACTTGCATGTCTTTTTTGAAAATCAGGCAAACCTCCCCCTTAAACTTGAGGAGTTGCAGTTCAAATTGATATTCTTTCAGGGACACTTAGGAATAGTTCTGAGTCTTTTAAAGGCCACAGATTCATTGAGGTTTTAGTAAAAGCTATGCATCTTTCCCTAGAAAATTGAAAATGAGTGTATAGAAACAAGACATAATTCTGAAACAAAAAGTCAGAGGCCTCCTGGGTACTAGTTCTTTTTCACAGCGAACGTGGTTGGTGATTTTATATATTCAGTTGGAGATTTTTGCTGCTGCTCTCTTAAATTCTCTTGAGGTTTTGTTGTTTTGGTGAAACAGTGTTGACTCAGAGTTAGGGTTGCTAAGTTCTGTTGTCTGATTTCATCACTGCCTTTTGTGATTCTGCCCTATGTTATATTTTGGGGGGGACAGGGGAACGTCTTAGGTTGGAGCAGTTTTCTTATAAACTGGTAAAGAACACAAATTCTGCAGTAAAATGGAATCATTCTGCCTTTTCTTGTTCATTTAAGTGAGACAGAGAGTGCATTTTAATATTTTAAGAGTATTTTAAAGTATTCCCTCTTAAAACTTCAGGAAGATTTGACATGTGAGTAAACAACACTATTTGATAGAAAGCCTTTAATAGAATTTTTAAAAGATTTTAAAGTAACAAATTGGCTTTATTCCTCTTTTTCTTATTCGAAAGAGCGCCAAATGTATTTCAGCCTCTTTCCAGGTAAGACGTGAAATGACGTGAAAAGTATGTTCAGAATGGAAATCTATTTCAGAAGGCAACAGCCGTGAGGAGAGAGGCAGAGGGGAAGATGAGGTCAAGACCAATGCCAAGATTCGAGTCAGTGCAGGTAAACTGAGAACTTGATCTGAGCATCTAATCTTGAAAGGATGCAATATTTGAGATGGCTCTTTTGATCTCAGGCAGTGATATAAAACACTTTCAGCAGACCCAACTGAGGTCAAAGTTGAATTTCCTTATTGAAGAGGGGGACAGATATTGCTGCCATTAAATCTATTAAAGAATATTAAAAGTTAGCCACATTTAAAGATAGATATTAGATACAAGGGTAATATCACAGAAATTAGTATCATGGTGTAATTCCAAATGTCATCACTTTGACTTGGGATCTTGATAGAGGATGTTGGCCATACTTAGTGACAAATTTGATAGAGTGAAAGTAAAAAGATCCCCGTAAACAAATGAAGTCAAAATATGACACCATGTTTCTAGAAGTTGAATATGTAGATGGGGTGACTTCTCTGTAAATCTGTGAAAGTTTTCCATATTTGTACCTTTGTTTTCTCACCTTTGTTTTCTCTCTCTCCCCCCCCCTCTCTCTCTCTCCCCCCCTCTCTGTATATCTCTCTGTCGCTTTGTCTCTGTATGTATGTATATATATGTGTATATGTATATATGTAAATCCTATAATTAAGAGTGTTACTCCTGTATTTTTGCTTGAATATATCCATATCTGTATCAGTCATTGGCCACAATTTACATGCCGTTTGAAAAAGAGATATCTCTCTTTTCCATCCCCCTCTTATCTAATAATATCTACATCTAACTCAGTTTGAATATTACTGCAATTATGAAGCCATTTGGACACTTGACATTATTTCTCTGAGTAACAATAACTTTTGTATCAGTTAAGATATTCTTGGCTATGAGAAACAGAAGCCCAGTTTGAAGTTGCTCAAACAGTAAATCTATTATCTAACTCTTTATATGAAGTATAGAGTCAGGATGGTTCCAGGGTTGGCCGTTCAGAAGCTCAGCATCTTGAAGGATCTAGATTCTTTCCATGTTTCCACTTGGAAAAGCCCAGTGTGGGGATGTTATCTCCTCAGATTTCAAGAAGACTATAGAATCTCCAAGCATCATATAGAGACTAAACAATACCCAGAAAATTATGTGCATTCAGGTGCATTTATCTGGAAAATAGAAATTGAAGCTTCCCAAGTTTCTAGCCAGAATGGAGTCCAATGTCCATACCTAATCAAACTCTTGTAAGGAAAATAACACCACTGAACAGCATATTACCACCTGCAGTTGGAGATGGGTCCCATCCCTTGGACATTCATCCATGTAAAATACAATTATGTGAACAAGGCTTTGCCAAGGAGGAAGAAGTGTGTGTGTGTGTGTGTGTGTGTGTGTGTGTTTGCACTGTTTTTTTGAGTTAATTGTATGCTATCATACTTTATTGCTACTGCTTTTAAGTCATACCTCTTTCTACCTTCTGTTCCATGACTTGTCTTGCCTAGACGCCTGCATCTACCTGCTTGAGGGCAAGTGTCAGTTCTGGTTTCTTTGTATCTCCCCAAAGCTCAATGACTATCACATAGTAGGTTTAGGATGAAACACTTGTCTGCAGGATCAGAAGTGTCAATCTCTAGGATTACTAGTGTATGGGATAGTAATATTTGAAACTTCACTTCTTGAGACAGGTAAAGGAAAGCATATGAGATAAACTTGCATAATTTTGACCGTACATAGTAAACTGTGCCATTGGACTAGGAAATAAACTTTATTAACGCAATCTTTAGTTCTGCAAAATCTTGATTAAGTTTCAGTAGATATGCCTGGAGATTTCAGCCCTCGTTAAGTGGCAAGAGATTAGAAATCAGAAGTCACTTTAAACCTGAGTGCAAAAAAGGGATTTTAAAGCTGGAAAATGTTTCATGCTAGAAGATAAAAGAGGGCCCTTAAATTTTTAAAAATAGTACAGATTTTAGCTGAAGTAAGTTGTAACAGTTGAGAGTTTGGGCCTCATTAAAAGAGGTTGTATTTTTATTTATTTATTTATTTTTTCATGGGATATTCATGTCTTTTTATTACTTGATATTGCCAAACTGTTTTCCAAAGTGAGTTTGTAACAATTAACACTCCCACCCACAGTGTCTGAGACTTCCTGTGCTTGCCAACACATGGTCCTATCAGACTTTGAAAATGTTTTGCCAATCTAGGTGGCTATGTAGAAATATCTCATTGAGGTTTTAATTCATATTGCCCTGATTACTCAAGAAATTAAGTATTATTACTTTTATAGTTTAAAATAATAAAGAAATATTAAATCAAGAACGGGACATATAATATCACAGAGAGATTCTTACATATTTCGACCCATGTATGTGAAATGAGGTCTTGTTGTTACTGTCCCTATTTGTTTGAACTTTCAAATTAAAATGAAGCTGCATCTATATGTTCTCTCTATGTGCATTCTAAAGGTCCCGGCAAGGGGCTTAAACCATGGGGAGATGCACAAATGAAGGGGCCTGGCTTTGATGTAAAAATCTTTGACTGTTAGAGAAAAAAGGTAGCAGAGGATCTTGTGTGGTCCCCAGAACAGCTGCAGTCACATCACTTGGAAGCCCGGTAGTGGAGGAAGAGAATCCAAAAATTTGCCCATGGGAATGGGGGCAGAGAGAGGTGTTTGCCACATACAGGCAATCTTTGTGGGAGGAAGGTAGATCTAGGGGGGAAAAGAAGACTTCTTGTGTTGATTGATTTACTTCTGAGAAACTTGAGTTTCCCTAGAGATTAAAAAAAGAGTAAGGTGCAAGTGTAGCAGCTTAGAATGAACAAATTGAGAATAGGGTCTGAAAATGGGTGGGTGAACAGCTGAAGGTTGCCCTAATTTAAGGAAAAGTACAAAAATTGGTATCTGGAAAGCAGCAGAAGGCTTCTTCTCTGTACTCTCACTCACCTATCCAAACCAGGGACGTATCCTTCACCTTGTATTCATCTAGCCAAATGTGCACCAGTCTGAGATTGTTATATACCAAGGCTTTTACAATTCCAGTGTGGTTTGCAAAGTGTTGCTTATCAATATGTCCTACTCGAGAGCAGGGGAGTATAAAGAGTTGGCCTCCATACATCCAGGTCCTTAGTGAAAGTTCCAAATTTTCTCCTCCCCAGAGATTTATGCCCTTGTACTTTCCGATTGCATTAAAATAATGCCTATTTATAGCACAACTTCCTCCAGTCATTGCAGGTGACCAGATAGGTCTAGTGGGTCCTTCTGGTCCATCCATCTCATAAGAGAAATCACGATCCCGTTTAAATTGCAGATACCAGTTGAAAGCTCCCCTGACAACAGGAGAGGACTGGTATTCCAGGGTCACATAATCACTGGCATCTATCAGAGGACACACCCCCATTTGGGGGTCCTTAGCAATGGCATTCAGCACGGGCTCCAGCCATACTTTAGTCACTTTGCAGTGGCTATCCAGGAGCATCAGAACGTCCCCTGAAGCACGCGATGCTCCAGTCAGCCTTGCTCGAATCAGTCCCGCTCTCTATTTGTTTCTTATTAATTTAATCTTTCCCCGAAAATTTTCCACATGGTAGTCTAGTTTCTCTTTCAAATCATCAAATTCCCTCATGTCATCTACCAAAATAATTTCTTCAAGGATATGCTGTGGAGTGAGAGTCATGACACTGGACACTGTCCGAAACAAGACATTAAATTCTTCATTGTGGAAACAAATGACAATCCTGGCACTAGGTAGGTTGGATGGGCACTCCTTTTTTTTTTTTTCAAGCATCTTTATTGGAGTATAATTGCTTTACAATGGTGTGTTAGTTTCTGCTTTATAACAAAGTGAATCAGCTATACATATACATATATCCCCATATCTCCTCCCTCTTGCGTCTCCCTCCCACCCTCCCTATCCCACCCCTCCAGGTGGACACAAAGCACAGAGCTGATCTTGTGCTATGCGGCTGCTTCCCACTAGCTATCTGTTGTACAGTTGGTAGTGTATATATGTACATACCACTCTCTCACTTTGTCCCAGCTCACCCTTCCCCCTCCCCGTATCCTCAGGTCCATTCTCTAGTAGGTCTGCCTCTTTATTCCCATCCTGCCCCTAGGTGCTTCATGCCTATTTTTTTTTTCCTTTTAGATTCCATATATATGTGTTAGCATACGGTACTTCTTTTTCTCTTTCTGACTTACGGCACTCTGTATGACAGACTCTAGGTCCATCCACCTCACTACAAATAACTCAATTTCGGTTTTTTTATGGCTGAGTAATACTCCATCGTATATATGTGCCACATCTTCTTTATCCATTCATCTGTCGGTAGACAGTTAGGTTGCTTCCATGTCCTGGCTATTGTAAATAGAGCTGCAGTGAATATTCTGGTACATGACTCTTTTTGAATTATGGTTTCCTCTGGGTACATGCCCAGTATTGGGATTGCTGGGTCGTATGGAAGTTTTATTTTTAGTTTTTTAAGGAACCTCCATACTGTTCTCCATAGTGGCTGTATCACTTTACATTCCCACCAACAGTGCAAGAGGGTTCCCTTTTCTCCACACCCTCTCCAGCATTTGTTGTTTGTAGATTTTTTGATGATGGCCATTCTGACTGGTGTGAGGTGATACCGCATTGTAGTTTTGATTTGCATTTCTTTAGTGATTAATGATGTTGCGCATTCTTTCATGTGTTTGTTGGCAATCTGTATATCTTCTTTGGAGAAATGTCTGTTTAGGTCTTCTGCCCATTTTTGGATTGGGTTGTTTGTTTTTTTTGATATTGAGCTGCATGAGATGCTTGTAAATTTTGGAGATTAATCCTTTGTCTGTTGCTTCATTTGCAAATATTTTCTCCCATTCTGAGGGTTGTCTTTTCGTCTTGTTTATGGTTTCCTTTGCTGTGCAAAAGCTTTTAAGTTTCATTAGGTCCCATTTGTTTTTTTTGTTTTGTTTTTATTTCCATTTCTCTAGGAGGTGGATCAAAAAGGATCTTGCTGTGATTTATGTCAAAGAGTGTTCGGCCTATGTTTTCCTCTAAGAGTTTTATAATGTCTGGCCTTACAATTAGGTCTTTAATACATTTTGAGTTTATTTTCGTGTATGGTGTTAGGGAGTGTTCTAATCTCATTCTTTTACATGTAGCTGTCCCGTTTTCCCAGCACCACTTATTGAACAGGCTGTCTTTTCTCCATTATATATTCTTGCCTCCTTTATCAAAAATAACGTGACCATATGTGTGTGGGCCTATCTCTGGGCTTTTTATCCTGTTCCATTGATCTATATTTCTGTTTTTGTGCCAGTACCATACTGTCTTGATTACTGTAGCTTTGTAGTATAGTCTGAAGTAAGGGAACCCGATTCCTCCAGCTCTGTTTTTCGTTCTCAGGATTGCTTTGGCTATTCGGGGTCTTCTGTGTTTCCATAAAAATTGTGAAAATTTTGTTCTTGTTCTGTGAAAAATGCCATTTGTAGTTTGGTAGGGATTGCACTGAATCTATAGATTGTTCAGGGTAGTATAGTCATTTTCACAATGTTGATTATTCCAATCCAAGAACATGGTATATCTCTCCATCTGTTTGTATCATCTTTAATTTCCTTCATCAGTATCTTATAGTTTTCTGCATACAGGTCTTTTGTCCCCTTAGGTAGGTTTATTCCTAGGTATTTTATTCTTTTTTTGCAATGGTAAATGAGAGTGTTTCCTTAATTTCACTTTTAGTTTTTTCATCATTAGTGTATAGGAATGCAAGAGATTTCTTGAGTAATAAGGGCAATATGAATTAAAACCTCAATGATCTTAGAGGAAATGGTTTCAATCTTTCACCATTGAGAACGATGTTGGCTGTGGATTTGTCATATATGGCCTTTATTAAGTTCCCTCTATGCCTACTTTCTGGAGGATTTTTATCATAAATGGGTGTTGAATTTTGTTGAAAGGTTTTTCTGCATCTATTGAGAGGATCATATGGTTTTTCTCCTTTAATTTGTTAATATGGTTTATCACGTTGATTGATTTGTATATACTGAAGAATCCTTGCATTCCTGGGATAAACCCCACTTCATCATGGTGTATGATCCTTTCAGTGGGCTGCTGAATTCCTCTTGCTAATATTTTGTTGAGGATTTTTGCATCTATGTTCATCAGTGATATCCACCTGTAGTTTTCCTTCTTTGTGACATCTTTGTCTGGTTTTGGTATCAGGGTGATGGTGGCCTCGTAGAATGAGTTTGGGAGTGTTCCTCCCTCTGCTATATTTTGGAAGAGTTTGAGAAGGATAGTTGTAAACTCTTTTCTAAATGTTTGATAGAATTCACCTGTGAAGCCATCCTGTCCTGGGCTTTTGTTTGTTGAGAGATTTTTAATCACAGTTTCAATTTCAGTGCTTGTGATTAGTCTGTTTATATTTTCTATTTCTTCCTGGTTCAGTCTTGGAAGGTTGTGCTTTTCAAAGAATTTCTCCATTTCTTCCAGGTTGTCCATTTTATTGGCATAGCGTTGCTTGTAGTAATCTCTCATGATCCTTTGTATTCTTCAGTGTCAGTTGTTACTTCTCCTTTCTCATTTCTAATTCTGTTGATTAGAGTCTTCTCCCTTTTTTTCTTGATGAGTCTGGCTATGGTTTATCATTTTTGTTGTTGTTGTCCCTGGATCACGGGACCCTGGCAGTGGTGGGATGCATAGGGTCCTGGGAGAGGAAGTGTGGATAGTGACCTGTGCTCGCACACAGGATTCCTAGTGGCTGCACAGCAGCCTTAGCATTTCATGCCCGTCTCTGGTGTCCGCATGGATAGCCGCAGCTCACGCCCATCTCTGGAGCTTGTATAGGTGGTGCCGTGAATCCCATCTCCTCATGCACCCCAAAGCAATGGTTTCTTGCCTCTTAGACAGGTCCAGACTTTTCCCCAGACTCCTTCCCAGCTAGCTGTGGCACACTAGCCCCCTTCAGGCTGTGTTCACGCAGCCAACCCCAGTCCTCTCCCTGGGGTCTGACCTCCGAAGCCTGAGCCTCAGCTCCCAGCCCTGCCCGCCCCGGCGGGGGAGCAGACAAGCCTCTCAGGCTAGTGAGTGCTGGTCGGCACCGATCCTCTGTGTGGGAATCTCTCTGCTTTGCCCTCCACACCCCTGTTGCTGCACTCTCCTCCATGGCTCCGAAGCCTCCCCCCTGTCACCCCCGTCTCTGCCAGTGAAGGGTCTTCCTAGAGTGTGGAAGGTTTTCCTCCTTCACAGCTCCCTCCCAGAGGGGGAGATCCCATCCCTATTCTTTTACCTATGTTTCTTCTTTTTTTCTTTTGCCCTCCCCAGGTACGTGGGGAGTTTCTTGCCTTTTGGGAGGTCTCAGGTCTTCTGCCAGCGTTCAGTAGGTGTTCTGTAGGAGCTGTTCCACATGTAGATGTATTTCTGATGTATTTGTGGGAAAGAAGGTTATCTCTGCGTCTTACTCTTCCACCATCTTGAAGGTCCTCCTCTAATTTTCTTAATACTTCTGTTTTTATCAACTGTTACATGATCGAGGGCATTGTCTTACCCCTTAAACTGATTGTTTCCAATGGTCTAAAGGTAGACCCCACTGAATGACAGGGTGCTGGACAAGCCAAGCCTGGAAGTCAGAGGGGGGACTTTCAAATTATGCTCAGAAGAGAACCCAGGAGATGGTTGCCAGCATGTGGAACCCGCTGAAAGCTGCCAGAATGGAGGAGGTGTTTCCTTTTACACAGAGTTTACTTTTTTTTAAGGAAAATAGATAGGTAAATATTTTAAAACGTATGTAGTTAAATGAAATAATAGAAGCATGTATAAACTGGAGAGGTGAATCACTCAATTTGGGTGGGGTAAAATGGGCCTGTTTAGGTGAAAAGAATCAGGAGAGGCAACTTTTGTAGCCATCTTTGTGCATTTTTATTCTTCAAGTTGGATTGTAAATGGTGCATATCAATCCAACAGCCAGTTAAGGAAAAGCAGCATTCCAAGATGAAGGAAGTGTGTTATTCGTGTGAACAAGGTGATATTAGCATCGTATACTGTTGCCTAGATACAAAGCATCAAGCGGTGAGTGAATGAAATGTATCTGGAGGCAAAAGCCAGGGTCGTGTCACAGGGCGCTCATGACATGGTCTCCACTAAGGAGCTTGGTTCCATCCTGTGAACACAAAGAGGTCAGGAAGAGGCTAAAGAAAAGGTACAAATGGGTCAGCATTGCATTCTGGAAAGTGAACTGTCATAAACGTATGGATTATGGATCAAAGGAGGAAGAAATCACAGGCAAGGGAAACATTTGGCATGTTTTTGAAATTAGCTGGGCAAAACGTGAGGGAGTGGGTGGGGGAGGAAGCACGTGCACAAAAGGGAAAGCATAAGTTTAAAACTGTAGAAGGTGAAGTCTGTGTGTTTTGATGATTTATTGCGTGTAGGTAAGAGGGAAGGATGGGGTAATCGAAGATGATACATTGTTCCCTGGAAGGATGGATATTACGTTGAAGAAGCAGGTGTGATTGTAGACTTTAGGGGGAGAGAGAATAAAATTGGCTTGGAACATGGTCAGTGTCTAGGAGACACCTACCTAGGTGAAAGTATCTACTAAGAAAAAAAAACGATATATATATAGTGTGTATATATATATATATATAGTGTATATATATATATAGTGTATATATATATATATAGTGTGTATATATATAGTGTATATATATATAGTGTATATATATATACATACATATACATATATATGTATATATATACATATACATATATATATATATATTCCATTCTCTAGAATTGGTACAGAGAACTTTTGTTCTTCAGTCATACACATACCAATTTACTTTTAGGACACATATACCTGGAATTTTGAGGATATGTCCGTGTTCATTTCAGATAAAATTGGTTTCAGAATATTCTAAGTCAATTTTTCTTCAAACATTTTAAACATTAGTCACATTAATTGTTATCTGGCTACTCTATGAAGAAATTAAAATGCATATAAATGTTTGAACTGTAAAAGTGTAATTGAATACTGAGTACCTTCTGTCTGGCAAATAGCTTCAATGAGAAACTTAAAAATATTCATTAATAGAAAAAGATCTGTAAATGTATGAATAATTTTTCTGTGCTTTCTTATAAGATGTTTTTCAGTTTATATGCTCATTAGACAGTTCTGGATAAAGTTCATTTAGGATGACCGAAAAACCCTTGTTGTAAATACAAAGTTTGGGATTCAAAAGCTGTAACTTCTTGTTTTTAGTATGTGTTTTATTATTTTATTATATCTATTTATAATTAAGGACAGTTTTATCCAGTATTTTATTTGGGTTGGTAGAAGGCCAGGATAAATAATCCTAGGTTGGTTTTCAGTATAGTTTTTGGATCTCCCCTAATGGAGAAGTTACTAGTTATCCACCTGTGCTATACTCAGGGCCCATGTCTTAAAATGTAATTTTCTCTGCAGATTAGTGTCAAAGACAATACTCATGCAGGGTCTTTTATAATCCCCACTTTTGTGTGCCATGCTTGGCTAACATGATTACACAATTGTCTGCCACCACAGTCTTAAGATGTGTGTACAAGTAAATGGTGTGAGATAAGTTAATTTGATATTTAAAATAAATAAAAAGCCTACCTTTTTAGTTTCAAAGACTAGGAATCATTTTAATTCATGTAGCTGCTATATTTTGTTTAGTCAGTTGAAATAATTAAATATATAAGGTATATAGATCATTCCATTTTGTCATTATGAGTTGAGGGAAGGGGGAAAAATAAACCCATGAGTCCTTTCTGTATAATTGAATAACTTTTAATCATTGTGAGTCCTAAATCCAGACCTGTCGATTTGGGAGGGCCAACCCTTCCACTTCACAGCTCTGTGACTATTTAACTTACTGAGCCTCAGCTTCTTATCTGTAACTTGAGGATAATACCATCTACTCACAGGCTTTCTTTGTGATTAATAGGGCAACATATTCAAAATACTTTCTACAGTTCCTTTCTTGATAAGTAAACTTTAAAGTTAAGAATGCATTAACTATTGTTTCCTTTTTTTTGCCCTCTTACTAAAATCTATTTGGTCCTTTTAGCTCATATGTCCTCTCTTACTCCAGGTTATTCAGTCAATCATGGAGGTTTCTTCCCATGTGGGTTTTCCTGCAGTTAGGCTATATAACCACCAGGTGGTGATGTCAATCCCTTCTCTTCAACCACCTCAAGTTTTTCTTTTTTTGTTTTAATAACAGAATGGTGAGGAGTTTGTACCATCTCCTTTCTTCATTTAAAAATACAACCTCAGGGAGACCTTCAAGATGACGGAGGAGTAAGACGTGGAGATCACCTTGTTCCCCAGAAATACATCTACATGTGGAACAGCTCCTACAGAACACCTACTGAACACTGGCAGAAAACCTCAGACTTCCCAAAAGGCAAGAAACTCCCCACATACCTGGGGAGGGCAAAAGAAAAAAGAAAAAACAGAGGCAAAAGAATAGGGATGGGACCTGCACTAGTGGGAGGGAACTCTGAAGGAGGAAAAGTTTCCACACACTAGGAAGCCCCTTCACTAGTGGAGACGGGGGGTGGTGGGGGGGAAGCTTTGGAGCCGTGGAGGAGAGTGCAGCAACAGGGGCAAACAGAGCAAAGCAGAGAGATTCTCACACAGAGGATCAGTGCCGACCAGCACTCACCAGCCTGAGAGGCTTGTCTGCTCACCCGCCGGGGTGGGTGTGGGCTGGGAGCTGAGGCTCGGGCTTCAGAGGTCAGATCCCAGGGAGAGGACTGGGGTTGGCTGCACGAACACAGCCTAAAGGGGGCTAGTGCACCACAGCTAGCTTGGAGGGAGTCTGGGAAAAAGTCTGAACCTGCCTAAGAGGCAAGAAACCATTGTTTCAGGGTGTGGAAGGAGAGGGGATCCAGAGCACCACCTAAACGAGCTCCAGAGACGGGCGCCAGTGGTGGCTATCAGTGTGGACCCCAGAGACGGGCATGAGACGCTAAGGCTGCTGCTGCAGCCGCTAAGAAGCCTGTGTGCCAGCACAGCTCACTATCCACACCTCCCCTCCCGGGAGCCTGTGCAGCCCGCCACTGCCAGGGTCCCATGATCCAGGGACAGCTTCCCTGAGAAAACACATGATATGCCTCAGGCTGTTGTAGCATCACGCTGGCCTCTGCCACCACAGGCTCACCCCGCATTCCATACCCCTCCCTCCCCTCGGCCTGAGTGAGCCAGAGCCCCCTAATCAGCCACTGCTTTAACTCCCTCCTGTCTGGGCAAAGAACAGATGCCGGAGGGCAACCTACATGGAGAGGCGGGGCCAACTCCAAAGCTGAACCCCAGGAGCTTTGCGAACAAAGAGGAGAAAGGGAAATTTCTCTGTGCAGCCTAAGGAGCAGTGGATTAAATGTCCACAGTCAACTTGATGTACCCTGCATCTGTGGAATACCTGAATAGACAACGAATCAGCCCAAATTGAGGCAGTGGACTTGGGGAGCAACTGTAGACTTGGGGTTTGCTTTCTGTGTCTAGTTTGTTTCTGGTTTTATGTTTATCCTAGTTTAGTATTTAGAGTTTATTAGCATTGGTAGATTTGTTTATTGGTTTGATTTCTCTCTTTTTATATATATATATATATGTTTTTCATTTTTCTCTTTTGGTGTTTATGTGTTTGCTGCATTGTGTGATTGTGTCTGTATAGTTTTGCTTTTACAATTTCTCCTAGGGTTCTGTCTGTCCACTTTTTTTTTGTAGTATAGTTGTTAGTGCTTGTTATCATTGCTGGATTTGTGTTTTGGTTTGTTGCTCTCTTCCTTCTTTCGTTTTTTTAATTACTTTTTTATTTTTAATATTTTTTATTTTAATAACTTTTTATTTTATTTTATTTTATTTAGTTATTCCTTTTTTTTCTTTCCCTTTTCTTCTGAGCTGTGTGTCTGACAGGGTCTTGGTGCACTGGCCAGGTGTCAGGCCTGAGCCTCTGAGGTGGGATAGCCAAGTTCTGGACATTGCTCCATCAGAGACCTCCCAGCCCCATGTAATATCATATGGAGAAAGCTCTACCAGAGATATCCATCTCAACACTAAGACCCACCTCTACTCAACAACCAGCAAGCTACAGTGCTGGACACCCTATGCCAAACAACTAGCAAGACAGGAACACAACACCACCCATTAGCAGAGAGGCTGCCTAAAATCGTAATAAGATCACAGACATCCCAAAACACACTACCAGATATGGACCTGCCCATCAGAAAGACAAGATCCAGCTTCATCCACCAGAACACAGGCACTAGTTCCCTCCCTGAGGAAGCCTACACAACCCACTGAACCAACTTTAGCCACTGGGGGCAGACACCAAAAACTACGAGAACAATGAGCCTGCAGCCTGTGAAAAGGAGACCCCAAACACAGTAAGTTAAGCAAAATGAGAAGACAGAGAAACACACGGCAGATGAAGGAACAAGGTAAAAACTCACCAGACCAAACAAATGAAGAGGAAATAGGCAGTCTACCCGAAAAAGTATTCAGAGTAATGATAGTGAAGATGATCCAAAATCTTGGAAATAGAATGGAGAAAATACAAGAAACGTTTAACAAGGACCTAGAAGAACTAAAGAGGAAACAAACAATGATGAAAAACACAATAAATGAAATTAAAAATTCTCTAGAAAGAATCAGTAGCAGAATAACTGAGGCAGAAGAATGGATAAGTGACCTGGAAGATAAAATAGTGGAAATAACTACCACAGAGCAGAATAAAGAAAAAAGAATGAAAAGAATTGAGGACAGTCTCAGAGACCTCTGGGACAACACTAAACACTCCAACATTTGAATTTTAGGGGTCCTAAAAGAAAAAGAGGGAAGAAGGGTCTGAGAAAATATTTGAAGAGATTGTAGTTGAAAACTTCTCTAATATGGGAAAGGAAATAGTCCAGGAATCACAGAGAGTCCCATACAGGAGAAATCTGAGGTGAAACACATCAAGACCCATATTAATCAAACTATCAAAAATTAAATACAAAGAGAAAATATTAAAAGCAGCAAGGAAAAAGCAACAAATAACATACAAGAGAATCCCCAAAGGTTAACAGCTGATCTTTCGGCGGAAACTCTGCAAGCCAGAAGGGACTGGCAGGACATATTGAAAGTGTTGAAGGAGAAAAACCTACAACCAAGATTTCACTATGCAGCAAGGGTCTCATTCAGATTCGACAGAGAAATTAAAACCTTTACAGCCAAGCAAAAGTTGAGAGAATTCAGCATCTCCAAAACAGCACTACAACAAATGCTAAAGGAACTTCTCTATGCAGGAAATCAAGAGAAGAAGAACTACAACAACAAACCCAAAACAATTAAGAAAATAGTAATAGGAACATACATACCTATAACTACCTTAAATGTAAACGGATTAAATGATCCAACCAGAAGACACAGACTGGCTGAATGGGTTCACAAACAAGACTCATATATATGCTGTCTACAAGAGACCCACTTCAGACCCAGGGACACATAACAGACTGAAAGTGAGGGGATGGAAAAAGATATTCCATGCAAATGGAAATCAAAAGAAAGCTGGAGTAGCAATTCTCATATCAGACAAAATAGACTTTAAAGACTATTGCAAGATACAAAGAAGGACACTACATAATGATCAAGGGATCAATCCAAGAAGAAGATATAACAATTGTAAATATTTATGCACCCGAAATAGGAGCACCTCAATACATAAGGCACATGCTAACAGCCATAAAAGGGGAAATTGAGGGCTTCCCTAGTGGCGCAGTGGTTGAGAGTCCACCTGCCGATGCAGGGGACACGGGTTCGTGCCCCGGTCAGGGAAGATCCCATATGCAGCGGAGCAGCTGGGCTCGTGAGCCATGGCCGCTGAGCCTGCGCGTCCGGAGCCTGTGCTCCGCAATGGGAGAGGCCACAACAGTGAGAGGCCCATGTACTGCAAAAAAAAAAAAAAAAAAAGGTGGGGGGAAATTGACATTAACACAAAATAGTAGGGGACATTAACACCCCACTTAACCAAAGGACAGATCAACCAAAATGAAAATAAATACAAGCTTTAAATGACACATTAATCTACATGGACTTAATTGATATTTATAGGACATTCCATCCAAAAACAACAGAATACATATGATAATCTCAATAGATGCAGAAAAAGCTTTCAACAGAATTCACCACCTGTTTATGATAAAGACCCTGCAGAAGGTAGGCATAGAGGTAACTTTCCTCAACATAATAAAGGCCATATATGAGAAACCCACAGCCAACATTATTCTCAATGGTGAAACACTGAAACCATTTCTACTAAGATCAGGAACAAGACAAGGTTGCCCACTCTCACCACTGTTATTCAACATAGTTTTGGAACTTCTAGCAACAGCAATCATAGAAGAAAAGAAATAAAAGTTATCCAAATCAGAAAAGAGGAAGTAAAACTGTCACTGTTTGCAGATGACATGATACAGTACATAGATAATCCTAAAGATGCTACCAGAAAACTACTAGAGCTAATCAATAAATTTGGTAAAGTAGCAGGATACAAAATTAATGCACAGAAATCTCTTGCATTCCTATACACTAATGATGAAAAATCTGAAAGAGAAATTAAGGAAACACTCCCATTTACCATTGCAACAAAAAGAATAAAATATCTAGGAATAAACCTACCTAAGGAGACAAAAGACCTGTATGCAGAAAAGTATAAGACACTGATGAAAGAAATTAAAGATGATACAAACAGATGGAGAGATATACCATGTTCTTGGATTGGAAGAATCAACACTGTGAAAATGACTGTACTACCTAAAGCAATCTGCAGATTCAATGCAATCCCTGTCAAACTACCAATTCATTTTTCACAGAACTAGAACAAAAAATTTCACAATTTGTATGAAAACACAAAAGACCTGGAATAGCCAAAGCAATCTTGAGAAATAAAAACAGAGCTGGAGGAATCAGGCTTCTGGACTTCAGACTATACTACAAAGCTTCAGTAATCAAGACAGTATGGTACTGCCACAAAAACAGAAATGTAGATCAATGGTACAGAATAGAAAGCCCAGAGATAAACCCACGTACATATGATCACCTTATCTTTGATAAAGGAGGCAAGAATGTACAATGGAGAATAGACAGCCTCTTCAATAAGTGGTGCTGGGAAAACAAGACAGCTACATATAAAAGAATGAAATTAGAACACTCCCAAATACCATACATAAAAATAAACTCACAATGGATTAAAGACCTAAATGTAAGGCCAGAGACTATGAAACTCTTAGAGGAAAACACAGGCCGAACACTCTCTGACATAAATGACAACAAGGTCCTTTTTGACCCATCTCCAAGAGAAATGGAAATAAAAACAAAAATAAATAAATGGGACCTAATGAAACTGAAAAGCTTTTGCACAGCAAAGGAAACCATAAACAAGATGAAAAGACAACCCTCAGAATGGAAGAAAATATTTGCAGATGAAGTAACTGACAAAGGATTAAACTCCAAAATTTACAAGCAGCTCATGCAGCTCAATAACAAAAAAACAAACAACCCAATCCAAAAATGGGCAGAAGGCCTAAATAAACATTTCTTCAAAGAAGACATACAGATTGCCAACAAACCTATGAAAGGATGCTCAACATCACTAATCATTAGAGAAATGCAAATCAAAACTACAATGTGGTATCACCTCACACCAGTCAGAATGGCCATCATCAAAAAATCTACAAACGACAAATGCTGGAGAGGGTGTGGAGAAAAGGGAACCCTCTTGCCCTGTTGGTGGGAATATAAATTGATACAGCCACTATGGAGAACAGTATGGAGGTTCCTTAAAAAACTAAAAATAGAACTACCATACAACCCAGCAATCCCACTACTGGGCATACACCCTGAGAAAACCATAATTCAAAAAGAGTCATGTACCACAATGTTCATTGCAGCTCTATTTACAATAGCCAGGAGATGGAAGCAACCTGACTGTCCATCGACAGATGAATGAATAAAGAAGATGTGGCAGATATACACAATGGAATATACCTTCCAAAAATACTTAGGTAGCTGGAGAGGAGGTGGAGGATGGAAGTGCCTAACACAAAGCCCCTGTTCTTAGCAACTAGGCAACACGCCTCTGCCAGCTTTCATGATGAAACAAGGAAGAGGCTAGCCCAAAATAAGATGCCTACGTGGACAGGTATCCCCTCCGTGTCCATCTGCCCGTTTGACAGTTCTGATGTCATTTCATTCATTTCTATATTCATTCAGCTAATGTTCTATCAGCAGGGGATACAGCAGTCAAGAAAAAAAGTCTCTTTTTGCAGAGTCTACATTATAGGAAAAAATAGGGAAACAAGTAAATGTGTCCTAAGACAAGAGGTGGTATGTGCTACAGAGAATGTAATGGAAAAAAAAGTGGTGGTGAGAGGTGCTATTTGATACTCTGGTTAGGGAAACATTTTTTAGTAATGAGGGAGTGAGTCACACATATCTATGGAGAAAGAGCTCTCTAGGTAGAGAGGGGACAGTACAGACATGCAACACCTTGAGGAAAACGTGTTCCGGAAACAACAGGGAGGCTGGTTTGGCTGGAGCAGAGGTGGGAGTGGTGGACAAGGGGGCCAAAGATAGCAGAGGGAATCGGGACTTGAGGACTTTGTAGGCCCAAGTATGGGCTGAGGTTTTCCTTGTGTGTGGGATGGGAAGCTGAGAGTTTTTTAAACAGAAGAGTGGAGACCAGGCTGACTTATCTTAGAGAAAGATCTTTCTGGATTGTGAATTAATCTGGAGAGTGGATTGAGTTTGCTAAGACTGGACATTAGGGCAGCTCATGCAATAGACTAGGTAAGACATCACTTCATCAAGTGGGTTCGTCATAGGTGGTTTGACTAACGTGCCAGGAGTTCATTTGGTGAAAAGTGTGAGGGCTCTGAGTGTATTTTGAAGGTTCAGATGACAGGACTAGGTTTGGGATGTAAGAGAAAAAGAGATAGATAAAGAGAAAAAGAGACGGATTAAGGAAAACCATCAAGCTGTTGCCGTGCGTAACTGAACAGCGTTTACCGAGATGTGGAGCCTTGTGCGTTGGGGGTGGAGAGAGCTGGTCTATTTTAGACACGTTAAATTCGACGTCTGCATCGCCTAGATCTGAGGTCTGCAAACTCCTGTCCACCAGGCAGATCTGCTTCACTTACTGTCTTTGTAGACCCACAAACTAAGGATGGTTTTCACATTTTTAAATAGTTGAAAAGTAACTATTAATAAATACTATTATGTAAAATGTGAAGTTTACATGAAATTCACATTTCGCCGCCCATAAATAAAGTGGGTAACGTAGTCACACTTACTTGTCTATGGCTGTCCGCCTGCTATACCAGCAGAGTGGAGTAGTTGCAAGAAAGACCACACAGCCCGCAAAGCTGAAAATATTTATCATCTGGTCTTTTACAGAAAAAGCTGCCCACCCATGACCCTGATGGTCCACTCCTACGACATCCTAGCTTGAACTGTGGGAAAGTTGAGCAGCAGCTTCTATATCATCCCCCATCAAGAAAGTCATGATTGTTGCTCACTTCTTTAAAGACCTTAGTCATGAAAAGACTGAGCCTACCTGTGAGTTTTAATGGGAACATCAGTGCCTTCAACAAAAGTAGATTACTTATGGTGAATATAAACTTCTCTTAGGACAAGGAAATAATTCATATAAGGATCTTCTGAGTTCTCTAAACTGCATTAGGTAATGTCTGGCTTATTTGGCCCAGAGAACAGCTGTCCTGGCCAGGAAGGACCACTTTTTCACATAGTGTCTGACACAACTGCTGTGCTGTCCCTCTCTTGAAATGATGTTGCAGCACCAGAAGTGGATTTTCTACCCTTTGGGGATTTGCTAAGCCCAGGGGAGAAATTCTTTTTTATTGAATAGTAGTTCTTCCTCCCTCTAACTCCTAACTAGGCTAAATGAACTGAACCCCATTTATTTTTAGAAACCAATGCCAATAATATTGGTATTATTAAAAAAATAAAAAAGAGACTTCCATTGCCCCAAACTAAGTATAGTTGATAATTTGGAAGACTTCAAATGGTCTTTATTTTATAAGAGCTGAGTGTTCAAGGACACAGGAATATGCTGCAAAGTCTAATTTCCTCTGAATTTATTCCATATTATTTTAAGGTATTCTCTAATTTCACATATACAGAACTGCTTTATATATGTGTGTGTGTGTGTGTATACACACACACACACACACACATACACACACACACATGAAAAACTGAAAATATATTCAATATGTGAAAAGACACTTTCTTTAAAACCTTTTATATCTAGTGGAGCTATTTTTCCCCTTTCTGTAAAAAAGAGACATAGAGAAGGAGAAATGATCAAATCCCCAGCAGCATGGTAATACCTGCTGGGCTGCTCTGACAGTGGCAAGACTCCTGTAAAGCCTCCTTAGTGTGTGAGATCTAGCCTTCATAAAAATGAGTCAGGGCTGGCTCTGTGACCGGTAAAGCCTTCCATTTCGTGAGTTATTTTTAACTTTAAAAAATATCAATTTCTGTGAATTTTGTGCTACTGAACCTGCTTCCTAGTACTTAGTCGTGTAAGATCTTTTGAAAGGATATAATATACTCTTTGCCTCTTGAATATTTGATATGCTATATGAAAAATACACAACATGCATCAGCAAATCTTTTGATCCCGTTTTCACCTTGGCAGTGTTACATGAGATTGGACAAAATTAACTGCGTATATGCACGCCAGTGGCTATAAGCTGTGAAGTACGAGGAAGGGACCTTGAAATCTCAGTGATTTAGAGTGTAGGGTGATTTTGTCCTCATCATAAAGTATTGCTCACATCATTACTATCACCATCCTCATCAGAAACATCAGCATTACTCTAGTATTCGTTAATCCACCATATGGACCTGAAACTTCGTTAGTTATCGTACAGATGAATACTTTCATCTTTCCTTATTTTAATGATTTTTGGGCTTTTAATTTTGATACAAGCAAAATACTATTAACATTTTATTGCTGATAATCCCACCAGTAACATCTGATAATTAGGTGGAGTTATGTCAGAAAAGCCAAGGGTTCCATTAGCTCAATAGAATGGCCCATAAAAAGGCGATAAATTTTAGAGCCTGTCTGTACGGATGATTGGATTGTTAATTTTACAGGTCACTTGCTAGAGCGTGAATAGTATGTAACTGGTCTGTTCTACAGAGATAGATGATTATGAGAGTGGAAAAAAAACCCTATCACATCAACTGTGATAAATTCATATGATCACCTGCTCCATGAGCCTTAGTTTTCTGTATTTTCCTAGCATTTCAGAAACTTTTTTTTTTTGCGGTACGCGGGGCTCTCACTGTCGTGGCCTCTCCCGTTGCGGAGCACAGGCTCCGGACACACAGGCCCAGCGGCCATGGCCCACGGGCCCAGCCGCTCCGCGGCATGCGGGATCCTCCCAGACCGGGGCACGAACCCGTGTCCCCTGCATCAGCAGGCGGACTCCCAACCACTGTGCCACCAGGGAGGCCCTTCAGAAACTTTTGATCAATTATTTGACCTGTAATGAAATTTTCAAAATGCAGCAGAGATTCCAGTTTATCAGTAATTTTCAAATTGCTCTGGGTGTATTTATCATGAAACTGGGAAGAGATTTTTCAGAAGTCAGGATGGAGCATGGTAGAGTCTTTTATAATAAAATGGTTCAAATAGTTGAAGCAGAGTTTCCTGCTGTGTGAGGGCTGGGCTTTCAGTTCATCTTGCTGTGGCTGGTTGCTGGTTATCTATTTGCATCTGCTGATGGTCCAGGAGCTTCTTCAGAAAAATCACACGTTCCATTCACAGCTGTAGTTTACATAGGACAGGTTTACAGAGGAAGAGGGCGGAGGTCATCATGGTCAAAGAAGCAAGGAGACCCAGCATATAGGGACTGGCTGTAGCGAAGAGGAGAAGGAAGTCAATGCCATAAACTAGGTGTATCCATAAGACAGTCATTTTAGGAGAATGCTGTTTACAGCACTCGAGGAAATATGAATTGGCTTGGGGAGGGTGTAGTGTGGATGTGTGGCCCAAGGAAGTTTGGAATAATTCCAAGACATAAAACATCAGGCGCTGTTGCATCTCAGGGCTCAGGCTGCCCTACTGTGCACACATGGAGAGAGAGCTTTCTCCTCTCTTGGCCGAGCTGTCCTGTCACTGTGCATTTTGTAAGCTTCACTGGTTGGGGGATTGTCAGTTTCGGGCCTCAGGGAGATCTGTGGTCTGAGGGGACCCTGGAACAAAGAAGCCTGGGACGTGATGGGGGCAGGTGAGACACCCTCTAGGGCTGTGTAGAGATGAGGAAAACTTTGTGTCCTGCTTGAGCAAATGGGAGACAGAGAGCTGAGAATCCAGGTATTTGCTTTATGGTGCTCTAATTTCTTACCTGAATACTGGGGGGCCTGTTTGGTGGCAAACCCAAGACTGCCAGAGTCGATGACCCATTCCCTAAATCTTAGCTAGAGAGGCTTTGGCACAAATCTTGTCGTTGATGTTCATAAAGATGAAGTCATATCATTTCAAACTGATCCATCTGTAAAATTGCTTAATCTTTACAATTTAGTAGGAAAATTTATAACAGCTGGAATATTAGAATGTTTTCCTCTTTTATTTTTTAAAATTTATTTTTATTTATCTTTGGCTGCGTTGGGTCTTTGTTGCCATGCGTGGGCTTTTCTCTAGTTGCGGCGAGCGGGGGCTACCCTTCCTTGTGGTGCGCGGGCTTCTCATTGTGGTGGCTTCTCTCGTTGCAGAGTACGGGTCTAGGTGCGTGGGCTTCAGTAGTTGTGGCACGCAGGCTCCAGTAGCTGTGGTGCACAGGCTCAGTAGTTGTGGCTCACGGGCTGTAGAGCACAGGCTCAGTAGTTATGGCACATGGGCTTAGTTTCTCTGCGGCATGTGGGATCTTCCCGGACCAGGGGTCAAACCCATGTCCCCTGCATTGGCAGGTAGATTCCTAACCACTGCACCACCAGGGAAGCCCTCCTCTTTTATTGGTAACTGAATTTAAAAGGCAACTTTCTTTTTTTAAATTTTATTTATTTATTTAAATAGAATTTTTTAAAAATTAAAGTGTAGTTGATTTACAGTGTGCTAACTTCTGCTGTACAGCAAAGTGATTCAGTTATACATATATATATATTCTTTTCCATTATTGGTTTATCACATGATATTGAATATAGTTCCCTGTGCTCTACAGTAGGACCTTGTTGTTTATCCATCCTGTATATACTAGTTTGCATCTGCTAATCCCACACTCCCAGTCCATCCCTCCCCGCCGCTTGGCAACCACAAGTCTATTCTCTTTATCTGTGAGTCTGTTTCTGTTTCGTAGATAGGTTCATTTGTGTCATAGTTTAGATTCCACATATAAGTAATATCATATGGTGTTTGCCTTTCTCTGTCTGACTGACTTAATACGATAATCTCCAGGTCCATCCATGTTGCTGCAAATGGCATTTATAAAAGGCAACTTTCTGAATGAAATATGAAGGAACCTAAAAGATTATTCTTACTGTTTAATTTCAAATGTTCTCTAAGAATCATTCACAAAGTCTCAGTTTTTAAAAATTGGGACATATGTCAGATGAATTATTATGCATTTGAAAAAGCAAGTGAAAGATGGGGAAGAGGAATTTCAGTTGGAAAGTTATTTGTTGACTTGCTTCTATTCAATAATTTTCTGGCCTTGATTATAAATGCCAGGCTTTTTTCCCCAAACCTCCTACATTATTCCAAAAGTTTTTTGTTAATTAATGTCAGATTCTTTGTTAACAGGAATAGAGCTAAACATGTTTCTTTTAACTAAAAAATGATAGATTGCAATTATAATGTACAGTTTCAGACTTTATTTATCATTTTATATAACACGCTTTAATAATTTTTAATTCTCTATGTTTATATATGTATATGTGTATTTGTATATATATACATATACACATATATTAACGATTTATTGGGATGAATTAATCTTTTTCTGAAACTATTGAAAAGTTTCTGATAATAAACATTAAAAATAAAACAAAAAACTGCATACAACAGAAATGAAAAGAGCAACTTCAGAAAATATAATTGCCTTATCCATAGGGATTTAATAAGATTATGTTGAATATATCCTGAAAAATAACTAAGAAAGGAACTCAAGAATGATAAGCAAGAAAAAAAATTAGTAAGATAACCAACCTTTTGAAAATCATATTGTAAAATGCATCTACTTTAAATACAATTTTTTAAAAAAAAGTCAAAGCAACAATGTTTCCTTTTTATTAGGCAGGAAAGGAAAATCAGAAAGATGATAACATTTGATGCGTTAAAACATCTGCCTATAAGACAGATTTTAACAATGAGAGGCATTGTTAGAAAAATGTGATAGAAAAACAAGTGAGAAAATCTTTAAGTGGACAAACTAGGTACAAATCTGAGACTTCTGTTGGGATTTCATCATTGCCTTCCAGCTTTGAAAATTGAGTCCTAGAAGAGCACAGTATACTGGGACACAGTTCAGTCAGTGATGGGTCAGTGGTTTACCCAGGTGTCAGTCACTTTCAGGGAAGTAAGGGTTTCAGGGTCTCCCTCAACTTTGGTCCATGATCACTATGTTTAGAGAATCAGAAGTAGTCCTGACTGAGTAACCTAATGAGGCCGCAGCATCCACCTACTGAAATGCGCTGGCTCACACTGGCCAGCCTTTCATCTGCAGTCTTCTCTGGGTACAGACATTTGCTTTCATTTTCCTGTGTTTTATTTCCTATGTAAAAACATTTGATAGTGCTAGTAAATCTGCTTTAATTAAGTATCATCCGTGAACCCAAATAAATGATGTGGTTTACAGTATGAAAGAGGCACCTTTTCTAGCCCTTCAGTGATATGATGAGAAGAACAGTAATAGGGCTTCCCTGGTGGCGCAGTGGTTGAGAGTCTGCCTGCCGATGCAGGGGATACGGGTTCGTGCCCCGGTCCGGGGGGATCCCACATGCCGCGGAGTGGCTGGGCCCGTGAGCCATGGCCGCTGAGCCTGTGCGTCCGGAGCCTGTGCTCCGCAACGGGAGAGGCCACAACAGTGAGAGGCCCGCGTACAGCAAAAAAAAAAAAAAAAAAAAGAAAGAAAGAACAGTAATAGCAGCAGTTACCGTGGGCCTGGTGTCTGTGACGGGAACTTGACAATCACTAATGTATCATGTCCTCGTGGAACCTAGAGACAGAGGAGACAGGGACTTGCCTGATATCGCATGGCCAGTGAACAATGGAGACAGGCTTTGCTCCACAGCAGCATGGGTCCAAAGTCTATGCCTTGGTCCCTCCATTTGATCATCTCTCATATCCACCTGTGCAGTGACCTGTAAACACATGGCAGGAACGCAAAAACAGCTGTCCATTTCATGCATATAAATATTTCATGTATTATTTGTTACATCACTTAAGAAAAAAAGCCAAATGTCCTACCGCAAGGGAACTATACATTCTGCACGTAACCCGCAGCCATCTAGTAATAAACATATGCTCCTTCATTTTTTACTTTCTTTCAGTCTTTTCTCTTTTTCCAATTGATTTTAGAGAAGGGACCATGTGTAATATTGAGTATTCCAACTAGCTTGTAGTCCGGCTTTGTGAACACCTCGCAGCTCCATGAACACTGCACTGCTGATGTCTTGGTGACTGGACCCTAAATCTTTAGAGAACCCGTCTTGCCTGTTTAACTGCAGGTGCCCCACACGTGATAAATACATCTTTCTGACATCCGTGTTTTCCATAGATCCTGGCTCTTAGGGACATTTCAGATAATTCTGCCTTGCACTTTATTTCCCAGTATGTTACTTCATGGGGCCGTTGTTCTGTGTCTTGTTTATGGCACTCATTCACTGTCAGCCAGTGGGCCTCGGTGCAGACCTAAGCACTTCCTCGGAGATGACTGTGCTGGTCCTTTAGGGTTGGTTTGTTTCTAGCTATTCGTCAGAAGGGCCCCTCCCATTTGCTGCCACCATTTTCACCCTCATCCCTCATCTGCCGTGGCCACACCCCATTCCTCCCAGGATGCTCAGTGCTGCCTTTTGCCCGTGGCTGCTCCTTGGTTTATCATTTCACCATCAGGGATGCTCTCATTCTCTGACCCCTCATGAGGCCGCCTCCGAGTACACATCCCCTCTCGGGCTGTTCACTCTGAGCCGCTTTCATGCCTCCCACTTCAAAGAGGTATCTTGTCAAGTCCCCTTGCTCTGAGGTTTCCTTGGCGTTTTATTCTTTCCGAACCTCCCCTTTCTCTAAGGGCACCTCCTCTCCACATCTCTTCACTTGCTCCTTCCCTACCTACAGGTAGGACTGACAGACTTCCGGGGAAAAAATGAAAATAATAAAGACAAGTGATTGAAGTTTTCATTTTTTATTAAAAAAAATAGGTACAAGCACATTTTTCAGCCTAAGCTCCAAGAAGTTAGCAAATAGAAGAAAATTGAGCCAAGTGTAAAGAACTCTTACAAGCAGCCAAGCTTCATTAACTTTTTTTTTTTTTTTTTTTTTTTTTGCGGTACGCCGTCCCCTCTCACTGTTGTGGCCTCTCCGTTGCGCAGCACAGGCTCCGGACGCGCAGGCTCAGCGGCCATGGCTCACGGGCCTAGCCGCTCCGCGGCATGTGGGGTCTTCCCGGACCGGGGCACGAACCCGTGTCCCCTGCATCGGCAGGCAGACTCTCAACCACTGCGCCACCAGGGAAGCCTTTCATTAACTTTTGAAAGGAAAGATTCACGGTTTCGTATTTGGGTTTCGATTTCTAGTAAAGAAGTGAATTAGCATTCCTTTAGCCAACTTTCCAATTTTCTATGGGATTCAGTGTAGTCTAACATTGTATTTATAACACTGCATGAAAATTCAGGGTAAATTATGTGACTTTAAAACTGTCAAAAACTACTGCTGTCTGTCTCCTCGTGTCTCTAAAGGAATGATTTGGCAAGGCTGGAAGGTAAACTAGAAGGGCTAAAATTTAGGATAACGAATATTTATTTCACAGTGATGAAACATAATCACACTACATTTTAGTGTTTCAGAAAGGGGGAGGAGTTTGAAGAGGATGAAAACCATGTCCACAGGACTTTGCTTGATAGCAGCATAAAACAAATAGAAACAAACTTTTCTGTCCTTCAGATCACCAGCTGGATTTCACCATGAAATAGGCACAGTTTATATGCAGTTATATGTAGCCAGCGGAGTTGAATGCTAGGTATAGTTATGGCCATTCTGCAGTGCTGTTTCACTGAACACTAATTTGAACAATACTGAATAGGTCCTAGGTGCTTCAGATATTCTAGGCTCTGCAGTGGGTACTGGGCGTACAGTAGAGTGTAATGGTTAGGAGAAGGGGCACTGGAGTGAAAATATCAAGTTGCAAGTCCTCTGTCATTTATTTAAGCTCTGTGACCTTGAACAATTTGCCTCACCTCTCTGAGCTTCAGGCAGAAAATAAAAATAATGTCTCAGTCTTTTCTTTGGACATTCTCTTCTGCCTCAGAGTAACGGGTAGGCACCTTTCCCCTGTGCATGCTTCTGGCCCCCTGGAGCCCTCTCAGGCAGACAGACGACTAGAGCACCCATCGCCCTGCTTGTTCCACTCATCCAGACCGCTCTCCTTCATTTCTTGAAGCTGCTACTCCTGACTCACTGTCCCTCTCATGTCACCACACACATTAAAGTTGGTGATTTCAATAGCTACGTAGATGATCCTTTCAGTGTTCTGGCTTTAGTTTCCGGATAAATCTTATTTCCTCTCTGGCCTCATCATTCACTTCTGTAATCATACTCTAACCTGCACTGCCTACAATAGTATAAAATTAACCACATATGACTATTAAAGTTTTACAAATTAGGACTTCAGTCCCTCAATTGCACTGGCCATATTTCAAGTGCTTGATAGGCACGTGTGGCTAGTTGGCCACCATATTGGACAGCTCAGAACACCTCCATCTTTGCAGAAATTTCTACTGGGTAGTGCTGACTCCTAGACTCCTTCAGTATCTGTAACTGAAATTCCTCCACAATCTCGGTTTTATACCTTCCACTTTCCGACCCTTACTTTCTACATCTCCAGCTCACTGCCTCTAGTTGGCTGACTCAGTCTTGGACACCTCCTGGAGATACGGTTTATCAATCCCAACCTTTATTCATACTCTTAATCTTTTTCATGCTCTTACTAGTCTATTAAAACAGCTTGAATGCTGTGTTCAAATTTCATAAACTCTCTCCTGCTTCCCCCCTCAGCTCCCTGGCCCCTCCCTCATTTCTTTAGATTCTTCTGGCTAAAATACAATCTTGGTTAATCAAACTGCCCGCCCTGTTGTCTAAACTGCAGAAGGTGTAAGTAGCTGAAGGATATTCCATCATGCTGCTTGGCCTAATTCTGCAGCCATGACCTCTAACTTCAAGAGATAAATAGAACTGTTTTTGAGATTGGATAATATCAATTATTGATTGGTCTTCTAGTTCACCTCCCCCTTCTTCTGTATTCTATTCTTCAAACTGTTGTTAGCTCATTCAATAAAATTTCACTGAAATATTATACTTTTCTACTCTCAAATTTCCATTTGATCCTTTTAAAGGTTTTCTGTTTCTCTATGGAGATCTATCATCCGTTCACTCTTTGTCTATATTTTCCCTCAGGTCCTTGGTTTATTTATAATAGCTCTTTTAACATCCTTGTCTAGTAATTTCAACATCTGCGTCATCTCAGAGTCTGTTTTAATTGTGTGTTTTTTTCCTCCCTTGAATATACATTGAGTTTTCTGGGTTTGTTTTGTTTTTGTTTTTGTTTTTTTTTGCATGCTAAGTAGTTGTAACTCTGTGCTGGATACTGTGAATTATATGTTGTAGGGAATCTAGATTATCTTCTCTTCATTTATAGGTTTTTGAATTTTGTTGTGGATGGCAGTAGAATTCCTTGAAGACTTTTTGAACCTGACAGACTTGGCTTTGTTTTCTGTTGGTTCTGTTCTCTGTTGATGTTATCCCATTTTACCTTTTCAATTTCAGTAAGACTGGTATTTTTTTTTGGCTCTACCTCCAATAACGGAAACCAGGGTACTGTAGAACTCACCGCACGTGTTTCCCTTCTCTTAAGAATCATGGTATGTTGAAGCTCTCTAGCCAATGCCTGTTGTAGATTTGTACAGTTTATGTTATCTTTTCTCCAGTGTTATAATTGTTTAGAACAGTGGGCCAAGTCCAGTATCAGTAATTTTGTCATGGATGAAAGTAGAATTCTATCCCACTGTGTTTCCCATTTCAAAATGCTTTATTTTGCAAAACACATACATACAGATGTAAACATAAAATGTAGTATACAACTTACTGTTTAATAGAAAAGAAACCACTGATGAAACTTCTATGTAGATCAAGAAATAGAACATTTCCACTACTGCAGAAATGTGTCCTCAAACTTGACATTCACAGTCTAGACCCCATTGTTCTTCCATAAGTGTAATCACTCTTTTTATTTTCTTTATCTTTTTACTGTCTGAGTGGACATTGCTAAAGACTGAGACTTAGTTTTACCTGGTTTTTGCATTGTATAAATGGAATGATATACACAGTAAATGTGCTCTTATTACTGGCTTTCTTTCTGGACATTATGCGTAAGTAGATTTATCTAAGTCACTGGATGTAAGTATAATTCATTCATGTTTATTCATTTCTCTCTTTAATTCACTCCAATCAGTCTTTTCCCATGCCATTTCACCTAAACTGTTCTTGTCAAGGTTGCCTATGCCCTTCATCAAGGTTGGACCATTTCTTGTCTCAATTTCAAGCACTAGACCCTCTACACTTCCTCCCTCCTGCTCGTCTCCACCACCTCCAGCTTATTCATCCCGCTCATAGACGGGTCCATAGGCAACTAAGAGAGCATGTGTGCAGATCATTAAGTTTTGTGGGAACCATGGAATAGATATGTATGTATACATACAAGGTAGTGAATGTATCTACTGTAGACATTCTGAGACATGCAGAAGTCTTCCAGTTAACCACTGGAAAGCCATATCAAAAAAATAAATAAAGGTTTAGTTGTCTGTAAAATGGATTCTGGGGGCAAAAAGGATGTAAAAAGAATCTGTCTCTCCTTTGCAAAGGTTGGTCAGAAAGGCTATCTCTGGTCATCAGCTCAGCAAAATTTCAGTTTAGAGATGAAATGGTGAAAGACTTCAGGGATGAAGGTATTTTTAAACGTGTTCACAATTCTGGAACTTCTTATATCTTTTATTTTAGGAGAAAATTGATCATCTGGGAAAGGCATTAAATGAAATCAAATTATTTCTTTTATTGCTAAGAGAAATATACTTCTTTAATTTCCTTGAATGTTAAACTGTCTTTGAAGTCTTATATGCTAAAGCATACTTTTTGAATTATCCAAAAGGGTACTGTTCTTATTCTCATTTTATTAGTCTGGAAATTGCCACCATTCTGGGATCTCTTAGTGGCAAATGAGTGAAGACACCATAAAGTCAGATGGTTTTACATTAGGCTTGGGACTGGTGCCCAGAATTACCACTTAGATGCCAGAACTACATTCTAAGTCTTGCAGCTACTCTTATCTCTGAATATTAGGTAAAAGGACTACTTTTTCTTAAGTTACCTAGATAAAGTTTCTTCTCTAAACAGTACCTTGACTACATTAATTATCCTGGTCACTGTATAAAATTCTTTATTTTGTTCGATGAATTGAGAAGAGACTTTTCCTACTTATGGCACTTTTGCCATGTGCAATTATATACTCCTGAATGTATATCAATTTTTTAAAAAAATCACTAGAATTTCCTCTCTCCTCTGATGCCATTAACTAAGATTAGTTTGTCTTCAAAGGCTGACAAAGGCTGTAAATGTGAAAAGACAGTGACTCCACATCACTGGGGTACGGGAAAAGGTCCTGGGATGGCTATGCTTGTGTTGCATGAAATGCATTGTGAAATCATGTGTTCCCACCTCATGTTGGCATTCAGTGCCTTCTGGAGAATATAATGGTCTAGTTCTATTAACATATCAGAGTGTGCTTTACAATCGTTGAGCAGCCAAAAAGCTAGAGAGAGATGGTGTGTTTCCATTGCACATTTCACATGATTCTATTTTTATCAGCTCAAACTGACTTAAAGGAATGACAATCCAGCATCCATCACAGGGAGGTCCTATGCATTATCAATTGGCGCAGGCAGTGCACAAGAAGGCAGACTTTGAACAACCTGTCAGTCTAAGAAATGCTGCTGAAAAGGCAGTTTGTTCCTTGAGAATAAGCTGATAGTGAAGGACAGAAAAAAATGTTATACAACTATAAAGGGTGATCAAAGTCTGAATGATGCAGTGGTAAATGGGACTGTTTCCTTAACTTCTCTTTCAGATTTCTCATCATTAGTGTATAGGAATGCAAGAGATTTCTGTGCGTTAATTTTCTATCCTGCTACTTTACCAAATTCATTGATCAGCTCTAGTAGTTTTCTGGTAGCATCTTTAGGATTCTCTATGTATAGTATCACGTCATCTGCAAACAGTGACAGCTTTACTTCTTCTTTTCCGATTTGGGTTCCTTTTATTTCTTTTTCTTCTCTGATTGCTGTGGCTAAAAATTCCAAAACTATGTTGAATAATAGTGGTGAGAGTGGGCAACCTTGTCTTGTTCTTGATCTTAGTGGAAATGGTTTCAGTTTTTCACCATTGAGGACGATGTTGGCTGTGGGTTTGTCATATATGGCCTTTATTATGTTGAGGAAAGTTCCCTCTATGCCTACTTTCTGGAGGGTTTTTATCATAAATGGGTGTTGAATTTTGTTGAAAGCTTTCTCGGCATCTATTGAATGGTCATATGGTTTTTCTTCGTCAATTTGTTAATATGGTTTATCACATCGATTGACTTGTGTATATTGAAGAAGCCTTGCATTCCTGGGATAAACCCCACTTGATGATGGTGTATGATCCTTTTAATGTGCTGTTGGATTCTGTTTGCTAGTATTTTGTTGAGGATTTTTGCATCTATGTTCATCAGTGATATTGGCCTGTAGTTTTCTTCCTTTGTGACATCTTTGTCTGGTTTTGGTATCAGGGTGATGGTGGCCTTGTAGAATGAGTTTCAGTGTTCCTCCCTCTGCTATATTTTGGAAGAGTTTGAGAAGGATAGGTGTTAGCTCTTCTCTAAATGTTTGATAGAATTCGCCTGTGAAACCATCTGGTCCTGGTCTTTTGTTTGTTGGAAGATTTTTAATCACAGTATCAATTTGAGTGCTTGTGATTGGTCTGTTTAAATTTTCTATTTCTTTCTGATTCAGTCTCAGAAGGTTGTGCTTTTCAAAGAATTTGTCCATTTCTTCCAGGTTGTCCATTTTATTATCACAGAATTGCTTGCAGTAATCTCTCATGATCCTTTGTATTTCTGCAGTATCAGTTGTTACTTCTTTTTCATTTCTAATTCTACTGATTTGAGTCTTGTCCCTTTTTTTTTGATGAGTCTGGCTAATGGTTTATCAATTTTGTTTATCTTCTCAAACAACCAGCTTTTAGTTTTATTGATCTTTGCTATTGTTTCCTTCATTTCCTTTTCATTTATTTCTGATCTGATCTTTATGATTTCTTTCCTTCTGCTAACTTTGGGATTTTTTTGTTCTTCTTTCTCTAATTGCTTTAGGTATAAGGTTAGGTTGTTTATTTAAGATGTTTCTTGTTTCTTGAGGTAGGGTTGTATTGCTATAAACGTAATACACTGATGAAAGAAATTAAAGGTGATACAAATAGATGGAGAGATATACCATGTTCTTGTACTGCAAGAATCAAAATTGTGAAAATGACTATATTACCCAAAGCAATCTACAAATTCAGTGCAATCCCTATCAAACTACCACTGGCATTTTTCACAGAACTGGAACAAAAAATTTCACAATTTGTATGGAAACACAAACGATCCCGAATAGCCAAAGCAATCCTGAGAAAGAAAAATGGAGCTGGAGGAATCAGGCTCCCGGACTTCAGACTAGACTACAAAGCTACAGTAATCAAGACAGTATGGTACTGGCACAAAAACAGAAATATAGATCAATGGAACAGGATAGAAAGCCCAGAGATAAACCCACGCACATATGATCACCTTATTTTTGATAAGGGAGGCAAGAATATAATGGAGAAAAGACAGCATCTTCAATAAGTGGTGCTGAGAAAACTGGACAGCTACATGTGAAAGAATGAAATTAGAACACTCCCTAACACCACACAGAAAAATAAACTCACAAAGCTTTTGGTTTCGAAAAGACAGCCCTCAGAATGGGAGAGAATATTTGCAAATGAAGAAACAGACAAAGGATTAATCTCCAAAATTTACAAGAAGCTCATGCACCTCCATATCAAAACATCAAACAACCCAATCCAAAATTGGGCAGAAGACCTAAATAGACGCTTCTCCAAAGAAAATATACAGATTGCCAAGAAACACATGAAAGGATGCTCAACATCACTAATCATTAGAGAAATGCAAATCAAAACTACAGTGAGGTATCACCTCCCACCTGTCAGAATAGCCATTATCAAAAAATCTACAAACAATAAATGCTGGAGAGGATGTGGAGAAAAGGGAACCCTCTTGCACTGTTGGTGGGAATGTAAATTGATACAGCCACTACGGAGAACAGTATGGAGTTTCCTTAAAAAACTCAAAATAGAACTACTATATGACCCAGCAATCCCACTACTGGGGATATACCCAGAGAAAACCATAATTCAAAAAGAGTCATGTACCACAGTGTTCATTGCATCTCTATTTACAATAACCAGGGCATGGAAGCAACCTAAGTGTCCATTGACAGATGAGTGGATAAAGAAGATGTGGCAAATATATACAATGGAATATTACTCAGCCATAAAAAGAAACGAAATTGAGTTATTTGTAGTGAGGTGGATGGACCTAGAGTCTGTCATACAGAGTGAAGTAAGTCAGAAAGAGAAAAACAAATACCATATACTAACACATATATATGGAATCTACAAAGAAAATAGTGGTTCTGAAGAACCTAGGGGCAGGACAGGAATAAAGACATAGGCATAGAGGATGGACTTGAGGAGACGGGGAGGGAGAAGGGTAAGCTGGCACGAAGTGAGAGAGTAGCATGGACATATATACACTACCAAACATAAAATAGATAGCTAGTGGGAAGCAGCTGCATAGCACAGGGAGATCAGCTCAGTGCTTTGTGACTACTTAGAGGGGTGGGATAGGGAGGGTGGGAGGGAGGCTCAAGAGGGAGGAGATATGGGGATATATGTATAGGTATAGCTGATTCACTTTGTTATACAACAGAAGCTAACAACATTGTAAAGCAATTATACTCCAATAAGCATGTTAAAAAAATAAGTAAAAACTTTTTAAAAAGGGATGAACTATTGATAGACACACCAAATTGAATGAACTTCAATGAAGTTACGCTGAGTGAAGAAAAGCAATCTCAAAAAAGATACAAAATGCATAATCCCATTTATGTAACAACTGTAAAATAACATAATTATAAACATGGAGAAACAGAATAGTGTGGCCAGAGGCTAGGGGTGGAGGTGGAGGGGACAGGAGAGTAGTGACTCTAAAGGGGTCAGACAAGGGAGTCTTGTGGTGACGATTCAATTGAGTTTCTTGATTGCTGTGTGGGTTATGCAAGGCTACACATGTGATAAAACTGTGTAGAGCTATAAACACACACACACAAATGGTACATGTATCACTCATGAAATCTCAATAAGGTCTATGAATCGTGCCCATATCAGTATTTTGATTTTGCTATTGAACTATAGTTGTATAACAAGTTAACACTGCGGTGAGGCTGAGGGAAGGGTAAGCAGGACTTCCTTGTACATTTGTTTGCAACTTCCTGTGAACCTCTGACTATTACAAAATATAAAGAAGAAAAGATAATTAAAAAAAATAAAATCTCTGCCTTCAAAGCTCCCTGATGCCAGCTTTGCATAGTAGTGATTCTGTGTGCACATGCATGCATGCATTGTGTGCGCCAGTAATTATGATACTTCTGTGGACTTTAGTCTTTGCTCAGAAACATGACTGTCATGCATATGAAAGGTGGGGTGACTGAGCAGATAAACTAATCCATTTCCTAGTTTTCACACAGCTTTACAATGGGGTATTTTCTTCTAAAGGGTTTAATAGGGTTGAGGGTCAAAAAATTTCAGAAGTTAAGTATGAGAGTGACAAATGATTATCTGCCTGAAATCTTCTCACTGCTTCTTCATCAGTTAAGGAATCCTGATTTCATTCCCAGTGGTAATGTTCCCATCCTGCATCTAAGTGTGGGCCTGTGATTTTTAATTATTAAGACATAGGTAGATTTAACCATTGTGAGGTGCTGTGTCAGAATCTAGGCATACTCTTCAAAGTGAGATGGCTTATTCTGAAAGTGCCTCCTTTAGGGTCTGAATCCCTTTACCTTTCTTACTGCCTGCAGTGTGGATGTGATGTCTGGAGCTCCAGCAGCCATTATGAAGACACGCTTCAGCATAAGAATGGAAGCCATGTGTGGAGAGAACAGAGGAGACATGTAGGGGGAGCCTGGGTCCTGGTGAGTGTCTTGGTCCTGGGCCTACTCAGGATGCTCAGTCAATCTCTGTACTTTTTATTATTTTTTTTTAACGTGAAGGAATAAACATAAGCCACTGATTTGGGGATGGGGAGTGGTTTCTTCTTTTTAGCAGTCAAATCTAATCCCCAAATATATATCTTGAATAGGGAAAGACTTAATGATAAATGCAGGGAAGACCTTGGTCAGAGCGGGGAGGTAGGACATTTATGTAACATATTTGTATGGCAATCTTGACACTCCTTTCAGTATTAGGACAGACCTCAGTAGTCTTCATTTCAGAGTTTTTCAAGTGATTAAAAAATATGTGTTCTTATACAAGGTTGCCTGACTGTTGAGAGCTTTTTGCTTTTGGCTACCTGTGTGTGTTTGTGTGTGTGTGCACAGCGGGCGGGGAGGGGACATAGATATGAGCTATTCTTACTCTCTGAGAGATGTACTATGGCAAATTATCAGACTACTTTTTTTGAAATATTTTATCATAAAATTAAAAACCTGCACTATGTTTCCTAAGGTCAGTTAAGAAACTACAGCGGAATGTGCAGGATTTACATACTGGCTTGCTCTTAGTTAGATACGTTCACCAGTCGTTCCTCCCTCAGCTGAAATAGATGCTGAGTCCCAAAATAAAATTCAGTTGCAGACTTTTGTCTCACTATTAATTCTTCGTTCTGCTCTCGACTCGGATGGGTGTATGTGCACATGCTGAGGTTTGTATGACTTATCTATAACTGCTTTTGTCATGGGTGCTGCTTCTGCTTTAAATATATGTATTATGGGGCTTCCGTGGTGGCGCAGTGGTTGAGAGTCCGCCTGCCAATGCAGGGGACACGGGTTCGTGCCCCGGTCCAGGAAGATCCCACGTGCCGCGAAGCGGCTGGGCCCGTGAGCCATGGCCGCTGGGCCTGCGCGTCCAGAGCCTGTGCTCCGCAACGGGAGAGGCCACAGCAGTGAGAGGCCCACGTACCGCAAAAAAATATATATATATATATGTATTACATATGTGTGTATATACATGCGTGCGTGTATGTACTTATGTACGTATGTTATGGCATATGTGTATACGTACATGCACACATGGGGATGCTTCAAACATGACCAGATTGTATTTACATGTATATGTAAATCCCCTATATACAGTTACATATTTCTACCTCTCCAGACATTTTCTCTTATCCTATCAACACTCACCTTTACCTTAATGGTGCTGCAGTTTTCTCTCACAGTAAGCTTACCTTCTTGGTATCAGCTGATAAGTAAGGAGAAGGAAAACAGGATATTTAACTTTCCCAGTGCTTCCTACCGCTTTCTCTGTTCTGTAGCACTTAACTGTGATCTCACATGCTCTGTGTTTTATGTATTTCTCTTTTTTATTGCCGGCTTCTCTCACTAGATTGTAAACCCTGTGGGGGAGCCAAGAATTCTTCTTTTGTTTACTGGTGTATTCCTAGCACCTAGGGTAATACCTGGTGCCTATTCGTTGCACGAATGGATTAGTTCTAGTCAGTGGCAAAAAGAGTTACTAATGGAAAAGTCCTTTTAAAGAAATACCATTTTAGAGTTCAGTTCTATGAGCTGTTCAAATTTCCCATCTTAGCAAAGGCATCAGATAATAATACTTCAGAAGGAGGCCTCTTTCTCAGGGTAGATTCTTTTGGTTGTCCTGTACTTTTACTATTTCCCATGTCATTTGCGAGGGGACTATTATGTGCTTCAAAATCTAAGCTTCCAAATTATTTGGGGAATAATAAAGTGTAAAGGATATCTGAAAGAAACTACTATCAGAAAGAGGCCACTTCTAAAATGATACTATCTTTGACTATTTGAGGTGGAAGACACCTCGGCAGGAAATGATGACGATTCTACTGATAGGAAGCTGAGTGGCCCAAGGTAACTCAGAGCCTAGCTTTCCTACAAGGCACAAACGGGAAGCCAGCCAGCATCGCTGGAGCCCGAGACATGATTGTGGTCTCGCGCTCGAGAATGCTACGACCTTGAGCAAATTACATAACACGACATAGCCTCAATGATGATGGTCTTACACATTATGGGGTAGATGTGAATAAAACATGAGAACGTTTAACAGCATTTGCTGTTATTCATCCCTCATGCTGTTTCCATTACACCTTTATGAGTGTTGGTTGCTAAGTATTTTCTCAGGTGAGATTAGGTGACTTTGTTGGGAGGAGTTGGCAGACACTTTGGCCCATTATGCATTGCTATCTGAAAAAGAATAAACCCTTTCAAAATATTGTTAGCTTTTCTATGCTTTAATTTTGGCTAATTGTAAACACACAAAATGGAATACTGTTCATTTTGATAATTAGCATTGCATATTCCTTTAGAATCATTTAGTATTTAACTGTACTACTGATGTATGGGGTCTTTTCACTTTTTTTTTTTTTTTTTTTTTTTTTTTTTGCGGTACGCGGGTCTCTCACTGCTGTGGCCTCTCCCGTTGTGGAGCACAGGCTCCAGACGCGCAGGCTCAGCTGCCACGGCTCACGGGCCCAGCCGCTCCGCGGCATGTGGGATCTTCCCGGACCCGGGCACGAACCCGTGTCCCCTGCATCGGCAGGCGGACTCTCAACCACTGCGCCACCAGGGAAGCCCCTCTTTTCACTATTTTGAAATGAGAAGGCTCTGTCTGGGACATAGTTCCATCCTGATAAAGGATACGAGTTACCTAAGCTATAGGACATAAGGACAAAGGCTGCATTCAATGTCTTTGCGCATAGAAATTTGTCTTCTGAGCTCTTACATTTTACAAAATCCACAAAGTGTCTTGAGGTTAAGAACTTACTTTATTCGATGTACTTGGCCTTGGAGCCAAAGCTGTGAATGAATGTTTTTGAGCCCTTACGGACAGGTTCTGCCACATGCTAAGAATGTAGAGATGGGGGGCGTAGTGTCTGCGCTCTCTGAGCTCAGAGCTTATTCAGGTGCCTGAGACATCGCAGGGCACGTGATGGGTCTTCTGACAGAGAGCTGACAGGAGCATGCAGCTGGACCCCTTACAGAGCAGCCCTGCTCCAGCCGGGCTCCCAGGAGGAAGTGGGTTTGTATAGGAGTGGATGTCCCACCATTGGAGGAGGAGAGGGTCCTATTTCAGGCAGTGAGGCCACATCAAGAAGAACAGGTGATGCACAGAGCAAGAGGAAGGAGGAGGGATCAAAACTGCTCAGAAGGGTGAAGTGCAGGAGAATGTGGCCCAGTGACACTGACAGCTGGGGTGGCAACTAAAACTGGCCCCTTTCCCTAAGCCTTTTTGAGACATCTGAAAGTGAGGGATTTCCTGCAAGAGCCTTCAAAATAGCCTCTCTGGGTGTTTACAGCAGAATTTCCAAGTTGTTTATTATATATGAATTATTGGGGGGTAGTGTTTTGTAGGATGGCATCCTAGAACTTAGAGAAGCAAGCTGCTGTCTCCACAACTCTGCTGGTCACATATTTAGAAAGTTCATATAGGTTTAAAGGTATATTGTAATGAAAGGTAGACACTGAATTTTTAAGCCAAATTACTCAAGGATAAATAGAACATAAAACATGTAATTTATTTTTCTTATTCACTGCTCCTAACACAAATATACTTCCTTGCTGTATTTCAGGTACCTTTTCGTAAACAATATTAAGTGTATTCTATCAGTTTATGTAGATACTATATCATCTTTAAAATTCAGTTTCACTCATCAAAAACTCTGAATATTTCCAAATTTCTGTTCATATCTAACATAGTATTCAAGCATAGTTACATTCCCAATGGATGAAATTCTTTTATCCATTCTAAGTTAGAATTTCTGAGCCTCTGGCATCCCCTGAATGGAGACCCAGATAGAAAATGGTTCCCCAGGAGTTTATCACATGAGGAAGGCTATAAGAGCAATTCTACTTACTGCTTTTTTCTGTCTTAAATTCCTTCTTCTGCTTCCATCACAGTAGTTTGTGTTTTCCTTCCCAACATACAGAAAATTCTTAAAAAATGTGCAGGTCACGCTCCCTCCATCACCTCAGTCTTCACGTTTAGTGCAAGATATTCATGACTGACCTCAATGTAACAGCAAAGAACAGAGTGATTTTTCATCAACTTGTTAATGATCACAGAGCTTTGCCTGTTCCAGCTGTTCATATTCTCTTACCAAGGCTCTTGTAGTTCAGACCTTTCATTTTTGGGTAAAGTCAGAAGTACCTAAGTAAGAACAAGGGCTGGCAGTTAACCAAAACCTTGTAGGATAAAGTAGCAAACCTTGACAGGGTTTAAAACATCTTTATATAAAACAATATAGACAAATCCGTGGCTTTTTTATTGAAGTATAACTGCTTTACAATGTTGTATTCGTTTCTGCTGTACAGTGAAGTGAAGCAGCTATATGTATACACATATCCCCTCCCTCCTGGGCCTCCCTCCCACCCCACCCCCCTTCCTGCCCATCTAGGTCACCACAGAGCGCCGAGCTGAGCTCCCTGTGCTATAGAGCAGGTTCCCACTAGATCTATTTTACGCACGGTTGTGTATATATGTCAATCCTAATCTCCCAAGTCATCCCACCCTCCCCTTCCCCTTTGTCCACATGTCCATTCTCTACGTCTACGTCTCTCTTCCTGCCCTGCAAATAGGTTCATCTGTACCATTTTTCTAGATTCCACATATATGTGTTAATATACAATATTTGTTTTCCTCTTTCTGACCTACTTCACTCTGTATGACAGACTTTAGGTCCATCCACATCTTTATAAATGACACAATTTCATTCCTTTTTATGGCTGAGTAATATTCCATTGTATATATGTACCACATCTTCTTTATCCATTCATCTGTTGTTGGACATTTAGGTTGTTTCCATATCCTGGCTATTGTAAATAGTGCTGCAAATGAACATTGGGGTACATGTGTCATTTTGAATTATGGTTTTCTCAGGGTATATGCCCAGTACTAGGATTGCTGTGTCATATGGTAGTTCTATTTTTAGTTTTCTAAGGAACCCCCATACCATTCTCCACAGTGCCTGTATTAATTAATATTCCCACTAACAGTGCAAGAGGGTTCCTTTTTCTCCACACTCTCTCTAGCATTCATTATTTTGTAGATTTTTTGATGATGGCCATTCTGACCAGTGTGAGGTGATACCTCATTGTAGCTTTGATTTGCATTTCTCTAATAATTAGTAATATTGAGCATATTTTCATGTTCCTGTGGGCCATCAGTATGTCTTCTTTGGAGATATGTCTATTTGGGTCTCCTGCCCATTTTTTGATTGGGTTGTTTGTTTTTTGATATTGAGCTCCGTGAACTGTTTATGTATTTTGGAGATTAATCCTTTGTCCATTGCTTCATTTGCAAATATTTCCTCCCATTCTGAGGGTTGTCTTTTCATCTTATTTATGGTTTCCTTAGCTGTACAAAAGCTTTTAAGTTAAATTAGGTCCCATTTGTTTATTTTTGTTTTTCATTACTCTAGGAGGTGGGTCAAAAAAGATCTTGATGTATTTTACGTCAAAGAATTAATCATAATTCCATGAAAAATTCTGATTTGGTCAAACATGTATTTTGATACCATGTCTCTGACATGAAAAATAAGCTTATAATTAGGTCAAAGCCATAATACTTGTTAAGCCAAGTGATTCTTGAAAATTGATGCAGATTATCTATAATGACCGTGTTTTGGGTCATTTCCTGGATATTAAAAAAAGTGTAGGGTTAGCTGCCCTCAACATTTTCATCCCTTAAGGTTATTTATTCCACAGAAGTGGTGTGAGTTGAGACGATCACTGCTTAATTAACACATTTTTCTAGATTGCTGATGTTTCCAGAATACAATGGTGTGTTTTGGAAACAGGAGATTTCATTTTTTATGGAGCACTGAAAGTAGTCATTTTGAAAGAAATCTTTCCTTCTGTGTGTGATGGAAGAAGGAATCTGTGAAAAGGGAGATTTGGTTGAGTTTTGCTCTGGGACATTCTCTTTCCTATGTTGTTTCTACAGAAGAAATGGCAGGATTGCTGTGTGTTGTGGACTGCAGCCACTTAGCTGCTTTCTTCAGCACAGACTTTCGTGTGTGACCACTTTTAGAGGTTTAATTTGAACAACTGCACTGCCCCTTAGAATTATGTTATTATTGTGGAAATGAAAATAGTACTCATGTAAATTCCTTGACATTCAGCTCCTCTTGGAAAAATGCAGATAACATGCTAAGTTTGGGACTTGAGTCGGGTTACCCTGAGTTTTTAAAGGTGTTATCTGATATTTGTCTTTCTCTATCTGGCTTACGTCACTTGGTATGATAATCTCTAGGTCCATTCATGTTGTTGCAAATTACATTATTTCATTCTTTCTTCATGGATGGGTAATATTCCATTGTGTTTGTGCATGTGTGTGTCTTTGTGTGTGTGCGTATATATATACCACATCTTCATTACCATTCATCTCTGTCCTTCATTACCATTCATCTCTGTCCCACCTCTGTCCATTACCATTCATCTCTGTGTTTGTGCATGTGTGTGTCTTTGTGTGTGTGCGTATATATATACCACATCTTCATTACCATTCATCTCTGTCCTTGGACATTTAGGTTGCTTCCACGTCTTGGCTATTGTAAGTGGTGCTGCAGTGAACACTGGGGTGCATGTATCTTTTAAAATTTTGGGTTTCTCCATATATATGCCCAGGAGTAGGATTGCAGAATAATATGTTAGCTCTATTTTTAGTTTTGTAAGGAACCTCCATTCTGTTCTCCGTAGTGGCTGCACCAGTTTACGTTCCCACCAACACTGTAGGAGGATTCTCTTTTCTCCACATCCTCTTCAGCATTTATTATTTGTAGTTTTTTAATGATGGCCACTTTGACCAGTGTGAGGTGATACCTTATTGTAGTTTTGACTTGCATTTCTCTAATTAGCGACGTTGAGCATCCTTTCATGTGCCTTTTGGCCATCTGTATGTCTTCCTTGGAGCAATGTTTATTTAGATCTTCTGCCCATTTTTGATTTTTTTTTTTTTGATGTTGAGCTGCATGAGCTGCTTGTGTGTTTTGGAGATTAATCCCTTTTTGGCCACATCATTTGCAAAAAAAAGAACAGGTCCTGCAAAATGAGAATACCATGCACCTCTGGAAGTCATTTCCTCAATACTAAAGAACATTTTTTTCATGCTTTTACAAATATTCATTTTACTGAACATTTCCTTTGGTTAGATTATTTTCAGTGCATATCTACTTTTTATATCCAAGTACCCAAAGTCCTTTCTCTGTAACACACGGGCTGTCCTTGAAAACCTTGCTGGCGGGCATATCAGCTTCACAGGACAGCTTCCTCAAAAGGTGCCCTGAGCAGTTTAATTACATGTTCCTGTGAATCACGGGAAGTCAGCTCTTTTTTTAATTGCGGTCTAAATGCCATATAACATTATATTAGTTTCAGATGTACAACATAAAATTTGATATTTGTATATACTGTGAAATGACCACCACAGTAAGTCTAGTTACCATCTGTCACCATCCATAGTTACAAAATTTTTTTTTCTTGTGATGAGAACTTTTAAGATCTACTCTCTTAGGAAGTTTCTAATATGCAATTCAGTATTATTAGCTATTGTCATCGTGCTCAGTATTACATCCCATGATTTACCTTTATAACTGGAAGTTTGTACCGTTTAACTCCCTTCACCTGTTTTTCCCACCCACCCACTACACACACTCTCTACCTTCGGGAGTTGTAAAACTTCACTAAAGGTAAAGCTCTGATATGCGTATGTTTCCCTTTCCTGGAAACTGTGTTAAAAAAAAAAAAAAACAGGTTACTGTACGCTGTAAAATATTTGTTCTTACAGACTCATGGATTCATAGACAAAAATGAAAATAAATGAGGAAATTACAGGCTTTGTGTCTCTTCCTCCCAATATTCTTACCACTAACATCTGTTCTAATATCCAAAGATGACAGAGGAGCCTTTACATAAGTCTCATATCCATAGTATATACATATTATTCTTATTTCAGTGTTTGCTTTGTTTTAAGGTGGTACAGATCTTGATCTGTGAACAAAGGTAGAAGTCGGCAGCAGAATTAGGTGCCAAGTTCAGGACATTACAAACTGACTGATTATAAAACCTGTATTTCTAAACATCTGAGTTTCACGTATTAATGTATTTCATATTTGAAATGGATTTCAGAAATGTATTTACATTGTTTCCTATACCAAGGTAGTTCTACTTCTCTTTTTTCTTCTTTTCCCCTCTTTTCCCCTTTTATAAATAAAGACAAATTCTGTTATTGCTAAATCACAGTTGTCAGCTAAACCCATACAGACACACATACACAAGAAAGAAAGTTTTACACAGTTGGGGCCCATGTGCCCTGATGCTGTACAAAGGCACATTCAATACAGTATAGTCCATCAGACTATGGTCACTAATATGCATTCACAATTTTATCGACTTCCTGATACAATATTTTCAAAGAGCATGCCATACATCCTTAATGTATATTGAAATGTCTTTTAAATTTTTGTCTTTGTCTTGGTGGCTATCAACAACTTTCACGTGAATGGCAGACGCTCCCCCAAACTCCCCTCTCTGCTCATCCATCCTCACTCCCTGAAATCCCAGCCTTTGGGATCTGTCCTTTCTTCCTATCCCCTTTCTGCTGATTTAGATCTCTCTTCAATCTCCTGGAGGAAATCTGGGTCATTTAAAATTTCTCTTTCTCTCTACCTGCTGTCTACATCTGTTTCACAAATACTCAGGAAACAAGCTGGCCAAGAAAATACTGTTATTTAGCAGGTGGGTGAGAGATTCAGTTTCTCAATTTTGTTCTCACCCCATAGTATTCCATTCAGTCCATATTCAAATCCACTCCTTAAAAATTTAGGAAGAAAAAAAAGTCAACAACTATACGTGTAAACGGAATGTCTTAATGAAAACATTTCCCCTATTTTAAAAATTACTGAGTTAGGATTAATTTTTCACATTGATTCCACTTGGCCTCTTGACTACTAAGATAGTTTTATGAAAAGCCTTTGCTCTGTTCATCTTTAACGTTCTGATGCTTTTGGGAATTCTAGATTTAACATAGGAGGAAGCAGAAAAATGGTTAAGGTAAGAACACTTCACTAAATTAGTAGAAGTCGTCCCTTTATAAAGATTGGTGAGATCATTGAATGTTAACAGTGCCCCCCTCTGCATGTATGGTGTGAGCAACTTATCATTAACAGACCCATTTTCATATCATTTAACATACCCAGTCTCATTTTAATGAGATCAGTGTTCTATAGGATTGCTATAGAAAGACAATAAATGAAAAGGAGTATTTGCTAGGCTTGAGAAGCTACCTTAATTGAGAAACATTTAAGTGAGACATTGAAAAACATGAAAAATTCTTGCTAATAAAATGATGTGAGAAATAAGGTTAAGTTTAGTTGCATTTTGTCAAATTAATCTTTTTTTCCCCATTACAATCAATCTTTGGAACTTCCCAACATTCTTAAGATGTAAAAAAGCACAGCAACAATTTCTACCCTTTTGTATGCTGCACTGGTTTGGAATTAATAATAGCAATTGTTCTATTTTATGCAGCCTTCCATACAAATGATAAAATATTTTGAAGAAAATAATTCCTTCATAAAGTAGTAAACTGCAGAATACAAATCAGTGTTGAAAACATATTCACAGACCTTCAACAAGTCAATAAATCATTGGATGGGAAAAAAGAAAAGGAAGCCAGTTTTTGTGATGGTAATCAGTAGATATAAGATAGTAACATGACTTAAAATAATATGCTAAGTTTTTTCATCCTCAACTTCTCCCCAAGATGAGAACAACATATTATTAATCTATGGAGAAAAACACTACAAGTTTAATTTGGGGAATGAGTGTCTGCTCCTATTCTCTTTTAAACTATTATGTAGCTCTTTGGCCAGACATAAATCTGTCCGTGCATTATACACACGTGACTTGTAATGCCTGTCTTCACGGTTTGCTATTTTCTTTTCCTAGAATTCCCTTTCTCATCTCTACCTAATAGAAATGTACTCATCCCTCAAGATTCATGCTCAGTTACTACTTTTATAGTTTAATCCTACCATCTCTAATAAGGATCAACCTCTTTTGGATGACATGTCTTTATATTAGAAAAATGTTAACCTTTTACAAAATTATCTCTAAATGTAATTCAGTTCAACTAAAATCTATTTTTTGTGTGTATATTATTGCTGATGTTTTGGGGTGGGTGGAAAATGGAAAATCATTTAATATCTTATAGAAGAATAAATGTGTGAATATTGTAAGTAATCGTCAAAGGAAACATTACTAAGTTGTATTTTGCCATACTGGACAAAATCAATGCAACAAAAAACCTGTTATAAATCATGATCAAGGCATTGTGGGGTTGTCATAGAAACACACAAATGCATCCGTTTCCAAGAGTACCACTGAAAAGATGGTAATGCATGGTAATGCATACTACACCTAACATTTGTTTTAGTTTCCATATTCTATGATATTGCAGAGGAATAGGAGAGAGGAATTTTGTGAAGAATTCAGCAATAAGTAACCCTGATTTTCTATTAAGTTTCATGCCTAATGCTAATATTTTTCCCATTTACTGATGGGAAAACTGAGGTTGAAGAGACCTCAACAACCAGGAAGAAGCAGAGCAGGGATTAAGAGACAAGTTAAGGCTGGCTGAGTCCAAAACCAATTCCCCTCAATAAGTCTCATTCTCTTCTCTTTGGTTTTACTTACTTTTTTTCTTAACTATATCAAAACCAAGTCTCCTTTTCCCTGCTTTTGAAAATAACTTCCTAGTTAATATTTAAATATATTTGCACACTAAATTTTTCATTAATGTGTCAATATGATTACTTTTAGCTGTATAACAGAACACCCCAAAGTGGGTAGTTTAAGCCAAAAAAATGTCCTGTTACTTCTCACAATTGCATGGTGGACAAGGCTCAGCTGACGAGTTGTGGCTTGACGTCCCTCGTGTGCTGAGTCAGGTGGAGGCTGCCCGAGGGACCTCATTCACATGGTGGCAGCTGACGCTGCCTATGAGCAGGGGTCTCAGCCAGCGCTGCTGACCAGGGTCCACACATGGCCTCTCCTTGTGGTCTGCACTTCTCACAGCCTCGTGGCTGTTTTGAGATGTAACATCCCAAGAATGAGTGTCCAACAGGCCTAGCAGGTAACCGTAAGGTATTTCATGACTTGACTCTGCAATCTCAGATATTCACTTCGTAAGATTCTATGGTCAAGCAAGTCACTAAGACTGGCCTAGTTTTAAGGGAAGGGGGCTACACACATTTGTAAATAGTGGGAGACACCTATTATTCTCATTATTATTATTTGTTTCCTCCCTCCCACATCAGTGTAAACTCCCTTTTTCTGTGTGGCCCATTTTAACAATTGCATGTAGTCGTCTCTCTGTATGCGCTGGGGACTGGTTCCAGGAGCCCCTGCATATACCAAACTCCGTGGGTGCTCAAGTTCCTTATATAAAATGACATAGGCCCATAGGTACCCTCGTCTGTGGGATTTGATCCACAGGTGCTTGAATCCATGGTTACCAAACCTGTGAATACAGAGGGCCAGCTGTATGTTTATTGAAAAAAATCTGTGTGTAGTGGACCAGGCATTTCAAACCCATGTTGTTCATGGGTCAACTGTATTCCCTCCATGTTTCTACGCGTACTTCATAATCATAAAATTATACGCAGGTTACACACCCATTCAATATTTTATTTCATTTTAAAAGTACAGGTTTTAGATTATACTTCTACCTCTTCTATACTTAATTTTTATTGAATATTATTTCATAGAGATCCCTCTGAATCTTTTCCAGTTTTAATAGATACACTATAATCTACAATGTGGATGCGCTGTACTCTATAAACCACTTAATTATAAGTAGACATTCACTGTTTCCACTTTTTGCCATCATCTATATATGTGTGTGTATATATGTGTATATACATATATCTGTATATATATGTGTGTGTGTATGTGTGTATGTATATCGTATGAATGACAGGTAGATAATCAACTGGGACAAGTTTGTTGATTGTGCAGGTTAGATCTTATTTGATCAGTAGACTTATTGATTTTTTTTTTTTTTCGGTACGTGGGCCTCTCACTGTTGTGGCCTCTCCCGTGGCGGAGCACAGGCTCCGGACGCGCAGGCTCAGCGGCCATGGCTCACGGGCCCAGCCGCTCCGCGGCATGTGGGATCTTCCCGGATCAAGGCACGAACCCGTGTCCCCTGCATCGGCAGGCGGACTCTCAACCACTGTGCCACCAGGGAAGCCCCTTTTTGCCATTATTAATCATTTAATAGACATCCTAGTTAATATACTGTTTCATAACTTTTAAAAATTTAATTGAATTTATTTTTATTGGGGTGTAATCAACATATAACATTCTATTAGGTTTATGCGTACAAAATAATAATTTGATATATTTATATATTGCAAAATGATTACACCAATAAGTTCAGTTAACATTCCTCATCACACAGTTACAATTGTTTTTTCTTGTGATGAGAACTTTTAAAACTTATTTTAACTTTCAAATATACAATACAGTATTATTAACTATAGTCACTATGCTGTACATTACATCCCCCAGACTTTTTTATCTTATAGTTGAAGTTTGTACCTTTTTATCACCTTCACCCACTTTTTCTACTCCCCAACTCCCAAGTCTGGCAACCACCAATCTATTCTCTCTACCTATGAGTTCTGTATTATTTTAGATTCCACATAGAAGTGAGATCATAAGGTATTTATCTTTCTCTGTCTGACTTGTGTCACTTAGCATAATTCCCTCAAGGTCCATCCATGTTGTTGCAAATGGCAGAACTTCCTTTCTTTATTGCTGAATAATATTTCATTATATATGTGTGTGTATATGTATGTATATATATATATAGATGTGTATGTGTACATGTGTGTATATATGTATGTATGTATATGTGTTTGTGTGTGTGTATATATATATACACATACACACACACACACCCCCCCACATCTTCTATTTCTATCCATCCATCCTGGAAACTTAGGTTGTTTCCGTGTCTTGGCTATTGTAAACAGTGCTGAAATCAATGAACATAGGGGTGCCTATATCTTTTGAGACAGATTAATTTTCCTTCAGGTAAATGTCTGGAAGTAAAATTGCTGGATCATGTGGCAGTTAAATTTTTAGTTTTTTGAAGTACCTCCATACTGTTTTACATAGTAGCTGCATCAATTTACATTCCTCCTAACAGAACACAAGTCTTCCCTCTTCTCCACATCCTCGGCAATACTTGTTATTTCTTGTCTTCTCCAGGATAGCCATCCTAACAGGTACGAGGTAATATTGTGGTTTTGATTTGCATTTCTGTGATGATTAGTGAAGTTGAGCACCTTTTCATATACCTGTTGGCCACTTTTATGTATTCTTTTGAGAAAAGTCTATGTAGCTGCTCTGCTTATTTTTAATCAAATTGTTCTTTTGCTGTTAAGTTGTATAAGTTCTTTATATACTGGTGATATATATGTATATAATATATAAATATATAATATATACACATATATTTATACTTATATAAATATATGTTTATATAAATAATATATACATATATGTCATATATAAAGGTAAATAAATATATAAATAAATACTATGTATAGATATGCAAAATATATTTTAAAAGCCAATATTTGGATATGCATATAGTCATGTATATAGTTGGGAAATATTTTCTCCCATTTTGTAGGTTGCCTTTTCATTCTGTTGATGGTTTACTTTGCTGTGCAGAAGTTTTAAGTTTGATAGTGTCCCAAATATTTATTTTTGCTTTTTTTGCCCTTGGTTTTGCTACCAGATTCAAAGAAACTATTTCCAGGATGGGATAAGTAGCTTACTGCCCATGGTTTTTTTTTTCTGGGAGTTTTATTGTTTCAGGTCGTACATTCAAGAATTTATTCTATTTTGAGTTAATTTTTTTTTTTTTTTTTTTTTTTTTTTTTGCGGTACGCGGGCTTCTCACTGTTGCGGCCTCTCCCGCTGCGGAGCACAGGCTCCGGACGCGCAGGCTCAGTGGCCATGGCTCACGGGCCCAGCCACTCCGCGGCATGTGGGATCTTCCCGGACCCGGGCACGAACCCGTGTCTCCTGCATCCGCAGGCGGACTCTCAACCACTGCACCACAAGGGAAGCTCCTTGAGTTAATTTTTGTGTATGATATAAGAAAGGGTTCTGGTTTCATTCTTTTGCATGGCTGTCCAATTTTCCAAACATAATTTGTTGAAGAGACTGTCCTTCCCCAATGCATATTCTTGGCTCTTTTGTTGTAATTTAATTGAGCATATATGTGTGTATTTATTTATGGGCTCTCTGTGTTCCACTGATCTATATGTCTGTTTTTACACCAAAAGCATACTGTTTTGATTACTATGGCTTTGTAATAATTTGAAATCAGTAAGCATGATGTCTCCAGCTTTCTTCCTCCTCAAGTTTGTTTTGGCTATTCAGGATCTTTTTTGGTTCCATATAAATTTTAGGATATTTGTTGTAATTCTGTGAAAAATGCCATTGGAATTTTGATAGGGTTTGCTTTGAATCTCTAGATTGCTTTGGTTAGTATGAACATTTTAACAGTATTAATTCTTTCAATCCATGAACACAGACTCTCTTTCAATTTATTTGTGTTTTGTTTAATTTACTTCATCAATATCTAATAGTTTTCAGTGTACAGCTCATTCACCTCCTTAGTTAAATTTATTCCTTATATTTTATTCTTTCTGATGCACTTAAATAATTGTTTTCTTAATTCTCTTTCTGATAGTTCATTATCAGTGTCTAGAAGTGCAACAGATGTTTGTATATTGATTTTGTATCCTATACCTTTATTAAGTTCAGTTTTTTTTTCTAATTTCAGTTACTAATTCTAACAGTTTTTTTTTCTGGTAGACTCTTTAGGGTTTTCTGTAGATAATAACATTTTAATTACAAATAGAGACAGCTTTCCTTGTTCCTTATTTATTTATTGCTTTTTCTTGCTTAATTGTCCTAAGACTTTTAGAACTGTGTTGAATTAAAGTGGTGAGACTGTCATTCTTATCTTGCTCTTGATCTTAGAGGAAAATCTTAGTTTTCACAATTGAGTATGACGTTAGCTATGGGCTTGTCATATATGGAGTTTATTATATTAAGGTGTGTTCCTACTGTACTCACTTTGTTAAGGGTTTTTATCATGATGCATTTTGAATGCTTTTTATGAATCTTTTGAAATGATCATATAATTTTGATCCTTCATTTTGTTAATGTAGTGCATCACAGTTTTTGATTTGTGGATGTTGAACCATCCTTGCATCCTTTGACTAAATCCCAATTGATCATGGTGTATGATCTTTTAAATGTTTAATTCGCTTCACTAAACTTTTGTTGAGAAGTTTTGCATCTATGTTCATTAGGGATATTGTCCTGTAATTTTTTTTTTCTTGTAGTGTCCTTGTCTGGTTTTGGTATCAGGGTAATGCTGTCCTCATATAATGAGTTTGCAAGTATTTCCTCTCATAATTTTTGGAAGAATTTGAGAAGAATTGGTGTCAATTCTTTAATGTTAGGTAGAATTCATCAGTGAAGGCATCTGGTTCTAGATTTTTTTTTGTTGGGAGGTTTTTGATTAATGATTTAATCTCTTTACTTTAGATTGGTCTGTTTAGATTTTTTATGTCTTCCTGATTCAGTTTGGTAAGTTGTATGTTTCTAGAAATTTATCCATTTCTTCTCAGTTGTCCGATTTATTAGCGTATAATTGTTCATAGCAGTCTTTTATGATTCTTTGTATTCCAGTGGTATCAATTAATATCACATCATTTATTTCTGATTTTATTTATGAGTTCTCTCTCCTTTTTTCTTGGTGAGTCTAATGTTTTGTCTATTCTGTTTATCATTTTTAAAAAGCAGCTCTTAGTTTTATTGATTTTTAAAATCATGTTTCTAGTCTCTGTTTCATTTTGTTCATATACCTTGAGGTATAAAGTTAGGTTGTTTATTTGAACTCCTTGTTTCTTGAGGTAGGCATTTATCACTGTGAACTTCCCTCTTATAACTGATTTTGCTGCATCCCATAGGTTTTGGCATGTTTTATTTTCATTTTTACTTGTCTCAAGATATTTTTTGATTTCTCTTTTGATTTCTTCTTTGACTCATTGATTGTTCAGTACCATGTTGTTCAATCTCCACATATTTGTGGAATTTTCCAGTTTTCCCCTTATAAGAATCTTGTCTAATTTTAATAGACACATTTTATGGTATGGATGTACTTTATGGACCATTTACTATAAGAAAAAAATTCACTTTGTTGCCATTTTTATGATTATGAAGAATGATTTAATAAATATCCTAGTTAATATATTATTTCATAATAATTCCTTTCTAAGGGATAGATCCCTAAGAATGTATGAGGGCATTGATCTAAGTCTATCTATCTGTCTATCTATCTATCTGTCATCTATCTATCATCTATTTATTTAAAATACATTGTCAGAGTTCTTTTCAAGAAATCTTTGATACTTACTCTTTTGACCAAATGGGAAGGAGTGTACCTTTTTCCCCATTTGTTTACCAGTGATGACAGTTTTTTTGGTTTTTAAGTTTTGCCTTCCTGATGGGTATAAAATGATATTTCATATTTATTTTAATTTGCATTTATCTGAATACTATACAGTGCTCCACCAAAAGGGTGGATACAGAGGTATTAGCAAGAAGGAACAGTTTAGCAGGTGGTGACTTTGGGGCAGTAGATAGCTTACTTCTCCTGAAAGTAAACACATGCATGAAATAATTAGTTAGGTATTTTACCTCTTTTTATGCTGAACTCAACTATTTTCCTCCAGTTCCTTAATTTATCTTCCATTTTTTCTCTTCCCTCCCCACCTCCTTTCTTCTCTTACCTCCCTCCTCCTTGTTTCTTCCCGTCCTTTCTTTCTGTTTTCACTTTCTCACTCCTATTTCTTCTATTTTTCTGTCTCATTATAAGAAATTTGTCATACAGCTATTTCCACATAAGGACACAAGATATTCATTGTGGAAATGTTTGGAAAAATGAGAACAACTCATGAAAAAACACCATTATTTGACTAACTCAATAAAAATTCCAACCCCTTGCTCATTTAATTGAATTCATTACTTCCTTTGCCCACCTCCCCTGCCACCAGGAGTGGCCATTTCATATCTTTCTGGCAATGAGATGTAGGCAGAAATGTGTTAAGCCAGCACAGGGAAAAGTTCTCATTTTCCTCGTGAAAGAGACAGACAGTTTGGATGTGGGTGTGATGATGGCCTGGGGGAGACCTTTTGTAACTATGAGGACAAAGGGTAAAAGAATCATAGACACCTGTACTGAGGTTATGGAGCTACTAAAGCAAAGCTGCCAAATGTTCCCCTAGAGACTTTTTGTTATAGAAAAAAGGCACTTTTTAAAAGAATAATATACTTGGCAGTTCCATTTTGCTGCCAAAGACATTCCCAGGTAACATAAGATCTACTGTCCACTAATCAGAGCCTGTTAATTAACTAGGATGTACTTGTACAATCAAATGCAATCATGTAATAGATAGAACATAAAACCATAGGTATGGACATAGGGATATGGACACAATAAAGTTAATTCAATGTATCAAGTGAGTTAAGAGCTGATATAAGTTGTGAACTTTAAAAAATGTATATATGCCAAGGGGACTGTCTTGAAGAATCCGGAAAGAATTGTTAACTGTGGTTACTTCTGAGGCTGGGATATAGGGGCCAAGAGGGAGAGGAGAATGCTTTCATTACTTAAAATATTTTGTTTTATATTTTTTCTTTTACAACACACATAATAAAGAATAAATAGTGAAAAAACAAAGTGGCCTACAGAAATGTTCCATATTTTATTTTCTGGAATGCATTAATAAAAAAAAGAAAATTAGATGTTTAAAATCTAGAAATCTTTTTTATTCACAATTTTTAATACTCCATACTACTAGGCAACATGAAAATGCAATAAAAGCATTGACCTAGGTGTCAGGAAATCTATTTTCTACACCTATCTCTGTCACCAACTTGTTTTCTAGACCTTGGGCTATCTCTATGATGTTTCTCACTCTATTCTAAGTGAAGACAGATTGGTTACCTGAGGGTGTCTCCCCGATCTGGATCCGATATTCAGTAATGAGATTGATAAGCGTATAGTATTTGGTAGTACTCCGTCTGGCATGCAGTATCCTACAAATCTGAGGCTCCACTACTCAAGCTGATAAAAAGATGAAGCTGGCGGTCAGCTTAGTCTACCAAGCTTGTCTGTGATAAGTGGTCTTTAAGGGGTCTATGGCATCAGACTCTAGTGTTGTACATCTTGAATATATGCCCCAAAGGGGACTGATAACATCATCTCATCAAGGCACACTTTATGTTCAATTATCAAAAAAAATTCTCCTAAATATTTTGTCATATAAATTTTTGCAAATAATTACTTAGAGAAAATCTGAATGGATTGTAGGGTTACTGAAATTGGTATTAACCTTTATTCCAGATTAAGCTCAAAGAGTTTAAATATTCAATTTTTAAAATTTTATTAAAATATACTTTTTTAAAGTGATAATCAACCTTAAAACTCTAGCTACTTCTTACATTTTTTTTCTTAAGCATTCTTTAATTACGTAGGGGAATTTCTAATACATGGATTAGATTGTAGGAAAAAAAGCTTTGCCAATAAATTTCGTGAGCTTGACAAATCATGAACATAGGAATATTTTCACGTTGAAAATTCCCCAAACATTTATAATACACAGGGTATTCCTTGTTTAGATTTTTCTGTCATTGGCTCCACTTAGTTTTATAATACAGATTATCATGAGAGAGGCAGAGAAAGCCTGTGTCTCACTCCCTTGAAAGGAATTTTTTTTCAAAGTGATTATTTTTTGAAAATAAATACAGTTGTTCTTTTACTATGTCTTGATGACTGTGTACATTCAATGCCTACCTTTTTCATCTCAGGCCATATCTGCACAGGTGATACCACTATCCTTTCCTGGGGACGGTAGAACTGAGCCCTTCATAACATGTTTGTTATCATTCGATGGTATAAATTCCAAATCTGCTTAGTAGCGAAAAAGAGCTCTGTTGTTTTCCTGATTGCTTCCAGTCTCACTTTCCCATGAATCTCATGAATGTGAATGTGAATGTTAGGTCTATGTTTCCCATTCCCACAGTTTTGGCCTTATTTTCGAAGTTGTACATGAAAACATACAGTCAATAATCTAATAGAGAGTTGCATCTTTTAGTTTATTGGTACTGGAAAGAGTAAAAGACATCATAAGTCACTTAGTGTGCAAAGCATTAGGAAGAATGGGGCCTGTTTTCCAGCTCAGATCAAATATTGTTAATATTATCATGTGAAATATGGCCTATGTAGTTAATTAAGGGCTTTATAGATTAATGGTTTAAGCATATTCTATTGATTTTCTTGATCGATAGAAAAAGATTTGTATAAATATATGAATTTAATTCAGTGTTCTATATTTGTACTGGCATAAAAAACAACATTCCAATAAGTTAGTATTTCCTGTAAAGAATTATAGTCTTATTGGACACATTATTAAAACAATAATCCTTGAACTATTCTAAACAGAAGTTAATGTCTGATATATTGTTTAAAACTTAATGGCATTTTAATCTTCAATATTGATTTAGTGGCAACTGCAACTTGCTAGAAATTTAAAATTTAATCGACATCATTAAAAAGTGTGGTGTTAAGGAAGTTTATAATATTGTTAAAATGCTGTATACGGTATTGATGCTGTGAATTGAGATGCCATAAAATTATTAACTTAACCATCTATAAAAATTTCTTAGTATTTAAAAGTCCATCAAATCGAGGATATCAATCATTTATTAAACTCTTCCCTGTTCTTATAAATAAGGCTTAGATTAATATATTATTCAATATACAAATTACATATTGAATATATATGCATATATGGTTAATACATAAGTATTAAATAAAGTTAGGATGACAAAATTGAAATAAAAGTCTGGAAAATTATCAATGATATATTCATGTCAGTAGTCCTATACTTTACCAACACTGAAACATATTTACTTTTAAGCTTCCTAGGGCCAAAGCAAAGAAAAAAGAAATAGGACCAATCATGTTAATTTCATTGTTGAAAATAGACATATATATTTCATAGGAGAAGTAAAATTCTTACTGCACTTAGTTTCTTTTGTGGAATATAAGACAGGGAACATTGAATGATACAATGGTCAATGTCTTCTAAACACCCCTATAACAAATAATATATCAGAATTCATTAAGTTTTTTAATATTGTATTTTTCAATAAAATCTGAGGTTGTAAAAATTAAGCATAATTCAATAAAAATATAATTCTGATTTTCAAGACAGTATTGTCTAGTTAAACAAATGCATCTTGTGATTATGCATGTCACAGTATGTTAACTTCTACTGATTTCATAAATTGCTAGACAAGTTAGTGTTGTGTGTGTGCATTTATATACAGACATAAAACAATATATTGGATGTGAACTTATCCAAATAAGCTTTTTTATACAAACACATTTTACTTTTAAAATCCTCCCTTACCTCCTTTCATTTTACTGATTTTTAAAATTGATTTCCTCTTTTCAGTTTCATTGATTTCTGTTCTAATTTGCGTTTTCTTTTTTTCTGCTTACTTTGGATTTAATTTGCTCTATTTCTTTAATTTTCTAATGTAGAAGTTTAGATTATTAATTTCTAGACCTATTTTCTAATATATGCATTCAGTGCTGTATTTCATTGTAAGCACTGTTTTTGTTGAATCCCTTTGTGATAAGTTGAGTTTTCATTTTCATTTAGGTCAGAAGAGTTTTTTATTTCTATTGAGGTTTCTTTTCTGTCCCATGGTGTTTTTTTAAATTGAAGTATAGTTGATTTGCTATATTATATTACTCTCAGCTGTACAACGTAGTGATTCAAAATTTCTATAGATTATACTCCATTTAAAGTTATTATAAAATATTGGCTATACTCCCTGTGATATACAACATATCCTTGTAGCTTATTTATTTTACACATATTATTTTTTACCTCTTAATCCTGTACCCCTATCTTGCCCCTTCAACTTTCCTCTCCCCATGGTAACCACTAGTTTGTTCTCTATATCTGTGAGTCTGGTTTTGTTTTGTTATATTCATTCATTTGTTTTGTTTTTTAGATTCCATATATAAGTGATAACACACAGTATTTGTCTTTCTCTGTCTGACTTATTTCACTAAGCACAATACTACTCAGATCCATCCACATTGCTGCAAATAGCAGTATTTCATTCTTTTTTATGGCTGAGTAATATTCCATTGTGTGTGTGCATGTGTGTGTGTGTGCTTGTGTGTATCACATCTTCTTGATACAGTCATCTGTTAATGGGCACCTGGGTTGCTTCCATGTCTTGGCTATTGTAAATAGTGCTGCTACAAACATTGTGGTGCATGTCTTTTTGGATTAGCATTTCCATTTTTTCTGGGTATATATCCAGGAATGGAACTGCTGGAACATATGGTGGTTCTATTTTTAGTTTTTAGAGGAACCTCCATACTGTTTTCCATAGTGGCTGCACCAATTTACATTCCCACCAACAGTGTACAAGGGTGCCCTTTTTTCCACATCCTTGCCAACATTTGGTATTTGAGTTCTTTTTGATGATGGCCATTCTGACAGGTGTGAGATGATATCTCATTATGGTTTTCATTTGCTTTTCCCTAATGATCAGTGATATAGAGCATCTTTTCATGTACCTGTTGACCATCTGTATGTCTTCTTTGGAAAAATATCTATTCATTTTCTATCCAATTTTTATTTGGATTTTTTTGGGTTTGCCATTGATTTATAATAGATTTTTATATATTTTGGATATTAACCCCTGATCGCATACATGATTTGCAAATGCTTTCTCCCATTCAATAAGTTGACTTTTCATTTTGTTGATGGTTTACTTTGCTGTACATAGTTGGATGTAGCGTCATTTGTCTATTTTTGAGTTTGTTGCCTTTGCTTTTGGTATGAGATCCAGAAAATCATCACCATGGCCAACTTCAAGGAGCATAGCCCCTGTGTTTTCTTCTAGGATTTTTATGATTTCAAGTCCTGTGTTCAAGTCTGTCATAGACTTTGAATTAATTTTTGTATATAGTGTGAGATTGGGGTCCAATTTCATTATTTTGCGTATGGCTGTCCAGTTTTCCCAACATCATTTATCAAAGGGACTTTTTTTTCCTCATTGTATATTCTTGGCTCTTTTGTTATAAATTAACCATATACACATGGGTTTATTTCTGGGCTCTCTATACTGTTCCGTTGATCTATATGACTGTAATTATGCCAATAGGATATTATTTTGATTAGCATGGCTTTTTAATGTAGTTTGAAATCAGAAAGCATAATACCTCCAGCTTCATTCCTCTTTCTCAATATTGCTTGGGCTTTTTGGGGTTTTTGTGGTTCCAAAAAAAATTTTAGGATCGTTTATTCTACTTCTGTAAAAAATGCCATTGAGATCTTGATAGAAATTGCACTGAACTCATAAATGGTTTTGGTAGTATAGACACTTTAACAATATTAATTCTTCTGGTCTGTGAACATGGTATACATTTCCATTTATCTGTGTCTTCTTTGATTTCTTTCATCAGTGTTTTATAGTTTTCAGTATAATGATCTTTCACCTCCTTGTTAAATTTATTCCCATGTATTTTATTGTTTTTGATGCTATTGTAAATGAGATCATTTTCCTTATTTCCTTTAAAGGTACTTTGTTGTTAGTATATAAAACACAACTGATTTTTTATGTTTGTTTTGTATCCTTTAACTTTACTGAATTTTTTGAAAGGATCTAAGTTTTTTGGTGGAGTCTTTAGGATATTCTCTATATAAAACCATGTTGTTTGTAAATAGAGACAATTTTACTCCTTCCTTTCCAATTTGGATGTCTTTTATTTCTTTTTCTGGCCTAATTGTTCTGGCTAAGATTTCCAGTATTGTGTTGAACTGTAGTGGTGATGGTGGGGATCCTTGACTTCTTCCTCATATTAGTGGGAAAGCTTTCAACCTTTCATCATTGAATATGATGTTAGCTATGAGCTTTCATATATGGCCTTTATTATGTAGTGCTGTGTTCCTTCTATACCTAATTTGTTAACAAGTTTATCATAAAGAGATGTTGAATTTTGTAAAGTGCTTTTTCTGCATCTATTGAGATGATCATATGATTTTTTCCTTTCATTCTATTAATGTGATGTATCACATTGGTTTTCATATGTTGAACCATCCCTGCATCACAAAGATAAATCCCACTTGATCATGGTAAATGATCCTTTTGATGTGCTGTTGAACTCAGTTTTCTTAGCATTTTATTGAGAATTTTTGCATTTATATTCATCAAGGGTATTGGCCTGTAGTTTTCTTGCCATGTTCTTTTCTGTCTTTGGTGTTAGGTTAATGCTGGCCTCATAAAATGAGTTGGGGGTGTTTCCTCTTCTTCATATTTTTGGAAGGGTTTGAAATGAATTGGTGTGAATTCTTCTTTAAATGTTTGGTAAAATTCACCAGTTAATTAATCTGGTGCTAAGCTTTCCTTCATTCAGAGATTTTAAATTATTGATTCAATATCTTTACTTATAATTGGTCTATTCATATTTTCTATTTCTTCCTTATTCAGTGTTGGTAAGTTTTATGTTTCTAAGAGTTTTTCCATTTCTTCTAGTTTGTACAGTTTGTTGGCATATAGTTACCTTAGCAGCGTCTTATGATCCTTTGTATTTCTGTGATATTAGTTTTTGTTTGTTTGGTTTTTGGTACGCAGGCCTCTCACTGTTGTGGCCTCTCCCATTGCAGAGCGCAGGCTCAGCGGCCATGGCTCATGGGCCTAGCTGCTCCGCGGCATGTGGGATCTTCCCAGACTGGGGCTCGAACCCGTGTCCCCTGCATCGGCAGGCGGACTCTCAACCGCTGCGCCACCAGGGAAGCCCGGGTATATATTTTAGAAAGCTAAGTTTTAGAGGGTACATCTTGCAAGAAAAAAATGCCATCAAAACATTCTATATCACATGTGTACATACACACCTCCTTTATTTATTATTTGTCCTTTATTGTTTTTGGCTGTGTCGGGTCTTAGCTGTGGCATGCAGGGTCTTCGATGAGGCATGCGGGATCTTTCGTTGTGGCTCGGGGGCTTCTCTCTAGTTGTGGTACGTGGGCCTCTCTCTAGTTGTAATGTGTGGGTTTTTTTCCTCTCTAGTTGTGGCACATGGGCTCCAGGGCATGTGGGCTCTGTAGTTGTGGCGCATGGGGTCCAGAGTGCATGGGCTCTGTAGTTTGTGGCACGCGGGCTCTCTCATTGAGGCGTGCGAGCTCAGTAGTTGTGGCACGTGGGCTTAGTTGCCCCACAGCATGTGGGATCTCAGTTCCCTGACCAGGGATTGAACCTGCATCCTCTGCATTGGAAGGCAGATTCTTTACCACTGGACTGCCAGGGAAGTCCCCCTTCATTTATTTATTTATTTTTGATCTATTGGTTGTTCAGGAGTTCAATATCCATGTGTTCCTGAATGTTCCATTTTTTCCTCTTGCTGTTGACCATTGTGGTCAGAGAACATATTTAGTATGATTTCAGTCTTCTTGAATTTGCTAAGACTTCTTTGTGGTCTAACATATGGTCTCTCCTAGAAAATGTTACATGTGCACTTGAGAAGAATGTGTATTCTTCTGTTTGTGGACAAAATGTTCTTTATATCTCTTCAAGGTACATTTGGTCTATCATGTTGTTCACATCCACTGTTTCCTTACTGTCTGTCTGGATGACAAGTGGATATTAAAGTCCCTGACTATAATTGTATTACTATTTCTCCTTTTAAGTCTGTTATGTTTTACTTAATATATTTAGGTGATCCTAAACTTCAGTGTTGAGAGCATAAATATTTACAATTTTTACGTCTTCTTGATGGAATGACATCTTTATCATTATATGATAAGCTCTTTGTCTCTTTTTACCATTTTTAGTTTAAGGTCAATTTTTTTTCTGCTATAAGTATAGCTACTCCTGCTTTTTTCTCTTGGTTACAATTATCTTGAACTACTTCCATTCCTCATTCTCATCTATGTGTATTTTTAAGGCTAAAGTGAATCTCTTGAAGGCATCATATTGTTGGCTCTTGTTTTAAGATCTATTCAGCCATTCTATGTCTTTGATTAAATAATATAATCCATTTATGTTTAAAGTAATTATTGATAGGTAAGAACTTATTATTGCCATTTTGTTCATTGTTTTCTGGTTGTTCTATAGATCCAGTGTTCCTTGTTTCCTAGTTTGCTGTCTTTTTTTGTGTTTTGATGTATTTTGGTATCAGTATGCTTTGACTTCTTTGTCATATTCTTTTGTATATTATCAAATAGCTAATAATGGATTATTGTATTTATGGTTATTTTTACTATATTTGTTTTATAACTTTTAAACTAGAGTTGTAAGTGAATTAGGTACTACTGTTATCATATTACAAAATATATCTTTGACTATATATTTACCATTACCAGTGAGTTTTACGGTGCCTTCTTATGTTTGTATGATGTAAATTAGTGTCCTTTTAGTTCCACACAAAGGACTTACTTGAGCATTTCTCTTAAGTCAGGTCTAGTTGTGATGAACTCCCTCAGCTTTTGTTTGTTCAGGAAAGACTTTATATCTTTTTTATTTCTGAAAGACAGCTTTGCTGAGTATAGAATTCTTGGTTGACATTTTTTTCTTTCAATATTTTGAATATATCATCTCATTTTCTCCTAGCCTGAAAATTTTCTGTTGAGAAATCTGCTGATGTTTTATGGGGGGTTCCCTTGTATGTATCTTGTCTCTTCTCTCATGCTGCATTCCTTTGTCTTTGACTTTTGATGATTTAATGACAATGTCTCGGGGTAGCCCTATTTGGGGTCAACCTCTCTGGGGACTTTTGGGCCTCATAGATTGAATGTCTGTTTCCCCAGGTTTGGCTAGTGTTCCACCAGTACTGCTTTAAATATACCATTTGTTCTTTTCTCTTTATTTTTCTCCTCTGGAATTCCATTAATGTATTGTTTCTTTTGATTTTGTCAAACAAATCCCACAGGATTTTTTCACTCTTTTTTTTTTTCTCCTCTGACTGAATAATTTCCAAGTCATTGATTCTTTCCTTTGAATGGTTGAGTCTGTTGTTGAAGCTCTGTATAGAATTCTTGAGTTCAGTCATTATAGTTTTCAGTTCTAGGGTTTGTCTTTTTTTATGGTTTCTGTTTCTTTGTTGAACTTCTCATTTTGTTTATGCATTATTTTCCTAATTTTGTTCAGTTGTCTGTCTGTGTTTTCTTGTAGATCACTAAATTTCCTTTAAGGGGATTATTCTGAATTCCTTGTTTGCTACCTCATAGATTTCCATTTCTTTAGGATCAGTTATTGAAGCTTTACTAGTTTTCTTCAGTGATGTCATGTTTACCTGATTTTTTCATAATCTTTTATTCCTTAAGTTGGTATTTGTGTATTTTAATAAGCAGTCTCTCGTCTAGACTTTACAGATTTGCTTCAATAGAGACGGTTCTTAACCAGTCAGCTCAGCTGGGTTTCTAGATGTGTCTGATAGTAATATCTTTGGGAAGAAGTGGCTTGCTGTCAGGGTCTATATTTTGGCAAGCCCACTGCTCAAGCACTTAAATTGGCAGGCTGACTGATGCTTGCTGAGAAGAGTTAGATAGGACTGCAGGCTTGATTCCCTGCCCAAGCAGGGCTGTAGGCTGTACTTTGAAGTTGCCTGTGTTTTCTGGTCAGACTTACTAGACAGTCAGGACTAGGTATTATTTCAGCAGCTGGTGGGGCAATGAATTAGCTTCTCTGTCCTGGTAGCACAGTTCATTGTTTTGGGACCTGAATCAAGTAAGACTGTGTACTGAATTCTCTCATCAGATGAGGCCACTGGTTTTGCTTTGCAGATGGGGAAAGCCACAGGCTAGGCTTTCTGTTCAAGTTCCACAGCTACTTGTGTGCTCTGTTTAGGTTCCCTGCTTGGGCAGTTGAAGGCTGTATTCAGTATTGGGCAAGACTATGAATTAGTTTCCCTGCCTAGGGACAGGAGGAGAACCAGCTTCAAGGCAGGCAAGGCTCTTTGTTAGTGGTCTTGGCTCAAGCCAACCTGTGCCCCAAGTTCCCTGTCCTTGCTGTGTAGACTATGAGCTCTGCCTGTTGGTCTGTCTGCTTGACAGTTGCTATATTACACAGCTTTCCAGGTTGTTCTGACCAGGCTTTCCAGTTGAGCGGGGCTGGGAGCTTCACTTAACAGTGGGAGGGGTTATATCTGAGCTCCTCTGCCTAGGTGGGTTGGAGGGTCCAACTCCAAGAAGTCTCCCTGGTTTTCCTGATCAGGTTTTCTGGTTGGGAGCAGCCTGAAGCTACACTGAACAATTGGCACAGATGACTCAGCTCCCCTAACTGGCAGAGGTTACAGGTCAAAAAAGACTGTTTGAGGACCAGAATCAGACAGACCTGCACACTGCTGTGTTCACTGGTCGGACTGTGCCACAAGTTGGATCTTCAGATGAGCAGAGCTGCTGGTTGGACTACAGTTTGGGTGCTGCATGTAGGAACTCTGTCTGCCAAGACCTGAGTGCTGGTTGTTGCAATCAGATTCCCAGTGGTCAGCCCTGTACATTCTCCTGCAACCCTAGTGGGGTTAGACTGGAGTAGGGGCTGCCAGGAAGTGACCCACAATGCTGGGCCAGCTGTATGTCCACCCAGGGCTCTCTTTTCACACTGGAGAAACTGCAGGCTCAGGGGAGACTTCTTGGAGTGGTGCTGCACTGCACTGCACTGGGGGAGGGGCAATGAGGTCACATACAGCCACTCCTCTTACCTTCTAAAGTGGTCTGTCTTCGTGTCTGTGGCACAGGGGGTGTTTCAGCTCACCCTCATGTTCTAAAATTCTCTCCATAGTGTCTTGTCCATAAACAGTTATTAGTTGTTCTTCTTGTGAATGGGCAGCAATGTTAGAAATGACATATGTCATCATCTTGATGACTTCACTTCCCTCTTTTTACTTTCTTAGGGTGTTGTTTACAGCATATTAAATTATAATTTTGATTAAGTCCATTTTATTTATTATTGTTTCACTTGTGGATTTGATGTCATAATTAAGCCATTGCTTATCCCAAGGTCATGAAGATTTAGACCTAACTTTTTCCTAATATTTCTATAGTTTTAGAATTTAGGTTTAGAGTTTAGATTTTACAGTTAGGTCTTTAATCATTTGGAGTTAATTTTTTATGCTGTAAGGAAGGGGTCCAATCTGTTGTTTTGCATGTGGATATTCAGTTGGTCCAGTTCTTTTTTGTTTTTTCTGTTTTCCTATGTGTTTATTTAAAATTTTTTTTTGGTTTTCACTTAATTTTATTTTACTTTTATACAGCAGGTTCTTATTAGTTATCTGTTTTATACAAATTAGTGTATACATGTCAATCTGAATCTCCTAATTCACCCCCCACCACCCCCCCAACGCTTTGCCCCCTTGGTGCCCATACATTTGTTCTCTACATCCCTCTCTATTTCTGCCTTGCAAACCGGTTCATCTGTACCATTTTTCTAGATTCCACATATGTGTGTTAATATATGATATTTGTTTTTCTCTTTCTGACTTACGTCACTCTGTATGACAGATTCTAGGTCCATCCACATCTCTAAAAATGACCCAGTTTCGTTCCTTCTTATGGCTGAGTAATATTCCATTGTATATATGTACCACATCTTCTTTATCCATTCGTCTGTCGATCGACACTTAGGTTGCTTCCATGACCTGCCTATCGTAGATAGTGCTGCAATGAACATTGGGGTACATGTATCTTTTTGAATTATGGTTTTCTCTGGGTATATGCCCAGTAGTGGGATTGCTGGATTATATGGGAATTCTATTTTAGTTTTATAAGGAACCTCGATACTGTTCTCCATAGTGGCTGTATCAATTTACATTCCCACCAACAGTGCAAGAGGGTTCCCTTTTCTCCACACCCTCTCTAGTATTTGTGATTACTAGATTTTCTGATGATGTCCATTCTAACTGGTGTGAGGTGAACCTCATTGTAGTTTTGATTTGCATTTCTCTAATAATTAATGATGTTGAGCATATTTTCATTGCCTCTTGGCCATCTTCTTTGGAGAGATGTCTATTTAGGTCTCCTGCCCATTCTTTGATTGGGTTATTTGTTTTGTTGATATTGAGCTGTATGAGCTATTTATGTATTTTGGGGATTAATCCTTTGTCCATTGATTTGTTTGCAAATATTTTCTCCCATTCTGAGGGTTGTCTTTTCGTCTTGTTTATAGTTTCCTTTGCTGTGCAAAAGCTTTTAAGTTTCATTAGGTCCCATTTGTTTATTTTTATTTCCATTACTCTAGGAGGTGGGTCAAAAAAGACCTTGCTGTGATTTATGTCAAAGAGTATTCTTCCTATGTTTTCCTCTAAGAGTTTTATAGTGTCCAGTCTTACATTTAGCTCTTTAATATATCTTGAGTTTATTTTTGTGTATGGTGTTAGGGAGTGTTCTAATTTAATTCTTTTACATGTAGCTGTCCAGTTTTCCCAGCACCACTTATTGAAGAGACTTTATTTTCTCCATTGTATATTCTTCCTCCTCTGTCATAGATTAGTTGACCATAGGTGCATGGGTTTATCTCTGGGCTTTCTATCCTGTTCCATTGATCTATATTTCTGTTTTTCTGCCAGTACCATATTGTCTTGATTACTGTAGCTTTGTAGTATAGCCTGAAATCAGGGAGCCTGATTCCTCCAGCTCCGTTTTTCTTTCTCAAGATTGCTTTGGCTCTTTGGGGTCTTTTCTGTCTCCATACAAATTTTAAGATTTTTTGTTCTAGTTCTGTAAAAAAAAAAAAAAAAGCCATTGGTACTGTGATAGGGGTTGCATTGAATCTGTAGATTGCTTTGGGTAGTATAGTCATTTTCACAATACTGATTCTTCTAATCAAAGAATATGATATATCTCTTCATCTGTTTGTGTCATCTTTGATTTCTTTCATTAATGTCTTACAGTTTTCTGAGTACAGGTCTTTTACCTCCTTAGGTAGGTTTATTCCTAGGTATTTTATTCTTTTTGTTGCAATGGTGAATGGGATTGTTCCTTAATTTCACTCTCAGATCTTTAATTGTTAGTGTATATGAATGCAAGAGGATTCTGTGCATTAATTTTGTATCCTGCAACTTTACCAAATTCATTGATTAGCTCTAGTAGTTTTCTGGTGGCATCTTTAGGATTCTCTATGTACAGTATCATGTTATCCGCAAACAGTTACTGTTTTACTTCTTCTTTTCCAATTTGTATTCCGCTTATTTCTTTTTCTTCTCTGATTGCCGGGGCTAGGACTTCCAAAACTATGTTGAATAATAGTGGTGAGGGTGGACATCCTTGTCTTGTTCCTGATCTTAATGGAAATGCTTTCAGTTTTTCACCATTGAGAATGATGTTTTTGGTGGGTTTGTCATATATGGCTTTCATTATGTTGAGGGAGGTTCCCTCTGTGCCCACTTTCTAGAGAGTTTCTATCACAAATGGGTGTTGAATTTTGTCAAAAGCTTTTTCTGCATCTATTGAGATTATCATATGGTTTTTATTTCAGTTTGTTAATGTGGTGTATCACATTGTTTGTTTTGCATATTGAAGAATCCTTGCATCACTGAGATAAATTCCTCTTGATCATGGTGTACCATCCTTTTAATGTGCTGTTGGATTCTGTTTCCTAGTATTTTGTTGAGGATTTTTGCATCTATATTCATCAGTGATATGGGTCTGTAATTTTCTTTTTTTGTAGTATCTTTGTCTGGTTTTGGTATCAGGGTGATGGTGACCTCATAGAATGAGTTTGGAAGTGTTACTTCCTCTGCAATTTTTTAGAAGAATTTGAGAAGGATAGGTGTTAGCCCTTCTATAAATGTTTGATACAATTCACCTGTGAGGCTCTCTGGTCCTGGACTTTTGTTTGTTGGAAGATTTTTAATCACAGTTTCAATTTCATTACTTGTGATTGGTCTGTTCATATTTTCTATTTCTTCCTGGTTCAGTCTTGGAAGGTTATACCTTTCTAAGAATTTGTCCATTTCTTCCAGGTTGTCCATTTTACTGGCAGAGTTGCTTGTAGTAGTCTCCTATGATCCTTTGTATTTCTGTGGTGTCCATTGTAACTTCTTCTTTTTCATTTCTAATTTATTGATTTGAGTACTCTCCCTCTTTTTCTTGATGACTCCGGCTAAAGGTTTATCAATTTTGTTTATCTTCTCAAATAACCAGCTTTTAGTTTTATTGATCTTTGCTATCATTTCCTTCATTTCTTTTTCATTTATTTGGGATCTGATGTTTATGATTGCTTTCCTTTTGCTAACTTTGGGGGTTTTTGTTCTTCTTTCTCTAATTGCTTTAGGTGTAAGTTTAGATTGTTTATTTGAGATTTTTCTTGTTTCTTGAGATAGGATTGTATTGCTATAAAGTTCCCTCTTAGAACTGCTATTGCTGCATCCCATAGGTTTTGGATCATCGTGTTTTCATTGTCATTTGTCTCTAGGTATTATTTGATTTCATCTTTGATTTCTTCAGTGATCTCTTGGTTATTTAGTAACATGTTTAGCCTCCATGTGTTTGTGTTTTTTATGATTTATTCCCTGTAATTTATTTCTAATCTCATAGCATTGTGGTCAGAAAATATGCTTGATATGATTTCAATTTTCTTCAATTTACAGAGGCTTGGTTTTTGACCCAAGATGTGATCCATCCTGGAGAATGTTCTGTGTGTAGTTGAGAAGAAAGAGTAATCTGCTGTTTTCGGATGGAATGTCCTATAAATATCAATTATATCTATCTGGTCTATTGTGTCCTTTAATGCTTGTGTTTCCTTATTAATTTTCTGTCTGGATGATCTATCCATTGGTGTAAGTGAGGTGTTAAAGGCCTCCACTATTGTGTTACTGCCGATTTCCTCTTTTATAGCTGTTAGTATTTGCCTTATGTATTGAGGTGTTCCTATGTTGGATGCATATATATTTATAATTGTTACATCTTCTTCTTGGGTTGATCCCTTTAACATTATGTAGTGTCCTTCCTTTTCTCTTGTAACAGTCTTTATTTTAAAGTCTATTTTATCTGATATGAGTATTACTACTCTATCTTTCTTTTGATTTCCATTTGCATGGAATATATTTTTCCATCCCCTCACTTTCAAACTGTGTGAGTCCCTAGGTCTGAAGTGGGTCTCTTGTAGACCGCATATATACAGGTCTTGTTTTTATATCCATTCAGCCAGTTTTTTGTCTTTTGGTTCGAGCATTTAATCCATTCACATGTAAGTTAATTATTGATATGTATGTTCCTATTACCATTTTCTTAATTGCTTTGGGTTTGTCTTTGTAGGTCCTTTTATTTTCCTGTGTTTCCCACTTAGAGAAGTTCCTTTAGCATTTGTTGTAGAGATGGTTTGGTGGTAATGAATTCTCTTAGCTTATGCTTGTCTGTAAAGCTTTTGATTTCTCCATCAAATCTTAATTTGATCCTTGCTGGGTAGAGTAATCCTGGTTGTAGGTTCTTCCCTTTCATCAGTTTAAGTATATCATGCCACTCCTTCTGGCTTGTAGAATTTCTGCTGAGCAATCAGCTTTTAACCTTATGGGAGTTCCCTTGTATGTTATTTGGTTTTCTTCCCTTGTTGCTTTTAATAATTTTTCTTTGTTTTTAATTTTTGTCCATTCGATTACTATGTGTTTCGGCATGTTTCTCCTTGGGTTTATCCTGCCTGGGACTCTCTGCACTTCCTGGACTTCGGTGGCTATTTACTTTCCAATGTTAAGGAAGTTTTTGATTATAATCTCTTCAAATATTTTCTCAGGTCCTTTCTCTCTTCTCCTTCTCAGACCCCTATAATGCGAATGTTGGTGCGTTTAATGTTGTCCCAGATGTCTCTTAGGCTGTCTTCATTTTTTTCATTCTTTTTTCTTTATTCTGTTCCATGGCAGTGATTTCCACCATTCTGTCTTCCAGGTCACTTATCCGTTTTTCTGCCTCTGTTATTCTGCTATTGATTCCTTCCAGTGTATTTTTCATTTCAGTTATTGCATTGTTCATCTCTGTTCTTTAATTCTTCTAGGATTTGGTAAACATTCTTGCATCTTCTCAATCTTTGCCTCCATTCTTTTTCTGAGGTCCTGGATCATCTTCACTATCATTATTCTGAATTCTTTTGCTGGAAGGTTGCCTATCTCCACTTCATTTAGTTGTTTTTCTGGGGGTTTATCTTGTTCCTTCATCTGGTACATGGTCCTCTGCCTTTTCATTTTGTCTTTCTGTGAATGTGACTTTTTTTCTATAAGCTGCAGGACTGTAGTTCTTCTTTCTTCTGCTATCTGCCCTCTGGTGAATGAGGCTATCTAAGAGGCTAGTGCAAGCTTCCTGATGGGAGGGACTGGTGGTGGGTAGGGCTTGGTATTGTTCTGGTGGGCAGAGCTCAGTAGAACTTTAATCCACTTGTCTGCTGATAAGTGGTGCTGAGTTCCCTCCATGTTGGTTGGTTGTTCTGAGGCAACCCAGCACTGGAGCCTACAGGCTCTTTGGTGGGGCTAATGGTGGACTCCAGGAGGGCTCATGCCAAGGAGTACTTTCCAGAACTTCTGCTGCCAGTGTCCTTGTGTCCACAGTGAGCCACAGCTGCCTCCCGCCTCTGCAGGAGACCCTCTAACACTAGCAGGTAGGTCTGGTTCAGTCTCCTATGGGGTCACTGCTCCTTCCCCTGGGTCCCGACGCGCACAATACATTGTGTGTGCCCTCCAAGAGTGGAGTCTGTGTTTCCCCCAGTCCTGTCAAAGTCCTGCAATCAAATCCCACTAGCCTTCCATCTTTGGGAATTCTTCCTCCCATTGCTGGACCCCCAGGTTGGGAAGCCTTATTTGGGGCTCAGAACCTTCACTCCAGTGGGTGGACTTCTGTGGTATAATTGTTCTTCAGTTTGTGAGTCACCCACCCAGTGGTTATGGGATTTGATTTTATTGTGATTGTGCCCCTCCTACCATCTCATTGCGGCTTCTCCTTTGTTTTTCGATGTGGGGTATCTTTTTTGGTGAATTTCAGTGTCTTCCTCTCGATGATTGTTTAGCAGTTAGTTGTGATTCCAGTGCTCTCACAAGAGGGAGTGAGCACACGTCCTTCTACTCCGCCATCTTGCACAACCTCCCGTGTCCAGTACCAGTTCTTGAAAAGACTCTTCACACATTAAATTGCCTTGGCACACCGATTAAAAATCAACTGGCCATAAATATATGGGTCTATTTCTGGACTCTCAATTGTATTTCATTAATCTATATGTCTATCCTTATGCAACTACCACATTGTCTTTATTCTTGTACCTCTCTATTAAGTTTTGAAATTTGAATGTATGAATGCTTCAGCTTTGTTCTTTCTTTTTCAAGATTAGTTGTGTTATTCTGTGTCCCTTAAATTTCCATATAATTTTTTAGAATTAGTTTTTCAATATCTATTTTAAAAAGTGACATTCATAATTTTGATATGCATTGCATTGAGTCCACAAATTAAGGACTGTTGCTATCTTAATGATGTTACATTCTGGTCCATGAGCATGGATGTTTTCCATTTATTTATATTGTCTTTAATTTCTTTTAACAATGTTTTAGAGTTTACAGAATACAATTTTTACATTTCTCTTTTAAACTGTATTCCTAAGTATTTTATTCTTTTTGATGCCCCTGTAAATGGAATTGTTTATTTCATTTTTTGATATTTCATTGCTGGTTGATTTTTCGTTATTAATCTTGAACTCTTGACACCTTGATGAACTTGTTTATTGATTCTAGAGGTATTTTTTACCTGATTTCTTAACATATTCTACACATACGATTTTATTTGCAAATACAGATAGTTTTAATTCTTTGCAATTTGGGTGTCTTTTATTTCTTTATCTTGTCTAGTTGCCCTGGTACAATCAACATTACAGTGTTGAATGGAAATGACTGTGTAACAGTCACATATTCCTATTTCTTTGAATGTCATGAATTTTTTATAATATATTGTAGCAACTCTGGATACTGATTTACACCTCACTGCTAGAACGTGTTGTTGTTGGTTTACTTGCTTGGCTGGACTATTTCAGTAAAGTCTATTTTTCCTGCAATATGTAATTTCTGATATTGCTCTTTATAGATTGTAGCCTTGGACAGGACACCCTTGGATCACAGTGGTTTGAGCTGTATGCTCTTTGACTGTCTTTCCTTGATCTCATTGTTAAGCTATTCATGACTCTTGGTATCACACTCAGCTAACAGCCACTGATTATGTTATCATAATTACCAGCTCATTGCTTTACTGCTTTCCATAATGTGTGGCATAAATTTCTCCACTGCCTGATCTAATTAAATGGGGCTCATTTTCTAGGGCATGTGCATTCTACATTTGAACATATTAGTAAATATCTTGTGGATAATAAAAACCAGTTCTTGAAGAAAGGAGTTATAAATAAAGTAGGGAGAAAACCAGGAAACCCTGTGATGTTCATGAAATCAGAAATATCAATATGTACTAATAGTTTTAAAATAGGTATACAGACAGATAGGTGTGGAAATAAAACTAGATGCATGCAGACACATACACCTGTTTCTTAGCTATGTCCACTGAGAAGGTAGTAACATATCAGTAGCAGTGAGCACATCTAACACTCCAGTCTTGGTGTCTAAATGCCCTTCTACAATGAATGGAACTAGGGCTTCTTGGAGGATGATCCGATACCAGGGCTGGGATAAGCAATGTAGAAGATAAACTCATAACATCTTTTTGACCAAAAACTAAGAAAATGCTTAAAAGTAATTGTTATATAACAAAATTGCAAAGAAGTTAGCTTGACAGGGATACTTCTGGCAAAATAGGGAAAATTTTGTATTCCAAAAAAATGATTATAGGAAAGAACTATAAATTCTTGAATACACTATTCCCTAGCACTTTAATATTAATAATTTTAATGTAGTGTGACTCAACTCATAGAATAAAATAAATATCCATGAGTCCACATTGGTATAAAGAGATAATTGGATAATCACATTCTTTTTTTAAAAAATTATTTATTTATTATTTTTTTGGCTGTGTTGGGTCTTCGTTTCTGTGCGAGAACTTTCTCTAGTTGCAGCGAGTGGGGGCCACTCTTCATCGCGGTACGTGGGCCTCTCACTGTTGCGGCCTCTCTTGTTGCGGAGCACAGGCTCCAGACGTGCAAGCTGAGTAGTTGTGGCTCACGGGTCTAGTTGCCCCGTGGCATGTGGGATCTTCCCAGACCAGGGCTCAAACCCGTGTCCCCCGCATTGGCAGGCAGACTCCCAACCACTGCGCCACCAGGGAAGCCCCAATCACATTCTTTTTAATAGAATAATGTTGGAAAAGAAGATGTGAGATGTCAAATGTCACTGTGAATAACCACAGATTATGACATATTTCTCCAAGTATTAATTTAGCATCTTCTATAACCATCATTATTTTGTAAAATGATAACTCAAAATTTTCTTTTTAAAATAAAGAAATTCTATTTTCTTATTATATAATAATAGAAAATAAAAATATAACAAAATATAAAAGAAAATTAATAACAATATAAAATGAACTCAGATTCAAATTTGAAATTATTTTCAAAGTATGTATATTACTCAATGCCTCTCTGAACATTCTTTGTAACCAATAATTTGCTGTACACCTGAAACTAACACAATGTTGGAAATCAACTATACTCCAATAAAATTAAAAGTTAAAGAATTCCCAACAATTATAGTCATTAAACAAACACACATAATTTTAAGTTATATGAGTTTGATTTTTAATTGACAAAGAATAGAAAACGTTATAAACACCATGGTGTAATCTTGCAATAATAGCAAATATAAAACTTATTAAAAAGTTTTTTCTCTTATGCCTGAAATAAATTGTTCTTTTATATACTTCTTGGATTATACTTTAACAACATGCTTTCATTCTGATTATTGACTGCCTACTTAAAATTTTTAACATGCAAATATCTACAGCCACTGTAAATATTATAAATTCTTTATAGATTTTTGCTTTTATTTTAAAGTAATCACAGTTATAGGGATGAAATTTCCTTTCCTGTGGTGTTTGTAAATAATAGTAATTTATTGAGATTTTTTAAAGGTCATACTTTCTTTCCAACTCAAGCCATTTTTTGGTATATATTCATCTCAACACTTAAGGAATTATACCTGGAGCTTCTATTTACATAGAAATAAGTTTATAATAATTCTTTGCAAAATGTTGTTAAAATATAATCCAAAGCATGTTGTTGATGTATAATCCAAGAAGTATATAATAGAACAATTTATTTTATTTCAGGCATAAGAGAAAAAAACTTTTTAATGAGTTTTATATTTGCTATTATTGCAAGATTACACCACAGTGTTTATAATGTTTTCTATTCTTTGTCAATTAAAAATCAAACTTACGGATTTTCAAACTTGAATGGAGAAGAATGGTTTGATTTTATTTAAAGTTCTCAAAATGAGGCTGCTCGCCATTTTGTAGTAAATAGGGGACATTTTCAAAAAAGATTCAAAGGCTTAAAAAGTATTAAGTACTTTACGGTGTTGGATAGCCAACAAATTCAGGAACTTTCTGCATAACTGTAAGCTGATGTGAATAGTTTGTTAAATATAATGGATTCACCTAAGAAAGAAAGCTAAGACACATGACATGTATCTATTCTCTTATTCTCACTCATATTTTTTTGTGGGTTTTTTTTTTTTACCATTATTCATTGTGCATCTAATTTTCAAAATCTTTCCTCAGAATAATAGTTAAGATTGGTAGAAAAGTTTTCTCTGAATGCAATTTATAATTCCCCTAGCTCAATCTCATCTGATTATCTTTAGTTCTTTTGTATAGTTAATCAACTTGAGCTCTTTAAAAGAGCTAGTGAATGAGTATGATATATGATCCTCAGTGTTATAAACCTGTTTTCCCCTGAAAGCACATTTCCATATGTGGATGGATTCCTGGTTAATTCAAAATTATAAAAGCAAAGCTGAATTTTAAGTGCTTAGGTTTATTCATTTATTTTTAATTTATTTTAAAAATCAAGGATACATTAAAATAATGGCACGTGCTAAATTTCACTTAGTGGATAGCTTTGGAGGAATGTATTATGAACAAATGTGGAAGTTCAGAGAACTTGTGTCTTCAGAAAGTATATGGAAATTAATAAATAAGTGTAATAATTAATATGAATGCACGTGGCAGAATTTTTTTCTAAAATGTCCAGAATTTAAAATCATGGGCCTTAGTTTCAGACATACTTGGGTTTAAATCATAACTCAACCATTTAGAGACTCTCATGACTGATGGCGAATTTCTTAACCTCTTTAAACTTTATCTGTCTCATCTGAAGCAATACTTACTAAACCTTAGAGAATTACTTTAAATAATTAATGAGATAAAGTCTTTAGCATATAAAGGAATGCTTCCTTTATTCAACAAATGTTTACTGAATGCCAGTTTCAGACACTTTTCCTAGCTCTAAGTATATTGAAAGAGCAAAAGAGACACAATTTTTGCTCTTTTTAAAATTTTACCACAGACACCAGGATCAGGTATTTTGCAACTGAGGGCAATCTAACCTTTACGAAACAAACAATTCCAATATGATTTAATATATTCTAGGTCATAAAAGTTTAGTCCTTAAAACTTAGGAAGATATAAGAAAAAGTTAGATATAAATTGATTTCTAGAGATGCATAATTTTAAAGAATTATAAAATAGAATAATCTACTGTTTGGTAAAGTGTTACATGTACAACAATTAAAACTTGCTCCAGGAAGATATAGTTGTAATCAAGGATTCAATCTACACATTCTATCAACATATTTCCTAAATCAACAAGTTAAGCAAGAAGAAAAAACAATTAATAATAAACTTAGAAATAGCATTCAGTAAAATTCAGCTGAGCAGGAAAAAAAGAAAACTAAATAGAAAGTTAAAAAGTCCTTTAAATAAAATGTAAAAAAAATGGTTTAAGTAAAAACCCAGCAGCAAATATCATAATAAAGTTTGTAACTGTAAATTTTTATTTACTTCTTTATATGTTTTTATGAAAATCAAGGGTAAGGTATAAATAACTTAATTTCCTTCAAATACCACAAATTCAATATATAAATAAGAATGTGGCTCTAATTAAAATTCAGTAGTGATATTTTGTCAGGAAAAGGCATGGGAGAATTGTATAAAATCCCATAAAGCTATACATGGAAGCTTGATTTCTGAGCATAGCTAAGGATATAAGAAAAATAGAAAAAGGACTTGATTACAAGGAATGAGACTATATTATCAATGTGTTTCAATAAAATATTGGAATAGATCAAATAGATCAGTGAAATTTAATATATGGGAGATATACATATTCATATCCCTGTTTAATGAGAATTTAATATATGAAAAAAGTGGTATTTCAATTCAATAACAAAACTTTGTAGTCAATTTGCCTTTGTTACAACTAGCTATGTGTCTGTATTAAAATAAACTAGTTGATTTGGGACCCTACTTTACATATTTAGACATACTTGACTACATGTAATGTAAAAATCCTTAAATTAAAAGTAAAATTTACAAATATTAGTTTGAAAAATACTTGACATGCATTTGAGAAATAGATAATATTTTTTTAATTGCTAAGGAAAGGACAATCCAAAGAAAAATCACAAAATTATGAAGAGATAATTCAAAGAGGTACAAATCCTAATTCCTAAAATAAAACTTGAAAAGTACTCAGTCTAATTTTTAGTCAAAGAAATACCAATAAGGTAGCAATTAGCTTTTGTTTCTAATTCTCAGAGTGGTAAATATTTTAAGTTATAACACCCACTACTGATGGGGATGTGAGGAAAGTCTACTACAAAATGTCTAATGGAATTGTGATTTGTCACATCTTTTGGCATACTTAATCATAATTGTTACCAATTAAAATAAAAATAAAACCTACCATTCAACATGAAATCCAAATACTTGGTAGTATTCTTTGAAAATAAGAGTTCTAGTAAGTAACAGTATATGTACCCAGTTGTTCAATATAGGACTTTTAAAAAATTTTTATTGGGGTATAGTCGATTTACAATGTTGTGTAAGTTTCAGGTGTACAGCAAAGTGAGTCAGTTATACATATACATATATCCACTCTTTTTTAGATTCTTTTCCCATACAGGCCATTACAGAGTATTGAGTAGAGCTCTCTGTGCTATGAAGTAGGTAGTATTGTTTAAGCTAGTAGAAAATAGCTTTAAAAAAAGGTATCAGTAGGTGATTTTTTTTTTTTTAGAATATTGTGTTACTCTATTCCAACGGATGTCTTGAGGCCAAAACAAATAAACAATACATATAGATATATATTAGGTGAACTGGAGAAATCTCCATTATTTATAATTAGTGAGAAATGCAAGGAAGGTGCCCTGATGATGACTCATTAGAATCTGACCTTCATTTGGTCAATATTGATACCAATCTCCAACACAGTTTACTTTGTATTTATAACAGATACATGTTTATGCCTGTATATATGTGTGTATGTATAGTCATTTTTATTCATTCAACAAATATGTCTGAAGAACTTCTGTGCTGAACACTATTGTAGCTTCTGAGATAAAGGAAAACAATCCCTGCCTTCCTGGCTTCAGTTAGATGGGGTTGGGTACCATGGGAGACAACAGAACAACATGTGACTGTGGAGTGCAGGATGGCTGTAGTGTTTAATGGTGAGAGACAACACATCCATGCCGGGTATGCTGTCTTCCATCTCTGGTTCTCATGTCAATTCTTAAGTGCTCTTGCAAGTGACATTTCTACATCTGCAGTCTCATTAACTCATCTTTTTAGAACAGTATTCTCTACAGGTCAGTTTTCAAGGCAACCTGCCCATTGTCTGGTTTGTGAATCTGAATTGGGTCTCACTGCTCCCAGCCAAGAAAACTAGCCATGTCCATTATTTTTGTAGGAAGATGTTATAAGAGTCAAAGTCTGAGAGCATTTGTACAGTTATAATATTGCAAAATTGAAAAAAGGTTTCACATTATAGACTCTCTACTTTTGAGATGTCTCATGTAAATTAAGGTGAATGCACAGGCTGAGAAAGCTTTCTCCTCACTATGCATTCTTCTCTGACTGGGATGAGAATATTCTTATCTTTGGGTAGAAAGCAAAAACTACAAAAAAAAAAGTCAGTAATAAAACCAACATGTATGAGAAAATTTGATTAATATAAAATTAGAAAAAATATTTTTATAATGAATTAAAATTATGAAAAGATGTACATCTTTATGTGGACATTTATGAATATTTATATGAGTCAGCGAAATAGAAATGATGGTTACTCTGTTAAGATGATATGGAATTTCATGGGCTTTTGAACTTTTAAAATATTTTCTACATTGATCAATTTTGATAACTTAAATATTAAAAAATTCAAAGTAACAGAAATATGCTTATAGGATATTTGCTAAACAAAATTCATACCTGTGTTGTATTATATAGGATATAAGGTATAATACACACTATTTTTAAATACTAAGGAATCATTTATATATAAATGATATATAGGTATCTATGACAGAGTAGAAACTCTAATACATTCTCCAAAATAGAATTTTTATGAGCTAGTTTTGCTGACCACAGTGGTGTAAATATGAGTAAAGAATGACAAGGAGATAAATTATAAATAATGGAATGAGATTATAAATCAATCCTGAGTAAAGGGAAAATAACAGAATATATATTAAATAATAAAACAGTTCATTGACTAAACCAGCAAATATTTAGGAAAGTACACTCCTGTTTGAAGAGTGCAAACTTGAAAAAGTTTTTGGAGAATGATTTGGAAGTATACAGTAAATGGCCTAAATATTTTGATGGAGCTAGAGTTGCCAGAATTTCTTCCTAAACTAATAATTAAAAATATCTCGAATTATTTGGCTATTAGGATGTTTCAACATATATATAATAAATTTAGTAATGTACTAGAATGTTGATTTAAAACATAGTATATTTATATGATGCAATAAATATGTCCATTTAAATATCTTAATGTATACAAGAATCAGTGCTAGTATAAGTACATGGTCAAAAATTTTAACAAGTTACAAAATATATTTTGTTAATATATGAACTCATATTTATCTCTAACAGAATAGACTTAGAGGTATAACAATAATTAGTATTATCTGTTTGTATCTGGGTAGCTTACTAACAGTTAGCTGGCAGGGTGCAGGCCTGGGTTCACCCCAGGGCATGAGACACAGGGAAATAGGGAACTATTTCTGGGCACTAGAAACCTGATAACTTACTGGGTCCCTGTCTTGAGTGATTTTTCTTCTTTTCCATTATGGTTTATTACAGAATATCGAATACAGATCCCTGTGCTATACAGTAGGAACTTGTTGTTTATCCATCCTATATATGCTGGTTTGCCCCAGACTCCCACTGCATCCTCCCCCACACCCCTCCTCCTTGGCAACCACAAGTCTGTTCTCTATGTCTGTCATCTGTTTCTCCTTCAGAGATAGGTTCATTTGTGTCATATTATAGATTCCACATATAAGCAATAGAATATGGTATTTGTCTTTCTCTTTCTGACTTACTTAACTTAGTATGATAATCTCTAGTTGCATCCATGTTGCTGCAAAAGACATCATTGCGTTCTTTTTTATGGCTCAGTAGTATTCCATTATATACATGTACCACTTCTTTTTTTAACATCTTTATTGGAGTATAATTGCTTTACAATGGTGTGTTAGTTTCTGCTTTATAACAAAGTGAATCAGTTATACATATACATATATCCCCATATCTCTTCCCTCTTGCGTCTCCCTCCCGCCCACCCTCCCTATCCCACCCTTCTAGGTGGTCACAAAGCACCGAGCTGATCGCCCTGTGCTATGAAGCTGCTTCCCACTAGCTATGTCTTTTACGTTTGGTAGTGTATGTATGTCCATGCCACTCCCTCACTTTGTCACAGCTTACCCTTCCCCTCCCCATATCCTCAAGTCCATTCTCTAGTAGGTCTGTGTCTTTATTCCTGTCTTGCCCCAAGGTCCCTCATGATCATTTCTATTTTTTTAGATTCCATATATATGTGTTAGCATACAGTATTTGTTTTTCTCTTTCTGACTTACTTCAATTCTGTAATGACATACTCTAGGTCCATCCACCGCACTACAAATAACTCAATTTCGTTTCTTCTTATGGCGGAGTAATATTCCATTGTATATATGTGCCACATCTTCTTTATCCATTCATCTGTTGATGGACACTTAGGTTGCTTCCATGTCCTTGCTATTGTAAATAGAGCTGCAATGAACATTGTGGTACATGACTCTTTTTGAATTATGGTTTTCTCAGGGTATATGCCCAGTAGTGGGATTGCTGGGGTCATGTGATAGTTTTATTTTTACTTCTTTAAGGAACCTCCATACTGTTCTCCATAGTGGCTGTATCAATTTACATTCCCACCAACAGTGCAAGAGGGTTCCCTTTTCTCCACACCCTCTCCAGCATTTATTGTTTCTAGATTTTTTGATGATGGCCATTCTGACTGGTGTGAGATATCCCATTGTAGTTTTGATTTGCATTTCTCTAATGATTAATGATGTTGAGCATTCTTTCATGTGTTTGCTGGCAATCTGTATACCTTCTTTGGAGAAATGTCTGTTTAGGTCTTCTGCCTATTTTTGGATTGGGCTGTTCATTTTTTGTTACTGAGCTGCATGAGTTGCTTGTATGTTTTGGAGATTAATCCTCCGTCAGTTGCTTCATTTGCAAATATTTTCTCCCATTCTGAGGGTTGTCTTTTCGTCTTGTTTATGGTTTCCTTTGCTGTGCAAAAGCTTTTAAGTTTCATTAGGTCCCATTTATTTATTTTTGTTTTAATTTCCCTTTCTCTAGGAGGTGGGTTAAAAAGGATCTTGCTGTGATTTATGTCATAGAGTGTTCTGGCTATGTTCTCCTCTAAGAGTTTGATAGTGTCTGGCCTTACATTTAGGTCTTTAATCAATTTTGAGTTTATTTTTGTGTATGGTGTTAGGGAGTGTTCTAATTTAATTATTTTACATGTAGCTGTCCAGTTTTCCCAGCACCACTTATTGAAGAGGCTGTCTTTTCTCCACTGTATATTCCTGCCACCTTTATCAAAGATAAGGTGACCATATGTGCGTGGATTTATCTCTGGGCTTTCTATCCTGTTCCATTGATCTATATTTCTGTTTTTGTGCCAGTACCATACTGTCTTAATTACTGTAGCTGTGTAGTATAGTCTGAAGTCAGGGAGCCTGATTCCTCCAACTCTGTTTTTCTTTCTCAAGATTGCTTTGGCTATTTGGGGTCTTTTGTGTTTCCATACAAATTGTGAAATTTTTTGTTTTAGTTCTGAGAAAAATGCCATTGGTAGTTTGATAGGGATTGCATTGAATCTGTAGATTGCTTTGGGTAGTATAGTCACTTTCACAGTGTTGATTCTTCCAGCCCAAGAACACGGTATACCTCTCCATGTACTTGTATCATCTTTAGTTTCTTTCATCAGTGTCTTATAATTTTCTGCATACAGGTCCTTTGTCTCCTTAGGTAGGTTAATTCCTAGATATTTTATTCTTTTTGTTGCAATGGCAAATGGGAGTGTTTTCTTAATTTCACTTTCAGATTTTTCATCATTAGTGTATAGGAATGCAAGAGATTTCTATGCATTAATTTTGTATCCTGCTGCTTTACCAAATTCATTGATTAGCTCTAGTAGTTTTCTGGTAGCATCTTTAGGATTCTCTATGTATAGTATCATGTCATCTGCAAACATTGACAGCTTAACTTCTTCTTTTGATTTGGAATCCTTTTATTTCTTTTTCTTCTCTGATTGTTGTGGCTAAAACTTCCAAAACTATGTTGAATAATAGTGATAAGAGTGGGCAACCTTGTCTTGTTCCTGATCTTAGTGGAAATGGTTTTAGTTTTTCACCATTTAGGATGATGTTGGCTGTGGGTTTGTCATATATGGCCTTTATTATGTTGAGGTAATTTCCCTCTATGCCTAGTTTCTGGAGGGCTTTTATCATAAATGGGTGTTGAATATTGTCGAAATCTTTTTCTGCATCTATTGAGATGATCATATGGTTTTTTTCCTTCAGTTTTGTTAATATGGTTTATCACATTGATTTACGTATATTGAAGAATCCTTGCATTCCTGGGGTAAATCCCACTTCATCATAGTTTATGATCCTTTTAATGTGATGCTGGATTCTCTTTGCTAGTATTTTGTTGAGGATTTTTGCATCTATGTTCATCAGTGATATTGGCCTGTAGTTTTCTTTCTTTGTGACATCTTTGTCTGGTTTTGGTATCAGGGTGATGGTGGCCTCCAAGAATGACTTTGGGAGTGTTCCTCCCTGTGCTGTATTTTGGAAGAGTTTGAGAAGGATAGTTTTTTTCTCTTCTCTAAATGTTTGATAGAATTCACCTGTGAAGCCATCTGGTCCTGGGCTTTTGTTTGTTGGAAGATTTTTAATCACAGTCTCAATTTCAGTGTTTGTGATTGGTCTGTTCATATTTTCTATTTCTCCCTGGTTTAGTCTCAGAAGGTTGTGCTTTTCTAAGAATTTGTCCATTTCTTCCAGGTTGTCCATTTTACTGGCAGAGAGTTGCTTGTAGAAATCTCTCATGATCCTTTGTATTTCTGCAGTGTCAGTTGTTACTTCTCCTTTTTCATTTCTAATTCTATTGATTTGAGTCTTCTTTTTTTTTTTTTTTCGGTATGCAGGCCTCTCACTGTTGTGGCCTCTCCCATTGAGGAGCACAGGCTCCAGGCGCGCAGGCTCAGCGGCCATGGCTCACGGGCCGAGCCGCTCCGCAGCATGTGGGATCTTCCCGGACCAGGGCACGAACCCGTGTCCCCTGCATCGGCAGGCGGACTCTCAATCACTGTTCCACCAGGGAAGCCCTCCCTTTCTTTTTTGATGAGTCTGGCTAATGGTTTATCGATTTTGTTTATATTCTCAGTGAACCAGCTTTTAGTTTTATTGATTTTTGCTATTGTTTCCTTCATTTCTTTTTCATTTATTTCTGATCTGACCTTTATAATTTCTTTCCTTCTGCTAACTTTGGGGGTTTTGTGTTCTTCTTTCTCTAATTGCTTTAGGTGTAAGGGTAGGCTGTTTATTTAAGATGTTTCTTGTTTCTTGAGGTAGGATTTTATTGCTATAAATTTCTTGGTACTGCTTTTGCTGCATCCCATAGGTTTTGGGTCATCGTGTTTTCATTGTCATTTGTTTCTAGGTATTTTTTGATTTCCTCTTTGATTTCCTCAGTGATCTCTTGGTTTTTATGTAGTGTATTTTTTAGCCTCCATGTGTTTGTATTTTTTACAGATTTTTTTCCTGTAATTGATATCTAGTCTCATAGCATTCTTGTCGGGAAAGATCCTTGATATAATTTCAATTTTCTTAAATTTACCTGGTCTTGATTTGTGACCCAAGATATGATCTATCCTGCAGAATCTTCCATGAGCACTTGAGAAGAAAGTGTATTCTGTTGTTTTTGGATGGAATGTCCTATAATTATCAATTAGGTCCATCTTCTTTAATGTATCATTTAAAACTCTTGTTTCCTCATTTATTTTTATTTTTGATGATCTGTCCATTGATGAAAGTGCAGTGTTAAAGTCCCCTACTATGATTGTGTTACTGTTGATTTCCTCTTTTATGGCTGTTAGCATTTGCCTTATGTATTGAGGTGCTCCTATGTTGGGTGCATAAATATTTACAATTGTTATACCTTCTTCTTGGATTGATCTTGTGATCATTATGTAGTGTCCTTCTTTGTCTCCTGTAATTGTCTTTATTTAAAACTCTATTTTGTCTGATATGAGAATTGCTACTCCAGCTTTCTTTTGATTTCCATTTGCATGGAATATCTTTTTCCATCCCCTCACTTTCAGTCTGTATGTGTCCCTAGGTCTGAAGTGGGTCTCTTGTAGACAGCATATATATGGGTCTTGTTTTTGTATTCATTCAGCCAGTCTATGTCTTTTGGTTGGAGCATTTAATCCATTTACATTTAAGGTAATCATCAGTATGTATGTTCTTGTTACCATTTTCTTAATTGTTTTGGGTTTGTTATTGTAGGTCTTTTCTTTCTCTTGTGTTTCCTGCCTAGTGAAGTTCCTTTAGCGTTTGTTGTAAAGCTGGTTTGGTGGTGCTGAATTCTCTTAGGTTTTGCTTGTCTGTAAAGGCTTTAATTTCTCCATCAAATCTGAATGAGATCCTTGCTGGGTAGGGTAATCTTGGCTGTAGGTTTTTCCCTTTTATCACTTTAAATGTGTCCTGCGACCCCCTACTGGCTTGCAGAGTTTCTGCTGAAAGATCAGCTGTTAACCTTATGGGGATTCCCTTGTATATTATTTGTTGTTTTCCCTTGTTGCTTTTAATATGTTTTCTTTGTATTTAATTTTTGATAGTTTAATTAATATGTGTCTTGGTGTGTTTCTCCTTGGATTTATCCTGTATGGGACTCTCTGCACTTCCTGGACTTGATTAACTATTTCCTTTCCCATATTAGGGAAGATTTCAACTATAATCTCTTCAAATATTTTCTCAGTCCCTTTCTTTTTCTCTTCTTCTTCTGGGACCCTTGTAATTCAAATGTTGGTGTGTTTAATGTTGCCTCAGCGGTCTCTATGAATAGCCTCAATTCTTTTCATTCTTTATTCTACTTTGCAGTAGTCATTTCCACTATTTTACCTTCCAGGTCACTTATCCATTCTTCTGCCACAGTTATTTTGCAATTGATGCCTTCTAGAGAATTTTTAATTTCATTTATTGTGTTGTTCATCATTGTTTGCTTGCTCTTTAGTTCTTCTAGGTCTTTGTTAAATGTTTCTTTTATTTTCTCCATTCTATTTCCAAGATTTTAGATCATCTTTACTATCATTAGTCTGAATTCTTTTTCAGGTAGACTGCCTATTTCCTCTTCATTTGTTTGGTCTGGTTGATTTTTACCTTGCTCCTTCATCTGCTGTGTGTTTCTCTGTCTTCTCATTTTCTTAACCTGCTGTTTTTAGGGTCTCCTTTTTGCAGGCTGCAGGTTCATAGTTTCTGTTGTTTTTGGTGTCTGACCCCAGTAGCTAAGGTTGGTTCAGTGGGTTGTGTAGGCTTCCTGGTGGAGGTTACTGGTGCCTGTGTTCTGGTGGATAAGGCTGGATCTTGTCTTTCTGATGGGCAGGACCACGTCCGGTCGTGTGTTTTGGGGTGTCTGTGACCTTATTATGATTTTAGGCAGCCTCTCTGCTAATGGGTGGTGTTGTATTCCTGTCTTGCTAGTTGTTTGGCATAGGGTGTCCAGCACTGTAGCTTGCTGGTTGTTGAGTGGAGTTTGGCCTTAGCGTTGAGATGTGCAGCCTGGCAGTAGCGGGCTACACAGGCTCCCGGGAGAGGAGGTGTAGATATTGACCTGTGGTTGCACACAGGCTTCTTGTTGGCTGCAGCAGCAGTCTTAGCATTTCATGCCCATCTCTGGTGTCCGCGCTGATAGCCATGGCTCGCCCCCATCTCTGGAGCTCATTTAGGCGGTGCTCTGAATCCCCTCTCCTTGCACACCGCAAAACAGTGGTCTCTTGCCTCTCCGCCGGGTCCAGACTTTTTCTCAGACTCCCTCCCAGCTAGCTGTGGTGTGCTAGCCCCCTTCAGACTGTGTTCACTCAGCCAACCCCAGTCATCTCCCTGGGGTCTGACCTCTGAAGCCCCAAGCCTCACCTCCCAGCCCCCAACCTCCCTGGCAGTTAAGCAGACAAGTCTCTCAGGCTGGTGAGTGCTGGTTGGCACCGATCCTCTGTGTGGAAATCTCTCCACTTTGCCCTCTGCACCCCTGTTGCTGCGCTCTCCTCTGTAGCTCCGAAGCTTCTCCCCTGCCACCCACTGTCTCCACCAGTGAAGGGGCTTCCTAGTGTGTGGAAACTTTTCCTCCTTCACAGCTCCCTCCCAGAGGGGCAGGTCCCATCCCTGTTCCTTTGTCTCTATTTTTCCTTTTTTCTTTGCCCTACCCAGGTATGTGGGGAGTTTCTTGCCGTTTGGGAGGTCTTCTGCCAGCATTCAGTAGGTGTTCTGTAGGAGTTGTTCCACATGTAGATGTATTTCTGATGTATTTGTTGGGAGGAAGGTGATCTCTACGTCTTACTCCTCTGCCATCTTGAAGGTCCCCTCCTCATAGTATACTTTGAAACCCCCAGTTTTTGCTCAGAAAGACAATATTCTATAAAACTGCAGTATTATTGTTATGATAAATAACTACAAGAATAAATGAAACAGAGCAAAGAAATGGGGAGTCAATGATATAGCCGCTGTATTCTGTTAGGGATGATCAACAGCTTATCCAGGCTATTCTCTGTAGTCAAAAGGAGTCATCGAGGCTTAATATCCATCTCTGATTGTGGAACTCAGACTTTGCTGCATCTTTGTGAGCTCAAGCAGGCAAACCTAAAGCAACCCATACTATTGACATTATGTGAAGTGTCACTATGACATTCATTGGGTGAGTCAGGTGGCAGTAGACTACATCGTGTGGACTGCCTACTGTGTCCCTTTGGTTGTGTTAGCAGGTTTATTTGCATCATCTTATTTAATTATCACAGATTTCCATAGATAATCATCCACTTTAAGCCTATACTTCATAAGCTTATACTTATGGAAACTTATAGCCTCATGCAGTTAAGAGGCCTTGGATTTGAACACTGGACTACTTGACTCAAATATCTAATATCCATTCATTGATTGTGATTCTTTTTTCAAGGAAAACATATTCCTAGGTGGGCTGAGAATCTGGAATACTGTAATTAGAGCCCACCATTTCGTTTTTGTGTGGTTTGGGAAAGACAATTTCTTAGGCTATTTAGAAACCACCTCTTACCATAATTTTGAGAAATTACATAGAAGTCAGTGAAATGGTAGTGAGATAGATAATAGTTATATCAAAAGAAGAAAAGAAAGGAAAAGGAAATTGTATGTATCGGGTTGAATTGTGTCCCCCCCCCCCCCCACAATGTTTCTCTCTACCTAGAACCTCAGAATGTGACCTTATTTGGAAGCATGGCCTTTGCAGATGTAACTAGTTGAGGGTCTCAAGAAGAAATCGTAGCAGGCCCCCGATCCAATGACTGGTGATGTCTTTAGGAGGGAAAGGAGAGGAGGATTTGTACACAGAGACCCAGGGGAGAGGCCACAGAGAGATTGCACTTATGCTGCCATAAATTAAAATATGCCAGGAGATTCTCTCCTGGAGCCTTCAGAGGGAGCATGGCCATGCTGACAGCTTGAATTCAGACTTCTGGCCTCCAGAACTGTGGGAGAATAAATTCCTGTTGTTGTAAGCCACTCAGTTTGTGGTCATTTGTTATGATAGCCCTAGGAAATGAATACATCATAGAAATTATTTTATCCCATACAATTTTGGGATTGTTTTAGTGCAACAGGTAAAAATTGAGATAAGAAAAATGTGCTACTTTTGATGAAACCATACAAATAGGTTTATTTTAAATGACCTTATGAATAAAGTTGTCTACACACATGTGTATAGCTGTGAAAAAAAATTACAACACAATGATTTTTGAAAGTTTAACATTAATTTAACAGGCACAGCAGCTACACTCGTGATGCATATTAATTGCTAAGATGTTCCTTATGTGGACTCAGTCTTAACTTTAAGCCAGCTTGGATGGATGGATAGATAGATAGATGGATTAAGTAAGATATAACCAACACAATTAACAAGCTCATCTACTCTATGTATGCTTTTAGCAGTATAAATATATATATATATATATATATAGACACACACACGTGTGTATATACATATATCTGTTTGTATATATATGTGTGTGTGTGTACGTGTGTATGTATATAATATGAATGACAGGTAGGTAATCAACTGGGACAAGTTTGTTGATTGTGCAGGTTAGATGTTATTTAATCAGTAGACTTATTGATTTTTAGTTGGCTTATTCTATCACTTATTAAATGAGATGGGTTAAGGGCTTTTTTGTGATGGGAAATTTGTCCATTTCACCTTCCATTTTTTCTTTACATGTTTTGGAAGGTAAGGTATTAAGTATATACAGAGTGTGGATTGAGATATCTTTCTGCAAATTTGAATGCTTTATTCCTATGAAATGTTTCTCTGTCTCAAGTTATATTTCCTTAGGACCGTTTTGGCTGTCATTGAAATAGTTACACTGCTTTCTTTTGGCTAATGTTTTAAATGTTGTCTTTCTTATTCTTTGTTGAACTTTCTGTTTACTTAGCTTTAAGTGGTGACTCACATAAGCCTCATATAGTTGCTTTATATTTTTTAGTCCAGCCTGATAATCTTATTATTTTATTTTCTATTAACTTGCTAATCATCTATTCTTTGATTATCTTTGTTAATCATTATAAAGATGACCAGTTCCTTGAGATATCTCAATAAAATTATCATTTTTACCATCTAAATATGAAGGCATCTTTGAATTCTTAAAATTGATGACCTTTTTGTGCTCTTTGCATTACTGTTGTAATGGACTTATTTCAAGAAATATTTTAAATTCTTTAAGACATTACTGTTATTTTGCTCAGTGAATATGTATTTAGTATGTATTTATGTTTATACATATATTAGCACTTTAACTTCATTCTTTTTCTTTATAATTTTGTACTGTCTTCTGAGATCATTGTTATTATTCCTGAAAAACCACCTTTTATGTATCCTTTAGTGTCAAAATTTTTAGAGGTTAATGCTTTCACTTTCTGTCTTTCTAAAAACGATGTTTATGTTGATGTTTGCAAGATAACTTCACTGGGTAGAAATCTAGGTTGAAACATTTTCTTTTAGCATTTTAAATTTGTCATTTTGTTACGGTTGGTTTGATAATTACTGAGACATAGTTTGAAGGTAATGTATTTTTTTCTCTGTCGGCTTTAATTTTTTTTAAAAAAAATTTCAACAACTATAATAGATATGCCTAGGTGTGACTTATATCCAGCTGGAAAAAGTAATGACAGGTTATAAAAACAAAGGCTTGGTTTGGTGATGATTTTATTTAGGATGTCAGAAGGAATGGAAGAATAAATTTTCAAAAGAAAGAATTGGGTAAAAAGAAAATTATAGTAATATACATTAATTTATTTTCTAAAAGGGAATACTTTATAAGAGTTTTTGATTTAAAAAATGGGTGGTGCTGAAGAATATTAAAATTTGGAAGGAAATAAAAACAGGTACATAGGGAAAATTAATTGGGATATTTTAACTTTCTGTTACCTTATTTTTAACAGTAATATTCATCTAAATGCAGAAGACCCCTACTTCCTTCTCCACCAAAATGCCTTTTAATTAGGTAAGTCCAAATTATAGCTGTTTTATTTTTCAATGTTTAAAATGGGCAAGTATGAGATATAATTGTTTTTCTTGCATAATATCAAAGTGACTTTCTTTTTTTATTGAAGTAGAGTTAATTTACAATGTGTTAGTTTCAGGAGTATGGCAAAATGACTCAGTTTATATATATATATATGTGTGTGTGTGTGTATATATATATATATATATATCCATTTTCAGATTCTTTTCCATTATAGGTTATTACAATATATTGAGTATAGTTCCCTGTGCTATACAGTAGGCCCTTGTTGTTTATCTATTTTATATATAGTAGCTTTTATCTGCTAATCCCCAAATCCTAATTTGTCTCTCCCCCTCTTTCCCCTTTGGTAACCATAAGTTTGTTTTCTATGTCTGTGAGTGTATTACTGTTCTGTGAATAAGTTCATTTGTATCATTTTAGATTCCACATATAAGTTATATCATATGATATTTGTCTTGAGATATAATTTTGAGGTAGCATATCCAGGACTGCATTGATGGATTGGATGTGGGAAGTAAAAGAGAGAGGAATCAAAGATTATACTAATAGTTTCTGACTTGGCCAACCAGGTGGATGGTGGTGCCATTTACTAAGCAGAAGAACACTAGGATAAGAAAACACATTTGAGGTAGGAGATAGTGAATACTTTTTGAATATGATAAATTTTCCATATGTGATATATAAACATAGCTTTTAGGTTATTAATTATAATCTAAATTCATGGCCTTTCCTTGGGAAATAAGTAGAGTCATCTGATTGTATTTTAAATAACAGAATCAGTTGAGGGCATCCAGGACAGGTTACAGAGAAAGGAGCATAGAAGCTCATGACTAAACACCCAGAATTTAGAGACCAGAAAGAGCAAAGTATTTCCAACACTCCAATTAGTAGGAAAGGAAGGGAGTCACAGGGACTAAGAGGAGGGAGTGTTTCAAGAACAAGGGAGTGTGTGACTTTGAACAACAGAGAACAGACAGACTACATAGATCATGTTCCTCAAGTGCCTGCTAAGAGTTGGCACCCTGGAGACCATCAGCTTTCCAAGAGGACTTCCAGAAATGTGGTGGGACAGAAAAGCAGGTACTACTGGGTTTATGAATAAAAATGTGGTCAACTGAAAACTATTTGGAAATAATTGTATTGTAAAAATATAGAAAAAAGGAACCTGGAACAACATGTGTGTCAACGGAGAACTTGTTTGTAAGATGATATTCTACGCTAGAGAATAAGAGATCTTGACTGTTTAGGAATGAAAATGTATAATTTAAGGTGTTAAATAAAGTCTTTGAGTCTACAGCACAAATGGAGAAACTTACATTTGATAAGGGAGAATCACATGCCCATTGTAGTTCTCATTGTGATTCACTGTAACTTACTGAAAAGAAGAAGACAGGTAGATTTGCACATTTGGTGGTGGAAAATAAGAATAAGATGTAAAGATTTTGGATTGCTTAGAAAGTAAAAGACAAGTTCAGAAGCTAAAAGTGATGCATGTGAAGAAGGGTTGATAAGTGAGAATATGAGAAATAGTCATCACAGTAAGAGCAGATGTTCAAGAGTAAAGATAGTGCAGTTACTAGGCAGGGTTGAGGACCCATGGAGATCAGTGATCATGAACATAGAGTGAGACAGTTTTGTCCAATATGTGATTTTTTTCCAGCAAAATTTTCTGCACATGTGTAAGTTAAGACCCTCCAGGAATGGAGAGTTTCCACATGATTGTGAAAGAAGGAGTTTACAATTTATGAATTTTTGAAAGAAATTGAGGATCTCAGTGATGTCAAATAATAAAGTTAATGCTTATATACATACAATATAGGTTATATTGGAAGACTTTGCAGGTTAAAATTAGTTTTGAAGGTAACGTGATTTCTGCGGATAAGATCCATGATATAACATGGGAATAAGGTAGTTGGATAGAATGAAGCAAAATGTCACTAGAGATCTACAGGTCAAGGGTCTTAGAGGCTAGTAAGCTGGATGGTTTAATCACATGTAAGTTGAAGTCACCAAGAGAACAGAAGAGTTAGTTATGAGCCAGGTGCTAAATCTTTCCAAGATAATACAGAGACCAGATAGCTGTGGGTGACCACCCCCCCACACACACAAAAAAAAAAAAAACGAAGAAGAAGTGTACAGAGGGTGGAAAAGCAGAATGTCATGATTTTAACTGAATGAAGAGATTTGATAAGTGGAAAGAGACAGGTGGTTTGGAGACAGCATTGGATGAGGAGAATAATCCCCTAAGCGCACCTCATTATTCTGATGTACAGGTTCTACTTAAGAGAAGATTATCCTCTTTTCAATTAAGGTAGTGGAAATACTGAAACAGTCTTAAAGAGGATAAAGATATAGTAGAGCGATTTGGTCAAAACCAGAAATTCCCTGGGGCATAGTGAAATAAGTTTGGAAGCAAGGGGAGGGTGGTAGGAAGGAGATGATAAACATTTATAATAAGAGATAAGGAAATTATGCATAACGTCAGAAACCTATAGACTCCTGGTGGAATTGAGAAAAACAGGTGAGCAGTATTAGTATTTATTAATTCAGTGAATATTTATGGAGTAACTTCAATCGGCAATTATCAACATATAGCAAACAAAACAGAGTAGCCCTTGCTCTGATCGAGCTGACAGTCTAATGGATAGTAGCAGAATATAAATAATTATAGAGGGATAGTGCTCTGGACAAAAATGCAGCAAGATGAGGGATATGGAGTGTTAATGTGGTGCTGGAGTGTTATTTTACATACAGTATTCAGGGAAAACTCTGTTTAAGGGATACTTGAACAGGATACGGTGGGTGTCAGGTTTGTGGTAGGAGATAGAGTGGGAAGAAGTTAGGAGCTAGAATGTGGAGGACCTATGAACTACTAAAAGTCCTTAATGTTTACTTGGAGTGAGTGGGAAACCACTGCAGGATTTGGAGCATAAGGGGAATTTTATCGGAAAGACATTTTAGATGTGGTATTGTGGGCACTTCATTGAGAATTGACTCTAATGGGATGTAGCAGCATCAGGAATATCAATTTAAAGGTTATTGAAATAATTCATACAAAAGTTGATGGTTTGGACCAGCCTGATAGTAGAAGAGGTAGGAGAAAATGTTGGTTTCTTCCTGTACTTTGAAGGTAGAATCAGTATCATTTGGTGCTGAATTGCAGGTGAGGCAGAAGAGAAAGAAAATCATCCAGGAGACCCCTCTGTGTAGGTGAGTATGGTTTTCCTGTTAAGAAGGTAAAATGGAATCAGTCTATACTGAGATGGAATTGACAAAGAAGAGGTGTGTGGTTTGGGAATGAGGAGTTTGGTTTAGGACATCTATGTACAGTTGTCCAGTGGGCTGTTAAGGAAATAGGTGTACACTGTAGTTATAATTTGAAATGAAATAGCATGTAGTGGTTTTTATATCCAAGAGACTGGTCGAGGTCATGTGGAGAGTAAAGAGAGAGATTTTGAGAATATAGCCTGGGAGATTCCATATTTCAGAGATTAGGAAAGGAGGAGGAAACAGCAAACTGGTTGACAGAGATTGACTTAAGTTGAAATAGTAGTTCCTCTTTCTTGTATCACTCCTTCCCTTCCTGTCCTTTTCCTTCTTATTTCTTGCTCATTTATTTTTAAAAGAACTCTGTTAGGAGTTTCTGAGATTCTAGTAGTCACTGTTTCATTTAATATGGTTTATATTTAAGACCTCTCTGTTAGCATTTGCCTAGCATATGTTAACAAAGATCAAAGACTCAGGCCTTCTGCAATTATTTATCCACATTTTGGCATGGGCTTTCAAAGTGATCATTGCAGTTTTGTTAAATGGGATTAATTTTGCATGTGGCAGAAACGTGGAATTAGAGAAAAATCCTTAGAAGGATACATTTAAGATGGTACTATTGCAGTTTTTGAATGATTAAAGATGGATAATAGTCTGCAGTTACAAAGGAGAATTGTTCTCACTGGGTAATTTTAGAAGAGAAAAATAAAAATCCACAAACTACCAAAAATATAAAAGAGTTGATTGAACTATTCATAATTTTGAGTTGCTGTTAAAAATTTCCAGAGCTCCATTGAACTGGAAACACTGTATTTGAAACGGAGAAAACATTTCTACACTTTGCATCTTTATATATGACTGTATTTTTTGGAGGGAGCTTAATTTAACAGATTGAAGCTAATTTGGGGGAAAATATTCTGATTTGCTCATTATCCTTCCCAACTCACAAGGGAACATGTGACAAATCTTCGTAAAATCTTTCTAACTGAGAGCTACGTACATTCCACATATTAATGAAGCTCTGTAATGGGAATGTAACGCTGGAAATCTGGTTATTAGAAATAATAATGTCTCAGGGGAATTAAGAAACCCTTGGCTATGTGTTGAGAATTAGAATATCTCAAGGCCATAATGTTGCCTGGCTACTGAATAATACACTCTTATTCTAAAATACTCCTTTTTAGAGGAATGTGAACTATATTTAAATTTCTGTTCAAATTTTATTTTAAAAAATATCACATGATTTCTCTAACCATAGTTGCCAATGGTTTGTAAAATAATTTAAGTTTAGACACTTAAATCCATTAATAAGAAACTGGTCATATTATTTATGATTAAAAATATTTTCATAGATCACTTCATAAACACTGATTATATATTTATGCATGCATATGTAATATGCATTTATATGTCTTGGCTATGTATATAATGTAAGTTTGTTGAAGTCTGTATTTATACTTCTCATGTGTACTACTGCCTGGATGTATGTATGTGCTGTAAAGGTGCTAGGCTTATCAATAGAAGAACTTTTAAAGTTCTACTTCCTGTCCTATTCCTAGCTTTTTGCATGTGGCAATCTTTATTCTTGGAGATACCTTTTTCTTACGTGTAAAGTAGAATTAGGATTAAAAGTACTCTTCTGCATATTTAAAACAACTGTTATAAGGATGAAATTTGAGTTTTAAAGTACTGCTGAATATATCTATATAGGAAATTAATTCAGAGTTAAGGGCTAGGAAATATTATCAGAATAATTTATGAATAACTAACTCCAAGGAGACAAAATTATTCAGTAAATATTGAGTATTGAGCATACGACTGAGTATACTACATACTGAGGATTCAGTGGAAAAAATATTCTGATATCATAAAACTTACATTCTGGTGAGTTGGGACAGTGGTGAGTTGGCACAGATGATGAACAATATACAGTATATTGGAAGATGATAGATTATTTGAAGAAAAAAATTTAACGGGGTAAGAAAAATGATGTGCCTGGAGGGTTAAAATTTAAATAAAATGGTATCATTGGGAAGATAACATTGGAATGACTTGAAAACTTTAAGAAGAAAACTGTAAGGACATTTGGAGGAATAACATTACAGAGAAAGGGAAGCTCAGTGCAAAAGTGTGAGATCATAGTGGTAGCCTAAGGAAGTTATTAAAAAATATTTTGAACTGAACAAAAGTTAAAATGCAACATATAAAAATTTTGGAAATGCAGCTAAAGCAATGCTAGGAGGGAAATGTATAGCACTGAACATATATTTAAAAAGAGCAAAAGTCTCAAATCAACAATCTAAGCTTCCATTTTAAGAAACCACAGAAGGAAGAAACTAAAACCCAAAGCAAGCAGAGTGAAAGAAATTTAGATAAAAGAAGAAATCAATGAAATTGAAAAACAAGCATATTAGGGAATCATTAGTGAAAGCAAACCTGTTTTTTGATGTCAATGAAATTGATAAATCTCCAAAGAGATCATGAAAATGAAAAAATGAGAAGATGCAATTCAATGATATCAGAAATGAATTATGGAACATCGTGACTGACTTTCTCAGACATTAAATAGTAAAAATTAGGACCCAAAAAACTGTGCCCATAACTTTGGCAAATTAGATGAGATGAAGAATTCTTTAAAAGACACAAACTATAAAACTTCCTCAAGAAGAAAGAGGCACCCTGAATAATTACTTACCTGTCAAATTCTTCTGTGAAAGAAAACTTGTCTAGTTGGTTTCATTGCTGAAATCTACCAGATATTTTTAAAGGAAATATACCAATTATTCAAATATAATTGCTATACCCAATTGGAATACTTCTCTTCAGAAAATAGAAGAGAAGGGACACTTCTGAAGTCTTTTATGAGGCTAGAACTATCCTAATATATCATGATCAAGCAGGATTTATTCCACAGATACCATGATCAAGCAGGATTTATTCCACAGATACCAGGATGGTTCAGTGTCCACAAATCAACCAATCAATGTGATACACCATGTTAACAAAATGGAGGTTAAAAATCATATGATCATTTCAATAGATGCAGAAGAAGTATCTGACAAAATCAAACATTCATTTATAATTAAAAAAATCCCTCAACAAGTTAGGCGTAAAAGAAATGTAACTCAGTGTACTAAAGACCATATATGACAAATCCATAGCCAGCATCATTTTCAACAGTGAAAAGCTTTTCCTCCAAGATCAGGAATAAGACGAGGGTGCCCACTCTCACCATTTGTATTCAACATGGTACTGAACGTCCTAGCCATGGCAACTAGCAAGAAAAAGAAATAAAAGGCATTCAAATTGGAAAGAAAGAAGTATAACTTTCCCTATTTGCAGACGGCATGATATTATATACAGAAAACCCGAAGGACTCCACCAAAAACTGTTAGAACTAATAATTGAATTTAGTAAAGTTACATAATAAAAAATCAATATACAAATGTGTTGCAATTCTATAAATAACACACTATCAAAAAGAGAAATTAAAGAAACAATCCTATTTTATCACATCAAAAAGAATACCCAAGATTAATTTAACCAAGGAGGCAAAAGTTCTGTACACAGAAAACTACAAACATTAATTAAAGAAATTAAAGGCACAAGTAAATGCAAAGGTAGTCTGTGTTCATTGATTGGAAATTAATACTGTTACAATGTCTGTAACCCAAAGCAATCTGCAGATTACATGCAATCCCTCTCAAAATTCAAACAGCATTTTTCACAGAAAACGGACAAACAATCCTAAAATTTACATAGGACCACAAAAGACTGAATAGCCAAAGCAATCATAAGAAAGAAAAAACAAAGGTGGAGGCATCATGCTTTCTGATTTCAAACTATATTACAATGCAGTAATAAAATAGCGTGGTGTTGGCATAAAAACACACACCTTGAACAGTCAAATAGAGAGCCTATTAAAAAAATCACACATATATGGTCAGTTAATTTACAACAAAGTAGCCAAGAATACACAGTGGAGAAGGACAGTCTCTTCAATAAGTGGTGCTGGGGAAACTAGGCTGCCACATGCCGAAGAATGAAGCTGGATCCCTATCTTACACTGTACACAAAAATCAAGTCAAAATGGATTAAACTTGAATGTAATATCAGACACTGTAAACTCCTAGAAAAAAACCATGAGGAGTAAGGTCCTTGACATCAGTCTTGGCAATGACTTTTATGTTTGACACCAAAAGCAAAGGCAATGAAAACAAAAAATAAGACAACCTCAAGCCAAAAAGCTTCTGCACAGCAAAGGCAACCATCAACAAAATGAAAAGGCAACTTATGGAATGGGAGAAATTATTTGAAAACCATGCATCTGATATGGGTTAATAGCCAAAATGTATAAAGAACTCATACAATTCAATAGCAAATAATAATAATAATCTGATTAAAAATAGGCAGAGGAACTGAATAGACATTTTTCAATGAAGTCAAGCGGCCAACCAGTACATGAAAAGATGCTCAACTTCACTAATCATCAGGGAAATGCAAATCAACACAACAACGAGACATCACCCCATCCCTGCTAGAAAGGCTATCATCAAAAACACAAGAGATAACAAGCGTTGGTGAGGATGTGGAAAAACGGGGACCCTTATTCACTGTTGATGGAAATGCAAATTGGTGTAGCCGCTATGGAAAACAGTATACAGGGTCCTCAAAAAACTAAAAATAGAACTGCCATATAATCCAGCAATCCCACTCAATAGGAAACAAAAACACTATTTTGAAGAGATATCTATACCCCCATATTCATTTCAACATTATTTAAAATAGCCAAGACATGAAAACAACCTAAGTGTCCATCTACGGATGAATGGATGAAGCAGATATACACACACACACACACACACACACACACACACATACATATATACACACATGTATGCAATGAAATATTATTCCACCATAAAGGAAATCCTGTCATTTTTGACAATAAGGATGGACCTTGAGGGCATTATGCTAAGTAAATAATTCAGGCACAGGAAGACATACAATGTATTATCTCACATGTGGAATCTACAATCACTGAGTTTATAGAAGCAGACAACAAATTGGTGGTTGTCAGACATGAGGGGTGGGGGAAATGGGTGAAGGTGCTCAAAAGGTACAAACTTCCAGTTATAAGATAAATAAGTTTTAGGCATGTGATAGTCTGATGACTTTAGTTAACAATATTGTTTTGTGTATTTGAAAATTACTGTAGATTAGGTCTTAAAAATTCTCGTCACACAAAAAATCTGTAATCATGTGAGGTGACAGGTGTTAACTTATTGTAGTAATCATTTCAAATCATTATGTTGTCTACCTGAAACGAATATACCATTATACAACAATTGTATCTCAATAAAACTGAGGGAAAAAAAGAAAAATCAACAAAACATAAAAATAAGCATTTTAAAGAAAAGGAAAATTGAAAGGCCAAGCATCACTTGAATAGATCTTCATAATAGACATATTAAAACTACAACTTACATCATTTTATCGGTCGCATGGCAAGGAGCTGCCGGTGGCCTCAGGATCTGAGTATTGTCTCCATCAAGAAACTGAAACTTTCAACCTACAACCATAAGGAAATGAATTCTCTAAGAACCTGGATGATCTTGGAAGCAGCCCTATCCCCATTTGAGTCTCTAATGTGAGGGCATCCCTGACTGAACCTGCATTACATCCCAGTAAGCCCCTGACACGGAGGATTCAGGTAGACGGTATGCCAGGAACTCTACCTACAGAGACTGTGAGTTAATAAATGTATGTTGGTTTAAGCCACTGAATGTGTGGTCATTTGTTATGCATAACTAGAAAACAAATACAATCTTTGATCTCCATTTCATCAAATGTGAAATGGAGGTAATACTCTCTGGTTCACAGTAGGATTTTGGAAATCAAATATACTGTTTATTTATATTCTATTTTTAAATTGTTATACTTTTATTTTTCCATATCTGAATTTAATTTCTTTTACGAGTCCTCATTCCTTTGGGTGTTAGCAATGTAAATTCAGTTACTTCTCCATTTTTCTCTGGGATATTGGTTTTCGAACCTAATTACTAGGGTAGGTACAGACTTGCCAAGATCTTGGGCCCACAGGAGGTTATCTGGTTTATCATCTATGCATGAGATGTGCTCTCTCCCACTGAATTAAACTGGTGTTTTGCAAGAGTATCTTTTGAAAAATGGATTTGGAAATTAACTTTCTTTCTGAACAAATGTAACCTGGTGCTTTCCTTTGCAGTCCTCTCAGCAATAATGTTACTTTAGCTGTTTTTGCTGGATCAGTGCAATTCTATGTAGTTTTGGATTCTACTTTTATAGAGAGAAATTTAAAAACCGTTATCCCAGAAGGCACTGTTGTGCACTTTCTCAGGAAAAAAAAAATCAAATGGCTTACCAGAAAGTCCACTGTGTTTTGTTAGAAAATTGCACAAAGTGTTGATCCTTTGTTCCACTATTGGATAAAGCATCTTAATAGTCAATGCACTGGAGACTGCTGGCCCAGTAAAATCCATTTATCAAGTATACACCCTTCTTTCTTCCTCTGCTTCTTTAAAAAACATAACTCGAGTTCCTCCAGCACATACTGATTTGCAATGTACAATGTCATTGGTGTCTTGATTTTTTTTTTTTAATTTAGAAAGTCATTCTTAACTATTATCATGGCATACACTCTAACAGTTATTATTGATTTATAAATCAGGCATGCGATGCAACAACTGTTAATAAGGAAAAATACACTTAATCTTACATTTAAAATGTGTGAAATATGTAAAAAAATTATATATTTTTTTCTTTTTCTCTGAAACTACTAGTTCATAGACTATACAAAACCACCTGTGTTCTTTGGACCAATCTTGCAGAAAGCTTCTCATGGGGGAGAATAAGAAACAGCCATCTGTATCCTTGGTCCCTGAAACATGGTTTGTATATGTGGCACGGTAATTTACTGAGACACTCATTTCTGTCTCCTTATATGTGTGAAACAGAAAGGCTGAAAAGAATATTTTCTGTTATGCTTGTTCCTATCTCTCACCTATTAAAAACATTCTAATCACACCTAGGTTTTCTAGGGTCAAGACTTTTCTTATTGCCAAAGGAACTGTCTTTGAATTTCCAGGGCCTATTGAAAGAAAATCTTCAGGCAGCTGACAAGTAGCTCAGCATCATTAAAAGCAGCAAGAAAAGGTATGGTCTCCCTGTCATGAAGAAGCTGGTGTGAAGGGCAAATCTGTGCCTAAATGATGTCAAGGGCTGGCAGAGAACAGAGGACAGGCCAAAAGCTTCTTGTAGCAGAAGTGGCAAAGGCTTCTGTGCTGAGGCCTCTTCCCATTGACAACATAAACCCCCTGGCATCATTTCCTATCCAGTAGAAATGGGTAGGGGCCCTGAGATTGGCTCAATCCAGATGTCCCGATATCCACGCTAAGTATGTAAAGTGCTCACACTGGGTTTAACTTCCCTTAGAAATTTTAAAACGTGGTTATGTTTCTTGCCTATGAGTTCTAAAAAACAAATTCTTGTCTGCTCTCATGTCAGATACCTGAAAATAAAAGAAAAATATGAGTGGAGAAATAAGGGTTGAAAGAAGGAAGGTAGAACATTTAAAGAAGAAAAAGGTCCCTTGGCTGGTAATTTGGGAGTCATTAAGAATAAGACTGGAATACTCAAGTTTTTCTTAGGAACAAATTATTCTTGATTCTCTGAAAGTTTTGAAATAATGTCATCTAGGGATAAGAGTGTGGTAAGAGGTTATAATAACTGAATTTTTATATGATTACACATTCTACAAAAAATTCTCTTGGATGCTTTGCCAGATGTAATCCTAACAAGATTTTAGGATTACATAAAATATACAGATGATATAGATTAAAAAAATTTTTTTTTTATTCCTCACCAGGACTAAATAGTACTTCTTTTAGGAAGCAAGTGAATAGTCTCTGGTGAAGCTCTTTTAAATTCCCTGTGTAGGTGCCTCAATGGTTTTAGTGATGACTGGGGACATATTTAATTCAGGATATACTATGATTTTCATAGATAACCTACACTCTATATTCAACTAGGCAACAGGATAATTTTAAAAGTTGTTTGATTACTGTCTACCTAAAATGTACATTGCATTTTTGGCAAATGCAACTTAATTGTAATTTTGTTCACTCATAGTAAAATGCTAATTATATTCTGTTACTTATTTTATATTCATGACCTTAAGCAACGTAGATGAACTGAAAAATTAAAATGAAAGGTGAATTCTGAAACTGAAATACATGATTTTTATACTCTGGGCAGTTCTGCCCTTTTCCTCCTAAGAATGCTATCCCTCCAGATGTCTTTGATTCAGAAATTTATATAATGCTAATAAGATTCCACATACTGGTGTCTAGAAAAACATACAGAAATGTTGAGTGTGGGAGAAGTAATTCAAACCGTCATGAAAACTAATCAAATATGTTAACATTAAGTTTTTAAATACAAGAAACAAGTACAAAAATAAATCTGATAAAGTACAGTTAACTCATCACATTTCATGGAAATACTTCCCCATTTTGAATTGTAGGTAAGGTGTCTTCTTCCATATTTCAAGTTACAATTTGAGGATAACCAATTTTTCGGAAATCTTTGGAATCTTGATTCTTCTGGAAGCAAATAAACTAGCATAATTGTAATTTTTATGTTAAAAACAGAAAAATGAATTTAAACTTTTCTGAGAAACTAAATCAGGGCTTTAAAATCACGCAAAGCATTAACAGAAGCTATATGGGGCTTCCTTTATCTGGTAGAGACACCCTAGTTTAATGGAATCAATTAACCAACTGTAAACTCAAATATAAACATACCAACAAGAATGAATAAAACATAAGAGCAGTGTTTCAAAGAGACAACAGAAAATGAACACCAAGACGCATTTGATTGAACTCACAGAAAATCAAAGAGAAAAATATAAAAACAAAAGAAAACAGTTACCTTCAAATGACTGACATCTGACAGCCAGAGACAGTAAAATGTCTTCCATCTGCTGAAAAAAAATGGCCAAGTTAGAATTCTGTAACCAGTGACAATATCTGTCAAGTTCGGAGGAAAAATGGCATTGAGATAAATAAAAACTGGGAGATTTCACTGCAGGAGACCCACACTAAAGGAAATTGTCTAGGATGTATTTCAGGCAACAAGAAATGATTCCAGTGGCAAGTGTCTTTATGTGAAGTAATGAAGAGCAAAAAACTTAAACAACAAATCCAAACTAAAAACGATAAATAAAAATCACTGTGTGTGTGTGTAAAACAATGATGGTGATTCTTGATAACTTATTCTTTCTCTCCCCAAAGAGATAAGAAAATGAGAGTAGCAAGTTAATTCATGATTAAGGATTTTAAATTATGTGGTGGAAAAAATATTCCTCAGGAGTGGTTCTTTTTCTTTTAACTTCTTTCGATTTTTTCTTTGATGAACATGTCAAGTTATATAATAAAATAGTCAGAAATTATAAAACTAAATATAAAGATTATTATCACCATGAAGAAGATTTGTGTGTGGTCCTCGACATTCATGAGAGACTCTGCTAAAATGTTGTTTACTGTCATTTTTTTTTTTTTGCAACTTGAGATAGTGGAGTCTTGATGTGCATCAAGATAATGTTGTAAACGAACAAGGTAAGTGATCAGCATCATAACTTCAGATCCTTCACTGCAATCCTGGTAAACTGAAGTACTTGACATTCAACAAAGAGCTCAATCAGAGGGAACACATTCATTCATTCTAGTTGAAATATAGTTAATTTACCATGTTATGTTAGTTTCTGGTGTACAGCAAAGTGATTCAGTTATACATATATATAAAACATATATACTTTTTCCACATTCTCTTCCATTATAGGTTATTACAAGATACTGAGTATAGTTCCGTGTGCTATACAAGAGGACCTTGTTGTTGATCTATTTTATGTATAGTAGTTTGCATCAGTTAATCCCAAGCCTCTAATTTATCCCTGCCCCCCTTGCCCTTTGGCAACCATAAATTACTTTTTCTATGTCTATGGGTCTGTTTCTGTTCTGTAAATAAGTTCATTTGTATCATATTTTTAGATTCCACATATAAGCGATATCATATGGTATTTGTCTTTCTCTGACTTACTTCAGTTAGTATGACAATCTCGAGGTCCATCCATACTGCTGCAAATGACACTATTTCATTCCTTTGTATAACTGCATAGAATTCCATTGTATTTATCCATTCATCTGTAGACGGACATTTAGGTTGCTTCCATGTCTTGGCTGTTGTAAATAGTGCTGCAATGAACACAGGGGCGCATGTGTCTTTTTGAATTAGAGTTTCAGAGAGAACACTTTTAATAGATGACAGATGTGATTCCCTTTAAGAAAATATGATAGCCAAGCATATAAATATAATTGGTTCATTTGCATTGTATAACATTTATTTTAGATTTAAGTATAATTACTCTTTTATAAAGCAGGCTTCTTATAGCAAGTTTAAGCATTTCTCACAAACCATTTATGTTTTAAAAGGGTGAGGGCCAGAGAAGCATGTGAGTTCCAAGAAGGGGATCTCTTTACTACTTCAGTAAAATGACTCATTTCTGAAAGAGTGAGCACTTTTTAAAATCTTCAAACACATTTATGTGATTAACAGACAACTCATGCTTGAATTAGAACTATTCACATCAGCAACATGTCCCAAATACCCATCACTGAATGAAATTTACTAATGTCACTTCTTTAGTATTTATAAACTATTTGATTGAAGAGTAATTGCTTGCTTATAAATATAATATCTCTTATGCTTTAGGATGTTTGATTAAAATATTGATTAAAATAGCATCTATATAATGCTTCTCCTTATTACATTTAACTTAAACTCTCAGACTTTTTTTATTCCCTAGAATCTCATGAAAGGATTTTTACAATTTAGTTTTGGTTTTTAAACGTATTTTAGTAACTCATAAGTGTCTTGGTTTGGTAACAAGATGTATAGCAGAGAGAACAAATCACTTTGAGCTGATAGGACAGCATAAGTAAAGGCAGGAGGCAAGAAGAAATGGCGTTAAGGAGAGGGCATACTCTACAGGAAAGAAGCGTGAGGGGTGAGTATATGGTCTTTAAGGTCAGTAATATACTGCAGACTCGATATCATGTAACTTTTAAAAGTCAGGTTATTTGTATGTGGTTTGATAAGTAACAGAGTTAACACTGAATGAACGGAAGGAGATATAAAATAAAATGAGTTTGGCAAATTTAAGCCAATGAAGTAAAGGAAGAGAGAGAAAGACTAATTTGGAGCCCTCTGCAACAACCCAAGATTGAGGGGTATTATAAGCTAAGGAAGTAAATGTGACATTTTGAGTTATAATAATAGTAGTAGTAAGAATAATTTTAAATAATATCTGAGCACTAAAAGCTACTACATGATTAGTATATGCAGGCATTCTTGAAAAACAAAAATACTGAAAGGCAATTTCAAATGGGAAGTAAAACATAGAAACTGTAAATGTTCTCCAAAAAAGGAGAATGGGAAAATTGAGGCACCACTAATAGAAGTGAAGGACTTAAGAAAAAAGATTCATTCAACAGGTATTGATCTTCTAATATACACAAGGAATTATGGTAAATAATGGGGATGAAAAGGTAAAGAAGACTAGACATGTTATTGCTTCAGTGGATTTTAAATTTGGTGGGCAAAACAAGCATTAATTAAATAAACCACACAGAGAAGTGAAATTACAACCACGATCAAGTTTACAAAGGAGAGGCTCCTGGGAATTCACTTTTAGAGGGTTACAGTAGGGAACAGCTCTAGGCTATGATCAAATCCTGAGGAATGCCCACAGTTGGGCACAGCAGTGAAATGTTTCAGTGCCAAGGACCAGGTAGGTGTGTTTTGAGACTGAAGAAAGAACGAAGGAAGGTTGGTGTTAAATCACTCACTGGCCAAATAAAACTTATATGTAAATGAAAATCTGTTAAATTTTGACCTTCTTTAGTTTCATTAAATATGGCATCCCACTAAACACTGAGAACAGATGAATTATATATAATTCATGTGTATTATATATACTTTACCCTTGCTAGTCTTGTTTGATAATAACATTTTTCCAGATATCATTTTAACACTCTCCAAATATTGTATCTAGAATTTCAGGCTGAATGACACAAATAATATTATTATTCCTGCTATAATTTCTGTTATAACACAATATACTCTTCACCTGCCAAGCATCTTATATAAATTACTGCAGTCTTAAATGTTATTTTAACACTGTGTTTGGACTCCAACAGAGAATTCTACTAATTATTATGAGCCCCTTTCTATGTTATTAGATAATTCTTTGAACATGAGATAGTTGGGGTTACTTCTGGTCATAATGTAGCCACCCTTTGCCTTACCATTTACTGTCTATTTCCATAACTGTTAAATATCTGTCATCTTTATTAAAAATTAAGCTAATTTAATCAGCACTGATTAAGACAACTGTTAGATTCGGATGAGGAATTGATTAGTACTGAAGTCATATTACCATGCAATTTGCAAATTATCTTTTATCAAAAAGAATATATTCAACTCATCTTTCAGAGGGCTTATTTATGGTAATATAGATTTTAAATAATTTTTACAACTCCATTGAATAATTTATGGCCTTTTCCTTTTTTATGATATATTTACAACATACTGTGCAATCACTCTTCTACTCCCATTGTATGTTACGTTGGCTTTATAACTGTACATAGAAACAAATCAGTAGGCATACTACTACAAGCAGTGGTGAGTCACATCTTCACACTGACTAAATTTACATAGAATATATACACATAGGCATTCTTTATTATAAAGTTTAAATACATGTAATCATCTTATTAGTAAGTTAATTTTTAATGTTAGCTTCTTGAAGTCTATTGAAAGAAAACTCAAACTTTCTTCTTGAAATGTGTTTAATAATTTATCAGATGAATTTTAATAGCTGTATGGTTTTAAGCTCATGTTTCAGTGTGTGGGAAGAATCAAGATATTTATCACCTAGGCCAATTTGATATTTTAATTTTTCAAAAATATTCTTATTAAACACATGGGAATATGTGACTAGCATAAATTGTGTAAATATATCACCACCACTGTAATATTTCATACAGACCCTTTAAATTAGAGCTTTATATTTGACTTGACTAATATTTTGATGCCTATTTTTGTGATCATTAAATGATGCAAGCTCATTTAAAGGGAAGGTTGCCAAGTAATGAAAAATAAAAAGCTACCTGCATTTTGATTATTCAGGGAAGACTTAGAGGAAAACGCAGGCACAACACTCTTTGACATAAATCACAGCAACATCTTTTTTGATCTATCTCCTAGAGTAATGGAACTAAAACCAAAAATAAACAAAGGGGACCTAATTAAACTTAAAAGCTTTTGCACTGCAAAGGAATCCATAAACAAAATGAAAAGACAGCCTGCAGAATGGGAGAAAATATTTGCAAATGATGTGACTGACAAGGGATTAATCTCCAAAATTTACAAACAGCTCACGCAGCCCAATATCAAAAAAACAAACAACCCAATCAAAAAATGGGCAGGAGACCTAAATAGACATTTCTCCAAAGAAGACATAAAGATGGCCAAGAGGCACATGAAAAGATGCTCAACATCGCTAATTATTAGAGAAATGCAAATTGAAACCACAATGGGGTATCACCTCACACCAGTCAGAATGGCCATCATCAAAAAATCTACAAACAACAAATGCTGGAGAGGGTGTGGAGAAAAGGGAACCCTCTCGCACTGATGGTGGGAATGTAAATTGGTGCAGCCACTATGGAGAACAGTATGGAGGTTCCTTAAAAAACTAAAAGTAGAGCTACCATATGATCTAGAAATCCCACTCCTGGGCATATATCCAGAGAAAGACATGGTTGGAAAGGATACATGCACCACAATGTTCACTGCAGCACTGTTTTTACAATAGCCAAGACATGGAAGCAATCTAAGTGTCCATTGACAAATGAATGAATAAAGAAGATGTGGTACATATGTACACAATGAAATACCCCTCAGCCATTAAAAAGAAAAATGAAATAATGCCATTTGCAGCAACATGGATGGACCTGGAGATTATCATACTAAGTGAAGTAAGTCAGACAAATATCATATGATATGGCTTATTGCAGAGTCTAAAAAAAATGATACAAATGAACTTATCTACAAAGCAGAAAAGATTCACTGACTTAGAAAACAAACTTATGGCTACTGGGGGGGGGGGAGGGATAGTTAGGGAGTTTGGGATTGACATGTACACACTCCCATATTTAAAACAGATTGCCAACAAGGTCCTACTGTATAGCACAGGGAACTCTGCTCAATACTCTGTAATAACCTTAAATGGGAAAAGAATTTGAAAAAGAGTAGATACATGTATATGTACACCTGAAACTAATAACATTGTTAATCAACTACACTCCAATATAAAATAAACAATTTTTAAAAGCTATCTGCATTTTGATTATTCAGGAACACTTACTAATTTTTTGTGTCATTTCATTAGACTTTTTCCTGTGTAGATGAATACATAATGTAGCTTACAGTCTGCAATTTGCAGGTTACAAAACTGAGTGTTCTTTTGTTGTTCATCATCTGTTTTCCCTGCTCCTATTCATGCCTTCAGACCTGGTCTGATATCTTCCTTCTCACTGACTGAAACCACCTTAGGTTGAATCTATGACCTTTTGCAACTTTCAGGGAAAACCATCTTCTGTCCTCTTTTCCTTCATTTATAACTTCAATTCATATCAGCTTTTAAAAAATTTATTTCCCTCTCTCCCCTCCAGCACTGAACAGGATATGATGACTTATTAATTTCATTCATTTTCTTTTTCCTTTTCTGGATCCTTTTCTACTGGGGGAAACACGAATAAGGAAACAAAAGAAAGAGCCTTTTCCCTAATGTATCAAGAAAACGACATAATAGAAGTCCAAGTCAAAGTGAAAACTGAGAAAAAACACTAGAATTCACATATCACAGAAAAATATGTCTTAAAACTGAGGGATGGGAACAAAGTTTATGTAACAAATGAGCAAAATATATTAGAACAATTCAAAGGCAAAGATACACATATCCATTAACATATTAAAAGAAAAATTAAGAAGTAAAACTGTCATGATTTGCAGATAACATGACAGTATGTATAGAAAACCCTAAAGACACTACCCCAAAACTGTTAGAACTAATAAATGAATTCAGTAAAACTTCAGGATATAAAATCAATATAAAAATATCTGTTGCATTTTGATACACTAATAACTATCAGAAAGAATTTAAGAAAACAATCTCACAACTGCATCAAAAATAATAAAATACTTAGGAGGTGAAAGAGCTATGCACTGAAAACTATGAGACATTGATGAAACAAGTTGAAGAAGACACAAACTACTGGAAAATTTTCTTTGCTCATGGATTGGAAGAATACTGTTTAAATGTCCACACCACCCAAAGCCATCTGCGGATTCAGTGCAATCCCTATCAAACATCCAATGGCATTCTTCACAGAAATAGAATAAACAAACTTAAAATGTGTATGGGATCAGAAAAAGACACTGACTAGCCAAAGCAATAATAAAGATGAACAAAGCTGGAGTCATCACACTTTCTGATTTCAAGTCCTATTACAACACAATGTTAATGAAAAGAGCATGTTATTGGCATAAAAACAGATACCTAGAATAATCAATCAAAATAGAGAACCCCATTAAAAAAATCACACACATAACATCAATTAATTTACAACAAAGTAGCCAAGAATACAAAATGGAGAAAGGACAGTCTCTTCAATAATTAAATGGGACAGCCATGTGCCAAAGAATGAAACTGGATCCCTGTCTTATACCATACACACAAATTAACTCAAAATGGATTAAAAACTTGAGTATAAGACCTGAAACCATAAAAGTCATAGAAGAAAACACAGGTGGTAAGCTCCTTGACATCAGTCTTGGCAATTATATTTTGGTTTGACACCACAAGCAAAGGCAACAAAAGTAAAAAGAAATAAGTAGTATTACCTCAAACTAAAAGGCTTCAGCACAGCAAAGGAAACCATGAACAAAATGAAAAGGCAACCTATTGAATGGGAGAAAATATTTGCAAATTATATATTTGATAAGGGGTTAGTATCCAAAATACATAAAGAACTCATACAATGATACCAAAAAAATCAATCCAATTAAAAAATAGGTAGAGGATCTCAATAGACATTTTTCCAAAGAAGACATACAGCTGGTCAACAGGTATATGGAAAGAGGCTCCATATCACTAATCATCAGGAAAATGCAAATCAAAACCACAGTGAGGGCTTCCCTGGTGGCGCAGTGCTTGAGAGTCTGCCTGACGATGCAGGGGACACGGGTTTGTGCCCCGGTCCGGGAAGATCCCACATGCCGTGGAGCGGCTGTGCCGGTGAGCCATGGCCGCTGAGCCTGTGCGTCCGGAGCCTGTGCTCCGCAACGGGAGAGGCCACAACAGTGAGAGGCCAGCGTACCCCGCCCCCACCAAAAAAAAAACACAATGAGAAGTCACCTCACAATTGTTAGAATGGCTATTATCTAAAAGACAACAAATAACAAGTATTGGCGAGGATGTGGAGAAAAGGGAACCGTCCTCCACTGTCGGTGGGTAGGTACGTTGGTGCAGCCACTATGGAAGATAGTATGGAAGTTCCTCAAAGAATTAAAAATAGAACTCCCATATGATCCAGCAATTCCATGTTTTCTGAGTATTAATCCAAAGAAAGGAAAACACTAATTCTAAAAGATAGACTCACCCCCATGTTTACTGCAGCATTATTTACAATAGCCAAGACATGGAGCAACCTACGTGTCCACTGATGGAACAATGGAAAAGAAAAAGTGATATGTGTGTGTGTATATATATATATATATATATATATATATATATATATATATATATATATATTTCCTTTTTTAAGGAAAAAAGAATAATTTTAAGGATCAGATTAAATTATACTGGATAATGATTGAGGAACAAAAAGATACCCAGGTATGAATTGTACCCAGGTATGCATAGTTCTTTAAATCTTACTAGACTTGCTTGATATTTTCTATGAATAAACTATGAAGTGTTTGAACTGTCATCCTAAAGAGATACATATTGGTCAGAGAAAGTATCAAATGAATGGAAAAATGAGCTGAAACTCAAGTTATCCACCCCTCTGGGAAGCCAGGGTGTTTAATCAAGCAGACCAGTGTCTAGGCACCACCTAGTGGCACATTACTCACATTACAGCAACAGTACTTCAGAGTCATTAATATAGCATGTAGGAGTTCCTGCAAATGCCAATCTCTTTATGATGGAAAGGACTGCATTTTTTCTCTATCCGGCCATGTATCTGCATGATATGCACCTTAAGGCAATAGGAAGTTTTGAAGTCACCTAGTCCATCCATTCATAGCTATGCAGAAAGTATTCAGCATGTTTTTAAATTATGTCTATCTTATATTGCAACGTCTTCAGAATCTTGCTGGCCGAACTCACAGACAAGAGAACAGATATGGTTGCCAAGGGGGAGGGAGGGAGGGATGAATTGGGAGTTTGGGATTAGCAGATGCAAATTATTATATATAGAATGGATAAACAGCAAGGTCCTACTGTAGAGCACAGGGAACAATATTCATTATCCTGGGATAAACCGTAATGGAAAAGAATATGAAAAAGAATGTATATATGTATAACTGAATGACTTTGCTGTACAGCAGAAATAAAAACAACGCTGTAAATCAACTATACTTCAGTAAAATAAATTTTTTTAAAAAGTCTTGCTTGCCAAAAAGAGACTGACCCCTTCAGGGCTAACCAATTCTTGGAACAAAGGGCTCCCTGGGAGCGTCATTTTTATATGCAAACAAACCAATTCTGAATCTATATCCCAAACCACACCCTCTAGCTCTCACATCAAACCGAGATCGCCCCTGCCCTAAATCATCCCAGCGGCCAGGTTCAAGGCAACTGGACACCACTCCTACAGGCCAACCCACCAGAACTGTTAAAACCGGCCAGTCTTAAAGTGTTCGCTCTGCCCTGCCCTTGCTTTGGAAACCCCAGTAAAGGCTCTGGTCCAGGCTCTCCCCTCGTTCCTGCTTTGCCTCCTGACCAAAACCTGCTGCTTTCCCTGAGGCATGGCAGGGCTTGGCGTGGCATGTTCCTTTCTCTTGGGAAAAGTAAGCAACAAGTTATTCTTTTAATGGCAAAAAGAAAAAGAAAAATTAAGATTTCCCTGAGATACTATTTCTCATGCATCACATAGGCAAACATTTCAAAAGTGTGGCAATACCTGAGAAATCTTCAGGAAAAGGCACTGTTATGAGCTGCTGAAGGGCGTGTAGCAATATCTAAAAAGGGTACATAATTGATTTACTCCTTGGCCCGACAATCTTGCTTTTAAGGATGCACCATAAACACAATTTTTATTTGTAGAGGTATATGGCTAAACAAACACAAACAAAGTGTGCACAGTTATTCACTGTATCCTTATGTGTAAATAGTAAAGGTTGGAAAGCATCCAAACTCTCAGTCACAGGAGCTTACAATAGAATCATACGCAGCTATAAAAAGGGATGAGAAAGATGACTAGGAACTAATATGGAATAATTCCAAGAATATAATCAGGGTTAGCAGCACACTGAGAAGAATGAGACTAAGACTTTACTAAGCATTTCTTATTATTCCTTTTGAGAGTGGAAGCAAGTTTTACATGTTCAAAAAAGAAACCTAAATTGTTAAAAACTCAGATTATAAAATCAAATACCAAAGAGGACCCCTAATGGTTTATTAATTTGATACCACGAAGCTATATATTCTGTAGCTTTGAGCACAATTCTTTTCCTACATTATTATAGAGCTAGAGTAAACCAAAATCAACTCTAGAGGAGATTTACGTGTTACCTAGCAGGTTATTTGAATTCTAAATTGTAAAAAGCTTTATTTCTTTGATCATGAACATTAGGTGATATAACACGTTACATGCACACAAAATATAGTTAAATTTTTCCTCAAATATATTCAATTTCAGAATCAGTGCTTCTGAATACCTTTTTGACTATGAGATGTTGTTATCTTTGTTTTGCACATGATGTTGTTGTATGGGTGGTTGCCCACTTAAGGAACAATGAATGAAAACCAAGTCACTAGTTTTGGCAAGGTTATTCTTTTAATTGTTCAGATACATGTTCATGCAGCACGTCAAGAACTAAGACACTTGCTGGGTTAAATAGGTTTCTTAGACATCTAGTCAAAATGAATTTTAACCAGCCGCATTTCTTTTTCATATTCCCTGAGCTCTGAAAAAAAAAATTTTGCTCTCATATGAAGGAAATCTTTCCCCTTTCATGTTTCTTTGAAAAGTTCTGTTATGTTAGTGAAGTTGCTTCCCTTGAGAAATCAGTCTTTTTTATATACTGCGCACATAACTTAATTGAAGTTATAATAATATGAACAGCTATGGCCAAATTTGTATGTAATTAATAGCAATGTTATTATTATTGCCTGGCAAACAGGATTTATGAAAGCAAGCAAGCAAGCAAATATGGAATGGAGTAATTTTGCTTACTTCAGATATTAAAATGTGAAAAAAATGACATTTTGAATTTATGAGTTAGGGTGATTTAGTTTCCAAATTTTGTTTTAATACTCTGGAATACATCACATGGTTGTAAAATATATAAATTATTTCTTCATTAAGTATTATTCATTCATTGAAGGTTTGAAGAATTGCTTAGTCAATAACAATTACTGTATATACTCTTAAAAATTTCAAGATCTTCCCATTCTATTAGACTTCTGGAGGAAGATTATTTTATGCTTAGGAAAAGCCAGTGTCAAAGCTGTGAGGCAGGAGGCCAGTAGCAAATCAGGCAGAGCTGACAATAGCAGAATTGTTCTGATAATTACACATTTTCAGACTGAACAAAAGGAAATTGATTTAAAACTCATAATTTTTGCCAGTGGTAAGGTTTTTCAATTATCTCTAGAGTCATGCTGACTCTAGGGTCTATGTTCTTGGTCACTACCCTCAGTTGTACAGGTGGGAGGTTGTTATCACAGCAGTGTGTTCTCCTCCTTCCCCTTAGATGTCTGACTTTTTCAAAGTTGTCCGGACTTTACTAGGCATATTCAAAATCCAAGTAACTGACATCTCTCCTGTCTACTCTGTGTTGAGAGAAAAATAGTACAACATAGATTGCTGGTGTACACTGACTACATAACCCCTGGGACTGAAATATCATGGACTGTACTCCTGTAGTTTGTGGGTTTTGTTAGATGACGCAGCTGATTTTAAGAATGGGAGATTATCTTGGGTGAATCTGATGTAGTCAGGTTAGCCCTTTACTAGCAGCGAGTTTACTTGGGGGGCTTGCAGAGGAAAAAGAATGATGCTTCCAAAGTAGCCTAGAAGAAAGTAAACATGCATGTTGTGAACTTCCTTTGGGGCCCCCTGGAAAGGAATGTCTAGGAGTCGGGAGTGATCTCTTGGCTGACAACCAACAAGGAAATGGAGACCTCAGCCCTGTAGCCACAAAGAGCTGATTCTTGCAATAGCCATGTGAGCTTGGAAAAGAATCCTGGACTTCTGGAGAAAACTGCAAACCATGTGATACTTTGATTTTACCTTGTGAGGCCCTGAGCAGATTGATGCCCATAATTTTAACCTAAAGAACTATGAAATAATAAATGGATTAAAAAATATTTTAATACAAAAAAGAGCCAGTTAGAACTGAAGTATAAAATAACTGAAATGAAAATCACACTAGAAAGAATTAACAGCAGACTAGGTAATACAAAGAACACATAAGTGATCTGGAAGATAGAACACTGGAAATCACCCAATCAGAACAACAAAAAGAAAAATAAAAGAAATGAGCAGTTTGTGGCCCTCTCAGACAACATCAACTGTTCCAACATTTGCATTATAGGGGTACTGGAAGGAGAAGAGAGAGAAAGAAATGGGTTGAAAATGTATTTGATGATATTATGGCTGAAAAGTTCCCAAAGCTGAAGAAGGAAACAGATTTCCAAGTACAGGAAGCACAGGGAGTCCCAAAACAGATGAACTCAAAGAGACTCACACAAAGATTTATAATTACAAAGGCAAAAGTTAAAGAGAGAATTTTAAAAGCAGCAAGAGAAAAACAAGGAGCCACATACAAGAGAACCCCCATAAGCCTATCAACTGATTTTCCTGCAGAAATTTTGTAAGCCAGAAGGGAGTGGCACGATATATTTAAAGTACTGAAAGGGGAAAACCTACAACCTAGGATTCTCTACCCAGCAAGTTTATCATTCAGAAGTGAAGGAGAAAGAATTTCTCAGGCAAGCAAACACTAAGAGTTCATCAATCCTAAACCTGCTATGAAAGAAATGTTAAAGGGTCTTCTCTAAGTGGGAAAAAAAAAAAGCTACAATAAGAAGAATCTATAGGAAAGGAAAAAACCCACAAGGAAAGTATATAGTAAAGCCTGTGGATCAACCAGTAAAATAAGCTAGTACAAAATTAAAAGAATATTATAAAATAAACTATAATAAACACACAAGGAATAGATATGAAGATGTAAAATATGACATTAAAAACACAAAACATGGGGAATGGGAATAAAATATGTAGGTGTTTGTAGAGTGTGTTTGAAATTAAATGACTATCAGTGTAAAACAAGTAGATATAGTTATAATTCAACATATATGAACCCCATGGTAACCACAAATCAGAAACCTACAAGAGATACACAAAAACTACAGCAGAATGAAAATAAGCATACCACTAAAGAACATCATCAAACCACAAGGGAAAAAGCTAAAAGAAGAAGAAAAAAACAGAGAAGCACTATACAAACAACCAGAAAACAAGTAAAAAGATAGCAATAAATATATACCTATCAATAATCATTTTAACTGTCAATGGGCTAAAAAATACTCCAATCAAAATACATAGAGTGGCTGATTGGATTAAAAAGACTTTGTTGCTACAAGAGACTCACTTCAAAGCTAAAGACACAGACTGAAACCAAGAGGATGGAAAAAAGATATTTCATTCAAAAGGAAACCACAGAAAAGCTGGGGTAGCAATACTTATATCAGACAAAGTAGAATTTGAAACAAAGTAGAATTTAAAACAAAATTGAATTTAAAACAAAGTCTATAACAAAAGACAAAAGATCATTTATATAATTATAAAACAGTCAATATAAGAAGAAGATGTAAGATTGCTTAACATATATGCACCTAATATAGGAGGACCTAAATATATAGAGCAAATATTAACAGACATAATGGGAGAAATTGATGATAAAATAATAGTAGGAGACTTTAACACCCTACTGACACCAATGGACAGATTATCCAGACAGAAAATTTGTAAAGCAACAGTGGCCTTAATGACAAATTAGATGAGTTGTACTTAAATAGATTATCTACAAGACATCCATTGAAAACAGCAGAATACATGTTCTTTTCAAGTGCACATGGAGCTTTCTCCATGACTGATAGCATGCTTGGCCACAAAACAAGTCAACACATTTAAGAGGATAGAAATTATACTGTTTTTCCAACAACATGGTAAAAAACTAGAAATCATTAACAGGAAGATAAATGGGAAAGGCACAAACATGTGGAGACTAAAAAACATACTACTAAAAAAAAGAGTCAATGAAGAAATCAAAGAGTAAATCAGAAAATACCTTGAGACAAGTGAAAATAAAAACACAAGACTCCAAAATCTATGAAATGCAGCAAAAGCAATTCTAAAAGGGAAGTTCATGACAATATAGGCCTACCTCAAGAAACAAGAAAAATCTCAAATAAACAACCTTACTTACCATCTATTAGTAAAGAACAAACAAACCCAAAGTCAGCATAAGGAAGGAAATAATAAAATCAGAGAGGAAATAAATAGAGACAAAGAAATAGAAAAGATCAATGAAATCAAGAGTTGAGTTTTTGAAATGATAAAAAAAGTTATGTGTTTAGCCAGGCCCACCAAGAAAAAAAGAGAGGACCCAAATAAATAAGAAATGAAAGAGGAGAAATAACAACCCATACCACAGAGATACAAAAAAATCATAAGAGAATATTATGAAGTTATATGGCAAGAAATTGGACAACCTAGGAAAAAAAGGATAAATTTCTGGAAACATACAGTCTCCCAATACTGAGGAAGAAATAGATCATATGAACAGACTGATCAATAGTAGTGAAACTGAATTTGTAATCAAAATACTCCCGGCAAACAAAAGTCCAGGACCAGATGGCTTCACAGGAGAATTCTACCAAACATATAAAGAAGACCTAATGCCTGTCCTTTTGAATTATTCCAAAAAATTGAAGAGGAGGGAACATTCCCAAATTTATTCTGTGTGGCCACACCACTACCCCGAGACCAAAACCAAAGACACTGAAAAAAGAAAATTATAGGCCAATATCTCTGATGAATATAGATGTAAAAATCCTCAACAAAATATTAGTAAACTGAATTCGACAACATACAAAAATTATTATATACCATGATCAGGTGGGTTTTATTCCAGGGAAGCAAGGATAGTTCAACATCCACAAACCAATCAACGTGAATTGCCACATTAAAAACAAATGAAGGATAAAAACCATAGGATCATACCAACAGATGTAGAGAAAGCAACTGACAAGATTCAGCATCCATTTATGATAAAAATTCTCAATAAAGCGGGAATGAAAGGAAATATCCAACTTAATAAAGGTCATTTATGACAAACCAATAGCTACCATCATACTCAATGGGGGAAAGCTGAAATCTTTAATTTTTAATAAAAATAATTTTAATTTAAAATTTTATTTTATATATTTTTATATTTATTTTTTATATTTTATTTTAAATTTAATTTAAAATTAAAATAATTTTAATTTTATTAAAAATTTTAAATTATGGTTAAAACCATAATATTATGGTTCATATTATTAAACGGTACACTTTAAAATGGTTCAAGGCTTCCTTGGTGGCGCAGTGGTTGACAGTCCGCCTGCCGATTCAGGAGACACAAGTTCGTGCCCCGGTCCAGGAAGATCCCACATGCCGCGGAGCGGTTGGGCCCGTGAGCCATGGCCACTGGGCCTGTGCGTCTGGGAGCCTGTGCTCCGCAACGGGAGAGGCCACAACGGTGAGAGGCCCGCACACCGCAAAAAAACAAAACAGAACAAAAAATGGTTCAGAAGACAAATTTCATTTTCTGTTTTCAACCATAACTAATCTCCAGAACATGTTAATCTTACAAAACTGGAACTCTATACCCATTAAATAATTGACTCTTCATTTCCACCTCCCTGCAGCCCCTGGCATCCACCATTCTACTTTTTATGTCTATGAATTTGACTACTCCAGATGCCTCATATAATTCCAATCATACAACATTTTTCTGGGACTGACTTATTTCACTCAGCATAATGTTTTCAAGGCTCATCCACGCTGTAGCATGTACCAGATAAGTAATATTTCATTGTGTGCACATACCACATTTTGTTTATCCATTCATCCTTTGATGGGTATTTCTCTTGCTTCAACCTTTTGGCTCTTTTGAGTAGTTCTGCTACGAATATGGGCATTTAGATGATGTTTTAAACTGCTGAACTTGTGGCATTTTGTGACACAGCATGAGAAAACTAATAAACCTGGTTTTACTTTATTTAATGGTGTCAGCATTAATATAACTACATTTATTAATCAAGATACAAAACAGAGTGTGGGAAGTAACCAATGCATATGATAAAATACGACTTGATATGTCATCTAAAGATTGGAGTTACACACTAGTCAAAATAATACATAAGATACTTTTTAAGAGTACTTGCAAATATATTCCACAAACCAATTTTACTATCAAAAAAGAAGCATACATGCTCTAAAACAACTTAAGTGACTAAAGACACACAATTATATTTTGAATGGTACTGAGATGAAAACAAAACGAAACTCTGTATCTATACAGCTACTCACTACTCATCAGAGTAAGAGAAAGGTATATGAAATTAACTGACCCAAATGGTTCACAGAGGCTACATCATTATGCCTGTATTGCTTTAAACAACAGTGTTCTAATTTTCACTTGAATGACAGTTCTTATATTTCTGTTTTAAGTATTAAGCTAAAGAACATAATTAAAATTTTAGTGTGATACATGGATGCTTCCGTCAGCCTTCTACCTGGAGAGTTTTGAAACAGTTGTGACACATACAGCCCAATGTTTTGGTATTTTAACTTGAAATAAAATGTTAAAATATTTCTAACTCAATGAACATTGGAATTATAATTTTATCAGAGGATAACAAACAGGAATTTTTAGTTTTTGATCATTTTAAACAATTCCAAAGTAGTCCTTAAAATTTAGGATATGTAAGCATCCCTTCTTGAATTCATACACATTTGCCTTAACTTATCCCTCGCTTCAGGGATAAGGCTCTAAGGAAAAAACTTCATCTCATTGGCTCTAAGGAAAAAACACTGAAGTAGAAGCAAGGCACAGTAAACAATCTAAAACTGGCGAGCCTTTCTCTCCATTTTAAGTTTCCATACCTGCCCCATTATACTGTCCACCATGTTATGAACTACTCAATGCTAATATTTAATTGCTTGTCTTATCATATCCTCAAGGCTTTGTTTGTATCTTTGCTTTCATGTAGCACATTAATTGCTTTATAGCCTCTACTAGTTATTCCAGGAGAAACTTTGTCCATTTATCAAAGACTAGAAGACAAAGCATTATTTCTGTTTCTGAACTGACAGTCATAGCTTCCCCTCCTCTGAGATGCACTAGCAATCCACACTCTAAAAAAGTTTAATCCTTCCTTCTACAGACATGGCAAGGATCTTGAGTAAATATAGATCCCAAGGAAATTAACCTAAAGATAGAAAAAAAAAGGGCTAATGTAACAAGGAGTTAGGAGAAAGAGTATTTTTGTATTTCACACAGAATTCCTTTTGTGGCTTTCACCTTTTCATGAACTGGCAAGGAATATAAGGGTATGTTGTGAAATAAACAACATACATAGCAAATATAAACATACAAGCTACATACACATTTATCTCAAAAGTGGATTAAAACTGGTTAATGCCGTATGCAAAATACTTGTGTATATGTTTAAGAAAATAAAATATATATGATATTAGCTGCTGAGATGAGTCAGCAGATGTTAGCTCCAAGCAGTCAAGCTGTTTCTGAAATGTCTTTTAGGCATCAACAACAGTTAAACAGACTGCGTAGGAATCTGGTTCCTGGGGAGAGTTTATGGAAATTTTTGCTATCCTGTTGTTTCTGTAAGAATTACACTATGTTTCTTCTCTCTGATGAAAATAAACTGGGAATATTCCACTGAATGTGGTGCATTTTCAGAGGTTCAAAAGCCGAAGTGCAATAATGCTTATTCTGTCACACTGAAATCACAGATGCCACTAAATGATTCTAATTTTCATGGGTAACTTTTGCCTGAAAAAGTTTCTGTGTTAGAGAGACTCTCCGAAGCCTGGGGGTATCGAGGAGAAGAGGGAGGAAAAGTCCCTGCCTTCAAGATGCATGCACACTGGGCAAAAGTCAGCCAACCAGCAAACAAATAGCTAATATAATGCGAGGTGGTGCTGCGTGTACGAAAACGAAACACAGAAGAAAGGCAGCGGAGTATGGAATCATGACGAGAGTGCAAGGGGTAGGAGCTTTCAGACAAGGGGTGGATTTAAGCCTCCATGAATCAAGAGGTGTGGTCCCTGGGAGAATGTTCTGAAGAGATGAAACTGTAAGGTGCCTCCTCAGTGGCCAGGGTGCTCGCCTGAGTGACCAAAGCAGAGTACAGTAGACAAGGGGAGAGACGCAGGTAAGGGTATCGAGTGATGTCTGGACACACAGATCATGGGACGGTATTTGATTTCTTTTCTGGGAATATTTTGGATGGTTCTGCACAGGGAAGATGATAATCTCATTAGCATTTTAAAAGATCCATCTGCCCACCACCTGGAGTACTAACTGTTGGAGGAGAGTAGACTGGAAGCAGGGAACTCTCCTAGGAGGCTTGGCGGTATTTTGGCTAAAATGCTGGGGGCTTCCGCAGCAGGGGCAGCCGTGCAGATTATCTCATACAATCTGGAAGAGCCAGCAGCCTGGCTGATGTATTGATATGGGTTGCAAGAAATAGTGAATTTATCGTTGATGAATAGATTTTTCCCCAAGAACTGGTTGACTTTTAAATTTAAACATGGGAGTTTGGGAAGAGCAGGATCAAGGTTAGGGTGAGAACAAGAGGTTTGTGTCAGACAAGTTCCGTTTGAGATGCTTATCAGGTACCAGTGAGGATGTCAGACAGGTGTTTGGATATAAGAGTGTAGGGTCGGGCTTCCCTGGTGGCGCAGTGGTTGAGAGTCCGCCTGACGATGCAGGGGACACGGGTTCGTGCCCCGGTCTGGGAAGATCCCACATGCCGCGGAGCGGCTGGGCCTGTGAGCCATGGCCGCTGAGCCTGCACGTCCAGAGCCTGTGCTCCACGAGAGAGGTGAGAGGCCCGCATACCGCAAAAAAAAAAAAAAAAAAAAAAGAGTGTAGGGTCACGGGAGAAACACTGCAGTTGATATGATGTTTAATGTAGATGTTTGATGACACGGGCTAGGTGAGATTATTTTGAGAGTGAGGATAGGACAGTAAATGATTATTTTCAAAATTCTGTGTACACATCAAAGTTAAAAACACAAGATACATAGAGATCACTATTATAATTTTGTAAAATGTGTATGAAAAAAAGAAGAAGAAAACAGAAAAATATTGACTTCACACATTTGGACTGTGCAGAGGTCTGGAATTATTATTATTTTTTTGCCACGCCTCCTGGCTTGCGGGATCTTAGTTCCTCAACCAGGGATTGAATCTGGGGTCCCTGGCAGTGACAGCACTGAGTCATGACGACTGGACCACCAGGGAATTCCTGGATTATTTTCCGAAGTTCAAATAATGTGGTCATGCTTAATACCACAGTAAATTGATGAGAGTTTAGTCAAACTACTTATGATATTGCTGCCTCTGTGTCTATTCTGTGTGTCCAAGCAGCCTGCAGGGCCCTTGACCTGGATTTAGCCCCTCCGCCTAGAGAACAGCCCACAGAGTCATACGTAAATGTACGTTCCTGAGATGACTCCCCAATGGCCTTTGGGATAAAGTCTTCCCCCCACTCCCAGGGCCTTCTGTGTGTGTGTCCCTTAGATAAGACCCCACGGAGCTCACCAAAACCCTGCTCTTTTTGGTCTGAACTGACCAATCCGATCTTAGCCTGGGAACCCCAAAGCACTCCGCCCAGGGACCCCAATAAAGGGCCCCAGGTCTGGCCTCTCTCTCTGCCGGCACCTGCCTTAACCTCCCCCGAGGGCCCTGAGTCCTGCTGTGCACCTCATCCTCCAGGACCCGTGAGCAATAAACTTCTCTATTTCAGTTTCCTTGTGCTCACCTCGGACACCCCGGAACTCGACTTAATACATGTTCATCGAACACAGTCCCAACAACTGGTGTCAAATCAGGAGGGATTGAGTCGCCCTTGCAGTTGAGCGCAGAGAACACCTCTGGGCTGCACGTGGCTACTCACCAGCCCTCCCAGGACTGATGGTGACTCTCTCCGGAGGGTCCTCCCCCAACAGCCCTGGCTGCACTGCGTCACCCCACTGGGTGCCACTTGTGCATCCCATCTCAAAGTGCCAGCTCCACAAAAAGCACCCACAGTCCTCGGAACCTTGGGGCATTGCTCATCAGAGCTGATTCAGGTGCCAAGGATGTGTTTTCCAGCTGTTACTACCACTCGCGGGTAAATTCCCCCAGCAGGTCATAGACTTGGGGTGTGTTTCCCCAAAGACTCTGTGGCTGCTGACTCTTTTAGTTGCGGCATGCGAACTCTTAGTCGGAAGTTCCTGCCAACTCTGAGGAGAATTAGCTCGGCTTCTCATAATGTCCCGGGATGTGTTGGTTAATGGTCGGGACACAGAAGTGGCAACCCTCCCTCATGTGAAATACCGGATACAGGTGCCAGCACTGCCCTTGAAGGAGGAGAGAGAGAGAGAGCAACCCCTGCCCTGACCACTGTGCTTGAGGCTGGCCCTGGGACTCTGGGACTCTGAGTCCTAACCAGTACGATCCAGTATCCTCCCTGGAGAAATCAGGCCCCTCCCAAAGTCAAGTGCGGCTGGCTCTGTCTCTGCATACCCCGTTGCCTTCACTCCTCACCCCCCGTGCCAACGGAGAGCTTGGCAGAGGCATAGCATCTGATGGCACAGTATCCAACGGCCCAACACAAATGGCTGTGCCACATAATGTGCCCAAGGAAGTTAGCAGGCTCCTGGCTAAACGTAAACCACCCCCAGTGTAACAACCTCTAAGTCCAGACATTAGAGAACAGACTTACGGTTGTCAAGAGAGAGGGGGTCGGGGGAGGGAAGGATTGGGAGTTTGGGAGTAGCTGATGCAACGTAGTAATATATAGGATGGATGAACAACAAGGTCCTACTGTAGAGCATGGGGAACTATATTCAGTACCCTGTGATAAACCATTAATGGAGAGGAATATGAAAAAGAATTAATCAAAAAAACCCCGAAGGGCACTGCTCAACACCAGCACCACTGTTGCCAAGATGCCGTCTCTGTTTCCAGGATCTAGGGGACCAGCCCCAGTGATCCTGCTGCTACCGTAGCTCCGGTGGAAGCTGAGCCCACCCCACGAGGCCAATGGGACACCCTGCAGGGGGAAGTGGCTGCCTCCCAGTTCAGGGGACGTCCTGAACTGGGGACGTCCCCTTTGGTTCTTGCCAGTGACAGTTGGTAAGGTCAAACCAGGGAGAAAATAAGAGTAGAAACTGAAACTTGAAACTTTATGCATCTCAAGATTCAAAATATTTTATAAGAAAAGTGAACATATCTACAAAACAGACTCACAGACATAGAGAACAGACTTGTGGTTGCCAAGGCGGAAGTGGGGTAGGGGAGGGAAGGACTGAGAGTATGGGACTAGCAGATGCACACTAGTATACACAACAAGGTCCTACTGTAGAGCACAGGGAACTATATTCAATATCCTGTAAAAAACCAGAATGGAAAAGAATATGAAAAAGAATATACATAAACTGTCACTTTGCTGTACAGCAGATAACACAACATTTTGAATGAACTCTACTTCAATAAATTTTTTTTAAAAAGAATTGATGGTGTGAGGTTTGAAGGGCAGGAGTGAAGCCACAGACATAATTCCTGAAGGTCTCCATGAGCAGACACAGTGAGGGGAAGCTGGTGAATTGCTTAGTGTGTTTCCCTTTGTCCTTGCTCTTCTCCCTGCATCCAGCTTTCTTCCTAATTGCGGGCCCTGCCCACCAAAGGCAGCCCTACTGTGAGATGCTTGGACAGACACCCATAATGCTCACGGCTCCACTGACCTCTCCTTGACCTTCCATTTTCCTTCCCCACCTCTGCTACTTGACATGCATGGCTCTGAGTTGTTCACCTGCCTCTGAGGACTGGTTTAGTGTCTCCTTTTCCAACTCTCCACCCCTCCCTACCAAACTTTCACTCCTCTATCTCATCCCACAATTACTCATTAGAGTAAATCCCTTAATCCATAACACTCAGGCTGGCTCTGCTTCCCTGACTCATCCCTGATTTCATCATTCAGTCTGCTGCTTAGGCTTTTACTATTTACTACTCAGTTTTCTTCTTTGGTCCATATTATGTAGCTTTAAGGAATGACATCCATTTTCATACTGTGATAAAAAAGAAAATCTACTAGCATATAATTTGGTAGTATTTTGATTAATATTTTTCAAGATAACTTTCATGGTAAATAAATAAGTTGAAAAATGAATAGTTGAATGATAAATCAGAAATGATTGATATTAAAGTTCATTTAGAAAAGAGTGAAATTCTTTTAAGAATATAGTAGAGGTAAATAAAATATATGATATGACATTAAGTTTTGTTCAACATACCATATAAATCATTACTTGTGTTGTTGGGTGTGCATGTCATTGTGAACTCATACATACGTTTGAAAGTTTAATAAGTTACAAATTTGGTCAGATCAAGACCTTCAGTAGCTACATTTTAGAATCTAATATAGTTAAGACAAGTTTTACGGAAACATGATAACGCAAGCTTGTAATTTAAAATTATTTAGTCATTTCTTAATGACAACTGCTTTCTCAAAACCATAAATATTTCATAATATACAAAGCACTAAACACTTTCTGAAATCATTAAAATTACCATTCACTATAAATTACTTCTAATTAAGATTGAACTAACATTGTCACTAAAAATAACCCCCCCCAAAAAAAAAAGATTTGGTTTGGCTATACTGTGAAAAGAATTGTCAGTGATAACTTCTTTTTTTTCTTTTTCTTTTTTTTTAATTGGAGTATAGTTGCTTTACAATGTTGTGTTAGTTTCTGCTGTACAACGAAGTGAATCAGCTATACGTATACATATATCCCCTCCCTCTTGGGCCTCCCCCACCATCCCACCCACCTAGGTCATCACAGAGCACCAAGCTGTGCTCCCTGTGCTATACAGCAGGTTACCACTAGCTATCTATTTTACACATGGTGTAAAATATGTCAATCCTAATCTCCCAATTCATCCCACCCACCCCTTCCCCCACTGTGTCCACCTGTCCATTCTCTATGTCTGTGTCTCTATTCCTGCCCTGCAAATAGGTTCATCTGTACCATTTTTCTAAATTCCACATATATGCATTAATACATGATATTTGTTTTTCTCTTTCTGACTTACTTCACTCTGTATGACAGACACTTTCTGTGTAGAAAAATTTTGCATTTGACTAGAAAATTGCTGGCTCAAGTTTTTTTATCAATAGTTCTAACCTAGTTTTAAATATTTTCTTCATATTTTTATATTGTTAACAAAATTAAGAAAATAAGAAGATCCCACTGAAAATTTATATTACAGAAATGTAAGTAGAGGAGAGTAATGTCAGCAGGATGGCAGAATAGGAAGTCCCAGACTTGTTTCCCCTGCAGAATACCATTTTACCAGTAATATACAGACAAAAATACCTTTAGGAAAAATCCAGAATCCAGTAAGAAGTTGCAATACCCCAGATAAGCACAAAACTGAGAATAGTCCTATTGAAATGGCTAAGAAGCTCAATTTCACTTTACCCACCTCAGCTCCTACCCCAAGTCAGCACAACTTAATGCTGAGAGAGATTTTCTTTGCTGGCAACTTCTCTCATGGGGAGGGAGGGTAGGGGAAGAGAGAGTGGGACATCCATCCAATGTCCCTGACCTTTTTATGTGCTGTCCAAGGAGCTACTTTCTGTCTCATGACTAAAGAAAATCATGAAACCACAAGGGAAGAAAATAAAAGAAGAAGAGAAGAGCAGGGGGGAACTATAAAACAAAAAAAACTATAAAACCAGAAAACAAGTAGCAAAATGGCAGTAAGTACATAACTATCAATAATTACATTAAATGTCATGGACTAAATGCTCCAATCAAATGACATAGGGTGGCTGATTGCATTAAACAAGACACATCTATATGCTACTACAAGAGATTCACTTTGGAGCCAAAGATACACACAGACAAAGTGAGGGAAGGGAAGAAGGTATTTCATTCAAAGGGAAACCATAAGAAAGCTGGGGTAGCAGTACTCATATCAGACAAAGTAGACTTTGAAACAAAGTCTATAACAAAAGACAAAGAAGAGCATTATATAATGATAAAGGGATCAATATAAGGAGAGGATATAATGTCCTGTAAAATATATGCATCTCATATGGGAGCACTTAAATATATAGAGCATGTATTAACAGACATAATGGGAGAAACTGACAATAATACCATAATAATAGGATACTTTAATACCCCACTTACATCAATGGACAGATCATCAAGGCAGAAAATCAAAAAGGAAACAGTGGCCTTGACTGACACATTAGAAAAGTTGGACTTAATAGATATCTCAGAACATTCCTTCCAAAAATAACAGAATACACATTCTTTTCAAGTGCACATGGAATGTTCTCCAAGATAGATCACATCCTAGACCACAAAACAAGTCTCAACAAATTTAACAGGATAGAAATTATATCAAGTTTTTCATGACCATAATGGTATGAAACTAGAAATCAGTTACAGAATTGAAAATGGGAAAAGCACAAACATGCAGAGATCAAATGACATGCTACAAAAACAAAAAAAAGTCAATGAAGAAATAAAGGATGTAATCAAAAAATACTTTGAGACAAATGAAAATAAATATACACATTCCCAAATCTATGGGACACAGCAAAAGCAGTTCTTAGAGGTAAATTTAGAGCAATACAGACCTACCTCAAGGAACAAGGAAAATCTCAAACAACCTAACCTACCACCTAAAGGAATTAGAAAAAAAATGCACAAATGAAGCCAAAAGTGAGCAGAAGAAAGGAAATAATAAAGGTCAGAGAGAAAATAAAATAGAGACAAAAAATAGAAAAGGTCAATGAAACCAAGAGTTATTTTTATAGGAAGATAAAAATGATAAGCTCAGCCAGCCTAAGTAAGAAACAAAGAGAGAGGACCCAAATAAACAAAATAAGGAATGAAAGAGGAGAAAGAACAACCAATATTACAGATATAGAAAATATCATAAGAGAACACTACAGTTATACGCTATATGCCAAAAAATTGGATAATGTAGAAGAAATGTATAAATTCCTAGAAATATGTTCTATTCTAGGACTGAATCAAGAAGAAATAGATAATCTCAACAGACCAATCATTAGGAGTGTAACTGAATCAGTATCAAAAAATTTTCCAGCAAAAAAAATTTCAGGTTGCTTTTCTACACAGTAATAATGAACTCTCAAAAAGAGAAATCAAGAAAATAATCCCATTTACAATTGTATCAAAAAGAAAGAAAAAATTTAGTAATAACCTTAACCAAGGAGATGAAAGAGCTATACTCTGAAAACTATAAAACACTGATGAAGGAAATAGAAGATGATACAAAGAAATGAAAAGATATCCTGTGTTCATGTATTGGAAGATTTAATACTGTGAAAATGTCTATATTACCCATTGTAATCTACAGATTTAATGCAATCCCTATCACAATACCTGTAACATTTTTCACATAACTGGAACAAATAATTCTAAAATTTATATAGACCTAGAAAAGACCCTAATAGTCAAAGCAATCTTGAGAAAAAAACAACAAAGCTGGAGGAATCACAATCCCTGACTTCAGACTATGCTACAAAACTCTAGTAATCAGAACAGTATGGTACTGGCACAATAACAGACACTTAGAGGGAATTCCCAGGTGGTCCAGTGGTTAAGACTTGACACTTTCACTGCCATGGGCCCGGGTTTGATCCTAGGTTGGGGAACTAAGATGCCACAAGCCATGTGCATGGTCAAAAAAAAAAAAAAAGAATTAAAAATAAGACACTTAGAGCAATGAAACAAAATAGACACATGAGAAATAAACATGAACATATGGTTAATTAATCTACAACAAAGGATGCAAAAATATAAAATGGAGAAGAACAGTCTATTCAATAAGCGGTGTTGGGAAAACAGGACAGCTACATGTAAAAGAATGAAATTACAACATTTTCTTACACCATATACAAAAATAAACTCAAAATAGATTAAAGACCTACATATAATATCTGAAACCATAAAACTCCTAAAAGAGAACATAGGAAGAACACTCTTTGACATAAGTTGGTGATTTTTTTTGGATAAGCACCTTCAGACAAAGAAAACAAAAACAAGAATAATCAAATAGGATATACTTAAACTTATAAGCTTTCATACAGCAAAGGAAACCAAACAGCAAAGGACAAAACAAAAAGACAACCAACTGAATGGGGAAACTATTTGCAAATGATGTGACCGATAAGGGGTTAATATCCAAAATATATAAACAGCTCATACAACTCAACATCAGAAAACAAACAACCTGATTAAAAAATGAGAAGACCTAAATGGACATTTTTCCAAAGAAAACATACAGATGACCAACAGGCACATGAAAAGATGCTCAACATCACAAATCATTGGGGAAATGCAGGTCAAAACCACAATGAGATATCACCTCCCACCTGTCAGAATAGCTATCATCAAAATGTTTACAAATAACAAATATTGGCAATGGCAAAGGTGTGGAAAATGTAAAGCGGGGCAGCCATTATGGAAAACAGCATGGAAGCTCCTCAAAAAAGTAAAATGATAACTACCATATAATCCAGCAATTCCACTCCTGGGTATATATCCAAAGAAAACAAAAACACCTATTCAAAAAGATATATGCACCCCAATGTTCATAGAAGCATTATTTACAACAGCCAAGATATGGAAGCAACCTAAGTGTCCATCAACAAATGAATGGATAAGGAAGATATGTCATATATAAATATATGAATCAGAATGTTACTCAGCCATAATAAGAATGACATTTTGTCATTTGTAACAACATGAATGGACTTGGAGGGTATTATATTTAGAGCAATAAGTCAGAAAGAGAAAGACAAATACTGTATGTTATCACTTATATGTAGAATCTAAAATAAAACAAACTAGTGAATATAACAAAACTGAAACAGACTCACAAATATAGAGAACAAATTAGTGATTACCAGTGGGAAGAGGCAAGAGGAGAGGGACAATATACTGGTAGGGGAATAAGAGGTACAAACTACTAGGTATAAAATGAATAAAATACAAGGACATATTGTACAGCATAGGGATATAGCCAACATTTTATAATAACTTGAATACAATCTATAAAAATATTGAATCCCTATATTTTACAGCCTATAAAAATATTGAATCCCTATATTGCAAGCCTGAAACTAATATTATATTGTAAATCAACTACGCTTTTATAAAAAATGAAAGAAAACATAAAACAACCTATAAAAATATTGAATCCCTATACTGCAAGCCTGAAACTAATTTTATATTGTAAATCAACTATGCTTTTATAAAAAATGAAAGAAAACATAAAACTCACTGGTAAATGTAAATTTATAAACAAAATACTGTTATAGTGTACTATGCTGGTGTAAGTCACTTTTTAGTGATTTAAGACAAAAGTATCAATTATAACTATAAGTAGAAAATATGTTAACAGTATATCATATTATAAAGATTTAAATTGTGACATCAACAACAAATTGATGTGAGGAGAGAAATAAAAGTGTAGTTTTTGTATGTGACTGAAATTAGTTTGTTACCAGCATATAATAGACTGTTATTATTACAAGATGTTTTATGTAAGCCTTATAGTATCCACAAAGAAAATACCTACAGAAATTTACACATAGAAAAAAGAGAAAGGAATTGAGGTCTATCAATAAAAATAATAATGAAACACAAGGAAAAGGGAGAAAGAATGGAAAAGAACAAAAGAACTACAAGACAGGCGAAGAACAATGAACAGAATGTCAGTAGTAAGCTCTCACATATTAATATTTACTTTTAAATTAAGTGGATTAAACACCCCAGTCAAAAGACAGAGGTTGAATGAATATATATAAAAAAAGCCAAACTATATGCTATCCATAAGAGACTCCCTTTAGATTTAAAAACCCAGATAGGATGAAGTAAAGGAATGGAAAAAGATATCTCATGCAAATGGTAACCAAAAGAGAGCAGAGGTGCCATCTTTTTATCAGACAGAAATAGACTTTAAGTCCAAAACCGCCACAGAAGGCAAAGAAGATCATTATATAATGATAAAAAGGTCAATTCATCAGGAAGATAAAACAGTTATAAATATATATGCACCCATCATCAGAGCACCTAAATAAGTAAAGAAAACACTGGCTGAACTGAAGGGAAAAATAGAAATACAATAATAGTAAGAGGCTTCAATACCCTACTTTCCATAAAGGATAGATTATCCAGAGAGAAAATCAATAAGGAAACAGTGGACTCGAACAACACTATAGACCAGAGAGACCTAACAGACATATACAGAACATTCTTATCACCAGCAACAGAAGACAGCATTCTTCTCCATTGCACATGGAATATTCTCACAACACATGTTAGGTTACAAAACAAGTCCTAACTAATTTAAGAATATTGAAACCATACCATGTGTATTTTCTGACCACAATGAAATGAAACTAGAAATAAGTAACAGAAGAAAAACTGAAAAATTCACAAGTATATGGAAGTTAAAAAACATACTTGAACAGCCAATGCATCACAGCAATATCAGAAAGTACCTTGAGATCAATGAAAAGGAAAACACAACATACCAAAACTTATGGAATGCTGAAAAAGCAGTACTAAGAGGGAAGATTATAGCAATAAACACTTACATTAAAGATCTCAAGTACTTTCTCAAAATCTCCTGATACTTTTAGCAACTAGAAAAAGAATAAACTAAGGCTAGAGTTTGCAGGAGAAAGGAAATAAAAATGAGAGCAGAAATAATAAAATAGAAAAACAATAGACTAAAAATCAATGAACCTATGAGTTGCTTTTTTTTTGAAAATATAAACATATTTTCAAATCCTAGACTAACAAAAAAGGGAAGACTCAAATAAAATCAGAAATGAGAGAAGAGACATTACAAATGATGCCACATATAGTGTCTAAAGAGACAACTATGGACAATTTTACCCCAATAAACTGAATAACCTAGAAGAAATGGATACATTTCTAGGACCATACAACCTACTAAGACCAAATCACGAAGAAATTGAAAATCTAAACAGATCTTAGATAATAATCACAAACTTCCCAACAAGGAAAGCCCAGGAGTTTAATGGTAAATTCTACTAAACTTCTAAAGAAGAATTAAAGTTAATTCTTCCTCACTCTAAAAAAAATTGGAAAAGAAGGAACACTTCCAAACTCATTTTATGAGGTCAGCAGTAACTAGATAGCAAAGCCAAAGATACTATAAGAAAAAATAAACAAACAAACAAACCCTTACAAATCAGTATCTCTGATGATCACAGAGGCAGATATCCCCAATAAAATATTGGCAAACCAAATTCAACAGCACACTTGAAGGATTGTACTGGGATTTATCCCAATGGTTCAGCATGACATTAATTAATGTGTTAATGACATTAAAAGAATAAAGATAAAAATCACATGATTTTCTCAATACACGCAGAAAAAAGCATTTTACAAAATTCAACAACCTTTCATTATAAAAACTCTTAAACTAGTTAAAGAAGGAATGTGTCTCAAAATAATAAAGGCCATATATGATAAACCCACAAGTAAAATCACACTTAACAGTGAAAAACTGAAAGCATTTCCTCTAAGATTAAGAACAGAGAAAGGATGCCCACTCTTGACACTTCTGTTCAACATAACACTGGAAGTCCTAGCCAGATAAATTAGGCAAGAAAAAGAAATTTTAAAAAATAAATAGCATTCAAATTGGAAAGGAAGAAGTAAAATTACCTGTTTGCAGATAACGTAATCATATATGTAGACAACCCTAGAGTTTCTGTCAAAAAAATAGAACTAATAAATTCAGTAAAGTTGCAGAATATAAGATCAACAAACAAAAAATCAGTTTTATTTCTATACATTAACAACAAACTATTCAAAAAGGAGACTAAGAAAACAATTTCATTTATAATGACATCAAAAATAATAAAATACTTAGGGTTAAACTTAACCAAGGAGGTGAAAGATCAGTACACTGAAAACTACAAAATATTGATGAGTGAAAAAAAAGGAGAGACAAATTTAATGGGAAACCATCCTGTGTTAAGGAATTGGAAGGGTTAATATTATTAAACTGTCTACACTAATCAAAACAATCTACAAATTAAGTGTAATCCCTGTGAAAATTCCAATGGCTCTTTATTTTACATAAATTTTAAAAACTGTAAAATTCATATGGAACCACATTAGACCCCAAGTAACCTAAGCAATCTTGAGCACAAGGCTGGAGGCATCACACTTCTTGATTTCAAAATGTTTTACAAAGCAACAGTAATTAAAACAGTATAATACTTGCTAAAAACAGACATACAGACTGATGGAATAGAATAGGGAGTCTTTAGAAACATTTTAAAATATGTATATTTCTCTACCATTATTTTGAAATAAATATATTGATGAAATAAAATCAAGTTCTTTTTAAATATACTGAAGAGGGCTTCCCTGGTTGCACAGTGGTTGAGAGTCCACCTGCCGATGCAGGGGACACGGGTTCGTGCCCTGGTCCGGGAAGATCCCACGTGCCGCGGAGCGGCTGGGCCCGTGAGCCATGGCCACTGAGCTTGCGTGCCCAGAGCCTGTGCTCCGCAACGGGAGAGGCCACAACAGTGAGAGGCCCGCGTACCGTAAAAAAAAAAAAATATATATATATATATATATACACTAAAGAAAAATATCGCCATACTTTTGTGTGCGTGTGTGTGTGTGCGTGCGCATGTGTGTGTGTGTTCATGTGTATGAGTGCATTTAACTGCTTGGCTTCTGTTGGACAAGATTTAACCCAAAGTAATCTTGAGGAAATTAATGGCAAACTTCTTTTTTAAAAACTCAGAACATATCAAAGAGTGGACTATTTCCTTTTAAAGTAATTTTATAGTGTGATGTAGTTTTATTTTAAAGTTACTGAAATACAATTTTTAAAGCAAAAGATAAACATTGTTAAAATTCTAGTGAAGGAACAGTGCAAAAGGTTTACAAAAAAGATAACACACAGGGCTTCCCTGGTGGTGCAGTGGTTATGAATCCACCTGCCAATGCACGGGACATGGGTGTTCAAGCCCTGGTCTGAGAAGATCCCACATGCCGCAGAGCAACTAAGCCCGTGTGCCACAACTACTGAGCATGCGCTCTAGAGCCTACGAGCCACAGCTGCTGAGCCTGTGTGCCACAACTACTAAAGCCTGTGCCTAGAGCCCGTGCTCTGCAAAAAGAGAAGCCACAACAATGAGAAGCCTGCGCACTGCAACTAGAGAAAGCCCATGCGCAGCAACGAAGACCCAATGCAGCCAAAAATAAACAAATAAATAATTTTTTTAAAAAAAGATAACACACAAATTTAAAGTAATTGGAAGAACATGTAAGTATGTTACTTTAAGTTTTTCCCTTATGGTATTCACAACCACATCATATGTAGTAAACATTTCACATTATTTGGTACTCATATAATTCAGAGACATAGCTAAGGTTGCATTTCAGGGACATCACAAAAAGAAAGTAATACAATGGAAGATGGAATCTACTCCAAAAGACCTGCAAAAAGTGAAAAGCTGTAATTATAAAGACTGAAACTTTTAACCAGACTGCAACTTTTATTTTTCTTAGAAAGCAGTTGGTTTAATCAGCTTAAGCTACCATAACAAAATACCGCAGACTGGGTGACTTAAACAACAGAAATTTCTTTTCTAAGGGTTCTCAAGGCTGAAGTCCAAGATCAAGGTGTCAGCATGGTCAGGTTTGGTGCGAACTCTCTACCTGGCTTCCAGATGGCCACCTTTTCACTGTGTCCTCACATGGCAAAGAGCAAGATTGAGTCCTCAGGTATTTCTTCTTATAAAGGCACTAATTCCATCATGAGGGTCCTATCTTCATGTCCTCATCTAAACCTAATTATCTCCCTAAGGCCTCATCTCCAAATATCATCACACTGGGGGTTAGGACTTCATTATATGCGTTTTGGAGGACATAATTCAGTCCACAGAATCAGTCAGCACTTTTGCAAGTGTGTGTAGTTGTTAAAACCTGGTTTGCACGTCTGGTTTGACAAACCACACTGTCAATGAGTATCTTAAATCTCACCTTTCCATATTTTAAATAAAAGCAATATCTCAAATCTGCTGTGAGATGTAGGTTACTGTTGACTTACTGAAAGCTATTTGACACTGAGTGGATAAATTATGCTTACATAAAAAGTGTCAATCACTTAAATCTTAATTTATGATCCCTTTGAGATATTATATAATCTCAAAATTGCAAATACCTCATAACACGGAATCAATTTAAATATCCATTTAAAAAGAGTTTTAAGTTTTATTTAGCATATCCAGTTTGATATATAAAGGAAATTCTGCTTTAGAAAGTAGTTGTCAAATCCCTATTTTTTTAAGCTGAGACAGTTGAAGAATGTTGTTGATTGCTCAGTGTTGATCTGTTGATTTTGCAAAAACACCTAAAGGTAAGTAAATGAGCATTGCTTGCAAATTAGTTTACTATCTGTCTGATGATAAAGGCAACTGTTTTGTATTTCTCAGTAGAGAGGGTACTTCTAGATTTTCTGGTAGAAAAATTTTACTTTCTGACTTCAGACATTGCCTGATTTCTTGAGCTCTGTATTACTATTGCAGGATTAAAATTGTGGTCATCAGACTGTTTTAGTTCTACTCTAAACTGTTAGAATCTTAAGATAAGAGAAATTTAAGCAACCTCAGTTACATATTTTGTCTGCTCAGTATGGAATGACTTTTTCTGCTACGCTTGCCCTTGTGCACTCAAACTTAACGATTAAGAGCATGGTCTCTGTCTGCAAACACACTGCACATGTACAAAAAACCCCGATGTCTCCACTAGGTCTGATTTACAGCAAGTTGCTAATCTCTCTCCGTCTCAGTTTCCTTATCCATAAAACAGGGATAATGACTGAGCCTACAATATGGGACTGTTAGAAAGAGTAACTGATTTTATATTTGAAAGTGCTTAGCATAGTACCTATACCACAGTAAAAATTATGTATTTCTTAAGTAAATAACTGGCATTTTGCCCCAGTCCATGTTGTTTAATCTCATATTGGGTCTGCCTGGTTCCTCAGAACATTTGAGGACTGCTTTTCACTTCAATAGATCAAAACTCTTAAATACTATTACAAAACAAACTAAACTACTTTAGAAGAAGAATTTTAAAAACTCAGAAATAAGATGAGAGAACTGAGAAAGAATTATAAATAAGAGAAAAAAACTAGAAATTGAGGTTAAATTAAGGACTATACAAGTGAATAGACATAATACATAATGCTTTAAGATAAATAGAATACAGAGGAAATTTTAAAAATTCAAAGTGATAAAAACAATGAGAAAAAGGTCTATTACTGGAAACAAAAAAAGAAGAGCCATCATATACATAATAGAATTCTTTAAAAAGTAAGAAAAAGGGGGGCTTCCCTGGTGGCGCAGTGGTTGAGAGTCCGCCTGCCGATGCAGGGGATGCAGGTTCGTGCCCCGGTCCGGGAAGATCCCACATGCCGCGGAGCGGCTGGGCCCGTGAGCCATGGACGCTGAGCCTGCACGTCCGGAGCCTGTGCTCCGCAACGGGAGAGGCCACGACAGTGAGAGGCCTGCGTACCGCAAAATAAATAAATAAATAAATAAATAAAATTTTTTAAAAAAGGGAAAAGAACAAATTTTAAATTATAATTCAAGAAAAATTTCAAGCATACAGGAAATTAAAAAAAAACTGTGTCTTCTAGGACTCCACCATGTATTTGGAAATATTAAGCCAGAATGATGACCATCAAAGCATACTGCAGTACCATTACTTAGCTTAAAAATATATAAAAATATAATCCCTTTCTATAGGCAAATAAGGCACATGCCTTAAAAGACAAAAAGAAAACTGGAATCCTATCAGACTTTTAGACAATATCACTTCATGCCAGAGAAATTGAAGTTTGAGAAAATAAAATGTGAGCCAAGAATTTTATGTCTAGGAAAAACTGTTTTTAAGTATAAAGGGCATAGGAAGACTGTTTTTGACATGAAAGAACTTAGGAAAAGAGTTTCTATGAATCTCCCGGAGAATGAACTTCGTGCAACCAAAAGAATAGAATGACATTAACAGAAAGTGGACCTTAAATATATAGTTATTACTAAAATAAGATAAAGAGAGGGTAAAGGGAGAGAGTACAGAATTGGTTACATTCTCTGACAATGCAGATCTAGTACCACCCTTAAAGTGTGAGGTGAGACTGGGGTTCAAATATACACAAAATTTGCCTGTTTTCAGTAATCATAATGGATTGCGGTGGTATAAGTATTATTACTCTTTTTTCAAATCAAATCATTATGTTCCACACCTTAAATTTACACAATGTTTTATGTCAATAAATTGGAAAAAGTATTATTTTTCTGAAATTAATGTGGGTAATGTGGGTTACAGCAAATGAGTGATTATGAGATATTCTAAATTTTCCATTCCCTGTATTAGTGAGAATCAGGGTCATTGAGGAAGAGAGGAGACAACATGTAATACACATATACGTATATGGTTGTGTTAAAAAATTATGTAGTATTTATTTATTTATTTATCTGCTGCTCCAATACAGCATGTGGGATCGTAGTTCCCTGACCAGGGATCGAATCCGTGCTCTGTCAGTGGAAGTGCATCGTCCTAACCACTGGACCGCTAGGGAATTCCAAAAATTATGTAGTTTTAAATTTGAATTGGGAAAATCAATCTGAATTCACATGGTACATTATCTTTTAAAATATATAGATTTTCTAGTTCTCTCCATTGCAAAAGCCTAGAAACATCCTTAGGCCCAAATTAACTGTATATTGGCTAAACAAACATGGTGAGAATAGACATCTTCTTATATAAGTATTCCAGCTAATCAATGACAACAAATGATAGAATATTCTCATTGTACAGCCCCCAGTGAATTAATGGGTCTAAGTACTGAACATCAACGGTTGCTAGCACGTGCCTCCTGATGGGAGAACTCAGTTCCACCTCTGCTTTCACCAAAGGCATCACAAATCCCAGTCAACTCAGCCTCTGCACCCAGTGACAAACTGTAGAGTATACAGATGGTGGAGAATCGTGTTGAACTGCATTGTGATCAGGCAATCAACACACACACACACACACACCACACACACATGCACACTTGAGGAAAATCTACAGGTGAGATAGCATCGACGATTCTTCAGCATATGAATTACAAGTAGAGATATAAACTGATGCTTTAGAGACTCACAATATAGAGAACAAACTAGTGGTTCCCAGTGGGGAGAGGGAAGTAGGAGGGGCAAGATAGAGGCCGAGGGAAAAGGGTTATTATGGGATTATATGAAATCATGTGTGTGAAACGGTTGAAAATTGTAAAGTCCTATAGAATTTAAAGAATCTTTTATTCAGTAAAAAATAAATTGATGCTTTAAAGATATGACTTTAACAGGCAAGATTACATCATATTGTCACATGTGTATGGTAAAATCATAAAGGCATGCAAGGAAGCTAAAAATCAGGATGGTGATTACTTTTGCAAGATGAAAAAGAGGCATGATTAGGATGAAGTTTCTGGGGAGTTTGACAAAGTTCTTTTCTTGACCAGAGTGGTGATTAAGAGTGTTTGTTCTATAATAATTTAGTAAGTTATATATATATATATATAATTAAACACATTAAAAGTAAAATATATCTTAAATAGGTATGGGGAAAAATATCCATTAATTAGGTGATAGATGAAGGAATATGTTTTCTCCAGCATGATTTTAGAGTATAATTCTTAGATTTGTACATTTTTATATTTTCTCTATGTACAATTATATCATAAAATACCTTACACTTAATTAAATGAAAATAGGATCCAGTTTTGTTTTTTTTTTTTGCGGTACGCGGGCCTCTCACTGCTGTGGCCTCTCCCGTTGCGCAGGCTCAGCGGCCATGGCTCACGGGCCCAGCTGCTCCGTGGCATGTGGGATCTTCCCGGACCGGGGCACGAACCCGTGTTCCCTGCATTGATAGGCGGACTCTCAACCTCTGTGCCACCAGGGAAGCCCAGGATCTAGTTTTTAAATATGTATATTTGTTTAAAACGAATAAAGTATATTACACTTTGCAAACAGTAGAAGAAATAAAATTCCAGTTCACTTGTTAATGCAAAATGACAAGTGAAAGAAACAATAAGGACTTTTGAGTTTTGACATCATTGGTCATATATGATAGAATTTTTAATGATTTAAGAAATGAAAATCAAAAGAAATCATGAAAAATGATGCATCTGATCACAAGGGCAAGCCAAATATTTATCTACTAGGACAAATTCAAAGGATGAGAAAGTTTATTTATTTTTAATTCTGGAGGCTGACGTTGGTATGATTCCAGAAAGCTGTTAGGAAGTAATATCTCAGTAGGAGGAGTTAAGAATTGTCTTGTGAATGTTATTGCATATGATGAAGTTAAATGGATCAGTGTATCAAAATGTTATTTCTGAGACTATTCTCTATCATGTCACAGTGTGCAATTAATGAATTGTAATTAAGTATCTGTAGGGTAAAATTTTCATACTAAGTAAAACAGTTAAACAGAAAGTTAAAAATAGCACTTCCATGTTATTTATTGGAGACCCTACAGAAATGTGAAATTAACATGACATTAGCAATCTCATGGAGATGACTCTGTACCCCCCAAAATTGTACTCTGCCTGCTATCATGTGGGGTTATTTCTGGAGGTGACTACATTTTGGGGTCCTTCTGCACAACACAGCTGGGTGTGGCCATGTTATAGTAAATATTATTATTATTATATATAATATATATAATTATATTGTATATTATATATTATTATTATTCTATGAATAAATATATAATAAATATCTATTCATAGAATATAATTTAAAGAATTGTGGCTGATTTTCTGTTTAGGACTTCTAAAAAGTGGGTTTGACACGTCCATTTATCTTTTTCCTTCTGCCACTGAATGGAGGGAATTGTTAAGGTCCCACAGTCATGGCTGACAGAGCCATAAAATGGAAGAGTTAGGTTTCTGAATCACCAAGTGCACTAAGCTGCCTCCTAACAGTGAATTCACGTGGGACCTTAAATGAAAGAGAAATAAAGTTACATTGTATCCAACCACTGAAACTCAGAAGGGTTCTTGATCAGGGGGCCAGTGTTTTCCTCATTAATACAAAGTCTGACAGCTTTCAGTCAACAACTGGTTATTATACTTGGGCATATACTTAACATTCCTAAAAAGCATATTCTCATCTATGGAATGAAGATAAAAACAGTACTTTCTGTGTAAAATTGTTTGAAATGTAGAGATATACATAAAGCATTGTTACAGTTCTTGCTATGCAAGTGGCTCTCAGAAAATGACATTATTAACATTATCTTATAAAGCAAGCCAATATTCCCATAATTCCTTATTTCTTAATTTTCTGGTGATCTCTTTATTGAAAAAAATCATAAAATTTTACAAAGAGGATAGTTATTTTTATAAAGGACATTGGATTTAGACATTGCATGACTCGTCTCCTTTAAGAAATAGTAAACTCACAATCATGCCTTTATATTGTTCTTTCGTGTCCCCTAAAACCCCTAACACAATACCTGACACACAATCATGAAACAAAATAGGAAGCATATATTAGTAACATTATCTGATAGTCATCTATCTACCTAACATAGCATGAGTAAATGTTAGGAATTTGACCTAACAATCCAAATTAACATGTGTTGAAACTCAAATGGTTTCTGTCACTATGTATCCCAACCACTTAATTTGCATGTGAATTATTCTCAGAAAGTTTTCAATGCTACCGTATTTTAAGAACTATTTCCAATTATTTTCTCCATTCATCTTGAAAAAAAGGTGAAATTCAAATTAAGACCACAGCATTCTCATCTCCAAATAGAACAATTTTGACCTTGTTTGACAGAGACATCTTTCTGTTGTAAATCTTTAAGAGTTTGGTAGCACAGATCTCCCTAGACACTGTTCATTCTCAGAGCACTTCATCACCAGCATATACATATATAATCAAGAATCAGACTAAGTCAGATACTCTTGCATTTCTATTTTTTCTTCCTTTTAATAAGCATTCAATTTACTTCCAAGATGATTCTCCTTCACTTACCAAAATAGCTCATTTTACAGCAGAGATTCCCAGCCTTTATATCCCAGAGCTCATCTATGCATGTGATGAGTCATATTAGGGTATGAATTGGGGAGATACAGAGGTAAGGAGAAGGAAGAGAGACCATGATATTATTACACTTTAAGACCTGCCATATAACGCTGGAGTAATGAAACATTTTATAGCTCTCATGAAGGTTTTTTTAAAGAATACTTTTGAAAAGGAAACTATTAAAAAGCTCTTGAACTATGTTAGCATGATTCAAAATACACTTTGGAGAAAAACTTTCATTTAGCAGTAAAAGATTTAGGACATTAAAATCGATTATACTATTTCAATTATATTTTGAATTCAACCTCAAAACTTTTACAATGATCATATACAGTATTAACTTGTGGTCAAGAAGTTTTGACAGTTGAGTGAGTGCTGATACTTCCAATTTTTAATTGTTCGACATGGAATTAGAAAGATAACTAACTAAGCCTATTAATAAAGACAGGAGAGTCAAATGATATGTCACTAGGATTTGTCAGGAATACACCAAAATTTAAAGGCCAGTGTTGAGGGATTAAAATATAATGTCAGAGACTACTTAAAACTTTCAGAAACAAATTATGTAAGTGAACAGCAAGGGGTTTACTATTGAGACCAACCTGTCTCTTATGGAGGGCACAGAGGACATTCCCTTCACTGGTGAGGGTACCAGAAAATCTCTGGGAAATCAGTGATGAGTGTCCTAAAAAAGGCTGAGAGTGGTGACTGTAGATGCTCCAAGGAATGGGGCTCTCTAGACTTACTTGAGATATTTGTAATTGGCAATTGTTTAGGCCAGGAGACAAAGCTTAAAATTCAGGGTCAGCAAGTCTGGAGGACAAATCATGCGGCCTTGAACTTCAGAGATCTCTGAAGATGCCAAAGAGGGTACAGTTCTAAGATAAAGATAAATAGTAAGCTAGTGTTGATTGATTTGCAACATAATATTGATAATTAACAATAACAAAGTGTGCAGAAGTCTCACATCAAACCGCAACAGAAAATCTAAGTCTGGAGTAACATCATCAAGATGGTGACGTAGGAGGCCCCTGACTTCAATCTCACTCACAAGAAAGCTGGCTAGCAACCATTCATAGACAAGACGCCACTGTGAAACCCTAGAACTCAGAGGTGAGGCTGAAGAATTTCCCTGGACCACAGAGACCTTAAGAATCTTATTAAGGCTGAGAGAAATGGCTACATTCTGACTGCACTGCTCCTCCCTCAGACTAACACAGTCTACACCAAAAAAGAACCCCTGGGTCTACAGTTTCCCCAGTGGGAAAAATAAAGCTCACACCCTCTCCAACACTTGTTATTAGTTGCCTTTTTGATAAGAGCCATTCTGACAGGTGTGAGGTGACAGCTCATTGTGGTTTTGATTTGCAATTCTCTGATGATTAGTGATGTTGAGCATCTTTTCATGTACCTGTTGGCCTTCTGTATGTCTTTGGGAAAATGTCTCTTCAGATTCTCCACCCGTTTTTAATCAGGTTGTTTGTTTTTGTTGTTGAGTCATATGAGTTCTTTATATATTTTGGATATTAACCCATGTTCATCATGGAATTATTTACAAGTGCCAAGGTAAGGAATCAACCTAAGGCGCATCGATAGATGAATGGATAAAAGAGACGTGATATATATGTACAATGGACTACCACTCAGCCAGAAGAAATGGTGAAATCTTGCCATTTGTGACAACATGGATGGACCTTGAGGGTATTATGCAAATGAAATAAGTCAGATGGAGAAAGACAAATACCACATGACTTCATTCCTATGTGGAATATAAAAAACTAATAAACAAACAAAAACAAAATAAATGAAAACAAAAACACATAGATACAGAGAACAGAGTAGTGGTTACCAGAGGGGAAGGGGCAGGGAAGAGGGCAAAATAAGTAAACTGTGTGGTGATGGATGGAAAATACATTTTTGGTAGTGAGGACATTGTAGGGTATACAGGAGTAGAAATATAATGCTGTACACATGAAACATGTTATAAATCAATGTTACTTCCATTAAGAATTAAAAAAGAAAGCCCAAGGTGGGCATTCAGCCCCCCAGCATTGTGTGTTGGGGGTCACTTCCCAGGAGGCCCGTCTGGTCTCAACTTACGGGGGTGGTGTGGGAAAATCTGTAGGGCTTGACTACTGGAGATCAGACTGTGACAGAGATGTGGGGAGGGGATTACGCAACCAGAGTTTGGATCTTGGCAGACTGGGTTCCTACTCACAGTGGCACCCGAGTGGAAATCTCAGCCAGTGAATCTGCCCACCTGCAGAGCCAACATGTTGGCTCCGGCTGACCAGGGAGCTTTGTGTATAGTTCTGCCTCATTTTGGACTTCAAATGCTAAGTCTAGTGGCCTCGGAGGCTGTGCTGCCACCTTGTCCAGCAGAGAAACTAATTCACAGCCCAGCCTACTGCTGAGTGTATCCTCCTGGCCACCCCATTCCAGGAAGCCTGGCCAGAGCACCTGACAAGCTGCATAGACCAGCAGCTCTCAAGCTGAGAGCCCGGCCAGTGGCTTTGCCTGGCGGAAGAGCCAGCATGGTGGCCTGTCTTGCCAGGTGACTTGGTTCTCAGTTCTGCCTGATTTAAGGCACCAAAGAATGAACCTTTATAGCCTTGGGGCCTGTTCTGCTGTCTTGCCTGAGCAGGGAAGTTAATTCATAGCCCTGCCCATGCAGAGTGCCACCCCCACCCCATCTGACCAAGAAACCTGGCCAGAACACCTAGGAAGCTATATAGCCCACCAGCACTTGAGCTGATTGCCCAACCCATGGCCCTGCCCATCTGCAGAGCCAAGCCAGTGGCTCTTTCTGTCCAGAGAGCTTGGTGTACAATTCTGCCTGATTCAACATTCCTAAATAACAAGCCTTGCCAGTCTTGGAGCTTGTTCTGCAGCCCTGCCCAGGCAAGGAAGCTAATTTGTAGCCCTGCCTAAATAGGAAACCTACTCAGAGCACCCAGGAAGCTGCATAGCCCATCCTACAGCCTCGCTTACACTGGCATTTGAGCCAAGAACCAGACAGAGGCTCTACCCGTCTGCAGAGTAAAGCCGGTCACCCCTTCTGACTAGGGAGCTCAGTATGCAGGTCTGCCAGATTCAGATCCCCAAACAATGAGCAATGCTGGCCTTGGGACCTATTTTGCCACCCCACCCAGGCAGTGAAGCTAATTCATGGCCCCACCTGCTGTTAAGTACAGTACCAGTCCTGACTATTTAGGAAGACTTACCAGAAAGTCTGGGAAATTGCAGACCACATCCTACATCTGCACTTAGAGAGAACCAAGCCAGCAGTCCTGTCCAACAGTTCTCAATCAGTGGCAACACCCTGCCCGCCACTCCAATCTCAGAGATTGAGCAGTGGCATTACCCAAAATACACCCTGATAACAAACCCCAAACTGCCCAAGGATCCTATCAGCTGACCCCATCTAGAACCACAAGCTGAGCTGACTGGTAAAGTACTCTCTCTGCCAAAGCAAACCTATAAAGTCTGGAAGAGGAGACCGCTTACTCCAATGCACAGAAACCAATGTAAGGGATCAAGGATCACAAAAAAATCAGGTTAACACGATACCACCAAAAGAGACCCGAAAAGCACCAATAACTGACCCTAGAGAAAGAATGATTGATGAATTGTCTGACAAAGAACTCAGAAGAATGTTTTTACAGAAGTTTAATGAGGTAGTGGGGCACAAAGACAACTAAGTGAAAGAAAACAATGCATGGACAAAACAAGAAGTTCAACAAAGAAACAGAAGCCATCAAAACAAAAACAAATCTTATAGCTGAAGATTACAATGACTGTACAGAATAATCCAGTAGAGAGTTCAATAGCAGGCTCAACCAAATGAAAGAAAGAATAAATGCACTAGAAGACAGGTCATTTGAAATTATCCAATCAGAGTGAGAGAGGAAAAAAAAGCCTATGAAACTTACGGGACAGCAGATTTTAGTATATGTAAAACAATAACGGTAGAAAAATTTCCAAATCTCGAGAGAAAAATGGGCATCCAGATTCATGAGGCCCAAAGGACTCCAAAGAGGTTGAACCCAGAAAAGACTGACCAAGATGTATCATAATTAAATTGTCAAAAAGACAAAGTGAGAATTTTGAAAGTAGCAAGGGACAAGTGACATGTCATACATAAAGGAACCCTCATAAGACTATAGGCAGATTGTTCAACAGCAAGTTTTCAGGCCAATAAAGAATGGGATGATATATTCAGACTATTGAAAGAATAAAATGATCAACCAAGAATGCTATACCTGGAGAGCTGTTCTTCAGAAATAAAGGAGAGATAAAGACTTTCCTAAACAAACAAAAGCTGAGGTAGTTTTTCACCACTAGACCTGTCTTACAAAAAAGGCTAAAAGGAGTTTTTCAAGCAGAAATAAAATGGTATGAATAGACCTCATAAAAACATATGAATGTTGGTGTAAAACTCACTGGTAAGGGTAAATACATAGTCAGATTCTCTAATACTGTAATGGTGGTGTGTGACTCACAACTCTAGTTTCAAAGTTAAAAAGCAAACATTTTATAAAATAACCACAACTGAAATAATTTGTTATTGGATACACAATATAAACATATGTAAATTGTAACATGAAAAACTTAAAATATGAGTAGAGGAAGTAAAAGTGTAAAGTTTGAATGCTATCAAAGTTAAGCAGTTGTCAGGTTAAAATAAATAAGGTACTTCATGTAAGCCTCATGGTAACCACAAAGGAAAAACCTGTAGTAGTTACACAAAAGATTATGATAAAAGATCAAACCATACCACTGCAAAAAGTCCTCAAATCCCAAAAGAAGACAGTAAGATAAAAAAGCAAGAAATCAGGGAACCATAAAACAGTCAAAAACAATGAACTACGGCAATGGTAAGTTCTTTTCTATCAGCAGTTACTCTAATGTAAATGGATTAAATTATCCAATGAAAAGACATAATGGCTGCATGGATATAAAAGCAAAATCCAAAGATATGCTGCCTAAAAGAGACTCACACTAGCTTTAAGAACACACATAGATGAGTGAAGGGAGGGAAAAATGTATGTGAAGCAAATGGCAACCAAAAGAAAGCAGGGGCAGTCGTTCTTAGGCAAAATAGACTTTCAACTAAAAATGGTCAAAAGAGACAAAGAAGGTCATTATAAAATAATAAAGGGATCAATCTATCAAGAAGATATAATAATTTTAAGTATTTATGCACCCAACATAGGAGCACCTAAATATATAAAGCAAATACGAATGGAACTAAACGGAAATATAAACAGAAATACCATTACACTTAGGGACTTTGATACTGAACTCTCAACATGGAGAGATCATCCAGAGTTTCAATAAGACAACAACAGATTTGAGCAACATGATAGACCAAAGTCAGCATAAGGAAGGAAATAATAAAGATTAAAGTAGAAATAAATGGAATAGAGAACAGAAAAACGATAGAAAGTGTTACAAAACTAAAAGTCGGTCTTTAAAAGATAAACAAAATTGACAAATTTACCTAGCCTAACCAAAAAAAAAAGGACACAAATCAATAAAATTTTAAATGAAAGAGGAGACACTGCAATTGATACCATAGGAGACTACTATGATCATAAGAGACTACTATGAAAAACTATATGCCAACAAACTGGACAACCTAGAATAAATGGATAAATTTCTAGAAACATACAACCTATGAAGATGGAATCGTGAAGAAATAGAAAATCTGAACAATTGTTAGTAAGGAGATTGAATCAGTAATCAAAAACCTCCCAACACAGAAAATCCCAGGACGAGATGGCTTCACTGGTGAATTCTACCAAACATTTACAGAATTAATACCAATCCTTATCAAACTCTTTTTAAAACAATGGAGCAGGGTAAACACTCCTAAACTCATTTTATAAGGCCATCGTTGCCCTAATACCAAAGCCAGATAAGGACCCTACAAGAAAAGAAAACTACAAGCCAATATCCTTGATAAATATGGATGTAAAAATTCTTAAATACTAGCAGACCAAATTCAGCAGCATATTAAAAGATCCATACACCATGATTAAGCAGGATTTTATCCCTGGGATATAAGGATGTTTCAACATATGTAAAATAATAGATATGATAAATCACATTAATAGAATAACAATACAATTCATGTTATCATCTCAATAGATGCAGAAAAAGTATTTGACAAAATTAAATATCCATTTATGATAATAGCTCTCAACAAATTAGGTATAGAAGGACAGTACGTCAACATAAAGGCCATATAAGACAAGCCCACAGCTAACATTATACTCAATAATGAAAGGTTGAAAGCTTCTCCTCTAAGATCAGGAACAAGATGAGGGTGCCCACTCTCACCACTCGTATTCATAGAATAGAATTGTGTTTTGTGCTGGTCTCAGCCTATCAATAGTAATGCTATTGGCTAGAAATGCCAGGGGTCATTCATCCAGGCCTACAGTGCGATCCACATATAGGCCCCCTTTCAGAGCCAATGTTGTGTCTGGACCGGCCTTTGTTCTTATTATGATTACAAGGTGCACCTCAGCAACAAGCATCAGGGAATGTTAACATCAGACAAGGTTTATTACTTATGACTCCTGAAGGGTATGTGGCACACCTGGGGCCACAGAGCCAGGTCACAGACAGAGAGAGTACAGAGTATAGACCCAGAGTTCTGCTTTTATTGGTGTGTGTGTGTGTAGTGGTAGGGGCTAGGGTTTCACAGGTTCACTTGTTATTGGTGAACTTGAAACAGAAGAGTGGAAATTAAAGCACAGGAAGGGAAAAACAAATGGCTAGACAGTCAGTTATCTAAGTCCACAAGAGATCTGTAAAAGAAAAGAAACTTCAGAGTGGGATGGCCTAGCTCTTTATTAAGTCATGTGGCTGGCAATGTTTCTTCCGGATAGCTGCCCTTGAGTGGATGCCACAGTCAAAGGCTTAATGTCAGGTATTTGCACTGTAATTAAAAAAAAAGCCAAGTGTCAGGTACTTCTACTACTGGAACTCGTAGCCTGAGCACTCAGGCAAGACGAATAAGTAAAAGTCATCAGAATTAGAAGGAAGAAGTAAAGTTGTCTCTATTTGCAATGACATGATTCTCTATGCAGAAAATCCTAGAGATTCTACCAAAAACTGTTATATCAAATCAACAAATCGAGTAAAGTTGCAGGATACAAAAATCAACATACAAATGTCAGCAGTATTTTATACACTAACAATGAATTCTCTGAAGTATCTGAAAGAAGACCCCATTTATAATAGCCTCAAAAACAATAAAATAATTAGGAATAAATTTAACCAAGGAGGTGAAAAATATGTCCACTGAAAACTGTAAGACACTGATAAAAGATATCTCATGTTTATAGTTTGTAAGAATTAATATTGTTAAAATACCCAGACTGCTCAAAGATATCTATAGATGCAATGCAATTCCTATCAAAATTCCAATGGCATTCTTTACAGAAATAGAAAACAAAAAATCCTAAAGTTCTTATGAAACCAAAAAGACCCCAATTAGCCAAAGCAATCCCAACAAACAAGAGCAAAGCTGGAAGTATCCCACTTCCTAATTTAAAGATATATTATGAAGCTATAGTAATCAAAACAGTATGGTAGTGGCATAAAGAAGACACATAGACCAATGGAACAGAATCAAGAGCCCAGAAATAAATCCATGCATATACAGCCAGCTAATATTTGACAAGGGAGCCAAGAATACTCAATGGAGAAAAGATAGTCTCTTCAACAGATGGTGAGGCAAATTGGATATTCTCATGCAAATGAATGAAACTAGATAAGAATCTTACACCAGTCACAAAAATTAACTTAAAATGTATTAAAGACTTTTTCCGTTGTGGAGTACAGGCTCCGGAAGTGCAGGCTCAGCGGCCATGGCTCACAGGGCCAGCCGCTCCGTGGCATGTGGGATCCTCCTGGACCGGGACACGAACCCGTGTCCCTGCATCAGCAGGCGGACTCTCAACCACTGCGCCACCAGGGAAGCCCGGATTAAAGACTTTTTAAATGTAAGACCTGAAATCATAAAACTCCTAGAATAAAACCTAGGGAAAAGTTCCTTAACATGTATCTTGGAAATGAATTTTTGAACGTGACACTTAAAGCACAAGCAACAAAATTTAAAAAAAAAACAAATGGGATTACACCAAACTAAAAATCTTCTGCATAACAAAGGAAACCATCAACAAAATGAAACAAACCAACCTACCAGATGGGAGAAAATATTTGCAAATCAGGTATTAACCCTGATAAGGGGTTAATATTGGGGGGAAAAGTGGTTTTGAGGAGGAAAAACATCAGAATATTATTGCATAATAAAACTAAACTGAGAGCTAGAGAAATTAACAATGCAGGAGAGGCTCTACTTTAAGAAAATATTCCCTGATAATGTGAGAGGGGGAATTGGAGGTGAGACATTATCATATCTGAGCCCTGAGCAGTTGGTGTTTAGGAAGAGCTGAATACCTGCCTGTAATAGGTGAGGAAGCTACTCTACAAAACAGACAGAGCCTCATTCCTTATATGGAGAGAGGCAATATGAGTTATTTTCATGTGCAGTGACTTTTACCCAACTTCATATAGGTACTTTTTGTATCCTAAGTTTAAGGTTATAATTAGTATTAACTGAGAAACTCAGAATCTTGTGGAAATAAATGAGGTAGTAAGAATCATGTACTGAAGGAAGAAAGGGAAGAGCACTATTTTAGAAAGAAAATTGAGACTTACTTTTATGAATTTCTATTAAAGTACTGGGAATGAATAATTCAGGCTTGAGTTCCATCTAAAAGTTATCATCTTCTGCCAGTATTCTAGAGAAGCTGACTGTAAGCATGATTGTGTTCAACTTAAAACCTAAGTAGGATGAAATTTGGTGTTCCCATAAAGAGCATACTGGGATTGAACTACAAAATTAGGAAAATAAAAGAAGAATTTTGAGCACTCCAGAGCCATAGATCAATGTTTAAAACGTCTTTGGAATTCATAGCTGAATTAGTATTTTCAGCAAAAACAGAAAAAAATGATAATTGAATCAAATTATATTTGCAATACTAGTTATAATTCTTAAAAAGACATACTAGGTTGTTACTGGCCAATCCTGAAGGTATATAAATAATACTTACTTTCACAATTTGTTTTGTTACCTAATCTTCAAAGTTTAGCACTGAACAATAACAAGAATAGGAAATTTCATCCATTTAATTTTGATGAAAATTAATTGCTTTCACAGAAATAAAATTCCCTTTAAAATTTTAATGAAAAAATCTTATTCCAGAATATATAAAGAGCTCTAGCAAGTCAATAATAAAATGTCAATAACAAATCAATAATAACATTAAAAACTCTTACAGGCCAATAATAGTAAAACTAAATTTGAATTTTGTCATTTATAAAACAGGCAAAAGATTTGAATAGACACTTCACCAGTGTATGAAGCACTAACATACGTGAAAAGATGCTCAGCATCTTTAGTCTTTGGGGAAAGCCAATTAAAACAATGAGATGTACCACACATCCACTATAATAAGTACAATAATATTTCATTACTATCATGATAAGAAGATATTCAATACCAAGTATTGGTAAGGATACAGAGAAACTGCAACCCTCATATATTCCTGATGATAATGAAAAATGAGTAACTTTGTAAATCAATTTGGCAGTTTCTTAAGAATAAACTACCATACAAACCAGTAACTCCATTTCAGGATATCTACCACGTGAAATAAAGACATGTCTACATAAAGACTTGTAAGCAAGTGTTCCCAGTAATATTATTTAGAGTAACCAAAACCCAGAAGCAATCCAGACACCCATCAGTTTGTGAACTGATAAATGTGTTCTCCCTACAATGGAATACGATTCAACAATAGAAAAGAACAAAATACTAATACGTGCCATGATGTGGATGAACCTCAAGAGCGTTACACTAAGTGAAAGAATCCAGGAAGGTTACAGGATTGCACTGATATGAAATGACCAGAAAAGACACGTCTAATTGAGCCAAAAATCAGATCAACAATTGCCTTGGGCAGGGGTAGGAGCAGGGATTGACTGCAAATTTGCACAAGGGAACCGTTAGGTGAGGAAAAGTATTCTTAAACTGAATGGCAGTGATGACTGCACAACTCAATCAATGTACTAAAGTCACTGAGTTGGGTATTTAGACGAAATCTGCTATAAGTAAAGTATTGCTCAATAAAGCTCAACGATCAGTGTTGAGTGAGGGGTAGGGAATGGTGTGCTAAAAATTAATGTACACAGTGAAGTTCCAGAATCATTTTGTAAAAGGCAGTATAAAAGACAGAACACACGTTGTAAATCAATCCATGAAAATATATCATGTAACCACAGAACAAACTCTCTTTTGAACCCAGCACTAAAATTTGTAGTCTGGAACTTTTTAAAATTCTGCCCTCCTACGCCCAAATAGTATATATTCTTTAGGTGAATAAATCATAGTTTAGATGGAAAGCAGAATTAATTATCTCCTAATGAGTCATGTGACTTAAGTCAAAACACCTATGATGTAAATTGTTGCAAGTATTAATGTCATTAATGTTTAATGTATCCTTGTATTAAGGATACAATTCCCCCTTATTCGAGACAGAGCAAACCAACAAAATATAGTATCTAGGGAGTGCTCTAATTTCATTCTTTTACATGTAGCTCTCCAGTTTTCCTAGCACCACTTATTGAAGAGGCTGTCTTTTCTCCATTGTATGTTCTTGCCTCCTTTGTCGTAAATTAGGTGCCCATAGGTGCGTGGGTTTATCTCTGGGCTTTCTATCCTGTTCCATTGATCTATATTTCTGTTTTTGTGCCAGTACCATACTGTCTTGATTACTGTAGCTGTGTAGTATTGTCTGAAGTCAGGGAGCCTGATTCCTCCAGCTCCATTTTTCTTTCTCACGATTGCTTTGGTTATTCGGGGTCTTTTGTGTTTCCATATGAATTATAAAATTTTTTGTTCTAATTCTGTGAAGAATGCCATTGGTAGTTTGATAGGGATTGCATTGAATCTGTAGATTGTTTTGGGTAGTACAGCCATTTTCACAATATTTATTCTTACAATCTAAGAACATGGTCTATTTCTCCATCTGTTAAGATGTGGCACATATATACAATGGAATATTACTCAGCCATAAAAAGAAAGGAAATTGAGTTATTTGCAGTGAGGTGGATGGACCTAGAGTCTGTCATACAGAGTGAAGTATGTCAGAAAGAGAAAAACAAATACCGTATGCTAACGCATATATATGGAATCTAAAAAAAAATAAAATGCTACTGATGAACCTAGTGGCAGGGCAGGAATAAAGAAGTAGACATAGAGAATGGACTTGAGGACATGGAGGGGAGGGTGAAGCTGGGACGAAGTGAGAGTAGCATCGACATATATACACTACCAAATGTAAAATAGTTAGCTAGTGGGAAGCAGCTGCATAGCACAGGGAGATCAGCTTGGTCCTTTGCAATGACCTAGAGAGGTGGGATAGGGAGGATGAGAGGGAGGCGCAAGAGGGAGGGGATATGGGGAAATATGTATGCATATGGCTGATTCACTTTGTTGTGCAACAGAAACTAACACAGTATTGTGGAGCAATTATGCTCCAATAAAGATCTATTTAAAAAAATACCTAAACTCAATTTAAACATACCTAACAACTTCCTCTACAATGAATTTTGTTCATTTATTAAAAGGGATTTTGATTTTAGAGATATTTGTGTGAACTTCTCAGTTAGGGGTTTTAAACAGGATATCCTTAAACAGGACATGGATGCTAACTAAAGGAGAGAGAGCTTACATCTTCAAACTGCCTTCTCTGTTCTGCATGTGTTCTTGGGTCCCTCCATCATTTACTTTAATCTTAAGATATTTTATAGGTTCCTTTTGCGATTAAACTATATTTTGAGTTACCTTTTATACATTTGATTATATAATGTGTGTGTGTGTGTGTGTGTGTGTGTGTGTATATAGTGCTATGTTTGGAAGAAACATTTATCATCTATCTTAGGATGAGTGTTCTTTAAACCAGACAAGTCAGTGCTAAATTGACAAGGGACTATGAATAATTCTTTAGTGTAGACAGAAATTTTGAGTATTATATATTTATTTTTTCTAATTTTAATTTAATGAAAGAAATTTCACATTATTCCATTGACGATTGGAAGTACATTAGGTAAATGGCATTCTAATAATCTGCAACTCGACATAGTCTCTGTCTTCCCTATATTCTTTCAATTTCTGGGTGTCTGAACAAAGTTGTTTATTCCCATATTTAGACTCCATTAAGTAAAGTAAGACTTTTCAGAGACCTCTACATTAAATATTACCTAAGGAAGAAACTCTTAGAAGAGGCTTTCCTAAACCATGGCCAATGTCATTATTGTCTTACATAAATTTGTTAATCAAACAAAAAAGTATGAGGTACCATGAATTATCAAAGCATCTTTGTTTGTATGAGTAGTGTGATGAAATGTTTTAGATTGGTTCTTTTTTTGCCAGATCTGGAAGTTTAGATATAAAAATAGAATGAAGACATTGTCGCTGTATTAAAGAAAAAAGTATAATACCAGCTGAATGTCAGTGTAAATTTCAATAACTGGTTCATTACATTTTAACAAATCCTCCAATTTTTCTCTTAAAGTTTTAAAATATATCAACTCTAATAATTTAACTTTCATATTTTTTACAAGATTTAAAACTGTAAGAGAGGATGTCTGGTCTGGACAAGATGACTTATAACCTCATTTATCCCTGCTCTTCCTTGCTGAGTACAACTGCAAACCCCAGAACCAATGCAAGAGAAAGCAATGCAAAAGAAAACAAAAGAGAAACTGGAAAGGTGGAGGGAGGAAAGTAAACTGTTAAAGATCCCAGTACTGGAGGAACTACATAGCAGTGGGGTGTCTGACTCCCTCACCCTTGGTAAGAAGGTGATTCAGGCTCAGCATTTAGTGGTAGCCAGTTATACTCCTTCTCCCTGGTTGAATAGGATGACCGCTGACAACACCAGGCAAGCCCAGCAGCACCTGCCAGGGGGATCGCTATGGAGCCTCACTGACAATAAGTGGACAGGTGAAGTGCTTTCCTTCCCTGCTAGACCTGAGACTCCCCTCCCCAAAACAGAGGCACTGGGTGGCTGAGGGGCACTGGCACAAGGAATGCTAGCACAACGGGCACATGACCTAGGAAGCTTCTTTGTCCCCCTGGGTCCAAGACTCCCCTAACCAGGGGCACTGGTAGCCAGAGAGCAAAGCTAAGGGGAATCAACCAGAGAAGAATTCCTCAACCAAGGAGTACGCCGTCACCCACATACTGAGGTCGGGGGGTCCCCACCATCATCAGTGCCTATGTTCTGGCAGAGCCTTAGACTCCCCTTCTGCATCTAAAGGCGCTGGCCAACCTGGCTGCAGATACTCCTGTACCCTCCTCAGGCAGCAAAAGCAGGGAATAATGGGAGCCTCAGCTGTACCAGATAAACCAAGCAGACCAAAATGGTACTGCAAGGGCTCTGGAAGTTAAATTGGCATTTGAATCGCAGCCCACAAAAGTAGATGGTCTGTATGCTAAACATACAAAGGACGACTGCCTGCTAAGATAGAAGACTTAAATAGGATCCAGAGTCTCCTAACATTAAAGACAAGATGACAGTCAGACAACCTAAAATAAATGGGTGAATTTCTGGAAACATGCAACCTACTGAATGATGAAAAAATAGAAACTCTAAACAGACTGATTACGATCAAGATTAAATCAGTCATCAAAAACTTCCCAAGAAGCAAAAGTTCAGGACCAGATGGCTTCACTGATGAATTCTGCCAAACATTTAAAGAAGAATTAATACCAAGCCTTCTCAAACTCTTCCAAAAAATTGAAGAAAAAGGAACACTTTCAAACTCGTTTTATACGAGGCCAGCATTACCTTGATAGCAAAACCAGTCACGGCCAGCAGAAGATAAGAAAATTACATGCTGATATCCTTGTTGAGCATGGATGCAAAAATCCTTAACAAAATATTAGTAGACTGGATTCAATAATACATTAAAAGGATCATACACCATGATAAAGTGGGATTTATTTCAGGAACGCATAATTGGTTCACCATCTGCAAACCAAACAATGTGATACACCACATGAATAAAATGAAGGATAAAAATCATATGATCATCTCAATAGATGCAGAAAAAGCGCTCACAAAATTCAACATTCACTTATGAAAAAACTCTCAACAAAATGGGTAGAGAGGGAACATATCTCAACATAATAAAGGTCATATGTGACAATCCCACAGCTGTCATCAAACTCAATGAAGAAAACCTAAAATCTTTTCCTCTAAGATCAGGAACAAGGCAGGATGCCCACTCTTGCCAATTTTATTCAACATAGTGCTTGAAGTCCTAGCTAGAGTAATTAGGCAAGAAAAAAGAAAGGCATCAGAATCAGTAAGGGAGAATTAAACTGTCACTATTTGCAGATAACATGATTGAATACAGAAAATATCCTAAAAACTTACTGAAAAACTGTTATAACTATTAGAACTAATAAACGAGTTCAGTAAAGTTGCAGGATACAAAAAGCAATATACAAAAGTCTACACACTAATAACAAACTGTCAGAGAAGTTAAGAAAGCAATCCTATTTACAAGTGCATCAAAAAGATGCACTTAACTAAGGAGGTGAGAGAAATACCTGTACGCTGAAAACTATGAGACACTGATGAAAGAAGTTAAAGATGAAACACATCAATGGAAAGATATTCTCTGCTCACGGATTGTAAGAATTAATACTGTTAAAATGTCCATACAAACGAAAGCAATCTACAGGTTCAATGCAATCCCTATAAAAATCCCAAAGGCATTTTTTCACAGAAATAGAACAAACGATCCTAAAATTGTATGGAACCACAAAAGACCTTTAATAGCCAAAGCAATCTTGAGAACAGAGAACAAAGCTGGAGGCATCAGGCTCCCCAATTTCAAACTACATTACCAAGCTCTAGTAAGCAAAAGAGTATTGGCATAAAACAGACACATAGATCAATGAAATAGAATATAGAACCCAGAACTAAATCCAAGCAAACATGGTCAATTAATTTATGACAAAGAAGCCAAGGTTATACAATAAAGGACAGTCTCTTCAATAAATGGTGTTGGAAAAACTGGACAGCCACATGCAAAAGAATGAAACAGCATTACTGTCTTATACCATACACAAACAGTAACTCAAATTGGATTAAAGTCTTGAATATAAGCCCTGAAATCATAAAACTCATAGAAGAAAACACAGGCAGTAAATTTCCTAACATCAGTCTTGGCAATGAGTTTTTGGATTTGACACCAAAAGCAAAGGCAACAAAAGATAAACAAGTGGGACTACATCAAACTAGAAAGTTTCTTCACAGCAAAGGAAACCATCTACAAAATGAAAATGCAACATACAGGATGGGAGAAACTATTTTTAAATCATGTAACTGATAAAGTGTTAATATCCAAAATATATAAAGAACTCATACAACTTAATAGCAAAAATCAATCTGATTGAAAAATGGGCAGAGGACCCGAATAAACCCTTTTCCAGAGAAGACACAAAGATGGGACTTCCCTGGTGGCCCAGTGGTAAAGAATCCGCCTTACAATGCAGGTTCATGGTCAGGGAACTAAGATCCCACATGCTCTGGGGCAATTAAGCCCACGTACCACAACTATTGAGCTTGCATGCCTCACCTAGAGTCCATGTGCTGCAAAGTACAGAGCCCACGTGCCCTGGAGCCCATGCACCACAAGGAGAGAAGAGAAAACCCACGTGCCACAAGCAGAGAAAAACCTGTGCACCGCAACGAGGAGCCTGCACACCGTGAGGAAAGATCCTGCATGCCTCAGGGAAGATCCTGTGTGCAGCAACTAAGACCTGATGCAGCCCAAAATAAATTAAATAAATAAATAAATAAATAATAAATCTTAAAAAAAAGAAGATGCAAAAATGGTAAATAGGCACATGAAAAGGTGTTCATCGTCACTAATCATCAGGGAAATGCAAATCAAAACCACAATGAAATACCACTTCACACCTGTTAGAATGGCTGTTATCAAAAGACAACAAATAAATGTTGGTAAGGACATGGAGAAAAGTGAGACCTTTTGCAGTGTTGTAGAAACGTAAATTGGTGCAGCCGCTATGGAAAACAGTCTGGACATTCCTCAAAAAATTAAAAATAAGAACTACCGTATGACCCAGCAATTCCACTTCTGGGTATTGATTCCAAGGAAACATAAATAATAATCTGAAAAGATATATGTACCTCTGTGTCCACTGAAGCAGTATTTACAGTAGCCAAGATATGTAAGTAATCTCAGTGCCCATCAATGGATAAATTGATAAGGAAAATGTGATTTACATATATAGTATCACATTTTCCTTAACTATCTGTATCTCTATCTACCTCTATATCTATCTATCTCTATCCATCTATCTATCTCTATCTACCTATCTATCTTTATCTATCTCTATCTGTCTTTCTCTATCTTTATCTATCTCTATCTCTATCTGTCTATATCTATCTATCTGTACCTATCTATCTATCTGTATCTATCTGTATCTATCTATCTATCTGTATCTATTTTTCTATCTATCTATCTATCTATCTAATTCAGGCATCAAAAAGAAGAAAATCTTGCCATCTGCCACAGTGGATAGACCTTGAGGGCACTATGCTAAATGAAATAAGTCAGACAGAGAAAGACAAATATTGTATGATCTCATTTATACATGGAATCTAAAAAACAAAATAAAACAAAAAACCCAACTCATAAGTACAGAGAAGAGATTGGTGGTTGCCAAAGGCAGGGGGCGGGGATGGGCAAAATAGGTGAAGGTGGTCAAAAGGCACCTACTTCCAGTTATAATGTAAGCCCTGAGATGTAATACACAATATGGTGACTAATGCTAACAATACTGTATTGTACATTTGAAAGTTTCTAAGAGAGCAGATGTTAGAAGTTCTCATCACAAGAAAAAAGGTATAAATATGTGTAATGATATATATTAACTAGATTTAATGTAATGATCATTTTGTAATATATACAAATATCAAATCATTGTGATGTATACCTGAAACTAACATAATGATATATTTCAAGTATATCTCAACTTTTTAAAAAGCAGGAGTCACTGTATTCGTATCAGTTAAAGTAGACTTTAATCCATGAGGAACATACATGATCCTAAATGTATATATGCCAAACAACAGAGCCTAAAAATACCTGAATCAAAACAGATACAGCTAAAAGGAGAAATAGACAAATCTGCAACTCTCACTGAAGGCTTCAGTACCCTCTCATCAGCAACTTTTAGAATTATTACACAGAAAATCCGTGAAAATATGGAAGATATGAATAGAACCAGCAAACAAGACCATCTGACATATGTACTTCACTGAACAAAGGCAGATACACATTACTTTTAAGTGCACTTGGAACAGTCACCAAGAGAGAAAACATCTTGTATTATAAAAGAAACCTCAACGAATTTAGAATAATTGAAATCACATAGTATCTTCTCTGACTATAATGAAATCAAACTAAAAATCTATAACAGAACAAACAGGTACATCTCTAAACATCGGCAATTAAACAACACATTTTCCATAATTCAAGGGTAAAAAATGGAAGTTTGAAAGGAAATGGAAAGACATAAAACGGAATGAAAGTAAAAATACAACATATCAGAATTTGTGGAATGCAGCTTAAGCAGTGATGACGGTGGATTTGTTAAACTAAAAACTTACATTCAAAAAGACAAAAGATCTGAAATCAATAATCAAAGTCCCTATCTTGAGAAGCTAGAAAAAAAAGATAAAAATGAACCCAAAGCAAGAAGAAGAAAATAATGAAGATATGCAAAGAAATCAATGAAATAGAAAAAATCAGTGAATCAACAAGTTGTTTCTTTGGAAAAAAATCAATAAAAACTGATAAATCTTCAGCAAGACTGACAACAAATTTTAAAAGAAAATACAGAAATCATCAGTATCGGAATGAAACAGGGCCTACCACTATAGGCAGCTGGCCATTAAAAGGGTGATAATGACATACTGTGAACAACTTGACAGTCTTAAGTTTTAAAAATTAGAAGAAATGGAACAGTTCCTTGAATATACAAACTACTAAAATTCAACCAAGATCCAACAGAAAACATGAATGTTTATTGAACTATAACCATCAACTAAATTAATGATTAAACAGCTCCTGAAAAAAGCATCTCCAGTCCCTGATGGTTTTTTTTGTTTGTTTTTTATTGCTGTACGCGGGGCTCTCACCGCTGCGGCCCCTCCCGCCGCGGAGCACAGGCTCCAGACGCGCAGGCTCAGTGGCCACGGTCCACGGGCCCAGCCGCTCCGCGGCACGTGGGATCCTCCCGGACCAGGGCACGAACCCGCGCCCCCCCGCACCGGCAGGCAGATCCCCAACCACCGCGCCACCAGGGAAGCCCCCCTGATGATTTTTTATACTGGAGGATCCTATCGAACATTTAAACAAGAATTAACACTGATTTTACACAATCTTTTCCACAAAAAAGGGGAGAAAACACTTTCCAACACATTCTATGAGGCTAGTATCACCCCAATACCCAAACCAGATAAAGATATCATAACAGAAGAAAACTACAGATCAATATACCTTATGAGTATAGATTCAAAACTCCTCAGTGAAATACTAGCAAATAAAGTCCAACAACATAAAGAAAAATACATACTATTGTCGACCGGCATATATCCCAGGAATGCAAGATTGGTTTTACAACTGAAAAATCAGTTAATAGAATTAATATTAATAGAATGGAGAAAAACATAAGATCGCCTCAAAAGATGTAGAAAAACACTGGACAGAATACACTTTATTGATTAAAAAATACCCAAATACTAGGAATAGAAAGGAATTTCCTCAATATGAAAAAGTGCTTCTATGAAAAATCACAATGTATATCGTGCTAAACGGTGAAAAACTGAATGTTTACCTCCTAAGATCAGGAATAGTAAGAAGATGTTCACTCTTGCTACTTCTATTTAACATTGTACTGGAGGTTCTACTAGGAAAATTAGGCAAGCAAAAGAAATAGATGTTATCCAGACTGGTAAAGAAAAAGTAAAGCTCTCTCCACCTATCTATGACAGTATCCTGTATATAGGAAATCCTCAGGAATCTACCAAAAAATGAGGTTTCTAGAAGTAATAAACAAGTTAAGTAAGCAGTAGCATGCAAGCTCTCTATACAAATATCAACTGTACACCGGCAATGAACATTCTGGAAATAAAATTAAGAAAACAATTCCATATGCAATAGCATTAAAAAATAAAATATTTAGGTATAAATTTAACCAAAGAAATGCAAGACTTGTAGACTGAAAATTATAAAATTGTGTTTAAATCAATTTTAGAAGACAAATAAATGGAAAGACGTCCTATGCGCACGGATCAGGTCACTTTTAAACAAACTTCCTGGTTAGTCTGTCATTGGATTGCACATTTTTATGCACTCTGACTAAACTTGGGGACGAGAGAAATAACCACAATTTGGGGTCTGAAGGGCCACTGGACCCACTGTAAGGTAGATGTGGGGTAGAATGGTATTCACATCACGAAAACCCCGCTCCAACTGTAAGCCCACGAAGCCACGGCAGAGCTTCTAGTGTTAGTGTCGGCTCAGGTTCCAAATTCAAGACGTCTGAAAAGGTCTGAGTGTTTTCCTTGTCTAGGAAGTAGGTGCTTAGGTAACTAAGTAGAGCTCACTCTGGGGAGATTTGAGATTTGGGAGGAATGTTTATCGTGCCTGCTTGTGGTAGAATTGCAGGGGACTTTCCCTTCCCACCTATGTGCTCTCAGTTTGAGAAGTGATTCCATTCTAGAAACTGAGTGAAGAATGGCCATTTTCCTTTCTAATGCTGATATCAGCTTCTTGTTTACATGCCATCGATGTATTTTGGTTACACAAGTCAGTCAAGACCCTATTCTGAGGTCTGTGTCACTCCTGGTGATACCACCATCTTGACAGATCCCTCTGGGTTAAAGCACCCTATCCTGGTTTCCACTCTTGCTGGACGTTTTATCAGTGACATCCATCTTGTTTTTGACAGTTAAGTGCTCCCACATTGCCTCTGCTGTTGTGGAAACTGATCTGTCTAGTTGATACTAGGGAGCCCAGTTTTTGGCTGTAGCCAAAAACTAATATAAACTCCAGCCAACAGAGAAGAACGATGACTGAATTTAATCAAGAATGCAATACATTCTTTAGTGCTTTTATGCACGGGTCAGCAAACTTTATGCAAAGAGATACACAGTAAATATTTTAGGGTTTGCAGGTCACATACAGTCAAATATTTTTTCTCTTATTTTTTACGACCTTTTAGAAGTATAAAAATATTTTTAGCTCACAGACATATAAAAAGAGGCCACCTTCCAGGTTTGGTACAGGGCCATAACTTGCTGACCTCTACCTTAATGAGATGGGTGTATCCTCAAGAGAATACATCAGAGGATGGATTTTCTGGTCTCTCTATAAAACAGCATTTCTAACATTCAAACAACCCTCCTGATTTCTTCTTCAATACCCTTCCAAGTAAGTTCTAGCATTCCCACTTCATTTACACAGGCATTACTGACTCCCAGTTTTAAGCAGTAATCACAGTAGTACAATAGGACAGACTGTAGGTGTAACTTAACAGGATATTAAATCCTAAGTGATGATAACCTGTTCCCATGGTAACAAACCATCCTTATATTATACTCCACACTCTGTCCATCACCGTCAAGGAAGACTCACCTGCGTTTGCCTTTTCCTGCTGGTATTCATTATCCCGGCCCGTCAGTAATTTTATTTCACCGGCCAAACTATTTCCTTGAGTCAGGGACTACATTCCCTTGGTGGGGGGAGGCGGTCTAAGCCTATTCTTTTATTGGCTTGGCACAAAAAGGAGAGATTTAGGGAGTTGACAGTCGAGAGGAGCCACCGTACTCTAGTAAAGGGCCTTTCGGCCCAAAGCACTCAGGAAGATCTGCATGTTCAAGGTTATCAGGCACAGCCACCCAAATATTCTCATCCCATCCCTCAGCGAACCAGTCTTCTCTTTAAGGCCCCGAATGTAGCACAGAAGACTGTACATTCCATTTCCTTTGTTGGCTTAACCTCATTTACAATGAAATTCTGGGCCTGAGTTTCTGCAAAGTCTGCCCTCCAGATACAGAAGACAGTGATTTCTTTAAATGCTACCGTGGAGGCTTTGCGATTTTTACAGCACGTTCCGATTTAAGAGTTCGATGACCTGAGTCTGTCATTTCCTTGCTTTAAGGCTTCCAAGGCAGTTAACAAAGCCAGCTGTCTTTACCATTTCAATGATAAAAATGTGTCCATTTCTAGAACTACTGAAAAAGCCAAAGCTTTGATTTTAACCTGTATTTTATCGCAAACCACTTCAGATGATTATTTTAATTTGTGTGATGCTGCGGCAGCCTGAGGGTTACCCGTACTACACTGACGACTAACAGTGGGGTTGTTGCCACCTTGGTGTGCGTAAGTGATCCATTTCCATACCATCTTGAGGCTCTGCTTTCTAGGGCCACTTCCGGTCCCAAATATTTTAAACTGTGTCCTCAAAGTAGAGCTAAAGACATGGATTTGGATGCAGTTGAGATTCCCAAGAAATAAGAGATGAGCGAGTGAAAAAGGAAAAGTCACTAAAAGGGATGATTATTGAGTTGCTGCAATGGGCAAAAAAGACTCAGCTACACCGAGGCATTTTAAGGAGCAGAACAGGTGCCCAAGATTTGTCCATCGGATGCGCAGAAGATGGGGGTGCATATCCTTCCACTCTTGTCTCCTGAGTGGATGGCTTGCCAAGGGGCTGTTAGCACCTCACTTGTATGAGAACTGAGTGGCTCCAGCAGTTTAGAGAAGGCCCTGAAACAGAAAGCAGAAACACGTGCCCTGTAGGCTGGGATGTGGCACAGAAAGGCTGACTAGAAGCGTTCACTGCAGTTACGGCTAATTTGAGAGGAAGGCTGAGAGCAAGTGAGGCAGCTACAAAAAGTCCCACCATTGTGCTCCTATAATTAACATAAGCAGAAAACTACTGAACGAATAAAGAATAAATTAAGGACCTGTACTGTTTCAGCACTGGTCATCTTCCTGGTAGTGATCAAGGAACAAGAATGACAGCTGGCTTCTCTGTGGGGTTTTGGTGATTAAATCACAGGGTTATTTGTTCATTTTCTCCACTCTTTTATTCATTTAAATATCACATTTTTTTTTGAGCGCCTGCTAATAACCCATACTGATTGATGAGAATTCAGGGATGAATTTTCAGACTTATTTAATTAATTTATTTATTTTTAAAATTAATTTTTATTGGAGTGTAATTGAGTTACAATCTTGCATTACTTTCTGCTGTACAGCAAAGTGAGTTATACATATACATATATCCACTCTATTTTTTTTAAAAACATCTTTATTGGAGTATAATTGCTTTACGGTGGTGTGTTAGTTTCTGCTTTATAACAAAATGAATCAGTTATACATATACATATACCCCCATATCTCCCCCCTCTTGCGTCTCCCTCCCACCCTCCCTATCCCACCCCTCTAGGTGGTCACAGAGCACTGAGCTGATCTCCCTTTGCTATGCAGCTGCTTCCCACTAGCTATCTATTTTACATTTGGTAGTGTATATATGTCCATGCCACTCTCTCACTTCGTCCCAGCTTACCTTTCCCCCTCCCTGTGTCCTCAAATCCATTCTCTATGTCTGCATCTTTATTCCTGTTCAGACTTATTTTAAAGTCTAACATAGATATAGATATTAGATATATTTAGACATATTTTATCTATCTATCTATCTAATCTCCCTCGTACTGAAAAAAATATCATTCCTTTTAGGTACATTTTATAACATGTCACAAAACACTCAGCATACATAACTAAAATTTCCCTAGAGGCTCTGAAAATTCTCAGAAATGTCATGAGGAGAAAATAAACTTCCAAAAGGTCCATGAAATTCAAGAAAAAAATTTCTTTAAAGGTAAAACAGGGGCTTCCCTGGTGGCGCAGCGGTTGAGAGTCCGCCTGCCGATGCAGGGGACGCGGGTTTGTGCCCCGGTCCGGGAAGATCCCACATGCCGCGGAGCAGCTGGGCCCGTGAGCCATGGCCACTGAGCCTGTGCGTCCAGAGCCTGTGCTCCACAACGGGAGAGGCCACAACAGTGAGAGGCCCGCATACCAAAAAAAAAAAAAAAAAAAAAAAAAAAAAAGGTAAAACAGATAAAAGACCCCCTTTACCTTCTGTTTTACGGATGATAGGAGAAAGCTCAATACTTTGAGTAATACGGACATATTTCTAAGACTGTGAAAGGCCATTGCAGCAGGGAAAGTAGTCAATAAGGTTTATATGGCTTGCAAAGGGTAAATCTACATGAGTTCTTTCAGGGCAGATGAGCAAGAAAAAGTTGACAGTTATAATGTCTCCAGATTTTATTTCAAAATAGTGTACACATTCCTCAAAGGAGTATTACTTGGTCTTTCATTTAAGCACCTATGTATACCTGAAACAAGTTTCAATAAATGGTTAGTACTGTATTTCCAAATTCAAAACTGTTTTGTTCACTCAAAATAGCTATGTATTTTTCAACAAGTGCCATTTCTCTATTTAACGGTCATTCTTTACCTCCTATTCATGAAGAGAATGCCTGATGGTCATTGACTCTAAATCAGAAACAGTCTTAAAATACCAATAATCACTCTCATTTGTAGAGGACCACAAATATAAAGTGATAATGAAAATAACTGTGGAGAAAGTGTTTGAAATTTTGTCAGATATCCTTCCAAACAAATCATCTGAGGATACCAAAAGATGGACCCTTATTAAAGAAAGGATGCTTTTGCAGAGGAAGTAAAAGATTCTAAATTCTTAATTCTGGAAAAGTGGCAAAGTCTTAGCTCATAGGGTTATTCTACAAGCCTAACTGGTTGGACTACACAGAATTGGTATATATGCATTTTTTTTTTTTTTTGCACATCCAAATAAGTTTTTCTTGCTTGCAATGAATCATGTGCTGAACCTCCTTAATAATCAGGAAATACAGACCAAATTTACAATACCATTCTACTGCAACCCACGTGGATAGCTAAAAGTTGTAAATAGTGAAAACGACAAGTGCTGCGAAAAACATGGAAAAGCTGGAACTCTCATCTCATGCTGTGAGAACGAAAATTAGTATCATCTGTTTCAGAAACTGACATGTCTGCTAAATTTCAAATGTGTGTGTATCCTGGAACAATCCCAGAAATATACCCACCTAAACTCACATACACATGCTTCAGAATTTATATTTAAGAATGTTCCTAGAAGCAGTTTTGGTGGGTGATAAACTGGGACTGTACAAGCTTTCATCAAGAGTTGAAGGAATATATAGATGTTGTTATATCCCACACCTGAATAATTTATTGCAACTAAAATGAATGAACCACTATGTTAGCTATAACACGGAGAAATCTCACAAGTATAATATTAAGTAAAAGATGCCAGATACAAAAGAATGCATTTTGCAAGCTTCCACTTACGTAAAGTTTAAAAACAAGCAAAATGTTACTGGGGCGGGAAGGGGCCATATAGGGGTGGGAGAGGGAGAGGTATAAACTATTGGGTGTAAGATAGGCTACAAGGATGTATTGCGCAACACAGGGACTATAGCCAACATTTTGTAATAACTGTAAATGGAGTGTAACCTTTAAAACTTATACAAAAAATTAAAAATTTAAAAACCAAGCAAAATGGACCTATGTTAATGCAGGTTATGATAGTGGTTCTTTGGGGGAGGTGTTATCGATTGGGAGGGAAATTAAGGAGGCATCTGGAGTGCTGGTACAATTTCACTTTCTGATCTGAGCAGTAGTCACACCACTGTGATCACTTTGTAATAATTCATCAAGCTACACACTTGTTTGCAGACTTTTCTGTTTGTATAGTTCAAAAAAAGTTCATTATAAAAAGCTTTTTCACAGTGAAGTAAGTCAGAAAGAGAAAAACAAATATTGTATACTAATGCATATATGGGGAACCTAGAAAAATGGTACAGATGACCCAGTCTACAGGGCAGAAATAGAGACACAGATGAGAGAACAAACGTATGGGCATGAAGGAGGGAAAGCTGGGGTGGGGGGGTGTTGGTGGGATGAATTGGGAGATTGGGATTGACATGTATACACTAATATGTGTAAAACGGATAACTAATAAGAACCTGCTGTATAAAAAAATAAATAAAATAAAATTAAAAAAAAAAGCTTTTTCTTTCATTCAGTTAATATCTCCTGAGCACATATTATATCAAAAGAACTGCGCTCAGTAGCGGGTCTAGAAGTGGTGAGAGATACAAAAATCCATCATGTGCTCAACACCATGTATTCAGACGTGGCTACTTACAAGGCACCATTCTAAGAACTGAGCAAACAAAAATCTCTGTTCTAATTTCTCCTCTAAAGAATTTTCATTTCTTGTGGAGGAGATACACGCTACACATCACAATATTTATGATTATAATAAATGCCATGTTGGAGAAGTATACGGTTCTACTTAATATATACCAAGAGACCAACCCACATCTGGTGAATCAGGGGAAGGTTGTTTCAAAGGGAGGAAATTTTAGCTGAATTCTGATAATGAAAGAGAACCAACCAGCTGAAGACAGAAAGAAAACTGATGAACAGTCATAAGCATGCACATGTGAGGACTTCACAGAAGGCCCTTCTGAGAACAATCTGTGTGTGAATTGAATTGGGCAACAGGATCCGGAAGAGGCCCAGAGAGCCTGGAGACCACACTGAACATTTTATTGTTTCTCCAAAGAGTGGTGGAAAGCCTTTAACAAGCATGATCCAGTAGGTAGCGTGTCAAATTTACATTTTAATACATCACCTCTACTACAGAAATGCTAATGATTAGAGCAAGGGTTTGCAAACACTTTTTGCGAAGGGCAAGATAATACATTTGTTAGGACTTTTCTGGGCCACAAGGTCTCTCTCATAACTACCTAGCTCTGCTTTTGAAGTAGGAAAGCCGTCATAGCGAATCTGTAAATAAATGCATGTGGCCATAGTCCAGTTAAATTTTATTTGTAATAATAGGTGGGTGGGATTTCAGGCTGTAGTTTGCCAAACTCTGGATGAGAGGAAGAGAGAAGTACATGGGAATATTTATGAAGCGAATGTGGTGGTCTAGTTAAGAAAGAAAGGTAACTTGGTCTGAGGTATGAGTGGTTGATAAGAGAAAGATGCAAATGCAACCCATGTACTGGCTGTGTTTCCTAGCCCGCCCACCCCTGACCAGTTCATAAAAGATGTATCACATCCTTATTTTACTATCTGTGAAAATGCCAACACACTCCCCAAGATCTGGACAATTTGGAGGAGATCACATTTATGTGGTTATTTTTGGCTCTGAAGTCCTACCTGCAAGCAGTTTATTTCAGTGTATCATCACACCTTCCTGATCAATGAGGTATTTTTTTGTAGAGTAACTAAAGTTCAAGTCATCCCCATTCAGTAATTATTCATCATCATGTCTGCTTACAAATGATTTTTGAATGTGCAAACGTCATTGAAATTTGTGGAAAAAGAGGTGGTGTTTATTATAGGAACTCTGAAATTACTATGCATAATTTTCTTAACGTATCTACATCCACAATGTCCTATGCACAGCATCCAACCTCCCTTAAAATTCTTTAGCACATTAACAAGCCCTTAAAATAATTTTAGTTAACTTTAATTGCATGTGTTATGTAAACCTGGATTTTCCATGATCCTTCTAAACTTAACTGGGATTGTAGGCAATGACAAGTTTTAGCTCAATTTTCTCCTCTGTGCCTACTTTCTGTGTATTGTTCAAGAATTTCTGTTTATATTTTGGGGTTTTTTCTTTTTTTTTTTTTTGGTTGTTCTGTTTACTTCTTTGTTTTTAAGTCAAGATTAAGAAAGCCACATGTTAAACAGATACAAACTACTATATATAAAGTAAACAACAGGTCCTACTGTATGGCAGAGGGAACTATATTCAGTATCTTGTAATAATCTATAAAGGAAAACAATCTGAAAAAGAATAAATATATATATGTATAACTGAATCCCTTTGCTGTACACCTGAAACTAACAAAACACAGTAAATCAACTATATTTCAACAAAAGAAAGCAATAAAACAAGGAAGGAAGGAAGGAAGCAAGAAGACAAACCATGTGTTAGATATTTTGGCCTACTGAAAGGTACCTAAGATTAGGAACAAGACAAAGATGCCCACTCTTTGCACTCTTATTCAATGTAATATTGGAAGTTTTAGCCAGAGCAATTAGGTAAGAAAAAGACTTAAAAGGCATCCAAATTAGAAAAGAAGAAGTAATACTGTCACTATTTACAGATGATATGATTAAATATAGAAAACCCTAAAGACCCAACAAAAAAATAATAATAATAAATGCATACAGTAAAGTTGCAGGATACAAAATCAACACACAAAAATCTGTTGCATTTCTATACATTAACAATAAGCTAGAAAAAAAGAAATTAAGAAAACAATCCCATTTACAATCGCAAAAAAACCACCAAAAACCCAGAATAAAATACCTAGGAATAAATTTAACCAAGGAGGCGAAACACTTGTACACCTAAAACTATGTCACTTTTGAAAAGAACTGAAGAAAACATAATAAATGGAAAGATAATTCGTGTTCATGAATTGGAAGAGTTAACATTGTTAAAATGTCCATACTACCTAAAGCCCTCATGGCTGCATGGCCTGCTCACTTGGGGAAAAATCAGTTATGCCCTTATGAATTAATAACTAAAGTCTACAAATAAGGATGTTACCTCTAATACTAAACTCTGCCTTGCGGCAAACAAACATGGCAAAATATCGCAAGAGACTCACGAACTGGACCCAGTTTTATCCTTTCTTATTACCATTCTTAGGTCAGAATATAATTATTCCAATGCCATTCTTAGATTATCCCAAACAGTAGTCACTGCCCTCAATCTTACGAACTGCTGGATTGTGCCATTCATTTTCGGACCCCCATGTAATTATAGCTAAAGAAATTTCCATTTGGAAATGACTTACATGGACAAATAACCTTAAACAAATCAATCTATGATTTTGTAGTGTCCCTCTCTCTCAGAAAAAGAACAGATAAATATATTTTATCAGCATAATATATTAATTGTATTCTATTAGTGAAAATGCTATATTTTAGTATTAATCAAAATTAATTCTAATTTTGAAATCAACACCTTTCATGAGGCAATGGGCCAATACTTACTACCTGGAAAAGGGTAACAGAAATTCGGATATGTAACCCAGGTGACGTAAGGCATTGCTTCTGACCTGGTGTCATGAAAATTTCCATTAACAATTTCTCCTGGATCCCCACGTATCTCTACCTGATACTGTTTTCTTTGTGACCAGGATCTGGTCCTGTTCGCCTTAGACCAACACCTTAGCACTTAAGGAACAGTATTCTGAGACTTGTCTGTACATAGAAGCCGTATGTGTTTCGATTGGTGAATTCAGCCCATTTACACTTAGGGTCATTATTTACAGATGAGGACTCAGTACTGCTTTTTTAGCTTTTGTTTTCTGATGGCTCAATATCTCCATTATCTCTTTGTCCTTGGGTTTCTGTCTGCCATTTTGGTTTGGTGGTTACTATGCTTTTCTGTTTCCTCTTTTTTTTTAATGTTTTGTATCACTGCTTTAGATTGATGTTGTGTGGTTACCATGAGGTTTACATAGAATGTCTCATAGATAAAATAGTCCTTTTTGTGCCAATACTACCTTCTCTTCATTGACCTTTATTGGTTCCAGCCTTTTCCCCTTCCTCTATTGTGTTTTGTTGTCTGAGATTATCCCTTTTTATGTTGCAATTTTTTTTTAACCAAATTGAAGTGGCTATAGTTATTTTTTCGCTTTTTCCCTCTTAGTCATGCTATAATAGTATTTAAAATCTCTTTGGATAAAAAGAAAATTGCAACTCTTTATCACCTTATGCAAAGTTTTACTTTCGGCTTTTTGTTTCTGGTTGAATAGCTCTTTCCAACATCTCTTGTAAGGTAGGTCTAGTGTCCATGAACTCCTGCAGCTTTCTGTGGCTGTTGTCTAGGAAAGTATTTCTCCTTCATATCTGAATAATAACTTTGTTAGATACAGTGTTCTTGGCTGACAGTTTTTATCTTTCAGTATTTGGAGGGGTGTCATTCCACTCCCTCCTGGCCCGTAGAGTTTCTGCTGAGAAATCTGTTGATGGTCTAATGGGGGTTCCTTTGTAGGTTACCATCCGTTTTTCCCTGTTTTTAAAATTCTTTGTTATTAAATTTGACAGCTATAATGTGTCTTGGCAAAGGTCTTTTTGCGTTGAGGTAATTAGTTGGTCTCTTAGCTTCACGGACCCGTATATCTGGTTCCTTCCCAAGTTTGGGAAGTTCTCAGTTGTTATTTCTTTAATAAACTCTCTGCTCCCTTCTCTGTTTCTTCTCCTCTGGGATACCCATTACTGTAATGCTTTAGCTGTTCTTTAGCTAAAAGACTCAGATAGCTCTCATAGAATTTCCTCGTTTTGAAAATTATCTTATTTCTCTTTCTTCTTATACTTGTATCATTTCTAGATTTCTATCATTAAGCTCACTAATTCTCTCTTCCGTACGGTCTGCTCTATTTCCAATGCTTTGTAATACATTCTTCGTCTCATTTGTTGAATTCTTCAGCTCTGGAACGTCTTGATTCTGTTTTAGAGTTTCAATCTCTTTGGTAAAGTATCCTTTACCAAATACTTTCTGGTAAAGTATTTCTCTGTTCATTCATTTTATTCCTGAGCTCAATGAACTACCCTTGTGGGTTTTCTTGTAGATCACTGAGTTTCTTCATGACAGCTTTTCGGAATTCTCTCTCAGATCGCAATATTCTGTGACTTTAAGTTTGGTTTCTGGAGAGTTGTCATTATCATTTTGTGGTTTACTGTTAGCGTGGTTCTTCATCTGTTCATGGTGCCCGAGCAATTGCTTGTCCGCAGGTGCATTTGAAATAGCTAAGACCTTTCCTCCGATTTTCATTCGTTAGAAATTAGAGGCCTTTCTTTTATTTTCCAGTGGGTGGCGCTAGAGCACAAGCTTTTGGTTTCTCTTGCCTGACCCGCGTCTGATTTTACTGGAGCACTGGCACTTCCCACCCTCTACTGCCTCTGTCAGAAGCGTCACCCTGCACCCCTGCTATTGCTTCTTTGCCTTTGGGGTCACTGGTGCCTTGCTGTCGCCCGGGTCATTGGCACTGCCTCCCGCAGCTCCAGGATGGTGGGCTCTTCTGCAGCGTCTGGGATCCTCTGCGTCCCAAGCTCCAAAACACAGGGGAAGGAGGGGAGGGGAGAAGGGAGCCGGGTTTGCTTGGGCGCCTCTGCTATGTCCAGAGCTGTAACGTCTGTGGGCTCCGTTGCTGCAGGTGGGGGACAGGGGGCCGGAGTCATAGGCACCACCATGCTGAAGGGACAGGGTCGCAGGCCCCAGTGCTTCCATTGCCCGATCCCCAGGGCTTCAGGTGCTGCCGTGATCAGGGGGCCAGGGTCAAGAGTGTCACCTCCCCGGCTGTCCCCAGGCTCTCTGGGGCTGGGGCTCAGCTGCCCCAGCTGGAGGCTGGGGGTCACAGGCACTGCCTCCACTGTGCCCCTGGCTCCATCTCCCCGATGGGGTCCAGCCCACCCTCCTTAGACACATAGGTGTGTGGGACTCTCCAGCATCCCGGTGTGCTGGCAGAGGTACCTTTGTTGCCTTGTGGTTGTTTGACTGGTTGTACACTGAAGGGAAGAGACCAAGAAAGCACCTCACTCTGTCGTGCTACTGATGTCACTCAGGGCCGTAGGTTTTCTAAAAGGAAATCCTTTAATCCATCTGAAAACTGACATGCAGTAAATACAAGCATACAAACCCTTCGAAGGATGGAAGGCAGACAGTCTCTGTCTGAAGGTGTCCACAGTATCCTTGAGGCTTTGGTTTCTGACAATGTCTCAGTGTTACAGTTTTTCAAGAATTATCTTTTTGACAGGTGACACATACCCCAAAATAACCTCACTGTCTTTTTAAAGTTCCCCCACCAAAGTCGCATTAAGAGAGCAACCAATTTGTACCCTAATAGGCAGTTTCATGGAGAAATTTAGCTAATATCCATTTGAAATCCTGTGGCGTCACTGCTCTAGCTTGTGAGGGCTGCCCTAACATAGTTCCACAATCTGAGTGCCTCAAACAACAGAAACTGATCATCTGACAGCTCTGCAGAGTGGAAGTCTGAGACCGAGTCTTTGGCAGGGTTAATTCCTTCCGAGGCTGCGAGGGAAGAACTGTTCCAGGCCTCTCTCCTTGGCTGTAGATGGTAGACACCTACCTTTGTCTCGTCAAATAGTGTTGTGTGTATGTGTCCAAATTTCCTCTTCTTATGAGGACGACAGTCATACTGAATTAGGGCCAATGACATCATTTTAACTTGATTACCTCTGTCAAGACCCTATCCCTAAATAAAGTTCTATCTCTAAATAAGAATATGTTAGGGGGTGGTGGGTTGATAAGCACTGCAATCTATGGATTTGGGAGGGATAAACGCCAAGCATCTGACTTGGTGATATGAGAGATTATCTGAGTGAAGATGACAACCAGATTTTTTCCATTCTTCCTTTTCCTGAATCAGGGGCTAAATATTGAGATATTTTAATGTCCTTTTCAAATCCTTTCGTAGATTTATCCTTTGGGATTTTAGGTTGGATCATAGCCTTGTTTAAGGTTGAAATTTGGCATAATTATCTGCTCAAGCACTTCCTTAGCTTCTAGAGTATCTCTTTCTTCAAGAGACTCAACCTTTACACTATCTACCCCTCTAGGAATGAGAAGTGTATCTAAAAGTTCCTTAACTTGTTGCACATTTCTGAGAGGGATTCCAGCAGAGATGAGAAGCCCCCTTTGTTATCAGAGCATCCCAAGGTCAAACAATCCTCCGAAAGCATACCTGCTCTTCGTATATACTTTTTCTGGTCACTAGTTGACAAGCTCTAGTAAAAGCATTAAGTTCTAACAGCTGTGATGATTTAACCTCAGGTAACTCTACTTTGTAAGAACCATTATCAAAAGCATTGCCTGTGATAGCTTCATCCTTGACTTAGCTGCAAAGCTTATCTTTGTTGTCTTAGTAAAATAGCCCTTTCTGAAAAATATTGATATTCATAGATACTACTGAGAATTAAAGAGATAACAATTTTTTGATAGCTATTGAGTCAATTTTTTTTAATACTAAGGGGCTGAAAGCGTTATGAGGGTTAGTGGAGGGTATGACATATCCTTTGGCTCTAAGACCTTCAACGATATGGTTGAAGTTTTTCTTTTCTTCTGGCTTCAAGAGATATTGAGAAAGTCTGGGTAAAGATTTGGTAGGCTCTATCTCAACCTTAATAGGTTTTGTTCCAACATGTTTTTTCTACATTAGTAAAATGTTTAACTGTAGAATGTCCGATCTAGGGCCAATCTTTATGTAGGGTACTTATCAAATATAATGGAGAAGGAAACCATATATATATGGCAAACAAAACTTGATTATGAAGAGAGTTCTCTGGAACCTCAGAAAAACAATCCATCTGGTGTGCACTTAATTTCACAATTTTCATTCGTAAAGTGAGTCCCTATGTATTAGTTTGCTATTTCTTCTGTAACAAACTTAGTAGCATAAAACGACTCAAACTTCCTACAGTTCTACAGCTTAGAAGTCTGACAGTGGTCTCACCAAGCTAAAACATCAAGGCTAGAAATCAGCAGGGTGGCATTCTGTTCTGAGGGCTCCAATGGAGAATGATTCCTTACCTTTTCCAGCTTGTGGAGGCTGCCCACACTCCTTGGCAACTGGTCCCCTTCCGCCATCTTCAAAGTAAGCAACGCTGCATCTCTTTGTTCGTCCTTGGTTGTGTCTCGCTTTGAATCTCTTCCGACTCCCTCTCTTACTTTTAAGGATGCTTGTAAATAAATTGGGTCCACCTGGGTAATGCAGGCTACCCTCTATTTTAAGGTCAGCTGGTAAGAAGCCTTAATTCTCTGTGCACCCTTAATTACCCTTTTATTAGGACATGGACATCCTTGGGGGGCATTATTCTGCCCACCATACGCTATTAAATTTACTAAGGTGGTATGAGAGAATAAGAAGGGACGTGTTTAGTGAAGGGTCCGAAGTTTGTATTTAAGGGCTGGGAGATAGTGAAACTGGGGATTATTGGAATAGTTACCACCTGTGTTGCATGTTTACTCTGAGGAAGAAGCTGAGCAAAATTGGGAGGAGTTAACTAGTGTGGAAAGTGTAGCATCTACCAGGCTGTGCGCTTCTCCTTACAACAAACAACGTGTTTACCCAGCAAATGCAAAATGGAGGCACACAAGAGAACCAAAGGGGATGAAAAGAGATGGCCTGATTCCTACAAGGGTGCCCGACAAAAACCACAAAACAAAATCCAGAAATAAAACAGAATAAATAACTGAGGAGCTGAATGCAAAGAGCAGAGTTGGACTTGCTGCTGATTTGCCACTTTGGGATGGACTCATCAAGCCACGAGTCCAGGCACAAGGGGCCTCCATGGGTCCCACACCGGGTTGAAGGCTGAAGTCAGCAGCAAAGAGAAGGGAAAACCTTGTCTTGGAGCCTCTGGGAGACATGCGGACAAAGATCTTCTGAATGAGAGCAAATTGAGCCAGTTGAGAGTTTGCTACCGCAAGACTCAGCCACCGTAACGGACTCAAAGGCGGGCAGAAGAGTCAGAAAGCCTTACAGTGAGCACAAGGGAGTCATCAGATGAGCTTTGAGTGGAGGCTGCTGGCGGTGAAGATGGAAATGGACTCATTTAAAAGGGGCCTCAGAGCATGTGATGGGTTTGGGAGGCATGTTTGCATATTGGCTGCATCTGGTTGTTTCTTGTAAGGGGGGATAAATACTAGGGAGACTGGCAGTTCTTTACTGATCTTAACTGTTCTAGAAACACCACTACAATTCCCAATAATTCAGAGTTCACAAAGTTATGGTCACTATCCAAGGCTCATTTATCTTTGGCCCTTGACAAACAGACCCACGAAATGGGGATGTAAAAGGAATCAATATCCGTTCACCTTTCACACTTTTTACGTGACACTACTTTCTCCAACTCCTCCAGAAACCAGGTCTTGCTGAGGTCAGCGCTATTCCAGGTCTTTCCACTGGCGCTTCCTATCATTCTGACATCCTTTATTCTGACTGAAGTCAGAAAACCCATTTGTATGACAGAATCTCTTTCAATCCTCTTAAGCCCACAGAGGATAACTATCAGAAATCTCTTCAAAGACCGTCTCTTACCGTTGCATTTAAAAACTCCAATAGAGGGGCTTCCCTGGTGGTGCAGTGGTTGGGAGTTCGCCTGCCGATGCAGGGGACGCGGGTTCGTGCCCCGGTCCGGGAAGATCCCACATGCCGCGGAGCGGCTGGGCCCGTGAGCCACAATTACTGAGCCTGCGCATCCGGAGCCTGTGCTCCGCAACGAAGAGAGGCCGTGACAGTGAGAGGCCCGTGAACCGCGATGAAGAGTGGCCCCCGCTCGCCACAACTAGAGATAGCCCTCGCACAGAAGCGAAGACCCAACACAGCCAAAAATAAATAAATAAATAAATTTATAAAAGATCTGAAACAGATCTTCATGAAGTGAAGGTCCGTATAAGGTCAACACGACTTTGTCTTAAAAAAAAAAATCTAATAGAGTATCTACCAAATCTTCTAAGTGTAGCTGGTGGATGGGTGAACGAGTTTCAGCGAATAGGCCCATTCCAGTATTTGTATCTCCCTGATTCTCTTTATTTTTTCCTTCAAAAAAAAAAAAGCAAAAAACAGGAAAGTCTTTCCATTTAACCATGTTGATTACACGCATTGAGTCAAGAGTTTAATTAGCCACACTACTAGATCATAATGCCACCCCCAAAAGATTGAGCACCACATGGTAAATCTTTAACTCTGAGTGGATGTCCACTCAGTATATAATGATATTGATATTATCTTAAAACTCCTTGAGCATAGAGGATATCCCTCTTTAAAGAAGACCTTGCACAACTCTGTCTAGACTCTTTTAGCATCTACATTTCATTAGGGGCCTGAAAAAAGAAGATGGTACGTGTTGGGGATGGGACCTGAGGAGAAATGGTACCAGCTTAGGAAGCAGGTGCCCCAAGTGTCATGACTGAAAGGCTTTTGTGCAGATGATGGGTGATTCAGACTAGAGAGGAAGCGACAGGGCTGTCTCTGCCAGTGAAAGAATTTAAGGGAAATCTGGAGGGTCCAATTCTACACATTTCTATCTGCTCAAATGCCCCGACCCCGTATCTCTGAAGCTCACTCCCTTCCTGCCAATACACTTACCGTAGCATAAGTGGCACCCTTTCCATAAGTGGCTTTCATGGGATTTTGCCAGTTAATCATCATGCCCTAGGCTTGGTCTCCAGCCCCAAATGACCTCTGATTACAAAGTCGTCATTGGTCCTTTGTGTTAACATTTACTCTTAATTGTGTATTTATAGATATTAATTCTTCTTTTTCCCTAATAATTGTCTCTAGGGCTACAGTAAGAAGCAAAGTGATTACATAATGTTTATCACCACTGTTGCTGCCATGGCAACTGTTCCAGAGCAGTACACCCTATGCTAAGACCTGTAATAACTTCAGAAAACTTGAAGCCGCCTGCGTTTATGGATTAGCCATATCCCCTCAGCAAACAGGCTATCCTTCTGCTTCTCTAATACATGAACAACCCAACTGGGTAACCCTATTTTGATGGTTTGTTTTGGATGGGCACACTGATACCAGTTAAAGTATCAATAAGAGTCCCTGCTGGGACAGTGATACTCTCACATTAGGATAATCACAGGTGGATTTATTAAAGGAACTTAACAAATGTGTGGGAAGGGTTTAGGTAAAACACAAACTAAAGTTTCACCTCCCAGGACTTGTAAAGCAGAGTTCTTCCTGTCCTTACACCTGAAAGCATGAAGGGGATGAACAGCTCTTGAAATGCAGGAGAGAGATGCTTGAAGAAAGTTGGGAGATGGATAGCTAGGATGGATGGAGGTTCACGCAGTCAGGAGACACAATGGACCAGAGGCAGCTGCACAGAGAGGAACTGTGGAAAAGAAAGGGAATGATGCTCTCCTCCTTCTTCATCAGGGCTTCTTATTGTCAAATGGAAACTAAGAGGAAGAATGAAAGCCAGCCCACTGAGGTAGCCTGTACAAGTCAGATTTCTGGCTCACAGAACAGGCTGGAGAAAGATGGAAATGGATCTAAAACGGCAGTTGGAAGATACCCTGAAGAAAGTATTTATGCTCACATTATAGGTAGAATTTCTGGAAACTCCAAACAATATTTCCATTATATTAAGCAATACTCATTTACACGACCACACTTAGCTTCAAATGTGACTACTGATTATATATTGTTTTAGCTAAGTGGCAATGTGACCCCTTGAAGACTCCATCCTTTTCTCCATCTGACTCTGGTCAGGCTTATGGGACTAGGGTGGAGGATGTAGTCAGCATGGGGAGGAAGCCTGGGCTGGACCAGAGTGGGTGGTCAGGGCACAGGAGGTGGATGGGTCCTGCGGGGCCCAAGTGAACAGACTGAGAGGGAAGTTGAGGCTTAGGAGGCTGGCAGGTGTGATGGGATCAAGGCTGAAAAGGAGTTTGGGGTGAAGAGGCAGAAGGTATTTGGAGCCAGTGGGTATGGAGCTGAGGAGGTTGCTGGGACTTTGCGGGCAGCTTGTGTGGTTAGGAGTTTGGTTACATAAGGAGGTGCGAGCATTTATGTACGTATAGTGAGGGTAATGAAATGGAAGTCTCCCATGGCCACAGCAGGGGGAAGGCTAGAATGAACTCTGGAGTTTGACTGGAATTGGAGGCATTTGTGTAAACTCATAGTCATAAGTAGCTAGACAAGTAGGTAAGTGGATAGATATATAGATATAGATAAAAATATGGATGGAGGTGAAGATTTATACACATATTTACATGTAAATGTAAGGGAGTCTGGAAAGTGTGTACTTGCTTTCTCAACTTTATAGCAGAGGAAAAAAAGAAAGCTAGAATTGTTTGAAGGCATGTAGAGCAAGAAAAACTATGTCTGCCATAATTCAATCTAAACTGCGAGACTTCTCCTTGGAGAGAGTTTGGTACACTCTTACTGAGGAAGGAAAACATACAGGCTATATAATCCACTACACATTTTTAAAAAACAAAGCCCAATATATCTGGAGAAAACCATGATTCGAAAAGATACATGCACCGCGATGTTCACTGCAGTACTATTCACAATAGCCAGGACGCGGAAGCAACCTAAATGTCCATCGACAGATGAATGGATAGGGAAGATGTGGTACATACATACAATGGAATATTACTCAGCCATGAAAAAGAATGAAATAATGCCATTTGTGGCAACATGGATGGACCCAGAGATTGTCATACTGAGTGAAGTAAGACAGAGAAAGACAAACATCATATGATATCGCTTATATGTGGGATCTAAAAATATGATACAAATGACCTTATTTACAAAACAGAAATAGAGTCACAGATGTAGAAAATAAACTTATGGTTACCAAGGTGAGGGATTAATTGGGAGATTGGGATTGACATATACACACTACTGTATATAAAATAGATAACTAATAAGAACCTGCTATATAGCACAGGAAACTCTACTCAATACTCTATGGTGACCTAAATGGGAAAAGAATCTAAAAAAGAGTGGATAGATGTATATGTATAACTGACTCACTTTGCTGTACAGCAGAAACTAACATTGTAAATCAACTATACTCTACTCCAATAAAAATTAATTAAAAAAAATTGAAGCCCAAGCAAGTTTGGTAATTTTCCAATGTCACACACATATAAGTGACAGAGCTAGAAGTCTTACCAAAAATCTTATCAAGACTTTCCAATCTTAATGCCACAAAGGGATAAGTCTGTACTTGTGAGATGACATTGTTGCCTTTGTCAAAAATGGGGGGAAAAAAATCTTTTTTTCTTTGAATCTTCAAGCTTTCCATTATATATTTAAATAATTAAATAGCATGTAAAGCTCGAGTCTATCATTCTTAAAGTCTTCATGATATAAAGCATCTTAGAAATATGTAATTAGTTTTCATTGTGGAATGCTCCTGGCACATGTATTCCCCCTGCCTATGAAAAAAGTACCTGCTTCCACAGGTAACAGGATACTTTTTTTTCCCTAGGCTCAATCACGAACAACCTTGGTGTCTGAGATTTTAAAGTCAGTCCCATTAGATCTGGGATGGTGCCAGGGACACAGTGTTCTATAAGCAAATGCTCCCAAATGACCTGAAGATATGATCATTTTGTTTTATGTATCTCATTGTGGCAATTAACAATTTCTCTAAATATGTTTTCTTTCTTTTTCTAATTTTGCAAGTGTTTTGGCAGGGATATGAATATACATTTAATTTCAGAATGTCAGTTAATGTTTATCTCGCCACTTGGCTACCTCACCCTACAGAAATGAGAAATGATTTCAAAAAGGGCTGCCTCACCCTATAGAAATGAGAAATGATTTCAAAAAGGGCTGCCTCGCCCTTTTTGAGATAAAACCTTGGATCTTGAACTGAATTTCACTACTAGAGGAAACTTTAAATTTATTGCTTTTTTTCCCCTTGGCTTTTTTTGGAATGAGCTGCAACAAAGCAGGTTTGAAAGTCAGTGGTCAGTACACTCAGCAGTACACATTTGGTCATAGTCAAACCACAGGGGAGAAGGAGTATATTGGATTTTGATGTTAAATATTCCCAGAAGGACAGTTCACATACTCCTGTCTAAATAGGGACTACTTGTGAAGCCTTCAGTTTCTGTTGTAATCTGTGATGCAGCTCGAATCAACGGAAGGATGGCTTTAGAAATGAAAGATGGAGTTGCACTGACACAGCCTGATAGTCACTCAGCCTCAGATTGACAGTATCAGGTTGTCATGAGGGATACAGGGTTCATGACACAGAGTTATGGGTCCTTTCTTTCCTTGGCTGTGGAGTTAAATTACCTGCACAGGATCCATCTTTAAGGTAGTGTATGGAACACCATTTAAAAACATACCTTAGTCCATAATACAAGATCTGGCATATTATTCTCGCCTTTAAATTTTCCAGTTTTCAAAATCAATAAAAATCAATAAAATGGTTAAAATTCAGATGAAGATTTTCTATTTATACTGAAGAACACTTGTACTTAGAGTAGCAGTTCTCTCTATTATAGGCACCGAGTATACACAGAACACATACAATGTTCTAATCTCAACTGTGTGCATTTTAGAATCCAATTTATTAATAATTTGCTTTTACTATTACTCAATTTTCATACACAGCAACAACCATACACTTCCATAGTTTTAATAGATGAAAGACCATACAAGCAGTATTCAGACATAGACATTTATAAATACACTATTATTTAAAGTATACAAAATACAAGTTATTGCATTTTATATACTGAAATTCAAGCACTAGGCAGACTGTTTAGAGGTATAGTACCTAGGTTTATGTTTGTCTATTTGTAATCTAAAAAGAGTTCACCTAAATTAATACTCACACTTGTATTTTGTTTTCAAAATTGTGAATGTTGTCCTTTTAACGTATGTGAATTTTAGTAAGATATATTAAATTATAAATATAATCAATGTTACCCACTGTCTTTAATTACCTTGAGATTACACTGAATAATATTAGTGGACATTTTGCATAAGTTGTAAAAGTCTCAAATTATATATTATTTTATTTCCATAAAGTATCATAATTTTAAATGAAATTTGTTAAGTAACAGAAGTGAAGATTAGTGCTGTCCCCTGAATTTTAAACATTTTTTGTCACATTTTAACTTATAAAAGTTGGCAAATTATATTATCATTAATGTACACATTTCTATATCTTAAATAGTGGGGAATTCATAAACCTTTTCGTAATTCTGCTTTAGGATGATTGATTAGAATGCCACACAACCATCTCGCTAATTGAGTGTCCTTTATAAAATATTTCTTAAAAGCATATGTTACATAATTAACTACCAAGCCTTCTATATGTCTATGTGTTCATATACATTGACATTCACATACATACATACATGTATATACATGTATATGTATATGTATATATGTGTGGGCATGTGTAATAAAAGCAGATATATTAATATTTGTTAACTAAGAATGTTTTACTTCCAAATCCCTAAATCAGACTTGAAAAATATAATTTTTCTAAGAAGTATTGAATAATAGCAAATGCATTTCTTTACCTTTGTGGATATCTAAAGAAAATCTAGTGCCATATTATCTCTACAATTTTATACTGAAATGGATTAGGGAAAGTCAGAAATCAGACAGAAGAATGCATTTCTATGTGATGAATAGAAACTCCACATTTGCCTCCTGTGTCAACACCACCCGTTGTTGGGAAAGGCAGGTGCTCATTCTGAAATGCCAAGAAGCGGAAGAAGTCAAGGATGGGAAACAGAAGAAAAAGCACAGGGTTAGGAGCTGGAGAGAAAGAGGTCGAACGCGATAAAAGGGAAAATGCTGGTAACGCCGTCAGAAAGAACACAGCACAGATGTTTGAAATGATGGTATCAAAGGTGTGACCTTGGCGATTTCGAAAAGACAACATCTAAAGGGCTGTACCGAGAAATGCCTCAGGTGGCCTCAGAGGGCGCGGCCGGGGAAAGGGTCATCAACGCTGCCCACATAATGAAGCCCTGAGAGATGAAGACAAGGCAAGCGAAACGGCAGGACGGTGCAGGATAATCCTAAGGAAACAGAAGGAACTTAGAGAAGGGATATTTCTGTTTCACCTCTAAGACCAAAACCTCTCTACTAAAAATATATTTTTTTGTTTTGCGGTACGCGGGCCTCTCACTGTCGTGGCCTCTCCCGTTGCGGAGCACAGGCTCTGGACGCGCAGGCTCAGCGCCCATGGCTCACGGGCCCAGCCGCTCCGCGGCATGTGGGATCCTCCCGGACCGGGGCACGAACCCATGTCCCCTGCATCGGCAGGCGGACTCCCAACCACTGTGCCACCAGGGAAGCCCTACTAAAAATAATTCTTAAAATAAGTTCACACAGTTTATTATCTTTGGTGATTTTGAGACTAGAGGCCAATATTGAGGAATAAAAAAATCATCAATTAGGACATTTTCTACGAATCTTTAGCTGGGAGCCCTCACCCTTTTGCCAAAGCTAATTTTTTTCAGGAAGGGTAAATTGATAAAGGAGGTCAATGATTTTAAAAATATAGGCTCCATTATGTATTATTTTCTCACATTTGAAAGATGATCTCTTTGGTTCAGTCAGAGTTTGGGAGCTGTTGGATGATTGGGGTCCTCTAGCAGAGGTTTTCCCAAAAGACTTTCCACCCCAGGTATCAATCATGCTTTATAATCTTTCCCTCCTAATTCTGGTGTTTAATTTTTTTTGCTCAAATGTCTCTCTCCTTTTATTAAGGCTGATCATACTTCACCTGCTGACACTTCTCCTTTATCCAGGGTAGAAAAAATGTTTCTATTCCTTACACATTTTCTGACATAAATCTTACACATTCCTCACACAATTTGTGGTGGGAACCATACGAATCAAGCTCTATTGATTCAGTATTTTCCTCTGTAATGTTCCTAACATGAATTTATACAGGATTTTCTTAGAAATACAACCAAGGAGGTATTATTTATTAAGCACTGCATACCATCTCTCCGTAGTTCTGATTTCTAGAAATTGACCCCACTTATCTTTTTCACCCACTGCTCTTCAGCCGGTTTTAAACATTTAAGTACCCACCATTGGCTGAAAACAGTAAAAGACACTGAACATAATATTGAGAACCAATCACAGTTCCTGCCTTCAAAAAGCTTAAAATTTAAAAGAGGGAGGCATAATACAAAACATTCAGAAAAATAACCAACCCAGATGTCAACTGAAGTCTCCATTTGTTTTCCATGTATGAATGCTTTCCTTTCAAATACGCAACTGATCAGAAATGGTTGATATAGCTGGATATTATCTTAGTGTTTCACAATACAATGGATCATGAGCTTTATACAAATTTATCTAGATTTCATACAGGGAACACGACATCAGCACATCATTTGTGTGTGTGTGCGTTCAAAATAGAGTGTTCTGTTTGTACTATTTTATTTTTGGAAAATTTGAAATAATTGCAGGAAATACAGACAATTTCAATTGTATTCTTTTAGTCTTGTTGGCTAACATATCACTTAGTTATCAGGTCATTTATAAAATGATAATGGAAAATTTGTTTCTTTCAATTCAAAAATAACACTGCACCATAAATTCAGATTTCACTCTCGCAACTCATCATTTAGATGACTTGAAGTAGATTTAAAGATAACCAAAAGGTAGAGTAGAAAAAAGAACAGCTATATCTTACAGGCTCACAGGTTTTAGTAAAATCCATTTCCCACAACTGCTACGGAAGGAATGAAGATTATGAAACCTTAAAATACTAAATGAATTTAAGCAACAATATATTATAGCCAAAAAGATGATATCTGTATACTTATTTAATATCTGAGTCACATAAAATAATTATTTTATACTATTATAATCAAAGTAATAAGAATTGGCAAAAAATAAAAACTTAAGTTGTAGTGCCACTTATTTGTTAATTTTTATGTAATGTGCTTTGCACAAGACCAAGCTCATATGTCATCACACATGATGAACTCTACGTATGATCTAAGGTAGTTTATAATTTTAAATATTTTGGTCTTAGTCTCACGACTCTAAGTGATAACGCTGAATTGAATGTAATAGCATCATTGCATAAATGAGTGTATTAGAACTTTTGCAGAACAAGCATGTATTTCCACAACTGCATGAATTATATTAGTCATAGAATAACATTTTTATCATAATTTTGGCTTATTGTCTTAAATTTCAAGATAAAATTAAATATTGGTGATATACTGTACTATGACTGTGTTGAAAGCAAACTTTCAAAAAATTTTTAAAAAACACAAGCAAAATATGCAAATAAAATAAACTGCCTAGTTTCCATGATTTACCTTTTAGAAAGAAGAGATAATAAAATATTAACTGATATCAGAACACCACATAGGTGCCTCCGGGCTTAGATCTATGCAACGTGTGACTGAAAACATGCAGAGAGGCCATTCCTTTCCATGTCCCAGCAAGGGCACCTTGAAATCCTTTAGTCGTCTGGTGAAAAACCAACTGCAGAAAGGACTATGCAAAGAGCCTAACTGATTTTCTTTGAAAGAGTAGGTGTTCAAGCAGCCCACGTATATTTAAAAATTAGACATGGAGAACTGAAAACTATAATTTCCAGACACCAATCAAATTCATTAAATCATATAGGTATAGTATTATTCTAAAGCACATTTTCTTCATATGTATCTGGGCTATATTTTAAAGATTTTTTTTGATGTGGACCATTTTTAAAGCCTTTATTGAATTTGTTACAACAGTGCTTCTATTTTATGTTTCGTTTTTTTGGCCGCAAGGCATGTGGGATCTTAGCTCCGCGACCAGAGATCGAACCCGCACCCCCTGCATTGGAAGGCGACGCCTTAACCACCGGACTCCCAGGGATGTCCCTAAGCTATATTTTATATGCTTGACAAACTGACAAAATCTGTATAACAGTGAAATACCATGAAGCATTGGGATCAATGGAAGTCACTTCTGCAAACTCATACTAATTCATTACAGGTGTTTTTACAGGGAAACAAAGGCAGGCAGACAAAGGATGGCTGGTTGAAATAATCTGTTTTGACTTCTAAGTCATTTTACAAATTCTAACAAAGATAATTTAGGTTTAACTTAGAACAGGATGTAAGTGGTGCTGATAGGCATTAGGGAGATCAGAGCATCACTCAGTGTCACTCAGTCACTCATTTGCTCCAAAAATATTGAATTTCTACCAGTACCAGGCACCGTGAATCCACAGGTGTCTGTAAGCAAGACATCTTCTTCTCAACAGAAGCCCAGTGTAGCAGGAAACACAAAAGAACTCAATACGTGTACTATAAAATTACAGCTACCAGAGTGGAATGTATAAAGTGAAATCCATCCATACATTCCACAGATATTTAGGCTCTGGGGCCAGGCACTGCTGGAGGTGCTCAGGATCTATCAATAAAGAGCACACTGACATCTACGCTCCAGCATCTCACTTTTCACCAGAGGGAGGGAGATGATAAGGAATGAATACACTCAATGCATATTTTTGTCGTATGTTAGAAAATGATAAGTTCTATGAAAAAAAAAATAAAGAAGCAGAGAAGAATAAAAGGAGCTGGGAGTTCTAGGACAGAGACAGAGAAGGATACAATATTAAATAGGCTTTTTTGAGCCAAGAAAATAATTCTGAGCAAAGACTTGGAGGAGATGAAGAAGTTAACAAAGCAGATATTTGGAAAAAAGTATTTCAAGCAAAGAAGCAAAAGGGCACAGTTGGGAGTGTGCTTATCATGTTCAAGGAAGAGAAAGTGAGCTGGAGAAAAAAAGTAGCCAAAGGAGAAAATGCAGTTTCTTTAATTGATGCAGAACTACTGCAGATATCTAACTATTCTCGAGTGAGCTTTGTTAGGTTGTGCCCTTTAAGGAATTTGTCCATTTGATCTAAGTTGTCAAATGTATGGGCATAAAGCTCTGCATAATAATTCATAAAGTTATTCTTTTAATATTTTTAGGATTGGTTGTGTTCTCATCTTTCAATCTTGATATTATTTGTCTTTTAACAATGTTTTCCTAGTCTGTCCAATTAATCTTTTCAAAGAATCAGAAATGTTTTCTTTGGTTGTTTTTCTCTTTGCAATTTGATTATTTTTTTATCTTATCTGTATAATTTTATTCTTTCTGCTTACCTTTTTTCCTTCTATTTACTTACTGTGACATTTAGATAACTGACTTCAGAAATATCTTCCTTTATAATCTAAATATTTAACATTATGTTTCCTACTAAATACTACACTATTTGCATCCCACAAAGTTTGATTCATAGCATTTTATTTTAAGTCAATTCATAATATTTTCTAATTTTCTTTATAATTTGCCTACAGTGCCATATGGCTTTTAGAAGTGTGCTAATTTCTAAATGTTTAGGGATCTTTTGTATAACTTCTGTTATTGATTTCTAATATAATTCTTTCATTATCAGAAAACAGACATTGTATTATTTCTGTTCCTGTCAATTTCTAATGGATTGTTTTATGTCCCAGAACTCCATCTATCTTTGAAAATGTTCTACGTGCTTGTGGAAGAATGTATATTCTGCTGTTATTGGCTCAAGGGTTCTATAAATATCCTTTAGGCTTAGTTCATTGACAATACTGATCCTGTGCTCTATAGTCTTACTGATTTTCTATCTACTTATGTTTTTCAATCAATTATGAGAGATAATTGTAGATTGATCCACTTTTCTATATTTATCATCTTTAAAATTCATGTTAGCTGAAACTCTGTTGTTAGGTACAAACACACTTAAGGTTGTGATTTCTTCTTAGTGACTTTAGTCCTTTTATCATTACATAATGGCCCTCTTTGTCTGCATTAATATTACTTGCTTAGATGTCTATTTTTCTTTTACTTATGTGATTACTCTAGTTTTTTTAATTCATGTTGGCATGGTATATCATTTCCCAGTTTTTACTTTTAACCTGCATCTGTCTTTGTATTTAAATTGGGTTTCTTATAGATGATATATGGTTGAGTCTTGCTTTTTCATCAAATTTGATTATCTAAATGTAAATATTTAGACTATTTATATCCATTTATTAATTTGTTGAAACAAAATTTCCCATATTGCTAGTTTTTTAAGAACTTGCTCCATTGTTCCTCTGCTGCATTTTCTTCCTGCATATGAAATAATTTAATATTTTTAGGATTCCAGTAAATTTTAATAAATTTCTATGATTCACTACTTACTGTTTTTTCAACTACTTTTAATGACTGTGTAGAGTTAATAAAATACATCTTTAACCCATTACTTAATAATGGTCTGCCTTCACATGTGGTATAAGAATTTTACAATCAAATGCTCCTAATTCCTTTTTTCTATGTTTGCGGTAAGTGGGTCTCTCACTGCTGTGGCCTCCCCCATCGCGGAGCACAGGCTCTGGACGCACAGCCTCAGCAGCCATGGCTCACGGGCCCAGCCGCTCTGTGGCATGTGGGATCTTCCCGGACCAGGGCACGAACCCATGTCCTCTGCATCAGCAGGCGGACCCTCAACCACTGCGCCACCAGGGAAGCCCCTTTTTCTATGTTTTGAGTTGCTATTTAAATACATTTTTACTTTTATATTATATACGGCCACCACAGTTTGCTACTATTTTTTTCTGTACTCAGTATTTTATTAGAGAAAATCAAAATGTCAAAATAACTTATATTTACATTTTAAATATGAACAGTGATTTTTATATCTTAGCATTGATCGAGTTTTTATCTTATATTATTTCTATCTGAAAAATTTGCTTGAAATTTCACCATAGAGCTATTCTGCTGGTAATGAAATTTCTCATTTTCTATTTGTTTAAAACATAGTCTTCATTTCTCCTTAATTTCTAAAAATATCTCACCGGTCTTCTATTTAGGTCTTTAATGCATTTTGAGTTTGTCTTTGTATATGGTGTTAGAGAATGTTCTAATTTCATTCTTTTACATGTAGCTGTCCAGTTTTCCCAGCACCACTTACTGAAGAGACTGTCTGTTCTCCACTGTATATTCTTGCCTCCTTTGTCTAGATTAATTTACTATAGGTGAGTGGTTTCTTTCTGGGCTTTCTATCCTGTTCTATTGATCTATATTTCTGTTTTTATGCCAGCAAATGGAACCATAAACAAAACAGAAAGACAACGTACACAATGGGAGAAAATATTTGCAAATGATGTGACCGAAAAGGGATTAATTTCCAAAATCTACAAACAGCACATACAGCTCAATATCAAAAACACCAAACACCCAATCAAAAATGGCCAAAAATACTGAAATAGACATTTATCCAAAGAAGACATACAGATGGCCAAAAGACACATAAAAAGATGCTCAACATCACTAATTATTAGAGAAATGTAAATCAAACCCATAGCGAGGTATCACCTCACACCAGTCAGAATGGCCATCATCAGAAAGTCTACAAATAATAAATGCTGGAGAGGGTGTAGAGAAAAAGGAACCCTCCTACACTGTTGGTGGGAATGTAAATTGGTGCAGCCACTATGGAGAACAGTATAGAGGTTCCTTAAAAAACTAAAAATAGAGTTACCATATGATCCAACAATCCCACTCCTGGGCATGTATCCAAAGAAAACCATAATTCGAAAAGATACATGCACCCAATATTCATAGAAGCACTACTTACAATAGTCAAGACATGGAAGCAACCTAAATGCCCATCTATCGGCAGATGAATGGATAAAGAAGCTGTGGTACATGTATACAATGGAATGCTACTCAGCCATAAAAAATAATGAAATAATGCCATTTGCAGCAACATGAATGGACCTAGACATTATGATACTAAGTGAAGTCAGAGAAAGACAAATATCATATGATATTGCTTATATATGGAATCTTAGAAAAAGACACAAATGAATTTATTTCTAAAACAGAAAGAGACTCACAGACACAGAAAACAAACTTATGGTTACCAAAGGGGAAAGGGGGATGAGGGAAGGGATAAATTAGGAGTTTGGAATTAACATACAAATACTATTATGTATAAAGTAGATAACCAACAAGGACCTACTGTATAGCACAGGAGACTATACTCAATATTATGTAATAACCTATAAGGGAAAGGAATCTGAAAAAGAATATATATATATATACACACCATATATATTTATAGCTATATATATAACTATATAACTGAATCACTGTGTTTCACCCAAAACACACAATATTGTAAATCAATTATACTTCAATTAGAGAATTTAAAAAATACTTTGAACAGTTGACAAATTTTTAAAAATCATGATTTTGTATATTGTGCAGATTTTTCTCTTTGTTAGAATGGGAACAAATCTCTTTCTAGCTCTCTGCCTCTTAGTCTAAAGATGGAAGCCCCCTGCTCCATTTCTTAAATGCATACATGAAAAAAAGCAGCAGCATTTTCCTTACATATTACATTATGTAATATGCTGTCTGTATTACCTCCTACACTAGCTAAGAGAAAGAACAGTGTCTACCTTCTGTTTATCTTTAATATATATTTTACCTGCAAGTGTCTCCCAAAGGGACATTCTCAATACTGTTAAAATGCTTTCCAATAGCTAGTTTTTTTTAATATACACAACTTTGTCTGAGAAAGTAACTAAAGGTTTAATGTTGTAAGACTTATTTATAATAGAAGCAAATTTGTCTCAGCACCTCAAGGGAAATTTTCAACTAATACTTTAAATTCAGCTTCTAATGAATCAGAAATTTCCCATATACCTAGAACCATACACCTCTTCACCCAAGTTGCACTTTATTGGACCAAGTTTCACGTGAGGGGTGCTGTCATGCCATAGTTGTTTAACTCTCTTTACCAATACGTTGTTTGGGATAATTCCTAGAAATAGGACTGATTGAGGGAAAGTCAATTCTGTCACTTAGCTAAAAGCAACCTATTTAGCTTCACTTAAGCTATCATTTCCTTAACACATTTAACTGAAATTCTCCTTCCCCTAATTTGGCAGAATATTTTTTTAACAACTAACAGAATGCCACTCTTCATAAGAAAAGAGTTCAGAAAAGCTACTAGATTGCTTTACAGTAAAATGAGGATAAAACCAACATGCAAAATGTTATATAATCTTTAAATTTTATGAGATAAACCCAATGAAATTCTGTTCCCCCTCTGCGGCATGTACCTTTGTCTGCCTTATTGGATACTTATTTGATAACCATTTCATCCTATCCACACCCCCCACCACACACACTGTGTTATAAATACAGTGTCAGAATCAGAATTATGTATTTGTAGTGCCCAACCTTGTTCCTTGCTAATGTTCAAAAAAGAGGAATTAATATTGTGAGAAACATAAACTCTCCATTTGGCCTCAAAATGCATCCACCAAAGTAGCCCTTGCAAACAGTAGCCAAGAAATAGGCCTGATCAATTTTTCTTTTTAAACTGATAGGATTGAAGGAAGAACTTTCCCAGCCAGTTTTGAAACTACTACTCCCACTACATGCTACCCTGCTGTTATATAGATTTTTTTTAAAAGATGGAAAGAAACAGAATTTTAAAACGTTAGAAAAGTTGGCAGAAAATAATAAACATGGTAAATTTCAAAAGTAGGTTCTGAAAATCAGAAAACATGTGGGAACAAAGATATGGCTAAGGAGACCAGAAGACTGGCCCTGAAGTGCATTTATGTAACAAGATAAAATATGTGCTTCTGTGTCATGTTCATTTTTATAAGGACATGATAATTTCCAACTGACTTCCTCCCCACTCCTCAGAACAAACTGCAATGCTCCTGGATTATAAATGCAGCTTGTGTAAGACTAATACAACTATGTAACTAATGGGGTGTATACTTTTATTGTCAGGATTTAATGCATTTGTATATATTTTAAGGTGTATTATTCAGCAGTAAAGATGGAGAGATGCGTTCCCCAAACAGAAAATTATACATGAATTAAACACTTAAATCTTTCATCATTAACATGGCTTTGACAACAAAAGAAATAAAACGATTCTGGTATATTTTTCTTTGCCAAATACTATCTGTTACAGTCCAGAGTTGCTTTGTTACTTTGCAAAGTATCACTTAATATGTAGAATAAAATTCCTTGATGTCCCAGTTTATAAAAGCTAAATAAAGTTTTGCATTTTGTAGTGAATTTGAGAAAGTGGTTATAGATAATTTAAAACAAAGTTTTTCCCTCCTCTTCCAGTTTCTTAATATGTTATGGTTACGGGGTCTATTTTTGTTTAACTCTTTAAGCCATTTTGAGTTTATTTTTGTGTATGGTGCGAGGGTGTGTCCTAACTTCACTGATTTACATGCTACTGTCCAGCTTTCCCAGCACCACTTGCAGAAGAGACTGTCTTTTCTCCATTGTATATTCTTGCCTCCTTTGAAGAATATTGACCATAGGTGTGTAGGTTTGTTTCTGGGCTCTCTATTCTGTTCCATTGATCCATATGTCTGTTTTGTGCCAATGCCATGCTGTTTTGATTACTATAGCTTTGTGGTATTGTCTGAAGTCTGGGAGAGTTATGCCTCCTGCTTTGTTCTTTTTCTTCAGGATTGCTTTGGCAACTCTGGGCCTTTTATGGTTCCTACTGGGTCTCTTTTTGAATGAGTGTCTTCTCTTCTATGTTACAAGGCAATCTCCCTGGGTTAGAAATATCAACCAAACCTTAAAACCTAGAAAAGTCTTCCTGGAGCCACTTGGAAGAGAATTGCTGAGACCACCCATAGCCCGTGTTCCTTCTAATTGAAGATCAGCATAGCTTTTAACATCCAGCTACTGAGGATGATAAAATATAGAAAAGTAAAGTCTGAAGATACTCTAAGAATTAAATGAAGTATAGTCATCATCCTGAAATGGGACTCCTGACAAGACAAGCCTTCCTCTAGCCCCAGCACTGCCTTTGGCCAGAATGAAAAGAAAGCCCCTAAACCCCTCCTCGTTTACAAGGAGACCCCCGTCCCACCCAGTGTTCATCATCTCACCAGAACCACTGCCTATGAGACTCTTCTTAGGTAAAAGAGTATAATTAGATCTGTTTTCCACCTCCATCGAAGAGACCATCAGGTCTAATCTCATCGTAATTTACAGATTTAGTTACCCAGGTCACCCTAAAGCTTATTTTTCAACAATTTTACCTTAATCCTGATAAACTCTGTAAATCCACTAATTTGATCCAATCTCCTGTCCTTCCTCAATCATCCCAAATTCCTTCATGGGAATTAACTGTCTTTCATCAGAAAAATGATCACTTCTCTAAAACTCTTCTCCCAGGTAGAGCTGAATGGGTCCTTTTATCCTTGAAGGCATTGCCTTCCTGCAGAACTGTCCAGTTTAGCCTGCCTCTTCCCTTTCTCCTACTCTGGTGGGGTATGGGCAACTTTCCTCCAGAACCTCCCTGCCACCAATGTCACCTCAAAAACAAAGGCAATCAAATATTACTATGGGCTACAGCTTCTTATCGTGGTCATCTATGCGCATCCTTACTCTTTTTACATTAGCTTCTAAATCCATCTGCTGCTCCACGATTACTAATTACCAAAATCCCTGGTGATTTCAGTATCCCCAAAGACCCTCTACATTAGGCATGTGCACTTGTGCTATAAATAGGATAACTACCAAAAAAAATCACAAAATGTGTATATGTGTACCTAGAGTATGTAAAGGGATCTCTTTCTTTGGTGGAGAAATGCTCCTGAGTGTTGACAAGACTGGTCCTCCTTCTGTTTGTATCCTTGGCATCATCAGGCAGCATGTCTACTACATTTCAAGTCACCACTTTGAGGAATTAGGGAGTCGTCAGAGAACTCTATTTACTCACTCACTTTCGTACATCCCTTGCATTGATTGTTTGTAGCATCCATATTTAAATGAATAAAAATCAATGTTGGCTGGATCCAAGTCATTGTTCTTGCCCATCTCAGAACCTGACATAGTTTAGCATCTCTGACTTGGCTTTCTCCTGTCCAATGAGCTTGTTCTCCATGCCTCCTCCATCACACCCTGCAGGCATGACCATTTGGATACCACCAATATCTGCACCATGTCAAAAATCTAAATTTCAGACAATATCGGGCACATTCAGGGTGGTATGGGATATTACTCAGCCACAAAAAAGAAGAAAGTAATGCCATTTGCAGCAACATGGATGGACCTAGAGATGATCATACTGAGTGAAGTCAGACAGAGAAAGACAAATATCATATGATATCACTCATATGTGGAATCTAATTTTTTAAAAAAATTATATAAATGAACTTATTTACAAAACAGAAACACTCACGGATTTTGAAAACAAAGTTATGGTTACCAAAGTGGAAACGTGGTGGGGAGGGATAAATTAGGAGCTTGGGATGAACGAACACACACTAACTACTATCTATAAAATAGATAACCAACAAGGACCTACTGTATAGCACAGGGAACTCTGCTCAATATTCTGTAATAACCTATATGGGAAAAGAATCTGAAAAGAATGAATATGTTTATATGTACAACTGAATCACTGAAACTAACACAACATTGTAAATCAAATATACTCTAATAAAATTTTTTTTAAAAAGTCTAAATTTCAAATAATAACTCTCATCATGTCCTACTTGTCTTTTCAGTACAATTTTCTAGAACTCATATTCCCACAGTTTTCACCCCAACTGGGCACTCGAACTTACTAAATCTTCCAGGTTTTGTGGCATAACATATACCATAATTAATATCCCCTTTTACCTGGCTCATCATTTATAATTAAAATCATAGCCTTGAACATATTCTCAGTTCCCACACATTTCTTTCTAGAGAATTTATGTGCCTACAACTCCAACCCTAGTTTGTTCAACTTCCTGCCTTTTCCGCTTCTGAACCTGAACAAATACATAATGCTTTTCACACTTTAAATTCATCACTACAACTTCAAATGTGCCCTTAGTTCTATTCTAAAATACTGTTATTTTTTATAGGTCATTCACTCACCCACTCTCAGAGAGTTATTTAAAATTTCTCATCTCCCTATTAATATTCAACACGTTTCTCCTTCCTCACTCTCAGCTGATCTTTGCCTCTTAGAAAACTGAAAAATAACAGCAGATTTCATCATTGTATTTCTAAATCTAACAACTTACCCACATTTAGATACATGTACCTTTTTATAATAGATGCACTTCCTATGTTCCAATATAAACTCCATGTGTCATTCTCTCCTTAGAAAAGAACTTAATTCCACATTATCCTTCTCCAGTTTCATCAGTTTTCCTCTGATGGATATGTCTCATCAGTATAAAAATATGCTATGGGAGCATTAATTCTTAAAAAAAGATAATCATATTATTTTCAGTTTACACTCCTTCTCTGCTCTTCATTCCAGTAAAATACCTCGTAAGACTTGTTTATGCTTTCTGTCTTAAATTCCCCACATTCTATTCTCTCGTTATCACTTAACCAAGCACTCATCCCAACCACAACAAAAGCAGATTACAGGTCTTATCCAAAATGTAATTCTCAGTCCTCACTTCACCTCTCAGTAGTATCTGGCAGTGTTCACTCCTTTTCTATGTGTTCATTCAATTATTCCCTTGGAGAAGCTGTCTAGTCCATGGTGTTAAGTATCATCAGTATTCTGCTGCATCTCAATTGACCTCTTTTTTCCCTGGCCTCCTACATAAAGTCCAGGTTCACTAACCCAGCTGCCTGCTTTGTTATTTCATTTGAATACTTAATAGACATCCTAATCTCAGCATGTCCAGAGAAGAGTTTTAGATTTCCAATCTACACCAATATTTGTCTCCTACATTATTCCTTGTATCCATCAATGGCAATTTAATCATCCACTTAGGCCAACAACTCTGAGTCATCCTTGACTCTTCTCTTTCAACATGCATTTAGTTTATCTGCAAATTCTGTCGACCCTCTTAAAAATACATACAGAATATGAGTACATCTCACCACTTATGTGATCTTTTCTGCTTCTCTGTGTTTTAAAAATATGCTTGTCCTTTCCTTTTCTGGTACAGAGATATCAGCATCCTATCTGGTGACCAATGAAATGTGGAAATTTGGCAGGGTTAAGAGGTACAGAGGAGGCTGTGAGGCACTGGCAGGAAGCCAGCCTGAGGGATAGCTGCGGTGCAGCTAGAGTTGGTGGAGATCTGTCATTCTGTCATGGTTGAGATGTTGGTTATATTGAACAAACTGATTGTGTAAACAAGTAAACGTTGAGGTGACAGGTTTCTCACTGTGGAGAAGCAATAAACATGGAAATACTGATACATATATAAATACACACGTATTACAGAGACAAACACGTGAGCACATAAATACGCACAGGTTATTATAGTGAGAGATATTATATATATATACATATGTAATAGTAATAGATATTATATACATACACACACACACCACAATGAACCAGATCTCACTGTCAACATAATCTCAGCATCAATGGGTGATTCCAGACCTGTGGCAAGAAAAGGTCAAGTTGAATCTGGAACATCTTCTTGTTCCAAAAGCAAAGGATGAGCAAAGTCATGAGGATGTGTCAAAAAGATACAGAAACCAGCTAGAAGTGGCTCCTAATGACAAAATTTGGACACTTTAAGCATCAAGAAATACATTACATGAAATAGGAATTCATGAGCCCCTAAGAAAATAAATAAATAGATGAATGAGTATAAGTGGCAAATAAAGGAAACCTCTTCCTTGAAGAAAAGTACCAATTAATACGTTTAGAAGGAATGACAGACTTAGAAAATCCTCAACGGCAGACATCAGCACGGTGGTTGATTCAGGTAGGAGTCATCAATGAATGCTCCAGCTGGATGGGGGTCAGAGCACAATGTCTCTGAATACCTCCTCACACGGTGCTGGGTCGGTCGTAGTGGGAAACAGTGATGACTCGTGGTGGTGGGGATGTTCAGCAGACACTGACGTAAAGAGAATGCAGGACAGGAGCCTCATCATAAGGAAACACCGGGTGGACACAAGTTGAGGGCCAAAGCTTTTGAAACTGTACAAATAGGAGGGATGTGGAAGAAGTGAAAAGCTGCGCAGTGCAGGAACCTGAGGAGACACAGCAAGTGAACACTGCACACGCTCTAGGAGGGGCACTGGACCAGAAAAGGAAAGAGACATTGACGGAAGGATTGGTGAGATTTGCATGCAGTTGGTTGATTGGATAGCAGTTTGGCCTCGGTGCTGATTTCCAACTATGATGAGCATTTAGGCCAACATTCTTGTCCGTGGCAGATTCACAATGGAGTGACCAGGGATAACGCAACAGCAAGTTTACAGTTTTCTCGTGAATGTTTTCTAAAAGGGTGTATCTGAAGGAGGAGATGCAGTAGAACCCTGGCAGCAGTAAAATAAATTATTAAGAATTATTTTAAAATTTAAAAATATGTTAACTTCAAGAAAAGAGCCAACAAGATAGAAGGACCTAGAGATTATCCTACTAAGTGAAGTAAGTCAGACAGAGAAAGACAAATATCATATGATTTCACTTATATGTGAAATCTAAAAAAATGATACAAAGGAACTTAATTACAAAACAGAAACAGACTTACAGACATGGAAAACAAACTTATGATTACCAAAGGGGAGGGGGGAGAGGGAGTGATAAATTAGGAGTTTGGGATTAGCAGATACCAATTATTATATATAAAATAGATAACCAACAAGGACCTACTATATAGCACAGGAAACTATATTCAAAATCTTATAATAAATCTTGTAATTCTTGTAATGTAAAAGGATCTGAAAATATATATATATATGTATAACTTAATCACTTTGCTGTACACCTGAAACTAACAGAACATTGTAAATCAGCTATACTTCAATTTAATTAGAAGAGCAAAAAGAAAAAAAAAAAAAAAGAAGAACAAGAGCAAAAAAGAGCAAAACACCCTGATTAATTTTAGCTGACCATTATTGTGTGGGCCAAAAATTGCCTTTGGTTTTCTAAGTAAAAGTAAAAGACACATTTTTCATTTTCACCAAGAACTTTATTGACCAACGGATTCACCCTTTTGTTCCACTACCTTCTGCCATTTTTCAGGCAACTGCATAATTCCATCTTCCCAAAACTTTTTTTTTTTTTTTTGCGGTACGCGGGCCTCTCACTGTTGTGGCCTCTCCCGTTGCGGAGCACAAGCTCCGGACGCGCAGGCTCAGCGGCCACGGCTCACGGGCCCAGCCGCTCCGCGGCATGTGGGATCTTCCCAGACCGGGGCACGAACCCATGTCCCCTGCATCTGCAGGCGGACTCTCAACCACTGTGCCACCAGGGAAGCCCCTTCCCCAAACTTTTTATCTTTTTGAGCAAAGAACTGTTCCAGGTGCCTTTTATAGTCTTCCAGGGAATTGAAATTTTTTCCATTAGAGAATTTTGTAAAGACCTAAATCAATGGAACCCCGAAGGTGCCATGTCTGGTGAATACGGCAGATGAATCAGAACTTCCCAGCCGAGCTGTGACAGTTTTTGCCTGGTCATCAAAGAACCATGTGGTTTTGTGTTATCCTAATGCAAGATTATGCATTTTCTGTTGACTAATTCTGGACACTTTTCATCGTGTGCTGCTTTCAGTTGGTCTAATTGGGAGCAGTACTTGTTGGAATGAATCGTTGGGTTTTCCGAAAGGAGCTCATAATAGAGGACTCCCTTCCAGTCCCACCATATACACAACATCACCTTCTTTGGATGAAGACCAGCCTTTGGTGTGGTTGTTGGTGGTTTATTTCGCTTGCCCCATGATCTCTTCCGTTCCACATTGTTGTACAGTATCCATTTTTCATCAACCGTCACATTTTGTTTTAAAAACAGAACGTTTTCATTACATTTCAGTAGAGAATTGCATGGGGAAATATAGTCAAGAAGGTTTCTTTTGCTTAACTTACGTGGAACCCAAACATCAAAATGATTCACATAACCAAGCTGGTGCAAATGATTTTCAGCGCTTGATTTGGATATTTTGAGCATGTCGGCGATCTCCTGCGTGGTATAACGTTGACTGTTCCCAATTACTGTTTTGATTTGATCACTATCAGCTTCAACTGGTTTACCAACCATGGAGCATCGTCCAGTGAGAAATCTCCAGCAAGAAACTTCACAAACCACTTCTGACACATATGATCAGTCATAGCACCTTCACCATACACTGCACAAATCTTTTGGTGCGTTTCAGTTGCATTTTTACCTTTCTTGAAATAATAAAGCATAATATGCCAAAACTGTTGCTTTTTTCTTCCATCTTCGATATTAAAATGGCTACAGAAAAATTCACCAATTTTGATGTCTTTTTTTAAATGCATGCTGATATGACAGCTGTCTGTCACATACAAACAAAACTGTTTCAAATGAAGTTAAAGACAACTAAGTGCAACATGAAAAGACAACCCTCAGAATAGGAGAAAATGTTTGCCGACGAATCAACGGACAAAGGATTAATCTCCAAAATATATAAACATCTCATGCAGCTCAATATTAAAAAAACAAACAACCCAATCCAAAAATGGGCAGAAGACCTAAATAGACATTTCTCCAAAGAAGACATACAGATGGCCAAGAAGCACATGAAAAGCTGCTCAACATCACTAATTATTAGAGAAATGCAAATCAAAACTACAGTGAGGTACCACCTCACACCAGTTAGCATGGCCATCATCAGAAAATCTACAAACAACAAATGCTGGAGAGGGTATGGAGAAAAACCCTCTTGCACTGTTGGTGGGAATGTAAATTGAGACAGCCACTATGGAGAACAGTATGGAGGTTCCTTAAAAAACTAAAAATAGAATTACCATTTGACCCAGCAATCCCACTACTGGGTACATACCCAGAGAAAACCATAATTCAAAAAGACACATGCACCCCAATGTTCATTGCAGCACTATTTACAATAGCCAGGTCATGGAAGCAACCTAAATGCCCATCGACAGACGCATGGATAAAGAAGTTGTGGTACATATATACAATGAAATATTACTCAGCCATAAATAGGAAAGAAATTGGGTCATTTGTAGAGACGTGGATGGACCTAGAGACTGTCATACAGAGTGAAGTAAGTCAGAAAGAGAAAAAAAATATCGTATATTAACACATATATGTGGAATCTAGAAAAATGGTACAGATGAACCGGTTTGCAAGGCAAAAATAGAGACACAGATGTAGAGAGCAAACAACAAACGTCTGGACACCAAGAGGGGAAAGCAGGAGGAGGGTGGTGGTGGTGGTATGAATTGGGAGATTGGGATTGACATATATACACTAATATGTATAAAATAGATAACTATTAAGAACCTGCGGTATAAATAAATAAATAAATAAATAAATAAATAAATAAATAAATAAAAGACAACGAAGTGCTACTAGAGCCATCTTACAGAAAAAAACAGAGAAACCTTTTGGCCCACCCAATACATTGTAAATACTGAACATATAAAATACAAGTGTTCTATTCACAATTTAGAAGTATAATTTTTGAATTCCCAATAATAAAAGTATTTGAACAATACACCATCAGTCTATTAACCTTCATAGTTATCATGAAAAACTACTCTAATATTGGAGTAGTATGAATACAGAAGATCAAAGACATAGCAAGATCACACATACTTTAAAAAAAATTTTTAGATGCATTTGTTTTGCTTAGGTACTCAGGTAAGTGTACGTACTTTGGCTTTTTCTAGATGGTCTATCAACTCTACTTACTAATAATCAAGAAGGAATGAACTCCTGTGTTAATGATGAGGGCGCAGGGAGATGCCTTAGAAATTCAGGTGTTTGAAATAAACAGCTAAATGTCTGAGACATCTGGCTAAGCCTCTGTGGAAGCTGTCAATTCCCTTTCCAGCTGGATCACAGTGGAATGTATAATTCCCACAGCACTTTGAGCAAGAGACAGACCTGTTTCTGCAAACATCGGTCATCCAACTGGAAATTCCCAGAGGGTCTGAGTCAACACTTTTCTAAAAAGAAAGTTCTAGGAAACTGATAGAAGTCTCCATGTTTCTCTTTTATTAAAAAGGAAGACTTCTATAAGGAGCAAAATTTAATTATCTTTCTACATCATAAACAGACATGTTCCTGAAAATCATGCCTTTTTACCTTCTAGCAAATCTACTTTTCCTTATTTTTGATGCACACTATCATAACATCATAATTTCACCTGCCATCACCAAGTCCCATTAGACAATGATGACCAACAATTATACAAACCAATGAGTATTTTCTTTTTAAAGATGAATCTGGCAGAGCGAGTACAATAACAAACATACTTCTGCATGATAGCAGTTATAGATTAGTGAGAAAGTATTCCCAGTTGCTTCCAAATTCAATCATAAAAACATTTTTCATTGCACTGATGCATATAGATCCACCTTCCTTAGTGGCATAAGATTAGAGAATGATTGAAACAAACATTTATTGAATGCTCACTCAATCTCCTAATTTGTGCAATGTGGACAATAATAGCACATACTTTATAGAGTTGTGAGGATAAATGAGATAAGTGCTTAATAGATAGTAAGAGCTTAATGTATTCGTTGTTATTATTAATACTATCCTAGATGATGTTGACCTAGATGTAAAATACACATTCTCTTTCCTTGGGGAATTCACACGAAATTTATACAGAGAGTGAGTTATCTATGAATTCATATCAAAATGTATTTAATTACCGCTCAACTCTAAATAAGATTCATTGGATTAAAACGACTAATCTGAGAACTTTCAACTGCCTAAACATGTTGCTGAAAATAGTAGATAAGCAGATTATAGCACTGAATTCAGGTAAAATAAAAATATGGCCTTAACAAATTTCCTCAAAATCCCTATAGAAGAGAGAGTACAGGTAGAAGAGAAGAAAAACAAAAAGTCTTAGAAAAGAACAAGAGAGCAAGGTGTACTTATAAGTGGTTAACTGTGAGGAGAAGGCTCTGGAATAAGATGAAGCTGCTGAGAATGACAGGTAGTTAAACTGAATAATGTAGCTTAGAGAGATGGAAAGAACTTGAGCAATTCATTTTAAGTAATTCTGAGGGCCCACTACCTAGTTTATTTATCGTGTCATCACATGGTGTGGGCCTTTGGTCAATTTGATGAAGATGTCTATTACAGCTTCACTTAAGTTACTGATCTAGCTGTTCAACAAAGCAAAGCAGAGAGCAAAGCCACGCGGTTGTCATGAGGATGTACCCGTTAATCCACCTTTGTTCATTACAGTGACTCAGCAACCAAAAAGTACCTGCGATACATTCAGCTAGTCCACAAATATTCTCCTGTTCATTTTGGTCACTTTACAACTATTCCCTAATACACTAACATCTCTCTGGAACTGCATATCAGGGAAAATTAGGAGAAAGCATGAAACACAGTTTCTTCCTTAGGAGAAGTTCGAGTTCGCCCACTCATGAACCCTAAGAGAGTTTACCGATATGTTAATGAAAAAGTGTTTATCGGGTGTTTACTAGACTCTCTCGTAAGGGCTGTGCATTGTAACCAATGATAGTGAAATGATTTGTCATAACTCCTCATTATATATAATTTACATGTCACAAAAATTCTCCAGGGTTTTCAAGGGAGGCAATTCCCTTCTTGACTATCTTTACTCATTTTGATGAATAGATGGGAAGAAAGACAATGAAAGAGAAAATATCTATTGATCTTTTATTTTGGTTCTGGAAATGCAAACATCATTTAAGAAGGATTATGTCATGTAATTTTAGCAAATAATTGAATAAAGTAAGTATTAATATTCCTATTTAACAGATAACCAAACTAAGAATCAGAAAGATTCAAAGACAGTCTCAAGGTCACAGGGCATGTAGGTGGCAGATTTGTCATGACGTCACGATATATTCTGAATAGAAATTGATGTTCTTGGCATTCTGGAGAATACGACGTTGATCTACGTTATCGATGAGATAATTTGATAATTTGACCTAATGAGTAGATAAAGACAGATATTCTGGATGCCCTGGCAAGATGCTTGTGCCCCAAAAGGTCATCCAGATTCATGGGCATCTGTCATAGTACACACTAGTCTTACCATACACAACACCATCCAAAGCCTCAAGCCTGACAGAGCACTGGCCAAGCCTGTTGAAGCCACAGGGGAGGCACCATCTTAACCAGGTGCTGTCACTCAGGATGTGGCATATCCCTTTAACTCTTGACCATAATGTAGTAGAATCCATGGGTCCAGGAACCATGGTGGGAGTAGGAGTGGCCCTACTTACCATCCTATTCAGGGACCCCACCTACTGCTTTCCAATACCACAGCTTTCAATTGTTTGGGTCCAAAAGTCCTGTTTTCCAGATGGGGGACACTTCCACCATGAACAGAGTACCAGTTTTGTTAACATAAAGCTGTGGCTACCATTTAGTCATGTGGGCTCCTTGTTTCTAGAGACTAGAAAGCAAAGAAAGGAGTCACTATGCTGTCTGGGGCTGATCCTCGTGAGAATGTAGGATCACTGCTACAGGATGTGAGCAGGGAAGAGCACACTTGAAATGCAAGGGATACGGCCGGGTGCCCTGTGGTGTTTCTGTGCCCAGTTTTAACTATAAAGAGAAATGCATTACAACAGCAACCTGATGAGATACAGTAACTAGGATAAATGACTGTTCTTCCATTTCCCCCCTCCGCAGGCAATTCACCTAGACGAACAGGGGCACTACTGGAGGACGAGGATAATCTGAAATGCTTCGCAGAGCAGGAAGATAATAAATATCAATTATAATCTTACAACAAACTGCAGAAGCCCAGGCAGTAACTCACCCCTCCTCCTCTCTTCTTGTATATGTTTTCAACCAAAATAGTCAACAATAACTTGAAGAAACCATGGAGGTTTAGAGTGAACTTAATGAAGAAGTAAGTGGGAAGAGCGACATCAATTTTATCATCTTTGCAAAGAACCAAATGTTGGTGTCTTTGATTATTTTTGCTTTTCTATTTCAGTTTTCTATTTCACCTATTTCAATGATTCCTTCATTCTGCTTCCTTTAGGTTTAGTTTGCTCATCTTTTTCTTAAAATGAATGTTTAAGTTATGCTTTGACATCTTTACTGAGGTTCAACAATTTCTTCATTCTTACCTCAAATACTTTTTTAAAATTTAAATCAAGATAACTTGGCACTTTCAAAGAATTTACAGAGCTCTATAGTAAAATCCTAATTTTATCCAGGCATTTCTTTCTACACAGATATTTATCTAATGTGGATTTTGATTCATTCTGGAGGGTGGGATATGGGATAATACTTTACATTATTCTGTAGTTTACTCAACTATTAAATGCTTCATAAAGTATATATATATATCATTCTAACAAAAAATTAAATTATTATTAAAATAAAAAATAGAAATATGATTAATGATAGGCCTAACCAATTCAACTTTTCAACTCATTATCTAGTCAAAGTGATTTAGACTTAATAGTCTATAGCTCATGATTATTTGATGACATTTTTAATTTTATTTTCATTACTTGAAGAATGAACACTTCCAAAAGTTATCCTTACATTTAGTGATTTATTCTGTCTCCAAGTTACAGTGTTTTAGAAAGTATATTCAACATGCTTTGAAAAGTATTTGACAAGAGTTTGGGCCAAGGTGGCAGGAGTCTGAGCTCACCTCCTCCCAGGGGCACACCAGGATTACAACTATTACGGAGAAACTAACTATGAGAACAACCTGAAGACTAGAGAAGATATTTTCCACAACTAAAGCATAAAGAAGGAACCAGGATGAGATGGACAGTAGAGGCAGAGATGCGGTATAGTCAAGTCCACACCTGTGGGTAGGCAACCCACAAAGGGTGAGATAATCACAACTGCAGAGGTTCTCCTCGAGGAGCAAGGGGTTCGAGCCCCACAATGGGCTCCCAAGCCCGGGGGTCGTGCATCAGGAAGATGAGCTTCCAGAATGTCTGGATTTAAGGACCAGCAGGGCTTGCATAAGGGAGAATTAGAGACAGACACTCCACTCTTGAACGGCACACACAAAATCTCACACACTACAAGTCACAGCCCAGAGGCAGTGATTTGAAACAAGCCTGGGTGAGAACCACTTGCTGATCTTGAAGAGTCTCCCGGAACTGGCACTCCTCTTGGAACATAAAAAATGGCAACAGCAATTTTTGGGAGCTCATTCTACCACCGAGGCCACTGCTGCTGGCAAGAACCATCTTAAAGACCTCCCTCTAGACTGTTAGTGCCAGAGGCTTTGACTCCCCACCAGGGGGCCAGCAACAGCCCAGGACCCCCAGGCTGCAGAGACAACTGCCCTGGGACTAGGTCCCACCCACTAGCGGGGTCCAGCCCTGCCTACCAGCTCACCAACGGTTGTCTGCACCATCACAACAGAAGAGCCCACTCAGTCATTTCATCTCTGGGTACTTACCCCAAGAAATCGAAAACGCGAATTTGAAAAGATACATGCAAACCAATGTACATAGCAGCACTATGTATAATAGGCAAGATATGAAAGCAACTTAAGTGTCCATTCAACAGGTGCATGGATGAAGAAGATGTGGTTTGCGTATACAATGAAATATTACTCAGCCATAAAAAAGATGGAAATAATGCCATTTGTGACAACATGAATGGATGTAGAGGAAATTATTCTAAGTGAAGTAAGTTAGACAGAGAAAGACAAGTACCACATGACCTCACTTATATGTGGAACCTAAAAAACAAAATAAGCAAAGAAATTAACAATAAAAAAATGAAAACAGATTCATAGATACAGAGAACAATAGGTGGTTGCCAAAAGAGAGGGAAGCGGCGGGGGGGGGGGGGTGAAATAGGTTAAGGGGATTTAGAAGTACAAACCTCCAGTTATATAATAGATAGGTCACAGGGATGTAATATACAGCATAGGAGTGTGGTCAGTAATATTGTAACAACTTTTTATGGGGACAGATGGTTACTAGACTTATCACGGTGATCATTTCATAATGTATGCAAATGTCAAATCATTATGCAGTACACCTGAAACAAACATAATACTGTACAACAAATATATTTCAAATAAAAAAATAGTATTTGAGACATCTTCGTTTTAACTGTAATACTAAAATTTTTCATAAAGAAAAATACAGGATAGAGACCACCGAAAATAAATAAGTTGAGTAGCTATCATATAGTATTTTCAATGAACTAAGTAGAAATTAACATTGTTTGCTTTAGGAAATTCAAATTTCAAATTCTGATATACAAACATATAAAATAATATGAAGATAAAAATTTCCCTTGGGCATTTTTTTTCCCCCAAATAATTAGCCTAAGGACACTTCTCTTTGAATTTCAAGCTACTATACTAAGAAACTGAGGCTATTAAAAAATTGGGCATATGCAAAAAAAGAAGAAACAATCACTCATTTATTATTAAGAGAACAAATATATATTATTTCACTTTTCTCTGTTTATGAATTCATTGCTACTGGGTCCCAGATTCTGTACTAGCTGGGACCCAGAACTAGAAGAGTCAGAGATGCTACGACGTTAATAAGCTAAACTCTGAGTTTCAGAGGAAGCATAAAAGACAAGAAAAAATATTCTCTTTTTCTGAAATGATACTGTGTTTAAATAATAAATGTATGAGCCTGAAAGGGTGGAAAATAAATCTAATGTTGTAATTAGAGGCCAACTCATAAACAAACTTACACAAAATGACTTAAATATGTGAAAGTACCAAAAGTTGACGTTGAGAGACAACTGTGTTCACAGCTGCACACAAATGGGCTAGACTGTCCATCTGAAGCACAGACATGACCAATAGATCTTTTGGGTGAACAAATCATTAGGCAAATTAATCATTAATTAACCAGCCCTAAGCAAATCTGTTTTGAGTGAACTGGCTTTCTTCCAACCTAGTATGTCTGAAACCAAGACAGATACTTTTACCTAAACTCAACTTCGAAATAAGCACAGAAAGTCTTTGTAAATGGTGAGCCTTCTTTAATGTTGAAATAAAAAGGACCAGGTAACAGCAACCAAAATGTCAAATCAAGTAAGTAACATAGGTTGTGCTTTTTACAAACTCATCCAAGTGATGCACTTCTCTGTGAAGTTAAATGCTCCACGTGGGATATTTTGAGATAATTTTTGACAAGCAATGATACCAAGCCTAAATATTTTTTCAGCACAATAGTGTCCTTTTCCATCTAAATGTCACCACAGTTTAGAATGTCAGCAAAACATGTGTGAAATATTTTACAGTACACCCAGTCCTTAAGAAGAATGATATAGCTCTACCTTGTCCTGATACAACTCAACAATTTTAAAATAGCTTGTCTCTGTGTATGGGTATTAACACAGTTTAGTTTCGAATTAGTTGTGGCATAATCATAGGTATGTCTTATTTTCCTCTTTTGCCTAAACACAAAGTTCTAATTTTAACAAACCAGAAATAGACCGTCCACAGTATAGATCTGATATATCATTTAACCAGTATTGGAATCCAGCATACAATGTAAGTGTGTGCATGTGTGTCTCTGAGTGTGTGTGTGTGTGTGTGTGTGTGTGTGTGTGAGAGAGAGAGAGAGAGAGAGAAAAGGAGAGAAAGAGAGAAATGAGACCTGAAATTCTCAAAATTACCTAAATCTTCCTCCCAAAATTTATGTAGATAATGAAAAAAAGTGCCCAGATCATGCTGTATTTGTTCTCTGCAAGATGCTTTCCCTGAATTAATTCAGGAGATATATCCTACTTTCATACTTTTTCCCTAAAAGAAACCAAGAATTCAATAATGTAAAGGACATAGATTCGTCCAAAAAGGAATGTTATATAGCTCAGTATAATGCAGTGATGACAAGGGGAATGGAAAAAGAACTCCTAAACCCTTAAACACAGCCTGCTGCATGATTAGTCCTCATTCTGACACTCTGCCTGGAAGATAAACTATCCACTTGATCTGTCTACCTTTGATGCTAATTTATTTATTTTTTAATTGACGTATAGCTGATTTACAATGTTGTGTTAGTTTCAGGTATACAGCATAGTGATTCAGCTACACATATATATGTATATATATTCTTTTTCAGATTCTCTTCCATTATAGGAAGAGATACTGAATATAGTTCCCTGTGCCGTATAGTAGGTCCTTGTTGTTTATTTTATATATAGTAATGTGTATTGGTTAATACCAAACTCCTAACTTATCCCTCCGACCTCCTTTCCCCCTTTCCCCCTTTGGTAACCGTAAGTTTGTTTTCTATATCTGTGAGTCTATTTCTGTTCTGTAAATTAGTTCATTTGTTGATGTTAATTTCTTAAGTGCAGGGGTTAATTAGTGCTACGAGCTTCATATATCGGTAACAAATCTAGAGTTATTTTAACTAATGATTTTCTAAGGCCAGTGGAAATGATTCATGGAAAATATCACAAATTACTATATGAAATCAGAATTATATACAGTTAACTTGATTAAAATTATGTGTTCAGGAAGCTGTACACATCTACTCTATTTCCTCACTAAGGATCACTGGAGGTTGCTGAGGAATATATGTGGATACTGTCTTGTTCCTTTTTTGGTTATTCTGCTTGTAATGTGGTGACCAAGGACGGTTGTTTGGATGATCTGCTAGAGGCGGCAAAGAAAATTCCCAAGGAGTAAACAATGGAAAAGGGACCCTTAGCCTTTCTTTTCTGTTCAAGTGCTGTATAAGGAACTGTTTCTTTGCATCAATGCTTTCTGTTTTTCTTATTAAAATATAAAATCATATAAATTTAAAGTAATAAATGGTTCACAGATGTTAATGTTTAAAATACAGACCAAATAAAGCTAAAATTGCAGAGAACAATGCAGCAGGTCCCAGCCATAAGGCAACTTGAAGAGTTTAATGTGCATCTCCCAAAGGAGGCAAAGGAAACAGAGATGTTGGAAGCAATTTGAAGGAAAAGTTTGCTTTTCACATTCAGCTCAATGTTTGCAAGCTGTCTTTCAGAAGAGAGAAATCAAGCCGTGATTTAACAAGGGCAACACCCATACAGCTGCTTTCACGGGACACCAGGAGAACTGGCCAACTGACATTTTCTCCTAATGCCTTCCCATGAACCAACTACTACTCTTACATCAAGAATTTGCCACTAAGCACAAGAAATGAATTTCTTCTTTTTTTTTTTTTGACAGAATTTCCCTGGACTCTAAACCACATGGGAAATTTTATAGAGAAAATTATGACAGTTAAAAGATGAAAAGGTAAAAAAAAAAAGGCAGAGAAAAATACCTCATTGTATCCACATGATTAAAAAGCATTCAACTCAAACATACAGTTGTTGTTATGTTTTAAACTAATTTAAAATTTCACTTGAATATTCTATTGTTTGTTAAGTAGAGTGTGAAGTATATGAGATTTTACGTTTATTAATTTCTTAAAGGGCTCTGCCTATTACAGTACCTTACACAATATTTGGAGCTCAGTGAATAATGTGAATGAAAGAGTGAATTAATATTAAACAGATTCAGGATGCTAAACAGTTGCTAATATTAGTAAGGTCAATTCAGTTGCAGATAAATTCAGCTGATGGTGAAGTATGGACCCAGTAGTCTTACTAAATCCATCCATCTACCCATCCGTTAACTCACCGACTGAGAACAAACTTCTGAGCACCTAATGTCTTCTAAGTACCATGATAATTAAAAAGTAAATACAACAGTAAAATTGATAGACAAGGCCTTAGCTCTCATGGAGCTTAAAATTTATCAGAGAAGATAATAATCCAAGTAATTACAAAAACGCATAATAAGATGGAGTTAATGAAACATACTGTGAATAGAAACAGCAGGGAAACTTAAAACAGTTTCAGCTGAAACCTGATGGATGCGTCAGGATGAGCCACTTGCAAATACAGAGAAAGTGTTCATAGCAAAGAGAAGAACATATACCAAGGCTTGAAGGTGAGATGGGGCTGATGAATCTGAGGAACTGAAAAGTCTAATACAAACGGGAAGTGGGGATAGAGTTGGCCAAACAAGAAGCTAAAGAAATAGTGAGGGATGAACAGGTAAAGAATACTGTAAGATGAGATCAGTGATTTGGCTTTTATTCTAAAGGCAACAGGAGCCTCTAAAGAGTTTTAAGCAGATGAGTGACAAAACTCTATTGGTATTTTAGTAAGATCAGTCTGCCTACACCGTGGAGACTGAGCTGGAGATGAAACACCAGTTACAGACCTTCCCCTTTGCTTAGTCTCCAACTCTGTCTTGTGCTAATATTACTGTGGTTATTGCCAACCATGAAGACCACATTCACAGAAATCGATGGAAGCTCTGATGAAATATCCAGCAGCAACAACCAGAAAATCTAAACTAAATTTTAATAAAAATCTCTATTCTAAACCTAGGTCGAAAAGAAAAAGAAAAGAAAGTGCAAGAGGGAGATGAGAGTGAGGGAGAAGAGAGACTTGACTAAATATTATATCCAAGTACCTTGGCCTCATCTACATAAATTACATTTTAGAGGGCGAAAGATACAGTAATACACACTAACCTCTTCTACATATTTTGCAGGTAACAGATTATTCATACGAATCTTCAGCCATGAAACTATTGCCAATGCATGGACACACAACAACGATTTACATACAGTATGTCTGTAATTGTTACACTTCAGTTGTCACATTAATAAATCCTTAGTCGCAGATGGGGGAAATCATTAGCATAAGCATTTCATTATAATGTGGGAAATTTTTTTTCCAAAAATGAACTAAACAAACTAAGTTATTTCACAAGGATATTGAACAGCTGTCAAAGGAAAACCACTTTTGGTCAAAACCAGCAGGAGTCTGATTCAGACGAATAATAATCAGGTTAAATGTGCATAATGACTATTTAGAGCCCGAGTCTCTACACAGTTATAAGTTTTTAGGCAAGACAGGGCCCATGATAATTCTTTCTATATCATTACTAAAACTTTACTGCAGTGGTTTCGGTTAACACACTCTGTTCACCCCCAATGCATGTAAACTTACTGATGGCTGAGTGAAACAAAAACGTGACACTGATATTGTATGACTTGCAGGTCCTCTTTGAAGATGATGATTTTAATTAGCCGTAGATAAAAGATGTATACGTATGTTGATTTGATTTGATGATGACTGTTTTTTCCCTTTATTCATTAAAAGTAGAAAGAAATTTCTAGAAAGTGATGGAAGAGTCAAGAGAGAAACAGACAACAGAGCCTAGTAGTATTATTTTGATCTGTTTTGGAGGTTCAGTTATTATGACAAGAAAAAAATAATGTGAAAATACTGAAAATTAAAAGTTAATATTATCTTTTTGAGTAGATTATATGGTTGTAGACTTAGGAAAGTAAATTTGACGATGACTTTTAAAAGAATAATAAATGAAATCCAAAACTAAGATCAATTTTTTTCATCTATTCATGTTGAAAAAGTTATGAGGTAAACCCATCAGACGTTAAGTGAAAAATGAAAGAAAATAACCGTCAATGAATGAAATACATGCATCTAGAATAAGCAAAACTTTGTAGGTAAAACAGAAAGATCTCTATAACTTTATCTTATAAATTAATATTTGATTTGATAGAAGCAGTTGAAATATGCGTTTTCTGTCATAGTAAAAATTTTTTTCTATTTGTCCTTCTTCTCTTTGCCTCTTCCGTTCCCCCTCCTCCTCTTTTTCCTTCTTCTTCTGCTACTATTACTAGCACAATTCCTAGGCATCAGATAATAATGACGGCCATTCTGCCATGATTTACTCAGCATTTACCTTAAACCAGGGACTGCCGAAACTAGCGCCATTACATTACCTCATTTTATCTCATAATATATTTTATGAGGTCAGAATTATTAATTAACTCAGCTATTAATTTTTTCATTGAAGTAACCATCTGAAATCATTCAAATGGCTTTTTCCAAGTTCCTAGAGCTAAAACATATAGGGTTGGTGATGACATCCAATTCTACCTGATTCCAGAGTCCAAGATCTTAATTGCTTTATCAAGCTGTCTTCACCTGGCATATGAGTTTTTCTAGGGCCAAAATGGAACAAAGGAATAGGTAGACTACATAGACACAAGAGTACAACTAGAAAAAGGGAAATAACATTTCAAAAATAATCCATGATCTGTCAGTTTTCTGTTTTGACTGCTGGCTCACTGAACTTTTCCTTTTCTCTTTTTAAGCATAATCCGTGCAGTTTACCACCTCAAAAATGACGGGAAGTGTCAGAGTGACAACACCAGCAACAAAGGCCTTATACCAGGAAAACCCCTCCTGGCAAACCAGAGGTGGGGTAGGTGAGGATGGAAGTGTATAGAGTCACTGCCTCGTTCCCGTCTAATGAACTCAGGACGGCCACTCCTTGTATCACAGCCCAGCCTGTGGAAGGGAGAGGCAAAGGAGTCTCCAGTAAAAAAAATGCATGATAATTGGCAGGACTCCTAAGAAAACTCGGGCTGGTGTGCCAACGTCCCGGTCACTGCTTACGCGAAGGTGTTATACTCAAGGACCCCACACATCTCACACAGTGCCATATCCAACACGGCAGGCACACCCCTATGACAGGGTAGCCAGGACTGGCGGATTTCCAGAAGGACTCCCACCAAATTCTGATCCCGCAGTACAGCAGCTAGAAAGCAGGCAAGATGCCCTCAGCTTCCCAGCAATGCTTAGCAACAGGTGGGAAGGAAAGGCCTGGGGCACAGCAGGGATGCTGGAGGCCCAAGTCCAGGTGAGTTCCACAGCTCCAGAGAATGCAAAGAATCGCAGTTATTAGATCCACAACACTCTGAACCAGAGACACGTCACTGTACACCATCAAAGGATGCTCGAGAGGCAGATCAGATAAGCCATGCAGGTAACAGCTTCTAGCTCACACAGATGAGACCAGACCCACAAAAAAATCCCACCATGGGGACCGCTTGCTTCTGAAGAAAACGTCACGGGGAGGAAGAAAGAAAGGAGAGACCCTTGACAAAAAGTAGAAACTTTTTTAGCACTTACCTGAAAACCTGAATTAATCCAAAACTGACTCTCTTGAACGGGAAACCATTGAGTTATCTTTCAAAAGCCAGCTCAAGTTTGATCCCACAGTTGCCTCTTCCAAATACTCCTTCATTCAGATTGAATGTTCTCCCAAACTTTAAAATTACCTGCAGCAAAAAAGGAAATAAGTAGTCGTATACCTCTGGGTGGTATTGCATTCACCTTGACCGATCGACACTGAAAAGAAAATAACCACTTGTAGGGCTTAATTTTCTAAACACAAGTAATTCACTTCAATTTTAGTAAACAGTGGGCTATTACTATTTAAAATAATGGTATGTTTTCCTCTTTAGCAAAATAAGCAAATAGTAAATTCAATAATCAAATTAATCAATGAAATTAGAAGAGCAGCTGTTTTGACTCATCTAGATAAAATGACTAAGATCACCTTTTATTTCAACCATTTATTTTGAAGTACAGTATTCTAAAACGGGTCCTTGCCTAGTGATAGAAAGTGAAATATCAATCAACCAGAAAAGAGGCCTCTAATTGCTCTAGACATTGTTTTTCACCTCTTCACTGCTTATTAACCGTTCCATCAGAGAAATGAAAAAAAGATTACATGTGGTGACATTATAAGATCAATCAAGTGAGTCACTTCTGTAGATTCTATTTTAAAAAGGTCTCAAAGGAATCAGAGGCTAATAGATAATCCACGTGATGACTATTCTCCAATTAGCACTTAGGATTTATCAATTTATACACCCTACAATTCTGTAGTTAATGTCTTTGATTAGTATTACAAGTCTAATGGTCAAAGGGATCTTATATGTGCAACAGAGGTAAAATTAACTTAGATAATACATAGGGTAAAAGTCCATGTGATATTAGTGGACACTTTAATTGCTTTTAACTAAAATAAACACGGCGTCCCAGAAAACAACACTTATGTCAGCAGAAGCACTGATGGAGAAATTGTTATAAGGGGTTGGTTAAATACATGTTAAAAGTCAACTAACCAAAATAAGTAAGATAGATTCAGAAAAAGATTCTCTGATACAACAGGAATTCATCTTAGCTAACACAGCAGCCCTAACCACTTTCTTGAAGTCTCCGCCTACTGGGTCAAAATACCATGGTCAATAATCAATTTTTTAAGATGAAAGAAAAACGTAAAGCAAAACAAACTCTGAAGTTGATCTCTACTGCTCAGGCCCTGCATGTCAGGCTCTGATCGTTGCCACCCTCTTCACTTATCTTTCTCGGAATTACACGGAACTACTCAAAATAAAAGCAAATTGCCGTCCATCCGTCTTTGGCTTGACACTGCTCCACGGCATCAGAGTTGGTAAGAGGCCTTACAATTCACACACCACAATTGCTAGTAAGGTACTATAAGAATATTTCTTCTTATGTAAAAGAGGAGATGCTATTATTTCTCTTTGATATTTGAGAAAACAGGTTTTTTACAATGTATAGAGATATCCAATTCTGGCAGGCCTGGGGAACACATGCATTGAAGGGTCATTACCTAAATCCTGCAGAAAACATACTTTGCAGTACATTGTTGGTCTCACTCTAAGTAAAATCTCCTCTATCGTCCCCAACAATATACCTAAAACAGAAACTTTGAATGCAAAGGCCCCAATTCTCACAAAGATCCGAGATTACTTCATGAACTCATGGCAGGTTTGAAAAGCTTAATTTTCAATTCCATAATGAAGCATCAATCTTGGAAGAACCAAAAGCGGTCCCACGGGTCTCTCAACCCAAGTCTGTAATAACACCTGTAACCCCAAAGGCAATTTCACTCTGAAAAAAAGCATCCACAATTCTGCCCTTCAGAATTTCCATAGATTAAGATCAAAGAAATATTAGCTTATGATGAGGATAATTAAGACACAAGGAAACAAGCTACTATGAATGGAAGTCAGTATAAACAGCTAAATCATAGTTACATCACAATGGATGTCATACATTAGAATTATCTGATACATAATAAGGAATAACTTGTCTGAACTATGACAAATGATATTCCCCGAAAGAGCAAGTATCATAAAATTGATTTTCAAAAGGATAAATAATTTCTAATAGAAAAAATATAGTTTTTATTTTTTTAAATTTTGTAATGGAGTTTATTTTTCAACAGCACATTAAAGAATCATGAGAGGGCTTCCCTGGTGGCACAGTGGTTGACAGTCCGCCTGCCGACGCAGGGGACGCGGGTTCGTGCACCAGTCTGGGAAGATCCCCCTTGCCGCGGAGTGGCTGGGCCCGTAAGCCATGGCTGCTGAGCCGGCGCGTCCGGAGCCTGTGCTCCGCAACGGGAGAGGCCACAACAGTGAGAGGCCCGCGTACCGGAAAAAAAAAAAAAAAAGAATCATGAGAGAATCTGTAGACTGGAAACTAGGTCTGAAGACGATAATCAACATGGAAAAGAGAGATGCAAAAAGTCAGACATTTGAATAAAAGGTAAAACATATGATAGCTAAAATAAAAATTCTAACATACCTCCAATCTAGGTTCCAGGAATACGAATTAGAGAATATGGTGGAGAAACAATACAAGCCAAGATAATGAGTAGGGATTTCAGCACTGATAAAGGAGTGACCTCCTGTTACAGTAAGTTCAATATAACTAACCAGGCTAAATAAAAAATTAATCTAAACCTATGTACATCAGAGTGAGATGCTAAATCACCAAGGACATAGAGAAGGTTTTAAAAGCAGATGATAAGAATAGATAATTTATGAATGAATAGCTGACAGGACACATCTCAGAAGCAACTAGAAAAATAACCTAAGAGGGCTTCCCTGGTGGCGCAGTGGTTGAGAGTCCGCCTGCCAGTGCAGGGGACATGGGTTCGTGCCCCGTTCCGGGAGGATCCCACATGCCGCGGAGCGGCTGGGCCCGTGAGCCATGGCCGCTGAGCCTGCACGTCCGGAGCCTGTGCTCTGCAACGGGAGAGGCCACAACAGTGAGAGGCCCACATACCGAAAAAAAAAAAAAAAAAAAAAAAGAAGACACATAAAATATTTCCTAGTTTAAATATTTTACATTTCAAAATTATAATATAAATTCAAAATTTTAACACTTGAAAAACAATAAAAGTGCACATTAAAATTTGTAGAATGCAACAAACATATTTTCAAAAAACTGTGTGGCTATAAATTTTTTTCTTTTAAGGAAGAAAGAGGCTGATAGTTAATGATGTATGTATCTATTTAAGAATTAGGGGCTTCCCTGGTGGCGCAGTGGTTGAGAGTCTGCCTGCCGATGCAGGGGACACGGGTTTGTGCCCTGGTCCGGGAGAGGCCACAACAGTAAGAGGCCCGCATACCACACACACACACACAAAAGAATTAGAAGAAGAACAGAATAAATCCAAAGTAGAATTAAGATAATAATAAAGATCAGAAAATAATTGGATGAAATAGGATATAAACAGATCAACAAACTAAATGTGAGACTTATTAAATTAAAAACTAATTCTCATCCGACTGAACAAGAAAGGATGGTAAAAAGAAAAATAATGTAAAGAATTTAAATGGGAGACATAATTGTGTATGGAATTGAGATTTTAAAATAAAAATCTGTAAAGAACTGTATGTAAATAAATGATGAAAAGGGAAGATTCCTAGAAAAACTCAGTTGATAAAAATTGACATGAGAAAAACTAGAAATCTTAAATGACATATAACCATTAAACACAATCAACCATTTATTATGAATCACCCTGCAAATAAATAAACCCTAAAGATTTAATAGGTGAGTTCTAACAAACCTCTAAGTAATGCATTATTCCAATAATATATACAATCTTCTAAAGAATAAGAATTAAAAGATAAATAGTCTCAACTCATTTTTATGTGTTCAGATATAACCCTGACACCAAAACTCTACTGAGGAACACAGGGGCAAAAAGTCATTCTAAATTCAGTAATATGTACAAAAGACGATTAATGATGTAGAAGTTGGACAATGCTTTGAGTTGTTTTACGATATTTTCTATGTTATAAGATATTAGATGGTGCTTACATTTTAAAATATTACTTCATTTAATAGTCAAATATTAAAAGCCAACACACTGAGATCAGAGAGCATGTCCTAAACTACATTGCTGCATAGTTAGCTTACTTAAATCTTCCCATTCTTAACAGAAAATACAACATGGATGTTAAGTAGGGCTATGATCTCTGACTTTGATCAATACATCCATAAAAATGATATATGTGAATACCACTTTAAATATTTCCTGAAATAATAAAATGTTAACAAACATGAACTCAAAATTTCTTTGTCTGACTCTTCAAACTGAATGCTAAAACAGGATTGGGATGGCTCAAAATAGTGATTTATGACTACTGCTGTTTCCACAATCAGAGAATCAGGAGGAAGAGTCAGCAGGATACCGGCTTGAGGAAAGGTAAAAGGCATGGAAGATTAAAAAAAAATGTGTATAAATTTTTCTGTGAGATTGTTACCTAAAATAATTCTGCTTATAGAATAGGAAAGGGAATAAAGCTTGTTTATAAAAATTCGTACAGATTTACTAGGCTAAGATCTTTACATCACACTGTTTTGAATACAATAATATGTAAAAAGTTCATAAACAGAAACCTCAATTAAATAGAATTGCACAACCGGTAGGGCGAGCTCTCATACCCTGTGATGTAGCCCAGCCCAACAGGAAGAAAGACTTCTTTCCCATCAAGGACTCAGCCATGAAAAGCGATGGACTCTGTGTACTGTGGCCCTTCCAAATCCCTTTTCCTCCCTATAAAAGTTCTCCTTCCCTTGCTGTGCAGGGACTTACACGTGGCTCCCCATGGTTGCAGACCCCTAATTGAAATTCTCTGCTGATCCCAAATACACCCATTTTTGTTGGAGAAGGACATGGCAGTCTATTTGTTTTGGGCCAACAAACCATAAAAGTTGAATGCAACAACGACACAAAAACAAAGATCAAAACCAAAAATACCTAGAAGAAATCATGGGAAACTATGAAAATGACTTGCCATTTTAGTAACTTGAACTACAATTTGTTTTCACCAGGCATAGTAAACATAATTTTCAGGGAGATATGCATTATATCAGGGAAGGTGTACCTACTGAAATATGGATTTACTGTCATCTAACTTACGCTTGAAATATAATGCATTTATCTGTCTGTATGACATAAAAGTATTTGTATAAAATACTTTACAATTTATATCTAAATTCTTATATTTTGTGGGAAACGTTGAAATACAGTATTCAAGTAGAAACCTAAGGGGTCCCAACATAAATTGTTCATCATTCACTAAAAGACATCTTATTTCCAGATAGTAAAAACCCTGTTTCTTATAAATGGATAGTGGTGAAGAAGAAATAAATTACGAGAAAAGGAGAGAGGAAGGGAGAGAGAGAGAGAAAGAGAGAGAGATTTGTGACTATGTTTCAGTGAGAGAGATGCAGATTCTAAAAGTAATGACCATTTCTTTACTTTCATTCTCTATATTTTTCTGAAAACTAAGTTCTAAATAAGCACTGTATTTCCTTAGTGGTCTAAAGAGGAAGAGCATAGAAAACTCTGGAATACAGTTTTCTTTCAACAGCAAGAAGCCCCCAAAGTATAAGAGCAGATATTGGGAGAAAATATAGGTAGCAGACAGCTCTCTATCTATTTTTACCTGACATTATGGAAAATTTCAAACATAAATACATGTCACATAGAGGTAAGAGCGTGTGAACTCACATATACCCATCATATAGCTTCTGTGATGACGAATTCATGGTAGTTTTCTTTCATCTATATCCCCACCCACTCCCTCCACTATCAATGAATTATGTTGAAGCAAATTCCGTACATCAAATACATTCCATATATCCTATAAATCTGTCAAGTAAATTTCAGATATTCTGTATTTCAGCACAAACGTATACAACATAAGGGCTCTCCTTAAAAATCATATTCACGTCATCATCACACCTAATACCTGACAAAAAATACTTAGTATCATCCGATATATCTACACACTGCTCATCTCTCTAATTTTCTCATAGGAGTTGCCTTGTTCAGATCAGAATTCAAAGAAGATGCACACACTGAATTTTGTTGATATGTGTTTCGGGGTCTCTTTGAATATAAAGGTAACCTCTTTTTTTGGTTGTTTGTTTGTTTTTCCTGCAATTTGTTTTCAAAAGAAACCAGTTCTGTCTTCTGTTATAGAATGATTCACAGCATTCTGCTTATGTATTCCTGTGTTGTCATGTAACATATTTCTCTGGCCACTGTATTTCCTGTAAGCTGACTGTTAGGTCTTAAGTTTTGATCTATTTCTTGTTCAATTTCTTATTGAGTAGGAGAATTTATACGATAATAATGTGTACATCTATCAGAAAAAACATTGTCTCTTTTCTCTTTCTTTCCTGTCATTTCTTTCCTTCCTTCCTTCCTCATTCCCTCTTTCTCTCCCCTCTCTTTTTTTCTTTCTCTCTCTCTTTTTCTTTCTTTCCTGTGATGTTATTCAGTCAATGATTATATACGTCCAGGTCTATTATTTCACTGGGGACGGTAAATAAGTGATTTTTCTAATACTTTCTAACAATTATTCCTTCTTCAATTATTAGCTGGAATGCTTCTGTGAAGAGAAAGTTTCTCTCATCAAGATTTCAGTAGAGACACAATGGTGAAGTATTTATAAGAAAGGCAGCCTGAAACTTGATTCTTTCCCATTACTTTCAACTTTCTAAATAATGATTATATATTATTAACATTCTCTAAAGGTAAGAAGTTAATTTGTTTTTTAAATTATGAATCTGTTGGCAGTGACGGTCATATTTTCTTTTGAACTCATGAATTTTAATAAATTTGACATGCTGTAATTCATGGAAACCGTTACTCTATTTTTTGCTCAAATGATTTTATGTTTGGCCAAATGAGCGGTTCTTTGAGTTTGCTTTCAACCGCTTTGGCCATGACCCCAGTAGTCTTACATAGATTGTCTCCTAGCTCTGTGGTACAATAATGAGTTCTAAATTCACATTTTATATTTTCTACCCCAGACCTGGAATCATCTGTTTCTTCATGTAGATCTGGTCCTTTATGATGGTTTTACATTTGGTGGTTTATGAATTTCACTTTAGTCCTAATGAGCATTTTAGATGGTTAACTTCAAGAATTCCTAGGGTCCAGACTACTTCATTGCCATCAAACATTATGAAAACCTCCATGTCCTCCCCTGTAGCTTTGCGTCTGAAAGGGTTCCTTCTAATCTCAGCTGCTGTTCTCAGTCTTCCCCGCTGCCCTTTTTGCTTAGTAAATTTTGGCAACGTGGGAACCCTCAGGCTGTTTGGGCTCCTCTCCCCCTTTTTTGTGTCCTGAACACTTGCTGAGGGCATAGAGCATCACTGCTAATGGTAGTTTGTCCGATTTGAGGTTTCACGGTTACTCTCTGTCACTTGGTTTTGTTTCAAGTATTTTTGTGGGTATTTCTAGGTTAGTTGCTTTCTCCGATTTTGTGGGTGGTTTTGGAAATATTCAAATACTACAGAGCTACTGACATCTTACTGTTATCATCTGAAGATACTTATTTAAATAATGTGTCACTAATTTCCATACTTCCAGATTTCTCTAATGTGCCAGATACTAGTCTTTATTTTTTCAAGATTCTTCCTGTATGCTCAGAAGAAATATCAGTACAGTCAGCTTGGGCTGTGATAGGGGAGAAGAAAATGGTTCGTGAATTTTCTTGCCTGATGGTTTACAGGGGTGTCTAGTAATTGCTGTGTTGCACCGAGTATACAAGATGCGTATAAGGGGGGATAGAATGCTAGTTACCACCAGTCATTTGGAAAATAGTTTTGAATGCCTATGAGGGCAACACATGTTCAAGACACACGTATTACTGGACTAAGTGGAATAAGGGAGAAAGTTTTATAGAGGATACAAAGCACGATTACCCACTATTCCACAGAAAAAGGAAGATACAGATGAACACAGGACCGTGAAAAAAGGCACTTTAAAACAGAGTTGATTTTACAAATCAGAGCGATAGACAATATCTATGTTGTTGAAATTTCATGAGGTCTGCAAATAACAATAATAATGATCATAATTTAATATACACCAAGCATAGTGCTATATGTTCTCATGTATATTATGTCACTTAATTTTTACGATTCTCTAAGGTAAGTATTATGCCTCCCATTTTACGGGTGAGTAGACTGAGGCTGAGGAAAGTTAAATAACTCACCCCAGGCATCACAATCTGAAGGTGGCAGAGTCTTTCCAAACATTGAGCTCTTAACAATACAACACTGTCTACTTAATCATAGAAAATCTACATGCCAAAAACCAAATAAATAAATTAAACCTCTGACTCATAACAGAGGACAAAACTAGCCAATAAACAAAATGAAGCATATACTATAAATAACAGTAAGAAACATTCAAAACTTTATATTAAAACCACAATGTAATGTAGATAACAGATCCTAGGTTATGGTTTAAAACAAAGAAAGGCCCAGAAAGAAACCGGGCCCCTGATATGAAAAGGCATGCCAAATGCTCTTGGGAGAGGTACTGAGATACGATGACTTAAGAAAAAGATAACATAAAATTAATTTCCCTTTGACCCAACTTTACCAGCTCTGACTATAGAAATGATTTTTACAAATACTTTTCAATCCTCTAAAGCTGAGAGAGATTATTAATTATTTGACTACACCAAACTTACTATATAAGTTTTCATTTATCTTCCTTGGGATATAAAATTTGTTTTTAAAAGAAACTTTCTGCAACCTTTATCTGCTCCTAAATTCATTTCTTTACACACAAGTGTTTCAGCCTAGCTCCAGTTAATGGCTTATTAGCATAACATTTCACTTCTTGTACTTAATTTAAAAGATATACCATCTATTCTTGTAGAAATCTTTATGAGTACTACCTAAAAATAATTAGTTTTCTGTTCAAAAATGCTTTTGTAATATTCCATGAGGTCTTATCTGTTATACTGCTTTTAGTGCTTACCTCTAATACCTGATAGCTTGTTGTAAAATCATTTACTTGTTCCCCATTTTGAAAGAAGAATGAGGGATTCTAATTCTAATTCTAACATTATAAATGAAAGCTTGATGTGGAGACAAATGAATTATCTCAAAGACAGGGACCATTTCTTGACAATCAGAGAAGTGAATTATGTGACCTACAAATGTCTTTTCTGATTTTTTAACTAGCTTATTTGTATCTTTTGGAGGAGTCCATTTTATTTCTCTTTATGCTTTCTGTAACCTTTACATTTAACCAGACATTTACTTTTACCTCTAAAAGTTTATGTGACAGTAGTTTATTTTGAGCTCAACTCAGTGGGCATGAACTTTACAAGAGCAATGCAGTGATGGGAATGGATCCTATGCACGTGGGCTAACATCTTATCTGTTTGGTCCATGGGAATGGGGAAGGGAAAGAGAGGTTGGTTATTAAAACTCAGTGTGTACATGGCATTGTGCTAGGTGCTCAAATAATTCATCAGCCCTCACAAAAGCCCTCTAAATGACAAGAATTATTATCTATTAACCTTATTTTCTATATACTAGATAATTAAGGTGTCATACTTTAAATAAGAAGCAGAGTTTCTCCAGACTCACAGACATAGAGAACAGACTTGTGGTTGCCAAGGGGGAGGGGGTTGGGAGAGGGATGGATTGGGAGCTTGCGATTAGCAGATACAAACTATTATATGCAGGATGGATAAACAACAAAGCCCTACTGTAGAGCACAGGGAACTATATGCAATATCCCATGACAATCCATAATGGAAAAGAATATGAAAATGAATGTATATATATACACATATATGTATGTATATACATAGATATACACACATCACTCTGCTGTACAGAAAAAGTTGACACAACATTGTAAATCGACTATACTTCAATAAAATAAAGTTTAAAAACTGCAGGGTTTCTTTACAAGTCTTTCTGACTCAAAAATTTGTGGTCTAGACTTCTCCATCTTTTTTTTTTTTTTTTTTTTTTTTTTGCGGTACGCGGGCCTCTCACTGCTGTGGCCTCTCCCGTTGCGGAGCACAGGCTCCGGACGCGCAGGCTCAGCGGCCATGGCTCACGGGCCCAGCCGCTCCGCGGCATGTGGGATCTTCCCAGACCGGGGCACGAACCCGTGTTCTTTGCATCGGCAAGCGGACTCTCAATCACTGTGCCACCAGGGAAGCCCTAGACTTACCCATCTTTTATAGTGTCATTCCTTTGAGGATATGCTTTGCACAGCCTGGAAAATCAAACACCCATTTCCACACGTCTCAAGGTGGCTCCCTCTGCTGGACACAGGAGACGGATGCACCGCTAAGAGAAGTGGAAGGCGCACGTCTCAGGGTCTCTGGAACAGTACCTCCTGTGACGAAGTGCTTCTCACCGGTGTGGTAGCCCTGGCAGAGGAAGAAAGACCCGTGCCTGACTCTGATGGTGCGTGGAGTCAGCTTCCCCCTCAATTTCCATATTTACACACTCACGTTAACTCAGGGAGGCATCTTCCCTCCATCATGGACAAAATAACACGGAGGTTCAGACCTACAATGCCACGGTGGTTTTGCACCACTGGGACTTGGCTGAGTTGAGACGACCTTTTCCAGCATCCTCTTGCCCGTGTGGTCCTCAGGGAGAAACAAGTGTGAGATTTGGGAGGTGAAACCAACGCCACAGCCACCAGCCCCTGGAATCCAGTGTGGACCATCAGTGCGACTGCCACTCACACTTGTCTCTGTGCCCTGTTGCATCACTTGTGGGCGTGGGGCTGGACCCACAGCAGCCTGGCTCCTGGAGCAGGAAGTCCCCCTCCAGCTTTGCCAAGTCCCTTTCAGCGCCCGTGACTGTGTAAGGTCTCATCTCACTAATGAATTGCTTATTCACCATCACCCCTGGTAGCTTGACTTCCTGATTGAATCCTAAATAGCCTACTTGCTGGTTTCCATACAGTTAATACATGGCCACGATCCAAACTTCAATCTAGCTGCTCTGTGCCCTTCACCAGCGTGAATACTGGCAGTGGGGAGAGGAAGGAGAGTGAATTTTCATACACAGTCATAATCACGTGACTCTAGTGCTTCTCCTTTTGCTCTTTTATGTGCACATGATTAAAGGAAATGCATTATTACTGCTAAAGTCTGTACTGTACCACCCGACATTCAGCGTTCCAAATACCTCTCCATTAGATACTACTTATTAACAAAGTAAAAAAAAAAAAAATGTCCTGGGCATGAGAGCTCTTTATTATCTTTCATTCATCATGGTAAAGCTTTTTCATATCAAATTATATAGTCACTCAAAATGTTCACCTTTCCTAAATACACCTTTTGCAGCTATAATCTATCCATCTGCATCTAGGTGATTTCAGCCTCTCAAATGGTTGAGAAACGCCTGCACTGGGCAGTTAATCCCATTTATGTTCTGAGTGACCAATTTGTGTGTTCCATTACCTGCTATAATATCCCCACTGTACCTAATGTATAGTTGACTGAACAGCTCTAATCTCACCAAAATGCTTTTTCTCAGTCAATTGTTTTCATGGTCTCAGATTTCCAGAGGGAATCTGCCGGGAACTTTGTAGCAAATAATTATCGAAGAGGACTAAACCTGCTACAAAATTTCCTCAGCTTTTATTGATAGCATCTTCACATTATCAATATCTTTATATTTTACTTAAAATCCTTGGTTTAGAAAGTGTTAACAAGGGAAATCTGCCAGTTTCCAAGCCCCAATATCAGGCCAAGAATGTTGATCCTTTAATGATAGTATAATTCATAATTTCTCTTATAAACTGTTTCAAGAGCATTATTATCTCTAGAGACAAAAGATTTTTGTCATAGACAAAAGAAATCGTTTCCTTTCAGTACTTAAAGATGATGAAGCTGAAATATATATGTCACCTCCAATAGTTAGCAAAGTGATTGGATTCAGATTCTACATATGCACGACAAAGCATTTCTTACATTGAAAATCTCCGGTCCGTGCTTTTGCCAAGAACAGACATTGACTAATACCCAAGTGTTGGATTTAATAGCAACCTTATTTACTTTATATTTTATATATTTATACAAATCAGATGAAGCCTACAAAGTTTTTTCTCTTTGTTGAATGAACGTATACATAAGGGCTGTTTTCTAGCCAATACATAAGATTACTCCTATAAGTCTCACCTTATCCACACACTGGAACTGATAAATGAGATAGGATCACCAGAATAAAAATAATCTAAGGGGCATTCACCTTAAAATAGTTTCTGAGGGCTTCCCTGGCGGCGCAGTGGTTGGGAGTCCGCCTGCCGATGCAGGGGACACGGTTTTGTGCCCCGGTCCGGGAGGATCCCACATGCCGCGGAGCGGCTGGGCCCATGAGCCATGGCCGCTGGGCCTGTGCGTCCGGGGCCTGTGCTCCGCGGCGGGAGAGGCCACAGCAGTGAGGGGCCCGCGTACCGCAAAAAAAAAAAAAAAAAAAAAAAGTTTCTGAGTTCCAAGCTCCCTTGGCCCGAATTACAAACAGTATGCAGATATCTGGGCAATGCACATTTTATATATAACTTTGAGGATACTATTTTAAATTCATGCTTTAAAATTCTGAAGTGCATAACGTACGGTAAGTTAAATGTTTATTCTCCACCCTTTGCATTTTTTTGCATAAAAACTATGTTAAGTCTTAGAGCGACTTCTCACGGTCTCTCCATGTCCCTTTTCTCTTTTCTCTATGGGGACAACATTCTTGAATGGGCCCATGGCCACTCGGCATAAACAATTCACTGCACAGTCTCTGTTTCAGATTAGTACGTCCATGTGACTAAGTCCTGGCCAACAGGATCTCATGTGTTTTCCTCCTGGTACCTTTCATCGATATACCGGCATCAGCCCTTGCCCCTCTTCCTTTCCCTGCCCTTGTTCTGCTGTCTGGAATCTGGATGCTGGAACAATGGTCCATGAGGATGAGAACAATGCCTGAGAAAGGACCTAACCTTAAGCTAAAAGAAGCCTGGAATTGGGGATTTTCTGGAACAGAGCCAATTAACCCGTGCCAGCCAGGATGCCTATCTCCACACTGGTACATGCGAGAATACCAATTCTATATTGTATAATCGTTTTTATTTTAGGGTTTATCTAAGGCACATCATAACCTTATTCTAACTGGTGCAGTAACTATAAACTGAAGAATTATCAGTGATGCTTTTGCTCTCAATATAGCTAAATTTGTGATTAGTATTTATTAGCTAGAGTATCCAATATATTGAATATAACCATTAACTGTCTGTCAAACCAAGGGCCTTAACTGAAACAAAGGCAAATATCTAGCCTGTTAGCTATACGTGAAAGCAGTGTGAATTCTTTATATCATTGGAAGGAAGGAGACAGTTCTTCCTTCAGCTAGTTTAAACTGATTCAATTTAGGTTTTCTAAAACATATTTTTAGTGTAGATACATAGAAGGCTATCTGACACAAAGTCCATATTCAATAGTGATAACAGCTAATGTATTAATACAATATGTGGCAAGCATCATTTTTAGGATTTTTACTTGATTGATACATTTAATCTGTATAAAACATTTTGAATTTGAAAGTACCTTTTCCCCCCTCTGACAAGCTCCCTAGCAGATTCTCAATTAGCTTTTTAATTTCCCCTCAAGGGCATGATGGGATTTCTAGGCCCCCTTCCTACACAGGAACTAGGTCCACTCAGGAGAACTAAATATCAGCTCTCTCCCGTGACTCCTTCCACATTTATGAAACACGTTGGTTTGACGGAAGCCTATGCAGTAGTTTCTTCTCTGAGTCTAAAACTTAAAGGAGGGAATAGCCCTTTTCTCCTCAAATTCCTTTCAAACTATCTCAAGGAATCAGGCTTGAAGAAGATAATTTGGGACACTTATGTCTCATCACTGGCTTTCCGAAATCTCTCTGGCCATCACCTTCATTTTCTTGGCCTCCAATGATGGGTCATTATTCATTTTTCCCTCTACTTCCTGCTGTGTAGGGATCTTCGTGAGCCCCTGTTCTCTCCAACCACAGACTCATGGCTTATCCTAAATCATTCTCAGCTGCAGTTATATCATCTCCTTAGGGGATATTAGGTAATATTAGAAGTCTTTTGAGTTGTTGTCACAGTAACTGACACAAAACACTGACGTTTTGGGTGCAGTGTCTAAGGATGCAATTCATTGCTTATTGAACAAAACTGGTCCCACAGAAAGAGGACTGCTTCTCCCAAAATGATAGAATCACACATGTTGAAACACTCTGATGAAATGATAAAGAAGGTGCAGGGATGGAGATGAGCTTAATAGAACTGCACGTACATTCATAAATCATAAAGAGCTCGACAAACTCATCCTACTAATGAATTACTGCTTCTTTCCCACTTTAAACATCCCTCTGGCCCTTTATAACCTGGCCCTAACATCTGCTCACCCTCAATTAACAGAGTATCCCACTTGGTCTTTATACTTGGCCATATGAAGCTTATTTTAATACTGCAAAGATGTCAAACTCTCCCAAGAACTGCACTATTTTGACACTAATGATTTCCTCTGCTTGGGCCATTCATCCCCTTTAAAATCATATTAAACTTGTAAAGATTTACATCGGTTTACATTTCTATTCATCTGAGAAAACTGGTTTTGACCTGCTCAGGTTGACTTTCATATTCCTTCCTATGAGCAGAGAGAATCGAATACATTATCAATGGGTCTCTTTACATTGGTTGTAATGATTGGTTTACATTATAAATTAACAAAGATTTAACAAGTTCTGCAAAGGAAGACAGTTGGTTTAATCTATGTATCTTTAATGTCTAGCAAAGCATATAATTTATAGTTGATTTTTCAAGAAATATTTGTCCAAAAAGCAAATTAAAAGAGGGCAAGGAGAACTTCTAATCCAGTCAAGATGGTCTTTACTCCTCCTCTTTCCTTCCTGCTCCTCCCTGTTAAGTACAGCTATGAACCCTGAAAACCATGCAAAAGGCAGCAAAAGGAAAACTTGTAAAGGTAGAAAGAGGAACATGAACTGGTTTGGGAATGCCAGGACTAGACGGATATCATAGCAGCTGGTTGTCAAATAGCCCCCAGCTCAAGAGAAGAAGATGACCTGGGCCCGGCATGTCCCAACCCCCAATCTCACAGTGGAACACAGCCCAGATAGGCTCATTCCTCCTCCAGACCAAGTGGGAATCCTCCCAACAACTCAAGGTGAACTTCGCACCACTATCAGGGTGGCAGATAGAGAGTTCCATTAACAGAGGAACAAAAAAACACAGAGGAAGCAAATAGAAAAAAAAATAATAAAATGGCAGACTTAAGTACGATCCTATCAATACTGCCTTAAGTGTAAACATCTAAATATACCAATCAAAGAGGGAGGCTGGCAGAGCAGATTAAAAATAATATGACCCAACGATAAGCTGTTTGCAAGAAATTCACTTCATACTGAATGACATAGGTATATTAAAGTAAATTATATTTATATAATTTATATATTATATATTAAATATATATATATGTTTATATTAAAACTTATATTAAAGTAAACGTTTATATTAAAACGTATATTAAAGTAAAAGTTTGGAAAAAATAATATTGTGGAAAGATTAACTGAAATAAAGAAGTAGCTAAAATAATAGCTGATGAAGTAGACTTTGGAGCAAAGAAGATTTCTACTGACAAACTGGGAAATTACAGATGATGAAAAAATCAATCCACCAGAAACACATAACAATCCTAAGTGTGGACCCAATAAACAACAGAGCCTCAAAATACATAAAGAAACAAGTGACAGAGCTGAAAGGAAAAGAGACAAATCCACAATCACAATTTAGGACTTAAATATCTTCCTTTCAACAACTGATAGGGTTGCTAAGCAAAAAACAGCAAAGACTCAAAATAACACAATCAACCAACAAGATCTAATTGACACATATGGAGCTCCTCACCCCACAAAGGCAGAATACACAGTGTCTTCTCAAGTTCCTATGGAATATTCACTAAGGAGGACCATATCCTGGGCCACGATACAAATGTCAAAGAATCAAAATCATAAGAATAAGAAATGTCAAAGAATCAAAATCATACAGAGTGTGTTCTCTGAGCACAGTGTAATCAAACCAGAAATCAAGAACAGAAACACAATAGCAAATTTCCTAAACATATGAGTACATAAAGTAAATAAATAAGTCATAGGCCTAAGAGAAAGTCTCAAAAAAGTATAGATCTAAATGAAAATTAAAAATACACTGTATCAAAATATATGGGATACAGCTAAAGCAGTACTGAGAGGAAAATGGAAGCACTAAGTGCAACAGTAGAACAAGGAAAGACCTTAAATCTAGTTCCTATCTCAAGAATCTAGGAAAAGAAGAGGAAGACAAATCCAAAGAAAGCAGAGGAAAGAAATAATAATGAACAGAGCAGAAAAAAATGAAATTAAAAACAGAAACCCAATAGAGATAAATCAATGAAATAAAAGCCTTCATCTGGGCTTCCCTGGTGGCGCAGTGGTTGAGAGTCCGCCTGCCGATGCAGGGGACATGGGTTCGAGCCCTGCTCCGGGAGAATCCCACATGCTGTGGAGCGGCTGGGCCCGTGAGCCATGGCCACTGAGCCTGCGTGTCCGGAGCCTGTGCTCTGCAACGGGAGAGGCCACAGCAGTGAGAGGCCCGGGTACAGCAAAAAAACAAAACAAAACAAACAAAAAAGAACCTTGATCTTTGGAAAAATCAATAAAATGGATAAACGACTAGCAAGACTGACAAAAAATATAAAAGGGAAGACACTAATGGTCACTATCAGGAATGAAATAGGAGATATTCATTATAGGTCTTGCAGCCATTAAAAGGTTAAAAAAAGAAAATACAATGAACATCTTTACGTTCACAAATTCATAAATCTTTGGAAACTACACACTACCAAAACTCAGTCAAGATGAAAGAGATAACGCGCGTAGCCTTATATTCATTACATAAATTGAAGTGCAATCAAAAAACTCCAAGCCCGGGTAGTTTCATTGGAGAATTCTATGAAACACTTAAAGAAGAGTTAATGCCACTTTTACACAATCTCTTCAAAAAGATCAATTCACAATTCACTTAATGAGGCCAGTTTTAACCTGATACCAAACCCAGACAATGGTTACAGAAAAAAGGAATACTAGGGAATATCTTCCATGAACTTAGACACAAAAATTCTCAACAAAATATTTATAGATCAAATTCAAAATTCATGAAAATAATTATACACCATGATAGTGCAATTTATTCTAGATATTTAAGGCTGGTCAGTATTCTAAATCAATCACTGACATCTACTATATCAACAAGCTAAAGAAGAAAAATTTTGATCATATCCCTTTAAGCAAAGAAACACTGGACACAATCTAACACTCATTTAAGACAAAAAATAATAAATCTCATCAAGTTAGAAGTATCTCAACTTGATAAAGAGCATCTACAAAAATTCTACAGCTGACATCTTAGTGGTGGAAAACTGACTAACGACTCCTTAAGATTTGTACTTAGCAATGATATCCAACCTCACACATTTATTCAGCAGAGTACCAAGAGTTCTATTCACTATCATAGGCATGAAAAAGAAATAAAAGACATGCAGTTTGCAAAGAAAGAAATAAAACTGTGCCTAGTTGCAGATGACATAATTGCTGACATAATATATCCTAAGAAATCAACAAAAAAAATTCCCAGAACTAAGAAACAAGGTTGCAGCAGGATTACAGGATACAAGATCAACACAAATAAACCAGTTGCATTTCTACGTGCTAAAAGTGAACGCACAGAAGTCAAATTAAAAGCACAATACCCTGTAAAAGTATTCCTAAGCAAATAAAATACTTATACACCTGACAGAACATACGTAGGATCTTTATCTTGAAATTCATAAAGCATTGGTGAAACAAATGAAAGAAGACCTGCATAAGTGAAGAGAAATGCTATGTTCATGAATTGAAGAATTAACACAGTAAAAATATCTATTTTCCCCAAATTAATCTATAAATTTAATGTAATCTTTTAAATGTATAGCATGATTTTGTTGACATAAACAAGCACATTCTAAAGTGTTTATGGAAAAGCAGAAGATTTACAATAGCTAAAACAATCTTGAAAAAGGAAAAGAAAATGGGGAGTATCACTATTAATTATTAATAAGGCTTAGTGTATAGAAAGCTGCAGTAACCATGACAGCACGGTATTGACAGAGGAATAGACAGAGATCAATGGAACAGAATAGAGAATCCAGAAACAGACTCACACAATATGCCTAAATTGTTTGTGATGAAAGGATGAAAGCAATACAATGGAGGAAGTGTAGTCTTTACAACAACATGTGCTGAAGAAATTGAGCGTCCATAGTCAAACAAATAAACAAATAAATACAATGATGGTAGACAGAAAAATAAACATCAACCTAAACTTCATATCGTATACAAATCTTAATTCAAAATGAATCACACAGATGGCCAACAGGCACATGAAAAGATGTTCAACATTGCTAACTATTAGAGAAATGCAAATCAAAACTACTTTGAGGTATCACTTTACACGGGTCAGAATGTCCATCATCAAATAGATGCAAATAATAAATGCTGGAGAGGGTGTGGAGAAAAGGAAACCCTCTGACACTGTTGGTGGGAATGTAAATTGGTGCAGCCACTATAGAAAACAGTATGGAGGTTTCTTAAAAAACTACAAATAGAACTACTGTGTGATCCAGCAATCCTGCTCTTGGGTACATAACCAGAAAAGATGAAAACTCTAATTTGAAAAGATACATGCACTCCAATGTTCACAGCAGCATTATTTACAATAGCCAGTATGTGGAAACAACCTAAGTGCCCATCAACAGAAGACTGGCTTGAGAAGATGTGGTATATATGTAAACAATGGAATATTACTCAGCCATAAAAAAGAATGAAATAATGTCATTTGCAGCAACATGGATGGACCTAGAGATTATCATACTAAGTGAAGTCAGACAGAGAAAGACAAATATCATATGATATCAGTTATATGTGGAATCTAAAAAAATAATACAAGTGAACTTATTTACAAAACAGAAACAGACTCAGAGACTTAGAAAGCAAACTGTGTTTACCAAAGAGGAAAGCTGGGGGGAGGGAGGGACAAATTAAGAGTATGGAATTATCAGATACAAACTACTATGCATAAAATAGATCAGCAACAAGGATTTACTGTATAGCACAGGGAATTAAATTCGATGTCTTATAATAACCTATAATGGAATATAATAAGGAAAAAATAACTGAATCACTGTGCTATACACCTGAAAGTAGCATAATATTGTAAATCAACTACACTTCAATGAAAAGAATGGATCGTGCAAGATTACAAAACTTTTAGGGAAAAACTTTAGGAGAAAATCTTTGAGATCTGTCTCAAGGTAAAGAGTTCTTAGATTTGATGGCAAAATAGTGACACATAAGAGGAAAAGTTGATAAACTGAACACCATAAAAACTAAAACCTTTTTCTGTGCAAAAGACTAATAAGGGGATGCAATGACAAAGTACAGACTAAGAGAAAAACATTTGAAAAGCACATATCTGACACAGGACTAATATCTAAACCAGACAAGGGGATCCTGTCTTTTGGAACTCTTTCATCTTGACTATGGGGATGGATACGTGAACCTGCACAGGTAATAAAATTGTACTGAAGTTAGTGCACGCACACACACACACCAGAACAAGTAAAACTGGGGAAGTCTGAATAAGACTGGATCAGTGGATTGCACCAATGTCAATGTCAATGTCCTCCTTGTGACATTACACTATACTTTTAAAAAATATTACTGTAGGGAAAACAAGACAAAGTGTGTACGCGATCTCTTTTGTAACTACACATGAATCTATAATTATCTACAATTATCTCAATACAAATTTCAATTAGAAAATAGAAGAGGGTTTGTTGACTGTTGATTACCCTACCTCTCCTTTTCTCCCACTGTTTACCTTCTATCTGCTTAATTGTGCTTACAAAGATTTCACCATAGCAGCAGAAGAATATTGTTTTCAACAGCAGAAATAGAAAAAGATCACACTTCTGGTTATCAGACATGGTGAGGGAAAGGATATATTGGAAGAAGGTTGGTCGAAAGGTACAAATTTCTAGTTTTAATATAAATAAGTACTACGAATGTAATATTCAGCATGATACTATATAGTCAACACTGCTGTACGGTAGACGAAAGTTAAGAGAGTAGATCCAAAGAGTTCTCATCACCAGAAAAAACCTTTTTTTTTCTTTCTACTGTATCTGTATGAGATGGATGCTAATTGAACTTATTATAGGAATCACTTCACAATATATGTAAGTCAAACAATTATGATATACACCCTAAACTTATTCAGTGATATAAATCAATTATACCTCAATAAAATTGGAAAAAATAGCAGAAATAAAATAAATATATAAGGCATATGAAGGTAAAAGAACAAAGTCGGTGGTAGACAATAACAATAGCTTAAGAAAAGGCTCAAAATCAGAAGGAAAATGCACCAGGAATAAGTGGATGAAATTGAGATTAAAATCAAACATGACAAAACACAGCCACAGATAATCAAAGAAAGAGAAACCAAACTATATATAGCTATATATAATTATATATATACATATTTTATACACTCCTGGGGATAGTTTCTTGAACAAGCCTTATTATTTTTTTTGCAAGTATGTGCGTGTATCTTCCAGTATCAAAGGAAATAAGTGATAAGGATAGCAGGAATTCATTTAATGGTTTGCATTCTTATAGAAATTATACAGTATGAAAATCAATTAATCACCATGACATGAGGTCAAAACCTGTATAAGAAAAATTTGGAGACACTTTTCAAAAGTTTGGAAATGGTTCAATAGGATTTATCTTATTAGAGGCAAGTTAGAATCACTTTATATGCAGCGGGACAAATGTCAGACAGCTTAATCCATCTCACTACTTCTTCAAAGCAACCTCAGTTCCAGCAGCAATGGGTGCTCAGATGATCCGGGCAAAAGGAGTATGACATTCATGTATGTGACATATTTTCAGAGTCTCGTTCTTCAGAAACAGGTTTGAAATTTGCATTTTATCTTGTCATATTTCCATGGAAACACAGTAAAAGTACACATCCTGCTGCTTTATCAAGTACATTTTTGACTCAGAAACCTGGACAGTTTATTATGAGGCTTCTGATACCCCAATTTGAGAAGAAGAGCTTTGAGGAGGTAAATCGCTCTTTGTTCAGTAGAGTTTTTTTTTAAGATTTAACAATTACAACTTTATTAAACATTTCTAATAATATTGCCCAAAATATGTAAAGTAAAAAAAAAAACTGATCAAACTGTACCAAGGAATAGATCAAAGCTATAATCACAGTGGAAGATATTAAAATATGCCCTTCTGTTCAACAGAGTTTTGGTCTAAAATTTTAACATTTAAGAAATAGTATGGTTATGTTGTAGCAATAATTCCTTCCAAGCACGTGCAGGGCAGCCAGCGGCTTGGATAATGATTTAAAATTCTGTCCTCCTGTTAGCCAGACTATTCTGGTATGGAAAAAATGATGGATTAGACAGATTACTTAGACATAATTATTCAGCTCATGTTCCTTATTATGACTCACTGACAACCAAACAATTGTCAGATTTTAATTTGTTTCCACAAACATTATTATATAAAGTAAAAGAGTTAGTTAAAATTAACATGACCATTATACAAATTGTAAAATAAGAAAAGAGCATTCTGTACACATCACTCTCTATGATTTGCTCATGGTGACAACACCCATGACAGTTTGATTCATTTTCTATAAACACACATTCTTTTCTCTTTCTTCTTACAACTGTGTATGTTCTGGACCTTCTAACCCTCTGTCTATCCTAACATCACACAGGGAATCCTCCTTCAAACTCAGTCTACTAAACTTGGAAACTTCACGGGCTTTGGAACTTTTCCCATTCATACTTCTATGAAGGTAATGGATGTCTATTTGGTTTTAGAACCTCAGATTCTAAAATGCGTTTTGAAGATGTGAAAGTTACCTAAGAATTTTTATTAGAACAGAATCTGAGAAAGGACATGCACTACATAACATGAAGAAATATAAGAGGAAAATGAGAAAGACACAGAAATGTTCGTCAACTTAGAGGCCATTAAAATAAGGACTATTTGTCAGTACAAGAAAATACTATAGAGCTCTTAAAAATATGGTCAATGTGTAAGTAATGATGTCTACAGAGGCTCAAGGTACACTGTGATGTGCAGGAACAAATTGTAAATCAGAATGTATCATTGATTTTATTTGGCTTTATATGCACACACACTCATGAACACACATAATTGTGTGCCTATTTTCATAACATGTTTTACTTACATCTTTAAACAAAGCAAAAACTGAAGGCCTAAAAAAGATAAGGAAGATAGGGTTTTGTATTCACTTCTTAAAAATTCTCTCTATCCATAATTGTAAAGCTACGTTTGATTAATTTGTTCAGCCTTTATTTACTGCACAGAAAGCTGTGGACTAGGAATTTGAGGGAAAACAGAAATAGACATTATCTCAACTGCTGATATGGATGGAATGTTTTACGTATAAACAGGTCTTAAAATGATCTGTGCTTTAAACAGATGGACCGTGAGTGCAGTTGGGAGAATAGTTCTGAGTGATGCAAGAGTGGATGTGGATAAACCATTTGGGAGACCATCACAGACCATCATGATGCTTTAAGTTAAGATCACGGCTACTGGTACTCAGATAGTGGCAGTAGAATTAGGACACATTCAGGAACAAAGGTAGCATGAATAATATGGGTGTTGGCCAGTCACAATGGCCATGATTAAAAAGTCTACAAATAACAAATACTGAAGAGGGTGTGGAGAAAAGGGAACCCTCCTATCCTGTTGGTGGGAATGTAAATTGGTGCAGCCACTATGGAAAAGAGTATGGAGGTTCCTCAGAAAGCTAAAAATAGAGTTACTACATGATCTAGTAATCCCACTCCTGGGCATATATACAGACAAAACTAATTCAAAAAGATACACGGACCTCAGTGTTCATAGCAGCATCAACTACAACAGCCAGACATGGAAGCAACCTAAATGTCCATCAACAGATGAATGGATAAAGAAGATGTAATATATATATAATATACATATATATACATGGTATACATATCACACACACACACATATATATACACACACGCATATATACAATGGAACATTAGACATAAAAAGGAATAAAATAATGCCACTTGCAGCTACATGGATGGACCTAGAGATTATCATATTAAACGAAGTAAGTCAGACAAAGACAAATACCATATGCTATCACTCATATGTAGAAACTAAAATACGACACAAATGAATCTATCTACAGAACAGAAACAGACTCACAGACATAGAGAACAGGCTGGTGGTTGCCAAGGGGGAAGGGGTGGGGGAGGGGGTGGGGGAGGGATGGACTGGGAATTTGGGGTTAGCAGATGCAAACTAGTATATATAGGATGGATAAACAAGGTCCTACTGTAGAGCACAGGGAACTGTATTCATTATCCTGTTATAAACCATAATGGAAAAGAATATGAAAAAGAATGTATATATATATATATATATGTATAACTGAATCACTGTACTGTACAGCAGAAATTAACATAAGATTGTAAATCAACTGTACTTTAATAATAATAATAAGGGTGTGGGATGGCTAGTAGGATGTGATGGAACATCACGTCCCTAGCCTGCCTTTTAGCTTTCTGACTTCCCCCAGTGGATGAACGGTAGAAATGCTCACTGATTGGGGAAACACTGGGAGAAAACCCAGTCTGCAAAGCGGCAGGTGTTTTAAGAAACAGAATATCAAGTAAGCAGTTAATACTTAAATCTGAAGTTTGCAGGAGGAAGTTAGGTCTGTCATCACCATATAGATAATCATTAACACACAAATAAGGATGAAGTTGCCAGAGGATAAAATATTAATTGGAAAAAGAAGTAGGCTACAAGAGCTGATTATTGGAAACTTCCAGCGTCCATTAGCTAAACATGGGTGGATAAACCTAGAAAAGTTATTGGGGGACAGCCAGAGATACGGGAGAAAAACCAGATAGTTAATGCCCTGCTTTTAACTCTGTTGTTAAACTATCCTGCAGATGTTTTTATGCTGTGTAAAAAAATACACCCCAGAATGTAGTGGCCTAAAATGACATTTATTTTTACTTCTCATGGATCTGTGGGTTGACTGAGGTTGGCTGGGAGCTTCTTCCTTGGCATTGCTCATGGTCTGAGTCAAATGTCAGCTGGGGCTGAGATGTCCAAAGACCTGATTGCCCAAAGTGGCTCGCTCACGGGGCCAACACTCGAAGCTGGCTGTTGGCCTGGAACGCAGTAGGTGCTGCCCACACTGCCATGAAAATGGGCTTCCAAAGAGTCAGCTTTCCACAAAAATAAGCAAAAACTGCCAGTCACTTTCAAGCCTCGGCCTAGAAGTGGCAGAGCTTTATTTTTGTTTAACGTTTTATTTTATATTGGAGTACAGCTGGTTAATAATGTCGTGACAGTTTCAGGGGTACAGCAAAGTGATTCAGTTATACATATACGTGTATCTTTTTCAAATTCTTTTCCATTTAGGTTGTTACATAATATTGAGCAGAGTTCCCTGTGCTATACAATAGGTCCTTGTCAGTTTTCCATTTTAAATATAGCAGTGTGTACACGTCAATCCCAAACTCCCAATCTATCCCTTCCCCCACCCTTCCCCCAAAAAGTGGCAAAGCTTTAATCCCACCATATTCTATAGGTCAAAATAGACATAGGCCAGTCCAGATTTAAGAGGGTAAAAAATTAAACGGCTGGTGGAGCAGCCGTCTTTAATGTAACACAATTCAAATAACTGAACAGAGTGCTTCAAAGGTAAGGAGAAGTTAACATCACTAGATGGAAATCTGAAGTCAAGTTTAAGGAACTGATAATGCCCATTGGAGCTTCTTAGAATCATCTCAGTTTACTTTTCACGTATTTTTTTTTTTTTTTGGCTGAATCATCTGGCCACATGTTCCTTGCCTCATTCAAAACAATCAAAACATAGAAGTGAAAAGAAGAAAAAATAGTACATTAGTCAATCTTATTTGATTATAGCTGGTCCAATGGGGAACTTTTCCAGAATGGGTAAATGTAGTGATAATGTCGTGAAATTCAAATTAAATTTTATTTATTTTTAATATGGAGCAGGAAGGATTCTCTCTCTTTAAATAAACAGTTACAAAACTAAATTAAAATTCTCTTGAGACAAAGACCTTTAGAAGCCCATTCTAGTACCTAGATCAAATAATAATATAAATGCATATCGTAACTGTGTTTTGTTAAAAATCAGAAAATCGAGAAGCCAACACGGTGATATATCGTAGAAGAAATTTAAAACGAGACCTTTTTATGTTGATCAAATATTGCATTCACATAAGTTATATTTTAGAAGTATGTTGAGATTACCAAAAAGATTATGCATCTTTACATTTATTCACAAGGAATTTTTTTTTCAAAGAAAAGTGGGCCTTTCTATTTAAACCATGAATTGTTTTAATAACTAAAATAAAAATAATTTATAAATGAAATAAAACTAAAGCATGAAGATACGTGAGCTTTAAGAGCCAATTTCACTGTGTAGTACATAAGAAATACCAACATATTAAAGGAGGAAAACATTCTGGTACACTTTGGCAGAAACTGTGGCAAAATTAAAAAACATTTTGAATTGTTTACAAAATATCCAAGGAAAGACAAGTAGAATTGGATTTTCAAGCCTGGAAACTTTTAAATAAATTAGTAGTTGGAGCAAAAAGGCAGGGAGAGGAACAGGGAAAGATGAGGAAAAGAATTAAAAGATACTTTTCACATTTTCTAAGATAAAAACTCTGAACAGTCATAGGTATGAATTGCTATAAAAGGACTTCAGACCGTAACAACAAATAAGTCACCTCTGAACTTTTGAAACATGATGAAGGAAATGAATAAACAAGAATTCCTTAAGATCTGGGTATGGAAAATAAATCTTTGATTCTGTTTGAAACGACTACATTCTTACTCATGGCCTAATACATTTATCTTTGTCTTATGTATATGTGTATCCCATTCATCAACTGCAGATGTAAATGTGAAACACAAGAGCCAGATGGTTGCTGTGTGGTGAGTGAATTTAATTTCATGTCCCACACAGCAGCAACTGACAGTTTTTTAAGGCTGCCTATGTATGTCTCTGTCTCTCTTACAGTGACTCCACATTGGTGATGCACTGTCCTGTGTAGTCATCTAGACTATGACAAGTATTTTGGGATAACAGCTATCAGACAAGCAAAAACCGTGAACAAGAGTAAAAATGATTCAATAGCCATACAGGATTAAACGCTTTTATTTTGTTATCTTTTATCTACAAATGAGTAATACAAAGTATAAAAAGATACTGATGATAATATAAAATGTGATTTATGGTAATTACACAAATGGTATCTCCTGACTTATTTTAGAACATGCTTATGTGGAGCAGAATTAGGGAGTCCAGAAATAAACTCATGGATATATGATCAATTAACCTGTGGCAAAGGAGCCAAGAATATACAACAGGAAAAGGAGAGTCTCTTCAGTAAATGGTGCTGGGGAAACTGGATGTCTACCTGCAAAAGAATGAAGTTGGACCCTTATCTTACACTAGGCACAAAGATCAACTCCAGATGGATTAAAGACTTGAACATATACCTGAAACCATAAAACTCGTCGAAGAAAACACAGTAGGTAAGCTCTCTGACATTAGTATTGGTGATGATTTTTTGCATTCGACACCAAAAGAAAGACAACAAAAGCAGAAATAAGCAAGTGGGACTATATCAAACTAAAAAGCTTCTGCACAGCAAAGGAAACAACCAGACAAATAAAAACGCAACTTATGGAATGGGAAAAAATGTTTACAAATTATATATCTGATAAGGGGTTAATATTTAAATAAATGAAGAATTCATAAGCCTCACTAGAAAAGAAAATCTGATTAAAAAATGGGCAGAGGATCTGAATAGACATTTTTCCAATGATGTAAAAATGGCCAACAACTATATGAAAGGGTGCTCAAAACCACTAATTATCAGGGAAATGCAAATTAAAACCACAATGTTAGAATGGCTATCAAAAAGACAAGAAATAACAAGTGTTTGTGAGGTTGTGGAAAAAAGGAAACCCTTGTGCACTGTTGGTGGGAATGTAAATTTGTGCATCCACCATGAAAAACAGTATGGAGGTTCTTTGAAAAATGAAAAAATAAATCTACCATAGGATCCAGCAATTCTACGTCTAGGTATTTATTATAGGGAAACCAAATCCTATCTAGTAAAGATATGTGTACTGTCAACTTCACTGCAGCATTGCTTACAATAGCCAAGATATGGAAACAACCTAAGCGTCCATCGACAGATGAATGGATTTTAAAAAATGTGATATATAAAAAATGGAATATTATTCAGCCATAAAAAGGAGGAAGTACTGCCATATGTGACAACATAGATGGACCTTGAGGGCATTATGCCAAGTGAAATAAATCAAATATTGTACGAGAACTACAAATACTGTATGATCTCACTTAGATGTAGAATCTTAAAAACAGAAAACTAGGGGAAAAAACCAACAAAAATGAACTATAGGTAGAGAGAACAGATTGTGGTTGCCAGAAACAGGGGGTAAAGAATGGGTGAAGAGGGTCAAAAGGTAGAGATTTAAGTTATACAATGAATAAGTCCTGGGAATTTAATCTACAGAAGGTGAAAAAGTTAAATAAATAATTAAATAAATAGAAAAATAAATAGATGCCTATATATTTTGGGATGTTTGCTATCAGATAAAGCATGATGGTTACATTAATTCAGTCCTGGTGACCCATCAATAAGTGGCCAGTGAAAACTATTTTGCCTTGGTGATCAATGATGAATATCTCACAAACTGTTTCTTTTTTTTTAATTGAGGTGTATTCTACATAGAACATAGTTCAACAATCTTAAGTGTGTAGTTTGAAGAATATTCACTTTTACACCTATGATACTCAAATCAAGATATACAGTATTTCATAACCTCAGAAGATTCCCTCAGGTCCTGTCTCAAATACCTCCCCAGAAGAATTATTATGACTTTGATATCACTGTAGCTTGTCTATTCTTAGGCATCATAAAGTCATATCAAGTGTGTTTTCCTTTGAGTTTGGATTTGCTGTTGTTGTTTTTTAACATAAAATCTGTGAGATATAGCCATATTGTATCAGTAGTTCATTCTTTACTAGCGGGTTATTTTTCATTGAACGAAAGTATTGCTAATTATTTTTCATTCTCTTGTTGATGGATTTTTAGGCTGTGTCAAGTTTTTTTTTTTTTTTTTTTTTTTTGCGGTACTCGGGCCTCTCACTGTTGTGGCCTATCCCGTTGCGGAGCACAGGCTCCGGACGCGCAGGCTCAGTGGCCATGGCTCATGGGCCCAGCCGCTCCGCAGCATGTGGGATCTTCCCGGACCGGGGCACAAACCCGTGTCCCCTGCATCGGCAGGCAGACTCTCAACCACTGCGCCACCAGGGAAGCCCAGGCTGTGTCAAGTTTTGAATAGATAATTAACCAAAAAGATATATGACTGACAAATAAGTGTATAAAAATATGTTCAATATCTTGTCAGAGGAATGTAAATAAAATCCCCAATGACACCTCTACACACCTATTAGAATGGCTAAAATTGAATGAGCATGCCAAATATTTGCAAGGTCACGGAGCAAATAGAACTTGGACACACTGCTGGTGGGAACTGAACATGGTTCAAAAAATTTAGAAAACAGTTTGCAAGTTTGTTAAAAGTTAAATATATATCCAGGCATTTCATTCTTAGGCTGATAAATGAAAGCAGATATCCATTCAAAGACTTTAACATAAATGTTTATAAAAACTTTATTTGTAATAGTCAATACTTGGAAACAGCCCAAATGCCAATCAGCAGGTGAATGGTTAAACAAACCATGGTGTATTCATACAATGGAATAGTATGCAGCAATGAAAAGTGATGCCTAAGTCTAACAATATCAGTAAATCACAAAATTATTATGCTAACAGAAATAAACAGGAACCAAAAGCAAGCTATTCGTACTCTATGACCCCATTTTCATAGAATTTTAGGAAATTCAAAGTAATGTATAGTATTGTAAGGCCCAACAGTGGTTATTGGGGTCCCAGGAGCAGGGAAGAGAGGGATGACAAAAGAGCATGAGGGAACTTGGGGGATGGATATGTTCATTACCTTGATTTGGTGATGGTTTCATGTGTATGTGTGTGTGTGTGTGTGTGTGTGTGTGTGTGTGTGTGTGTGTGTGTGTGTGAAAACATCAAATTGTATACTCTATATATGTGCAGTCTACTGTATGTTAAGCACAATGTCAAAAATTTATTAAATTAAAAAAATCATATTTCACTTACACCAGTAATGTGGGAAACAGTTACAACACACCCTCTCCAACATTTGGTATTGTCAGGCTTTTTAAATTTTAGATATGCTCATTTTAGTTTTATTTCAACTTCTCTGCAAAATAATATTACCATGTGTTCCTATACTTATTGTCATATGCTTATTCTTTCTGCACAGCCTGTATATTACTGGTAGCTAAAGATCACTAGGAAGACGTTTGTTCTTAAACATATTTGGGTATTTTTACTCGCTGCAGTAAGGAGTACCAGGCTCCTAAGGGGCTTCTCAACAAAACAGGGTTAGCAGACGTTCCTCATAGGATTCAGACCTGAGTTCCTTCTGTGTTCAAGAAGAGAGTTTGCTCTGGCCTCGGTGTGATGACAAAGCGGGGACCATTTAGGGGTTTGGTCTGCTGGACAAAATCCAGGAGGCGGAGGAATGGAATCCAGCAAAACTTCTAATTTGTAATAAATTATCAGCAGGCACTCATGGTAGCAGGGAGAGGACAGTACTCACTTTGTGCTGTGCATTGTTGTATTATGTCTTTCTGTGCTTGGACATGGTTATGAAGGGACCTGTCCTTGTCTCACTTCAGTGCTGTCACACAGTGCCCTGATCTGATAGTGGTGTTATGTGAATTGTTTATGTTTAGCAGGATAATCCTGTATCCTACCTAGCAGTGCTGAGACAACCATCAATGGACAGCAGCTGAACTGTCAGGGCTGATTTTTTCTTATTTTTTATTCTGCCCGTTTTCAATCGGACTCTTGGCCTATCACAGTCTTCCTATAGCCTGAGCAAAAGATATGAGTCCTTGATATCTCTCTCTCATCTCTCCCTCTGATGTCTCTCTATATTTAGAGAGACTTCTCCCCTTTCCTGCCTGTTTTACCTCTTCACTGCATGTATCTTTTGGTGAACAGATATTCTTAATTTCAATGGAATCCAATTTATCGCTTATTTTTCTTTTACTTATAATTCTTTTGGTATCCTTCAAACATCTTTTTCTACACCAAGTTCATTAAGATCCTATTCTATATTTTATATTGTAAGTTTTATTGTCTTATTTTCTCTTTCAGAGCTATAATCCACATGTAATTAATTTTGGCTATATGTGAGAGATAGGATATAAAGTCTTTTTCTTTTCATTTATTAAAACATTTAATGGGCATATACCTCATTTAATGGCAATGACATAGGTGATGATGAACAAGGCATCATTCATACGTAATTAATTATGGTTGTTCCGAAGTGCCTATAACTGAAATACTTGTACATTTGAACAAAGCTTCTTTGCATGAAAAGCCAAACACCACAGTATTTCCCAAAACCAATTTTTATGAGTTTAAATAAATATGGACTAGGTTTACATGAGTAATTGCTATTGTTTGCTCTTGGTATCTTTGGAAATAAATTAGAATACCACCTTATAAAAAGGTTGGAAAATGTATTTGCCTTGTTAGGAACACATTTTGTAGCAAAATTCTCCAGTTTCTCAAAAGTGAAGGAAAATGTAACTTTCAGAAAAGTACCAAAAGTTCATGAAATTTCTTTTTCTGTTTTGGAACAGAAATCAAGGACCCATTTTTTTTCCCGCTACATACATATATATATATATATATATATATATATATATATATATATATATATATATCGTGCATATTTTAAATGGGAGGAATAATAGCAGAAAGAGAGATCTGAGAAAATTACCACAATCATTTCAAATAATAAAATAATTATGGAAACTTTAGTCATGCTACAATCAGATATACACTAGACGGCTTTCAGAATCACTTATCTATGGAATGAGTGTAATTGGCTATTATCATTTCAAAATGTTACATTATACACAAAAAGATGAATTAATGACTGCTATATTGGAATAACTTGCAATAATTTATATCAATCCACACCAGCAAAAAAAAAAAAACAAAAAACTCTTTATGTTATCATTTGCAGATTTTTAAATAAGGATAGAATCTGAGACAGTAATTTGTATGCAAAAATTTTACTTGGTAATTAAAACTTTACTGTTACATTTCATAAAATCTCTGATGTTACCTTGACAACATAAAACATCCTGTATATTGATGGTAAAATAATAAAGGGGAATCAAGAAACGGCTGCAAATTGAATGCCTAAAAATAAAATCAAATAAAATAGCAAGTCCAGGCTTGGACCCTGTCATTTTCTTATATAGTATAAGGATTTGTGTTTTATCATTTGGCTTTACAGCAGACAGAAATGTTTAAGTAACCTATGGCTTTCACTGCAAAGCAAATTCCTCCTGTCTGAAAACAAATAATTTAGAAAGGATTTATTATGAATCAATGGAGCAACATTCCCTCTAGTTCATTCCACTTGTTATTACACTTTCCGTAAAAATGCCAAAGAGGGGATTTAAATTTATTACTGCTCATTAAACCTATAAAAGCCTGTGTTAATTGGATGTCAACCTTTTTTACTCACTTACACGCCGACTTCCATTAAGGGCTTTATCATTTACAGGCAACTAAAGGGTATGAAGAATATTTGCTATATTTACTAGTTTATGGGGAAATAAAATATGGGTCCTACTCCTATCAAACCTCAGGCATTCAGCGTGTCAAAAAAGAAGCAATCACTTTTTAAAAGACAGCGTGAAGATATATTTCTTTATTTAATTGGAAGTTAGGAGTTTAAACCATCAATATCTTCCAGAAAGGGAATGAGCCGTCCTTAGAAATGTATTAGTAAAGGATGTTAGATAAAATTATACTCCAGCACTCAGTATTCGTTGGATTAAAGAGAACAGCAATCGTAAATCATCACGCACACCACACACACACACACACACACACACGCAACATTTAAACATGAAAGTAAAGCATGTTTGTCTTTGAGAGCTCAAAAACCTGTTGTCCTCATAACAACTCATTAATACTTTGCTTTGTCATTCTATACTTTTACAAATGTAATTATTTGTGGGAAGCAAAGCAAGTACCATGTAACTGTTGTGACAACCACAGGAAAAGGAGATTAGAAAACTACTCCATAACGTCAACTCCTACTCTTGAAAATAATTGAAAAATTTAATTCACTGGAATTTATTTTGAGTGACAGAAGCAGTTTATACACTTTCCAGATGCTACTACAGACTAAAAATTCAGTAACATCAGGCGCCTGGCTACTGCTATCAACCTGTGAAGCAGATGGAAATTAGACAATAAGGAGAAAAAGGGGCCACCATTAACTGGAGGGGAATATCCACTAGAAGTCATTAAAATGTACATTTCTCTTTAAATTTTTTATTGATATATAAGTGCAGAAAATAAGACAAATCACAAGTGTAAGCCTTAATGAATTTCACAAATTGAACACAGTCTTGTAACCACCACTGGGTTTAAGAAACAGAACATTAGCAAAACCCCAGCGTCCATTGGGCATTTCCTTCAAGTCACTGCAACCCTCCCCCGCCAAACGTAATCCCTAGTCTGACTTCCAACACATTTTAGTTTTGAATGTTAATAACATTTATAAAAATAAAATCTTACCAGATAATATTCTCCATATTGGATCATTTAGTTATAGTCTGTTCATTCTCATTTCTTTACATTATTCTAATATGTGAATATACAACAGTTTATTTTTATGTATCTATTTTATAGTTGATGGGCATTCTGGTAACTCAGCTTGGAGCTATTGAGAATAACCCTCGCAGAATAGTTTTGCCCATGTCTTTTGGTGAAGATGTGTATATATTTCTTTTGAATATATATGTTGGGATGGGATTCCTAGGTCACACCTTAGGCATATGCTCAGTGTAAGTACACAGAGCTTTCCCGGTGGTTACATAAAAGTTCAGCCATGCTAGAAACTGATGAGAAAACTAGTTGTTCTCTGCCTTTGCCAATGTTTGGTCCTTTTTTCCTTCTATTCTAATAGTTGCCTACTGGGATCGATTTGTATTTCCTTGAAGACTAAAAAAGTAACTTTTCAGATATTTATTGGCATTTGGATATTCTCCCTGGAAAATACAATTATCAATTTTTCTATTTTCTAGTCTGCCCTTTTCTGATTGACTTTCAGACGTTATTTTTATACTCTGGATACAAATATTGTTGTGCATGTGGACTGATAGTATTTTATTCCACTCTGAGACTTGCCTTTTTACTCTCTTAATATCTTTTGAGGATACAAATAATTTTTCCTTAATAGATTCTAATTTAACTTTTGTCTTTATTTACAGTTAATAGTTTCAGGAAACTTTTAAGAAATTATTACTTTTCCAAAATAAAAATGTTCTTTTATGTTTTCTTTAATTTTCAAAAATATTAATATTACTTTAATATTTATAATCCATCCAGTATTACCTTTGTATGTGGCATGAGGATATACAAAGGGTTAGGATTAAATATTCATTTTTCTCATTTTGCCAATAGATAAAAGCACCCTTTGCACTGACTCCTTTGTCATAAAATCAGATAACTATATGTGTGTAGGTCTGTTTCTGGACACTACTTGTTAATTTGGTCTTATTGCCTAACCTTGTACATACACTCCACTGTCCAGTTTACCATGACATCATTCTTGTAACTGTTCATTTTGTTGGCACCTGCTTCTATGAACATACTTGCATACATACAGACCAAGAATGATAGATCTGTATAGAATATTTTGGGTCAAAGTTAGCAGTGTTCATATAATTGTGATGACTATTATTATCATTCTCAGATTTGTGATGTCAAACAGCAACAAGTGTATGAAATCCATAGTGACTACCATCCACCAGCAGAAGACTGAGAATAAAAGGGAATTGAAAGCTAATTCACAACAGTATAGTAAATAATATTCTGCTTGTATCTGGGACAAATAAACAAAATAAATAGAAACAAAGTGACAGAGAGAGAATAGGTGTGTTTGAAGTGAGAAGCATGTTTAAAGCACAACTAAACTTTCAAACTCTAGGAATATTGTGGAGTTTTGCAGCTGTAAAGGCTTTATGACATGTATTCTCATACGATCATTCTAAAGTAATACATGCAGAGTCTATTTCATTAAAGATAATTTGCTACTTAAGAATAATAAAAATGAGGAGATGTTGGTCAAAAGTTATAAACTTTCAGTTATAAGATGAATGAGTTTTGGGGATCTAATGGTAATTATAGTTAATAACACTGTGTTAAATGCTCAAAAGTTAAGAGAGTAGATCTTAAATGTTCTCACCACACAAAAAGAAACGGCAATTATGCGATGAAGATGTTAGCTCACACTAAGGTGGTAATCACTTTGCGATGTATAACTGTAACAAATCAACAAGTTGTAAACCTGTATCTTACACAATATTATGTCAATTATATCTCAATAAAGTTGGAAAAAAGAATAATAAAAAAGAATAACATACATCTTTATTGGCAATTGAGTTTCCTCTGTGTTGAAACACAGACAGCATTACAGATCTTTGCAGACCAAGCCTAAGGATAAAGAATGGTTCAGTCCTTAAAATAAAACCAGTCATGAGAAGAAAAAAAAAGAACAATAATGACAAATAATAACACAAGTGCTCTGAGGATCCATTTAGGGTACCTGATGTTTTTGAAAGAATACAGTTATAAAATAATCAGTAGAACTTAATCACGGTGTACTCAGGATAATGTGAGAATTAGAGAAAAAATTAGAAGTTAAATGGACAGATGATTCTCTTTTTCTTTTAACCAAAAGCTATTGGTTATCTAGTCATAATGCTTCACTTCAAAGTATCATTTTCATCTGTAGTACATGCAAATGCATAGACTGCTAAATAGAATGCTACAGGAAGATGTAATACACTGACAAAAATGCCAAAAGTAGGGCAAAGCACTGAAATTAATTTCTGGTCATATGCCGTGGTTCATCTGATTTCTCACCCTCATTTCAACCTCATGAAACAATATTGCAGTTTTCACCTCACTTCGATCCATTCCCATTGTTTCTTTTTTTTTCTTAACATCTTTATTGGAGTATAATTGCTTTACAATGGTGTGTTAGTTTCTGCTTTATAACAAAGTGAATCAGTTATACATATACATATATCCCCATATCTCTTCCCTCTTGCATCTCCCTCCCTCCCACACTCACTATCCCACCCCTCCAGCTGGTCACAAAGCTCGAGCTGATCTCCCTGTGCTATGCGACTGCTTCCCACTAGCTATTTATTCTACATTTGGTAGTGTATATATGTCCATATATACACTACCACTCTCTCACTTTGTCCCAGCTTACCCTTCCCCCTCCCCGTGTCCTCAAGTCCATTCTCTAGTAGGTCTGTGTCTTTATTCCCGTCCTGCCCCTAGGTTCTTCATGAACTTTTTTTTTTTTTTAGATTCCATATATATGTGTTAGCATACGGTATTTGTTTTTCTCTTTCTGACTTACTTCACTCTGTATGACAGACTCTAGGTCCATCCACCTCACTACAAATAACTCAATTTCGTTTCTTTTTATGGCTGAGTAATACTCCATCGTATATATGTGCCACATCTTCTTTATCCATTCATCTGTTGATGGACACTTAGGTTACTTCCATGTCCTGGCTATTGTAAATAGAGCTGCAATGAACATTGTGGTACATGACTCTTTTGGAATTATGGTTTCCTCAGGGTATATGCCCAGTAGTGGGTCATATGGTAGTTCTATTTTTAGTTTTTTAAGGAACCTCCATACTGTTCTCCATAGTGGCTGTACCGATTTACATTCCCACCAGCAGTGCAAGAGGGTTCCCTTTTCTCCACACCCTCTCCACCATTTATTGTTTCTAGATTTTTTGATGATGGCCATTCTGACTGGTGTGAGGTGATACCTCATTGTAGTTTTGATTTGCATTTCTCTAATGATTAATGATGTTGAGCATCCTTTCATGTGTTTGTTGGCAGTCTGTATATCTCCTTTGGAGAAATGTCTACTTAGGTCTTCTGCCCATTTTTGGATTGGGTTGTTTGTTTTTTGTTATTGAGCTGCATGAGCTGCTTGTATATTTTGGAGATGAATCCTTTGTCAGTTGCTTCATTAGCAAATATTTTCTCCCATTCTGAGGTTGTCTTTTGGTCTTGTTTATGGTTTCCTTTGCTGTGCAAAAGCTTTGAAGTTTCATTAGGTCCCATTTGTTTATTTTTGTTTTTATTTCCATTTCTCTAGGAGGTGGGTCAGAAAGGATCTTGCTGTGATTTATGTCATAGAGTGTTTTGCCTATGCTTTCTTCTAAGAATTTGATGCTGTCTGGCCTTACATTTAGGTCTTTAATCCATTTTGAGTTTGTTTTTGTGTATGGTGTTAGGGAGTGTTCTAATTTCATTCTTTTACATGTAGCTGTCCAGTTTTCACAGCACCACTTATTGAAGAGGATGTCTTTTCTCCATTGTATATCAAAATTGTTTCTTGATCTCATTGCTTTCTCAGTTCTTTCACATATCTCTAAGTCTTGCCTTTGCTAAGTCATTCAACAGCTTTCTAACTTCACGCCACCATAAAGGCACAAAGAAAACAGCAGGAGACCTATAGTTCACTACATAACAGCTGCCCTTTGAGTTATGCACTTACCTAATCTGTTCTCACCTGTTTTCTTTTCGTGAAAGTCTATTAGATGGATACCTCTCCTCAAACCCACCCTCCCTCCTATGCAACTCCCACTTTTTCTTCATAAACAACTCAAACTTCTTTTTCTTAGAGGAATCTTTTTGTAGTCCCTCTGCCTGAGGAACGTGTCTGTGTGTGTGTGTGTGTGTGTGTGTGTGTGTGTGTGTCTAGTATGAAACAGAGATATTTCATACTACCATATAAGTATACATGAATGTAGTAGTTATGCAATATGATACACAGGCACACCTGGAGATATTGTGGTTTTGCTTCCAGACCACCACAATAAATATCACAATAAAACGAGTCACATGCACTTTTTGGTTTCCCAGCACATATAAAAGTTATGCTTATACTGTGCTGTACCCATTAAGTGTGTAATAGCATTATGCCTAAGAAACCAATGTCCATACCTTAATTTTGAAATACTTTATTGCTAAAAAACAATGTTAACCATTATCAAAGCCTCCAGCAAGTCATAATCATTTTGCTGGTGAAGGGTCTTGTCTCGATGTTGAGGGCTGCTGGCTGATCATGGTAGTGGTTGCTGAAGGTTGGGGTGACTGTGGAAATTTCTTAAGACAACAATGAAGTCTGCTGCATTGATTGACTCTTGCTTTCACAAACAATTTGTCTGTAACATGCAATGCTCTTTGATAGCATTTTATCTACACACTTCTTTCAAAATTGGAGTCAATCCTCTCAAATACTGCCACTGTTTTATCAATTAAGTAATATTCTAAATCCTTTGTTGTCATTTTGATAATCTTCATAGCATCTCTACCAGGAATAGATTTAATCTCAAGAAACCACTTTCTTTTCACATCCATAAGAGGCAACTCCTTACCCGTTAAAGTTTTGTCATGAGATTGCAACGATTTGGTCGCATCTTCAGACTCCACTTCTAATTCTAGTTGTCTTTCTGTTTCTACCACATCTCCCCCTACTTCCTCCACTGAAGTCTTGAGCCTGTCTAAGTCATCCATGAGGGTTGGCATCAACTTCTTCCAAACTCCTGTTCATGTTGATATTTTGACCTCCTCCCATGAATCATGAATGTTCTTAATGGTATCTAGAATGGTGAATCCTTTCTAGAAGGTTTTCAATGGCTTTTGCCCAGTTCCATCAGAGGAATTACTATCTATGGCAGCTATGGCCTTAAAAATGTATTTCTTAAATACAGTCAGTCCCCTGCACACGAATATTCAGGTTGCAAACTTCCAAAGATGCAAAAGTGCGTTCGCGTGTCCAATCACATAAGTTAGTTCACGTGTCTGGTGAACATTGTCACATGCGTGCATCCTCTACAAGTGGTTGTGTTTTGTGTACTTTACTGTGCAGGACTGTATAGGGTACAGTAGTACAGTATCTTTATTTCAATCCCAGGATGTCCGGAAGCAAGTGTAAAGGCAACGGTGATGTAATTGATACTGCTAAGAAGTGCCAGCTGTTGTACTGCACTACTGTATTTTTCAAGGTACTGTACTGTAATACTAAAAATGTTTTCCTTACCTTTTGTGTTTGTTTTTATGTATTATTTGTGTGAAAAGTATTATAAGCCTATTACAGTACAGTACTATATCGCCGATTATGTTATTTGGGTACCTAGGCTAACTTTGTTGGACTTATGAACAAATTGGACTTACGAACGCTCTCTCAGAACAGAACTCTTTCTATGTAGGGTACTTACTGTAATAGGACTTGAAAGTCAAAATTACTCCTTGATCCATGGACTGCAGAATGGGTGCTGTGTTAACAGGCATGAAAACAACATTAATCCCATTGTCTATCTCCATCAGATGATGGGTGACCAGATGCATTGTCAATGAGCAGTAATATTATGAGAGGAATTTTTTTTTTTTTTTCTGAGCAGTAGGTCTCAACAGTGGGCTGAAAGTATTCAGTAAACCATGTTGTAAACAAATGTGCTGTCATGCAGGCTTTGTTGTTCCATTTATAGAGGACAGGCAAAGTAGATTTAGATAATTCTCAAGGGCCCTAGGATTTTCAGAATAGTAAATGAACATTGGTCTTAACTTAAAGTCACCAGCTGCATTAACCCCTAACAAGAGAGTCAGCCAGTCCTTTGAGCTTTGAAGCCAGGCACTGACTTCTCCTCTCTAGCTATGAAAGTCCTAGACGGCATCTTCTTCCAACAGAAGGCTGTTTGTCTACACTGAAAATCTGTTGCTCAGTTAATTATCTTCATTAATTATCTTAGCTAGATCTTCTGGATAACCTGTTGCAGTTTCTACAACAGCATTTGCTGCTGCACCTTGCACTTTTATGTTATGGAGACAGATGGCTTCTTTCCAAACCTCACAAACCATCCTCTGCTAGCTTCAGACTTTTCTCCTGCAGCTTCCTCCCTTCTGTCAGCCTTCATAGAATCCAAGAGTTAGGTCCTTTCTCCGGATTAGGCTTTGGTTTAAGGAATGTTGTGGCTGGTGTGATTTTCTATCCAGACCACTAAAACTTTCTCCATAGCAGCAACAAGACTGTTTTGACTTCTTATCAATCATTTGTTCACTGGAGCAGCACTTTTAATTTCCTTCAAGGGCTTCTCCTTTGCATTCACAGCTTGGCTAACTGTTTGGTACAAGAAGCCTAGCTTTCAGCCTATCTTGGCTTTCAACATTCCTTTCTCACTAAGCTTAATCATTTCTAGCTTTTTATTTAGAGTGAGAGACGTGGGACTCTTTTAATCATCTGAACACTTAGAGACCATTGTAGGGTTATTTTTTTTATTTTTTATTTTTTTTTTGCAGTACGCGGGCCTCTCACTGCCGTGGCCTCTCCCGTTGTGGAGCACAGGCTCTGGACGCGCAGGCTCGGCGGCCATGGCTCACGGGTCCAGCCGCTCCACGGCATGTGGGATCTTCCCGGACCGGGGCATGAACCCGTGTCCCCTGCATAGGCAGGTGGACTCTCAATCACTGCGCCACCAGGGAAGCCCCATTGTAGGGTTATTAATTAGCCTAATTATATTATTGTTGAATCTCAGGGAATAGGGAGGCCCAAGGAGAGCGAGAAAGATAGGGGAACAGCCAGTAAGTGGAGCAGTCAGAATACACACATTTATTAAGTTTGCTTTTATGGGTATAGCTTGTGGTGCCCCCCCCCAAACAATTACATTAGTAACATCAAGGATCACTAATCACAGATACCATAACTAAAATAATTATAATGAAAAGGTTTGAGATATTGCAAGAATTATCAAAATGTGACAATTTGACACGACGTGAGCAAATGTGTTGGAAAAATGGCACCAGTAGACTTGCTCGTCACAGAGTTGCCACAAATCTTTAATTTGTAAAAAACACAGCATCTGTGAAGCACAATAAAATGAGGTATGCCTGTATGTGTACGTATATCTTGTACTACACACAACACACACATTTGCACGTATACGTGTACATACATTACAAATAAGCATTTTGATGTTATAGTTAGTAGATAATATTTAGTGCATACGTTAATAAGTCAAATCAATAGCAACTGTCTAACCTAGATGCTTGGTTTATAATGAAGAATCTGTAAAGATCATTCATAGTGGAAGTTAGAACCAGTGTCACAATTCACCAAATATATTGAGCACCTAAAATTGAATAATATTTATTAAGGGTACATTCCAGAAAGATAGTATCTTACTGAATTGATGATAGCTTTATAAATATTGCAGTGGGTTACAAATCTGCAGACCTGACTTTTAGGCCCAGATTCACCCATCATCTCTGTGTGAATTTAGGCAAGTCTTAAAAGTTCTCTGAGTCACAGCAAAACAAGACAGTAAGTGCTGTTTACCTGTTTTACAGGGTACTTGTGACGGTCAAATTAGAAAATGTAACTAAAATGATGTGCAGAATTTCACTTTATATGAAACATGAATTATTTTATCTCTATTAATAACATACTTGAATTTTATGTTAATATCTAAAAACTGGAAAATATCTTCAAGCAGTTTAGACACAGTGAACAGTACCATCATTTGGCTTAAAAACTAGAAAAGCCTGGGCTTCCCTGGTGGCACAGTGGTTGAGCGTCCGCCTGCTGATGCAGGGGACACGGGTTCGTGCCCCGGTCCGGGAAGATCCCTCATGCCGCGGAGCGGCTGGGCCCGTGAGCCATGGCCGCTGAGCCTGCGCGTCTGGAGCCTGTGCTCCGCAACGGGAGAGGCCACACAGTGAGAGGCCCATGTACCGCAAAAAAAAAAAAAAAAAGACACTCTAAGATACTCCTTTCCACTTAGCTGGAAGACATAAAATATTTGACATTAGGTAACAAAGTGAGAATTCCTACATTGAGTATAAAAGGCCAGGTTCTCAAGAGTAGTGGTACATGAAGGCATTATTAAAGAAATGCAAATTATCCAGATGTCTTCAACTAAATTCATAAAAATATCAGAGTTAAGTAAATAGACATTTGTAGAAAGATAAATATCCCATGTGTGCTGGACATGTTGATTAATACTTTATATCAATTTCCAACCTCTTCTACTTCCCCTCCTATAAAACTAAAAATGGGAAACTCAAAATTTCATGCTCTAGATGCCTTTACAGCAAGAGTTCTAGAATGCAGGTTAGGCTCAATAGATGAACTCTCAGGAGTTTTGGAACCAGACTTTTCCTGCTGTACTTTTGTCTATCAAGTGATGTTACGAAGCACTTGCCACTGCTAGAATTGCTATGTCTTTGCCTTCCAGCCTCAGTCAATGCCCACAGGAGCTGCGGCTATAGACACGGTGGGGCAGCAGCATCTCTGACCTGCTACATCTAACCTGTTACATCTGAAAGCATATCAAAATAGTAATAACTGTCAGTATTTTCCTACATCATTTTACATTTCAAAAATGGGCAATATTTTCTAAACATTCTCACTGTTCACAGCGCATGAAAAATAAATCATTATATAGAGAATTTTTAACACTTGTGATTTTAAGAACTATATTTATTTTCATTATTTCACTTGTTTCATAGAAAGACAAAAGGCATATTCAACAATTGCAGCATGTGAGGGTAGGGGGAGCTAGTGAAGCAGTCTTGTTCAGGCTTCAGAGGCGGCACCAGGCCTCTCTCTGACCGGATAATGACGCTAAAACTGGCTGCATGCTCAACTGCTGAGCTACACCCAGGCCAGCAGGGGTGGCGCTAGCACACACTGTAAACCATTAGATAAGATAGGGAGTGGGCTTCCCTGGTGGCGCAGTGGTTGGGGGTCCGCCTGCTGATGCAGGGGGCGCGGGTACATGCCCCGGTCTGGGAGGGTCCCGCGTGCCGAGGAGCTGCTGGGCCCGTGAGCCATGGCCGCTGAGCCTGCGCGTCCGGAGCCTCTGCTCCGCAACGGGAAAGATGGGGAGTAAGTCATGAGACTTCTTGCACCTTGAGGGTCTGGCCAGCCCCGGGAACATTCCAGAACTTACGAGTTAAGACCAAGGCATTTATGACAACACCAGAGCTGCAAACTTGCACGTAGGCTGATTGTTACTAGCCTGCGGCCTGGTGCTAAAAGCTGAGCTCCTTCAAGTGGCAAACTGAAGTCCCACCCGTGGGGTGGACGTGCCGCCTGGCACCTTCCCAACTGGGACTCCAGGTTGCTGTTCCAGGGGCTTCCCAGCGCTGCTTGCATCTGGATGCAGATGCTTCCCCAGTTCGGTGATGTATAAACCTCTGCCTTTACTATTCTTTCTTAGTTAGTTATACTATTCTTTTCTTAATTAATATGCTGTAAACTTTGTCCATTCAATAAACGCTAAATTCTTATTTAACTGAGTGTAGAGTGGTTATTTTGCCAGCGAATCCTGTGAACCTTGAAACGGAAAGTAAGGCTTTCAGCAAAACAGTGAGATAGAGCAAAATTTCACTTGTCCCTGTAAAAGGGGGTGTGTGTGTGTGTGTGTGTCTGTGTGTGTGTATTCAATACATGAAAGTCCACAACTCTTCGACATTAAAACCTTACTTGTTTTAACACCTCTATAAACATAGAGGGAAACTGTGACAGCCATTGCCAACATATCATATGCTTTTATTACCGTCTGACAACCTATGCTTTGAATATATTCATTTTGTTAATAGCTATGCCTCTAAATCTTATAGTAAGAAATTGTTTATTTGAGAGAACAATAGTTCCAGCTCGGGGTAGGAGACAGTAAGTACGGTCCGTCTGTCTGTCCTACTGAAGTCAGTTGTGGAATGTGGACAGAGTATGTGGAGTAGCCATGGGAGGACTCTTAAATAGTAGCAGGTGAACTGGAGTAGAGCATGCAAAGTACAAAGTGGCCACGAAGTTGTCACTTACTTCCCTTCTGCTGTCCTTAGCCTGAACGCAGACACCCTGGTGCCTGACAGAGAAGGGGTTGCAGGAACAGCCTCTCCGTTCTAGCTGCAGGAGCAGGAATGGGAATGCCTGATGCTTGGACGCAGTGCAGAAATACCCATCTGTTTCCTTTTCCTGCTTTTCTTTTTTGTTAATTGTATCTTAGCCCCTAAGCAATCTCATGGCAGGAGCACCCAGGAGCCAGGCTCTGGGGCTGGGGTCTCTTTCTCTCTGCATCATGAAATGCCACTGCTTTATTTATTTCGTCCTCTTTCTCTCCTTTCTGTCCTTTTGTTGCTTGTTCCCAGAAGAGGGCATAGTCATAGAAACATAGAACAGAATCAGGCAAATAAACCCTAGGTTTCTGGCTGAAGACAGAATAGGGGAAGTTCTTGAGTAACAGAAGGTGCCAGGGAGAGATCAGAGAGGCAGGAGCTTCAAGAACTTATACAACTTATGAGCTCACCTCCAAGGGTATATCTGATGCTAATCAGCACATCAAAGGGGTGGAGAACTAACTAACAGGCAGACCGCCGCCCAGGTTCCAGACTGGCTGGTAGGCAGCTAGGACAGATCCAAGCACATGGCAAAGGCTGCCACTAAACTCCCATTGGGACCGCAGCCCACAGAAGGTAGGCTGGCCTTTGTGGCCTGAACTAATTGTCTGCTAATTCAAACATATCAACATTCTTCACAGGATTTAACTAAAAAGATATAATGTGCAAAGCGTCCAAGATATGTGGCATAATAAGAACCAGAAAAGTCTTATGTGGGAATGACAATCAACCGATGTGAACCCAAAGGTAACAAAGTTAGAATGATCTGAAAAAATATTTTAAAAGAATTATTGTACAAATCCTCTAACAAGCAATCATTAAAGCTCTTGAAACAGACAGAAGGTTATGCAAAATAATAGAAGCTATAAATAAGAAAGAATGGAAATTTTAGAACTGAAAAAGACAGCAACAAAAATATAACCCTCACTAGGTGAAGAGTACAATGTAGGTGACAGAGAAGAGTCTGTGAACTCGAAGATAATTAGCAGAAATTATCCTGTCTGAACAACAAAAAAATAAGTTAAAAATAAAGAGTTTTAGGGAGCCATGGAACAATAACAAAGGTCTAACCATTGTGTAATTAAACCCCTAGCAGAGGAAAAAGGGTGTAGGAAAATATTTGAAAAGATAATAGCTGAAACTTCCCAAGTTTGGTGAAATAGAGCAATGTGCAGGTACTCAGGGAAACTCAAACAGAATAAACCCTGGAAATCAGCACCTAGACTATCAGAGTTAAACAGCTGGCACATAATCACACTACTGAAGAAGCACGACAAAAACTCCCACCCCTATATATTTACCCTAGAGAAATAACACTTACGTTCACACAAATACCTGTATATGAATGTTTATAGCACCTTTGGTAAGAAACGTCAGAAACTGGAAACAACCTAAATGTACTTGGACCAGTTAATGAAGAAACAGACTGTGCTGTGTCATATAATTGAGTACTATGCAGTAATACAAAAGGATGGACCATTGCTGAACACAACAGCTTGGGCACATTTCAAGTCACGACGCTGAGTAAAAGAAGATTAGAATGTACGATCCCACCTATATGGCCTTCTGAAAATAAACGCTGGGACAGAGTGTTTGCCAGGATTTTGAGTGGGGGTAGAATATAAATATAAAGGAATAGCATGCATGAGATAGTGGGATCAACATAATCATAGTGATGGTTACACAAATCTATGCGAAGAACTTTACACCAAAAATGTAATTTTTACTGTATAATAATTTGTTAAATACTTTTAAAAATCCTTAAGGACCACAAACCAATTAAAACCTCATGAAAGTTAATGAGATATTAAATAGATTTTTATAAGATACATGACTTAATTTTTTTTACTTTAATTCTATAACATATTTTATAAGCATTCAAGATTATATTTAACCTACTTAAGAATTTTCTAGAATGGCACACAATTTCAGAAAAGCCAAAAACTCAAATTGTGTTAATGGAGGGAAGATTTCAATTTCCTTTCAAAATCAGAGAGTCAGCACTACATTGTTTATTTAATAATACTTCTTGTGATATACTATGTTGGATGCTGCCCAGTATTCTGTATGGAAAGTTAGATACTCTGATTACAAAAGACTAGTTAATCACTACACTGATAATACAATGGCTATGGCACTAGTTATTAAATAAGGCCCTACTGTCTTGGCCCAGGACTGCACTGAGCAGGCCAAAGTGTTTCATTGATCCATGTATAGTTGCAAACAAAAATGACATTCTGGAAATTTCCTGATTCAGCCTTAGAAGATTGTATGCTTCTAGTAATTTATCCATTTCTTCTAGGTCATTAGTTGGTGTATAATTTTCATAGTAGTCTCTTATGGTTCTTTGTATTTCTGTGGTATTGACTGTAACCCTTCCTCTTTCCTTTCCAATTTTGTTTATTTGGACCCTCTCTTCTTCTGATGGGTCTGGCTAAAGATTTGTCAATTTTGTTTATTTTTTCAAAGAACTAGCTCTTCATTTCATTGATCTTTTCTGTTGTTCTTTTAGTCTCTATTTCACTTATTTTCACTCTGATCTTTATTACTTCCTTCCTTTACTACATTGAGTTTGTCTGTTTTTCTAGTTCCTTGAGGTGTGGAGTTAGATTGTTTATTTGAGATTTTTCTTGTTTCTTATGGTAGACTCGTATCACTACAAACTTCTCTCTTACACTGCTCTTGTTCAATCGCACAGATTTTGGCCAATTATATGTTCATTTTTACTTATCTCAAGTTATTTTTGATTTCCTCTTTGATGTCTTCATTGACCTATTGATTTAGTAGCATGTTGTTAAGTCTTCACATGCTTGTGTTCTTTTTCTGGTTTTCTTTTGTAAATGATTTCTATTTCACACTGTTGTTGTCAGAAAAAATGCCTGATATGATTTCAATTTTCTTAAATTACTGAGACTTGCTGTGTGGGCTAACATGTGATCCACCCTGGAGAACTTTTCCTGTGCACTTGGAAAGAATGCATATTCTGCAGATTTTGGGTGGAATAGTCTATATACATATATTTTTATTAAATTCATCTGCTCTAATATGTCCTTTAAGGCCAATGCTTCCCTACTGATTTTCCATCTGGATGGTCTGTCCATTGATGTAAGTGGGGTATTAAAGTTCCCTAATATTATTGTATTACTCTCAATTTCTCCCTTTATGTCTGTTAATACTTCCTGTATATATTTACATGCTTTTATGTTGAGTGCATATATATTTATAAATGTTATATCCTCTTGTAGGATTGACCGTTTCATTACTATGTAATGCCCTTCTTTGTCTTTTGTTGTAGTTTTTTTTTGCCCTTCTTTGTCTTTTGTTGTAGTTTTTTTTTAAAGTCCATTTTGTGTCATATAAGTATTGCTACAGCCACTTTCTTTCTGTTTCCATTAGCATGGGATGTCTTTTTCCATGACTTCACTTTCAGTGTGTGTCTTTACATCAGCAATGAGGCTCGTGGAAGCAACATACTGATGGGTATTTTGTATCCATTCAGCCACCCTATATATTTTTTTTTTGGGTGGGGGGCTACGTGGGCCTCTCACTGTTGTGGCCTCTCCCATTGTGGAGCACAGGCTCTGGACGCGTAGGCTCAGCAGCCATGGCTCACAGGCCCAGCCACTCCACGGCATGTGGAATCTTCCTGGACAAGGACACAAACCCGTGTCCCTTGCATCGGCAGGCGGACCCTCAACCACTGCCCCACAAGGGAAGCCCTACCCTATATCTTTGATTGAAGCATTTAGTCTATTTATATTTAAAGTGATTATTGATAGGTATGTATTTATTGCCCTTTTTGTTAATTGTTTTCCGTTTGTTTTTGTAGTCCTCTCTTTTCTTTTCTACTTCTCTTGGTCTATTCCCTTGCAGTTTGATAATTTTCTTTAGCGCTATGTTTGGGTGTAAACATTCTATGCTGCAGAAACCTCAAATTGTGTATATGACTACCTGAATGCATGTGTATTTTAGACAGGTCACAGAGGAAATACAAAGGAATGAGAGTCTCAGTTTTTAAAGAAGGCATATAAGTCATATTGCATTACTTTGTATTTAAACTCTCATCTGTACAAGAGGGTGCAGTGTAACTTTTAAGAAAGTACATAATGTGTGATATCACAACAAACCGAATGCAGAAGCAGGTATGACAATCCAGTTGGCTTCCATTATTTCAATCATTAAAGATATTGGAAGTTTTCTAAAGCACATATTATTTAACATAAAATTTGCTTATTATTTTAAATAACTATTAAATAATAAGTAATTAGTCAATTTCTCAGTTTTAATTTCTAGTATGGTAAATATAACAAGGTAGAAGTCATAATAAAATCTCTTTGGGTTCCACATTGATTTTTAAGAGTATTAAAAAATTTCTGACTGCAAAAATTTAGAAAACCATTGGTCTAAGGCATTAATATCATTCTAAAGACTACTACAGTTTTTGAAAGTAAAGTTTCAACTATATATAAAAACAAACAAACAAAACTTTCCTAGAGGGACTTTCCTGGTGGCACAGTGGTTAAGTATCCACCTGCCAAAGCAGGAGTCACGAGTTTGATCCCTGGTCTGGGAAGATCCCACATGCCACGGAGCAACTAAGCCCGTGTACCACAACTACTGAGCCTGCGCTCTAGAGCCTGCAAGCCACAACTGCTGAGCGCATGTGCCACAACTACTGAAGCCTTCACACCTAGAGCTCATGCTCCGCAACAAGAAGCCACCACAATGAGAAGCACGCACACTGAAAGGAAGAGTAGACCCCACTCATGGCAACTAGAGAAAGCCTGCACGCAGGAACGAAGACCCAATGCGGCCAAAAATAAAATAATAAATAAATAAATTAGTTAAAAAAAAAAAAGAACTTTCCTGTAAAAAAAAAATGCTTACAAGCTACTGGGGTATTTTTAGTTTTTTAATTAAATAAATTAAGTTATGATTATTCCATAAATAAGGGATTTTATTTTTATTTTTTTTGTAAAAATGATAATAACCATCATGTAATCATTAATACAGTATATGTCAGCCTCCTCTTAACACCCAATTTAAAGAGGTTTATCAGTCAATATTTTGTCCCCTAACAGGAATCATTAATTCACTTCTTCTCAAAGCAAGTGATAAAGAATATCTGTGTTTTCAGAGAACATATCTCAACATAATAAAATCTATTTATGACAAACAACCAATATAATACTCAACGGTGAAAAGCTGAAAGCATTTCCACTAAAAACTTGAAGAAGATAAGTATGCCCACTCTCATCACTTCTACTCAACATAATATTGGAAGTCCTAGCCACAGCAATCAGACAAGAAAAGAAATAAAAGGTATCCAGATTGGAAAGGAAGAGGTAAAATTGTAACTATATGCAGATGACATGATACTATATATAGAAAACCCTAAAGACTCCATACAAAACTACTAGATCTAATAAATGAATTCAGCAAAGTAGAAGAATACAAGATTAACATTCAGAAATTGGTTGCATTTCTTTACACTAAAAATGAAATATCAGAAAGGGAATGTAAAAAACAATACCTATTAAAATTGCACCAAAAAAAAACAACAACAAAACTAGGAATAAACCTGACCAAGAAGGTGAAAGACATATGCTGAGAACTATAAAACATTAATAAAGGAAATTAAAGAGGAGACAAAGAAATGGAACGATATCTCAAGCTCTTGGTTTGGAAGAATTAATACTGTTAAAATGGCAATACTCCCCAAAGCAATCTACAAATTTAATGTGATGCCTATCAAACTACCCATGATATTTTTCACAGAACTACAACAAATAATCCAAAAATTTATATGGAAACATAGAAGACCCAGAATTGCCAAAGCAAACCTGAGGAAGAAAAACAAAGCAGGAGGTATAACTCTTCCAGACTTCAGACAATCCTACAAAGCTACAGTAATCAAAACAGTGTGGTACTGTTACAAAAACAGACATATGGATCAATGGAACAGAATAGAGAGCCCAGAAATAAATCCACACAACTACAGTCTTTGACAAAGGAGGCAAGAATATAAAATGGGAAAAAGTCTTTCCCAGCAAGTGGTGCTGGGAAGGTTGAACACCTGCATGTAAATCAATGAAGTTAGAACACACCCTCACACCATATACAAAAATAAACTCAAAATGGCTTAAAGACTTAATAAACATAAGATACGACACCACAAAACTCCTAGAAGAGAGCATGGGCAAAACATTCTCTGTCATAAATTGTACCAGTGTTTTCTTAGGCCTGTCTTCCAATGCAATAGAAATAAAAACAAAAATAAACAAATGGGACCTAATCAAACTTACAAGCTTTTGCACAGCAAAGGAAACCATAAAAAAAAATGAAAAGACAACCTACAGAATGGGGGAAAATATTTGCAAATGATGCAACCAACAAGGGCTTAACCTCCAAAATATACAAACAGCTCATATAACTCAACACCAAAAACAATCAACCCAATCAAAAAATGGACAGAAAACCTTAACAGACATTTCTCCAAAGAGGACATACAGATGGCCAGTAGGGACCTGAAAATATGCTCAAAATCACTAATTATTAGAGAAATGCAAAACAAAACTGCAGTGAGGTACCACCTCAAACTGGTCAGAATGGCCATCATTAAAAAGTTAACAAATAACAAATGCTGGAGGAGGTGTGGAGAAAAGGGAGTCCTCCTACACTGTTGGTGGGAATGTAAGTTGGTGTAGTCACTATGGAAAACAGTATGGAGGTTCCTCAGCAAACTAAAAACAGAATCACCATATGATCCAGCAATCCCACTCCTGGGCATATACCCCGACAAAACTATAATTCAAAAAGATACATGCACTCCTATGTTCATAGCAGCACTATTCACAATAGCCAAAACTTGGAAACAACCTACATGTACATTGACAGATGAATGGATAAAGAAGATGTGGTACCTATATACAATGGAATACTACTCAGCCATAAAAATGAACAAAATAATGCCATTTGCAGCAGCACAGATACAACTAGAGAGATTATCATACTAAGTGAAGTAAATCAGAAAGAGAGACAAATACCATATGATATCACTTACATGTGGAATCTAAAATATGGCACAAATGAACCTATCTACAAAAGAGAAACAGACTTTACAGACATAGGGATCAGACTTGTGGTTGCCAAGGGGACGGGCGGAGGGAAGGAGAGGGATGGATTGGTAACTTGGGGATGGTAGATGCAAACTATTCATTTAGAATGGATAAACACTAATGTCCTACTGTATAGAACAGGGAGCTATATCCAATCTCCTGGGATAAACCAGGAAGGAAGGAAGGAAGGAAGGAAGGAAGGAAAGAAGGGAGGGAGGGAGGGAGGAAGGGAGGAAGGGAGGAAGGGAGGGAGGGAGGGAGGGAGGGAGGGAGGGAAGGAGGAAGAGAGAAAGAAGGGGAGAAAAGGTCTGTACAGCTGAGTCTAGGAGTTCAAATTATAAGTATTTTTTTATAATGTTGGTTTTTAAATTTTTCTTCCTATAGATGTCAACCCAAGCTTTTCACAGAACTAACTGACATTCAGCTTTATATTAAATGCCATTCTTTCACGAATAGTTCAGGGCAATATACAGAAATATCTATACTATATACAGAAATATCTATACTATATACAGAAATATCTATACTATATACAGAAATGGCTATCACTCTGATAAAATCATTGTGTTGGTCTATTAAGTATTCTACAAATCATCACATATTATAATGATTTTTATCAGATTTGTATATTAAATGAAATTGAAAGCATTTAAGAGCTGACATTGAATATAGCTTGCTGTAATGCTAATTATAAATATCAAAATATAATTATTTGGGGCTGCCCTGGTGGCGCAGTGGTTGGGAGTCCGCCTGCCGATGCAGGGGACACGGGTTCGTGCCCCGGTCCGGGAGGATCCTACATGCCGCGGAGTGGCTGGGCCCGTGAGCCATGGCCGCTGAGCCTGCGCGTCCGGAGCATGTGCTCCGCAACGGGAGAGGCCACACAGTGAGAGGCCCGCGTAACGCAAAAAAAAAAATATATATATATATATATATATATCTCTATATATATATATAATTATTTTATTGGCTCGAATGTGGCAACCATAATTATTTTATTGGCTTGGAAGTAACTGATGCTATAGTATTAGCATAAAATTTTTATATTATTTTTATTAAAAAGCACTTATGAAAATTACTTTGGGATTCATATTCATCACAAAAAATTTCTTCTGAAACATTAACAATTAGACCTAACTATATAAAACCTTGCTTTGTAAATTAAGTAAGGGTTAAAATATCTGTATGCTTTTTGTCTCACAGCTTTATCCAGGCTTCCTGAAATGTACTTGAGATCGTGTGAGATTAATTCTGTAATAGGTATTCATAAATTACAGAACATTTAAAATTCAAAACTATTGTTATTACAGGCTTAATTTCCTTACAGTTTGATGATTTGTAAGTATCATAATGTTGTGTTAGCATTTTGCAGACATTGTTTCTCCTTTCCAATGAGGCACATGCCAATTTTTATGCTCTCTGAATAACCAGATAGGAAACTATACAAAGACACAGTCCTACTTGGCTGAATGGTAACACAGCCGTAAGCTTCCCTTAGAACAAAAGGACAATGGAAATGACCCAAGGGTACATCACATGGTCAAGACATTCAGTGTCTAAAAACTTGTAAGTTAGACTCTGTGAGTGACTTCTGGAAATACTATTATAGTTGATGGGCGTGCTCCTGACCTTAGAGCTTGTGTGAATGAAGAGAAAAAAGAGGTTTTATGAGTTTACGACTAAAAGTGAAAAGGCTACGTTAGCTTAAAATATACATAGAGAGAGAGGTGCATCCATTCGTATTTACCCTCAGGATAGCATGGGATAAACAATGACATTACACAGGTTTCCGAAAGTGAATTCATCAGGAAAAATCCCAGATGGTCAATTGTCAAGAATTTCACTTAATGGGCAGCTTTCCCACCAAGGGCTGTTGACAGCCATTGTCCGTCATCTACCGCTTCAATTAAAAATAAAATCTTAGGGAAAATACTGCAATTTCTTATTAAAGTTTAAATAGTTGTTGAGCATATTTTTATGCTTATGATGCAACTTGGGAACTTTGAAAGATAAAAATATTTCTATTTTATGGTTCCCTACTCAAAATTTCAGCCCCCCAAAGTAAGATGTTTTATCTCCTTAATTTCCTTAAGAGCTTTGAATTGCTTGTGCAGTCAAAAAACACAGGTTTTAAGTGATGGACTTCTTGGCAACCTTTTTATTTCATCTCCAGTGATGGATACAGAGATGCTGATTGAAAATTTTGAGTCTGAAATAGACGTGTGGGAAAGAAATCCACGTTACTTACAAATCATAGTGTTCTCTCCCATTTTATGACTGGAGATTAGATGCCTGTTCCTGTTATTCCTGTTGGCTCCTGGTTTTGGCTTTTGTTCTGAGAAATCACTGTTTTCACTATATCATGAGAGTGTGGACTCTAAGAAAACCTCAAGAACTGTTCTTGCCAGGGATGAAACAGACAACACTCTCCAAGTTATTAAACTTGAAATTAAAATATACATATATGAAGAAATATCATTTGTTATATATTTAATTCAATTAAACACAATCCTGAAAATTTCACCTGAGCTTGCATGTTGCACAGACCTGGAAGAAGAGTTAATGGTCATGTTTCCTCCAGAGATCAGAGCAGCTGGACCACACGCTGACCTGAGGCTTTGCAGTCAAATTCAAGCTGTGATTAAGCCATAACCTGCCTGGAAATAGTGGTTTTTCTTTGGGAACATCAAGTGGTTCTGGCAGAGCTATTAAGTAAATCTCTCTTTCCTACTATCCAGAGAGACTATTTAGAGTCTAACAGGAAACGCAGAGGAATGTGGCTGGAAAAAGATACATCACCACCTCACTGTGGATGTCTGCTCATTCACACCTTTTACACTCAGGTGGACCCAATGCTAACAAGCGGTCACATTACCCCATCTCTTTGCTCCATTCTCTATTTTGTATGTTGATTTCACATAGATTTCATCTACTCAAACCCTCTTCCTCTGTACTGGTAACAGATGACCTCACTTCCTAAGTTTCTGAGAAAATTGAAGCAATCAGGGGAGATAATTCACAAGCTTTTACCACCCCATCTATTTACCTCCCCACACCCATGTACTTTTATCTTCTCTTAGACTTTTTACGGAGGGACTGCCTATGTTCCCAGGAAAGGCAGATATGGTCACTCCTGAAACAGCTTCCGTGTCTTCCTACTTGTCCACAGAACTTCTTTCTGCAATTCCCCATGCCCTTCCTTCACCTTCAAATTTTCTAACGTTAGAAGAAATAAAATAATATTTTTCTCCTAAAACAAAAAACATCAAGGAAACTTCTCTTGACCTCACTTTCCCCTCCAGTTCTGATACCTGGTTCTTCACTGAACATTCCTCACACATGTCCATCTTTATACTTGCAGCTCCTTCCCGGGAAGGCTCTTTCCCCAGATATCCACCTGGTTCCCTATCCAGTTCACATCCTTAGTGAGGACTTCTCCAAATGTTCTATTTCAAATGGCAATCCTAACATATCCTGTGACTCTTTATTATTAATGAAATTAAAAAATTTTTCTCCATGGGATTGCTCACCATTTAAAATGACATAGGTAGGTAGGTAGGTAGGTAGGTAGGTAGATAGATAGATAGATGCTTATTTAATTAATTGCCTATCTCTGTCCTCCAGAATGTTATTTCCATGAAGGCATGGATTTTTGTCTGTTTAATTTTTTTCCTGCTCTATCAACTGTACTTAAATAGCACTTGGGACATAGTTGGACTTTAGTAAAACTTGGTTAAATAATTAAATGAGTAAATGGATGTGGGAATAAAACCGTTCTCAAATATTGGTGCCAAATAGTAAGGTTTCAACTTTTAGAAAACAACAGATAAACTTCATCTTGAGTCTTCCAAAGTCAAACTCGTTTTAAAATATGAACACTCCACAGGTATGTCTCATGCTACATATTAATCAAATCTGAGTAGAATACAGGTAGTAGAAACATCTACAATAAAAGGTTAAAAACATCAACTTTGTAATTAGGAAAAAATGGATTCAGAGCCAGGCACTGAATAGTTTTGTTTTTGCTTTTTGTTGGGGAAATTGTTTAGTCTATCTAAACTTCCATTTCCTTTTCTCAGAACTGAGGATTAAAATAGAAATCTCCTTTGAAATGAGGATAAAATGAGATGATGTATGCAAAGCCCTTAATATATACTAAGCTCCCAATAAGAATACAGTATTGAACAATTCTTAATTTAGGCTTTAAACAGTTACATTAATTTATTACTTTTTATGTGAATTTCCTTATTTAAAACATTTAGGTGAATACTAGTTGCAGTGTTCTGGGGGGGTGGTCAGAATACCATTCTGTGGATTTTATGATGTGAATCACACTTTTGCACATTTTTATGAGTGTACATATAATTTTATATACTAGATATTTAGACCCATATCAGTTATTTTTTTACAACTTTATTCTTATTTATTGCTTTACGTACATAGACTATTAATGTACTTGTTCAGATATAAATATATAGAAATCCCAATGCCTTTTTCAATTTCACTTTATAAACTGGTTATAAAACACATGCATATTATAATATACAAAGGAAAGTCTGATTTCTTCGACCTCTAAAATAATGTTCTATAAACCACAACTGTAATATGTGATGGTAAAAATGAATTCATATTCCTTTCTGTTCGTACATTTATACGGTCTGCAACCCTTTTCTTTCTTTCTTTCTTTTTTTAATGCTTTAAGCTAGTATGAATAAGTGAACAGCTTCCTGTGGAAAAAAATAAATTCTAATTAAAAATTTTATTTTCAAATAGAAATCTTTTATATTTTAAATTAATAAAGTTATGTTACAGAAACACCTTTCAGATTTAAATATAAGTATCCAGTACTTGTAACCTGCGAAGTTAAGCGAGTTACTCTGAGTCATTTTTCTTACTATACATCTTTTTGCTATGGGAAATCACCCCTTTTCATTAAAAAAAGTCCCTGGTGCATACAATACTCTAACTCTTATAAAGTTGTATCAGCATATGTGAACTCCAAAATAATAAGTTCATGAAATTCTGCACCATGAAAATCAAGTTTGCAGAAAAATACCATCAGAGATGCCCCACTTAACCCATTTCATAGGCTTCTGTCACTGGACATCCTTGAAGGTCTTTTCAAAATAGTACTCCATGTGGTGTGTCATTATTTGAGGTGAACAGACTTTGACAGCAGTATTTTTCTGAGAGGTCTAGGAGGGTGGCTGCAAGGCCTCTGCGGCTCACTTGTATCCATCCTCCACCTATTGCTGCTGGACGCTATCTTTAGTGCTTCGTTACTTTATCTCCTCACCACCAGCCTCTCCTCTTTATCACCTTCATATTTCTACCCTTGGCAAAATGAGATGATGGGAAAAATACCCACATGTGATGCTTCATGCCTCTTGTCTCAGAAGCAGATAAAAGTGGGAAGACATAATAAAATGATGCCCTTTTAGTGGTACCGACAGACGCTTATCTAGTGCTTTTGCCAGCCAGGACCATGCGTAGTGGGATGTTAGTTTCTTATTGATCATTATAGTCAATGTTGACTGACATATAATGAATTTTCTAGTTTTCTCTTGAGATTTATCATGACAATGGGAAAGAAAAGATACTGGTGAGAAAAGGATAAAAGAGAATAAAACACAGAAAAACATCAACTGTTAGAACTCTAGCGTTAGTGTGATATTATGCCTACTCCTACGTGGTTCTGTGGAAATTAGTCATTTTAAATGAGTTCAACCTCTCATAAAACTATCTTGAATTGTAAGAATAGTCTGCCATAGTGTACTTCTCAGTGCAAAATATTATCACTGATAGTTATTATATACAAAGTGTATGCACATCTTTTTCTCTGGAAATTCGGATAACAGCCTCCCTCCTTTATATGAGGATCTGCTTTTTTCTTGCCCTAACCAAGTGATCCTGTTTCGGTTTGCCAACCAGCCCCTGACTTCAGAAGTGGATATCTAACCAAACTTGGAGTAATTCTAATACTCCACTCACATTATAGTGATTGGTCCAGAGATGATGAGCTGAGACATTAAAGTCTTTCCTGGACATTTTCCTGGTTAGATTTATAGACAAGACTCTTTTCTGGCTTAGTAGCTGTAAAGAGGCAAGCCTGCCTTTAGGAGAGCTAGGCTTCATGTATGAAGGCGACATTCAGGAAGAGGCAGGGATGAAAAAAGAAGGAAGAGATATTTACAATGTCTAGGCACATGGGTTTCAACCATCCCTAAGGTTAAGTTCCCCCATGATTTCTCATAATATATTCAGGTGAACAATGGATTCGTTTTTTTTTTTTTTAAAACATAAGATTAGGATTAATTTGGATTTTGTAGTGGGAAACCAAGAGTTCTAACACAAAGTTTTATTATCTTCCTTTCTCTTGATACAGTAGTTTCAATACAAAAGAATGCTATAAATTGATCATGTATAACTGGGGTTGGTTTAGCTCTGTAGGATTTAATATGCTCATGTGAAAAGTAAAATTCTAATCTGATGAAATTTTTTATAGAACATTATAGGGAATAAAGTTAATTTGCATAAAATAACCTTTGAAACTTAAATGGAAATTTTAATACTTCTCAATTCAACTTTACAACGATAAAAAAGAGTGTTTCGGTAATTTGATCTGAAGAAGCAAATTATCAAACAAATATACAGTTTCTAATTCCCTGGAATTATAAATTATTTCATGTAAACCATAACTAAAATATCTCTAAGCATGATAAATAAGATTCATGTTAATATATAACTGAATACAAGTCAATTTCTAAATGCAAACATAATAATCGAATTAATTTCTAAAGTTTTGCTGAAAGTGATATTTTAGGACAAGTTTATTTTAACAACGTGATTACTTATACAGGTCTAGACTAAAAAATAAATTCTAGCTCTCATTGTCTAAGGCTTGAGATATCAAAAAACACTTATTTTTATCTTAGTAGTAATTGCTGGCTTGAGAATATGGTTTCTTTTAACAGACATTTGTTAAAATGTATAAGGATGTCAATATGACCAGGCATAGAATTCTATATCCGGAAAAAATTTCCTTCAAAAATAAAGGCAAAATTTATTGCCTACCTGTCTCCCCATAAGTAAAAGAAAAACTAAGATAACTTATCTGCAGAAACCTTGCATTAATGTCCATGCTGACAGGTTGAAGGGGCCCCCTCTGGGAGAAAGGTCCCAGGAACAGCTCAGAAGGTTGAAAGGAAGTGGTAGCATGTATGAAGACATGTTCTAGAATATTCACAGCCACCAGCGTGGACACAACCCAAGTACCCAAAGACAAGAAATTGATAATCTCGTACATATCCATACCTCAAAATACAATACAGCAATAAAAACTAACAAACCAACACTTTGCACACCATTTGATGAACCTTACTAACATAATGCTGAATAAAAAAGTCAGCCACACACAAAATACATCCTGTATAATTGCCTTCACAAATTTATGTAAATTATTTTGTTTTCAAAAGTCAAGTTTTAACCTAAGTAGAACTCAAAAAATTGGTTACTTGTGAGTATATTATACTAGACAGAAGTTGGGAGATGTGCAAGAGAGAATTATGTGTCTCTGGAAATCCCCTGGGTTTTCTGGGGTTTTGTTTTTTGTTTTGGCCGTGCTAAGTGCGTGGTATCTTAGTTCCCCGACCAGGGCCCGAACCCGCACCCCTTGCACTGGAAGCACGGAGTCTTAACCACTGGACTGCCAGGGAAGTCCCCAATCCTCTTTCTTGCCTATGTCTTGTTTACACAGCTGTGTTCATTGTTATAACTCACAGAGTGTTTACTTAGGGTTTGTATGCTTCTTATGTAGAATATCCTTCCATAAAAAGATTTTCTTCCTCTTTTTAAAGAGATAGAATCGCCATTTTCTGGGCAGACTGAGTACTCTGTAACAGACCAGTGCCCAGGTGAGAATAACTAGACACACAAGTGAGAAGAACCACACACCCTACGGGGGAGACAGCGGGAGGAGGCCTCAGGTAGGTGTGGAAGCGGCAGGAGAGAATGGAAGGCTGAGAACTGGGGTCCCGGCACCCACGTGTTTCCCTGAGGCTTTCGCCCACTTGGGGTACCTGCTGGGGGCAAAGGCAGGATTCAGGGAGGGCAGGGGCTGAAAGAAAAGCAGCAGAGCTTCTAGCTGGGGCGGGGGCGGGGGAGTTAAATTAAAACTGGAGACGTGAGAGGCCGCAATGCACAACAAGATTTCCTTGGAGGACTCCTGCTGAAGCCTGGGAAGGGGCTCTGGCGCCTACAGTGATGGACACTGGCTCTCAAGTGGAAACGAAGTTTGCCAGCACGCAGCAGAGGCAGTGCGTGGAGACTCAGTGGAGCACATCCTGAGATGATTATGTCCGGAGGAAATAGCATATAACTACATGACATTCTGGACCGTGTGATGTCTCCGGAACCTTACGAGTTACCACAGGAAGGAAGATCTTCAGATGGGAACAGGAAGCTCTTCTAAGAACGGACGAGGTTGAATTCGCAATCACGAATTTTAAATTAAAATATGTCACCTGACTCTAGACTCCAAACATATCTGTAATGTGAATAATTAACTTATGTTAACAAGCTTAAGTTTAGTTTTTTGTCTGGGTCAACCAAAAAAGCAACTCGAGCTACTGAACGAAAGGTCACCAGGTAGAGATGACTGTCACATCTCTTAGACCAAACAGCCAATCTCACAATGAATTTTTTCAAAATGATTAGTGAGTATGCAAAAGTTACATGCAGTTTTGTGCTTAAAGCAGCAGATATCAGAGAAAAAAAGGAGCAATTGAAAACGTTTCCTGGACTGCAGTCTCTCTGGAGTCCCCCTGTTTGAAGGTCCCTTAGATTCAGTGATGAATAAATACTTATAATAAATCTCATTCCCTTGAATGGTTTTATCCTCCCTGCATCAAATTTTTCCTAAGAAAAATATTCACAATTTCTATAGGAATTTATATCTTCTTTTAATTGCCAACCTCTGTTTTTATCTTATAAATTTAAATGAACCTTCTTTTTTTTTTAAACCAATTGTCTTTTTTTTTTAAATAAATTTATTTTATTTATTTATTTATTTTTGGCTGCATTGGGTCTTCTTTGCTGCACTCGGGCTTTCTCTAGTTGCGGCGAGTGGGGTCCACTCTTCATCGCAGTGCACGGGCCTCTCACTGTTGTGGCCTCTCTTGTTGCGGAGCACAGGCTCCAGACGCACAGGCTCAGTAGTTGTGGCTCACGGGCCCAGTTGTTCTGCGGCATGTGGAGTCTTCCCAGACAAGGGCTCGAATCCGTGTCCCCTGCATTGGCAGGCGGATTCTCAACCAGTGCGCCACCAAGGAAGCCCCGGATCTTACTTCTTAAAGCAACTCTATCAACCATTTCTTTCTAGGATATACAACTATTTTCCCACATAAAATATCAGAGCAAGGTTTCTGTGAGAGTAATAACTATTTCAAAATTTTTACTCAGAAATTATACTAAATATTTTGTTCCCACTGAGTTCGGGGGAAATGTGCAAAAGAGCTACTGTACACTACACTTAGTTCCTCCACTGTATCTTATATTTTGAAAAATTTAACAAGGTTCATGACACCTAAAATTGTGTGTCATCTTGAAGATATTTCAATTAATAAAGTCGACATTATATACTCCTGCCAAGTTTTATTGTTCATAATCTTAGATATGGTCATATGGCTCAATGTTCCATATATATCAAATCTGTACATTTCATTGGTCCATATTTTCCATTTTTCTTTATCTCTTCTTACTTTCAAAAATAATTTTAGAGAAGTTTTAGATTTCCAAAAAATTGCAAAGATGAAGTGCAGCCAGTTTCCCCATTTTATATTTATATGACACAGCAACTATAATGAATATTGATATTGTTATATCAATCAATATTGATGATCACTAACTAAAGTCCATAATTTATTCAAATTTCCTCAGTTTTCACTTAAAATCTTTTTTCTGTTCCAGGATCCCACATTACATTTAGACTTCATTTCTCCTTAGACTTCTCTTGGCTGTGACAGTTTCTGAGACTTTCCTTGCGTTAGATGACCTTGACAGTTTTGCTGAGTACTGGTCAGGTATTTTATAGAATTCCCCTTAAGCAGGATATGTCTAACTTTCTTCTTACAATTAGACTTGGATTTTGTTTTGGGGAGAAGACCACAGAGGTAAAGTACCATAAATGTCACATGATACCAAGAGTATGTACGATCAACTTGCCTTATCACTAAGAATGTTAACCTTGATCACCTGGCTGAGGTAGGGTTGGTCAGATTTATTCACTAGTAAATTCCTGCCCCTGTCCCCTTCTCCATACTGTACTCTTTGGAGGGAACTTGCTACGTGCAGCCAACACTTAAGGGGTGGAGAGTTTATCTATGTTCCACCTCCTGGAAAACAGACTATCTGCATACATTATTGGGAATTTTTCTGCATGGAAAATTTGTCTCTTCGTTATATATTTATTCAATCATTTACTTATATCAGTTATGAGCTCACGGATATTTATTTTAATTATAATCCAGTGATACATTATTTATAATTTTGCTTAAATATTTCCAGCTTTGAACATCAGGTCATCTTTCGGCTGGCTTCTGTGTCCCTGACAAACTCCCATCATTTTTATTTTTTAGCATTTTCTTTCTTTCTTGCACTAAAAGATATTCCAGGCTCATCTTATATATTTCCTGCCCAGTCCTAGAATCATCCATCTCTCTAAAAGACCTGTTTTCTTTTACTAGATAATAATATTAGACACCAAGATCTGAGTGCTAAGTGTAGCCGTCACCACTGGAGTAACATTGCTTTTAGACCCTCTTTGCTGACAGAGAAAGGACATGTATGCAAGTATGCTAACTCGTGAAAATACAGATATCTATAATTATAGCTGTATGCAATCATCTGTATCTGTACTAAGTTCATACGAGTTCATACCGACGTCTCCCACTGCAGTCCGTTACCACCAGGGGCATGTCAGAGGTCCTCTTTTTGCTTATCTGTAACCTCCTCTCCAACACTGGGAGACCTGGGTCCCGCCACCCACCGAACATGGATGACATTGTTAGACTGTGTCGTCACATTCTGCATCCCAAACTGTCATCCTTGAGCTCCTAAATGATTTTTTAAATTGCATATATTAAGATTTACTCTGTGCTATAAAATGCTATGGGTTTGGACAAATGCATGTCCTGCATCCACTATTTCACCCCCCCCCCACAAAAAAAATCCATGTGCCTTACCTATTAAAGCCACAGTTCCCTCTCCCCAAACCTTTGACAGCTGCTGCTTTTTTTTTTAACAGATTTACCTTTTCCAGAATATCATACAATTGGAATCATACAGTGTGTAGCATTTTAAGACCAGTTTCTTTTACTTTCAATATGTACTTAAGGTTGATCCATGTCCTTCTGTGGCTTAATAGCAAGTTTCTTTTTATGGACAAATAGTATTTCGTTGAATGGATGTGTAGTAGTTTGTTTTTCCTTTCACCTATTAAAGATATCTGGGTTGCTTCCAGTTTTTGCAATTATGAATAAAGCTGCTATAAACATTCACATGCAGGGTTTTGTGTGGATATGTTTTCAAATCAGTTGGGTAAATACTTAGAGGCAGAGTTACTGAATTGTATAGTAAGACTATGTTTAGATTTGTGAGAAACTGCCAAGCTATCTTCCAAAGTGGCTGCACCATTTTGCATTTCCACCAGCAATACATGAGAGCTTCTTCTTGCTGTTTTACAATTCCTATTCTCTCACTAATGAGATTCAGTTTCTTAATTAAATCAGACATTTTATAATAGAGCAGAAGCACATTAATGGGAAAATTAGTGAAAAGTTTGAAACAAATACCTGTTATTTAAAGTCAAGTTATAGAACACCCAGAGAAGTATTGATGTAGAATAACAAAATATTCCACAAGGTTATTATAGAATAACCTTGTGGAATAACCTTGAAAGAAAAAAACTAAAGCTAAAGCCAGGGTAGTATCAGCATATTACCCCTCTGAATACAAATAGATATTGGTAAAATGCTTACAAACTTATTCCTATTTAAGAAGTATGATAACAAACTCATATTTCCATTTATATTTTGAATTTGAACAGTAAATATTTTTTATCAGACTTTAGTATCCCCTGACAAAATTTCTATGTATTATAAGCAGGCCTATTAAAAATAAAATAGCTACTTCATGTCTCCCATTTTCAGGTAAATGTTCTTTTATGAATTTGCACACTGTGGAGTTTTCCCTAAAATCCAACCACTCACATAAATAATGTACTTTCTCCTGAATCTGAAATATCAGCTTTCTGTCTTTCATGTGAAGTCTTTTCTAAAGGTAAACGCTTAATGATGAAATTTATGATAAACGAAGTCCCAGGCAAGCAAAATCTTTTGAACCCCAGCTTTACAGTGTCAGTTAAATTTTCTACTACAACCATCATAAGGGATCATTTAAAGATTTTTATTAAAAAAACAAAACAAAACAAAACCTTACCTGTTCTGCAAAATTGTAACTAGTTCTTTTTCTGAGTTACTTTTTGAAACTTTATCATGGCTTAATAATTCTCTAGACACTGCTGACAGGTGTGTAACTGACGTTATGTTATAATGGTCTATAATATCCATTCTTTGAATCAACCAATGGATCTTTGTTCCTGTCTTTGATTGTTCTTTGGTGCTGACTTAGGGGAAACCAGGAGCCTAGTCACAGATGGGGCCTTTCTGTAATAGCCTTTCAAGAGCAGAGTGAAATATAACTTTATTAAAAATGGTGAAATCAGGGCTTCCCTGGTGGCGCAGTGGTTGAGAGTCCGCCTGCTGATGCAGAGGACACGGGTTCGTGCCCCGGTCCGGGAAGATCCCACATGCCGCGGAGCGGCTGCGCCCGTGAGCCATGGCCGCTGAGCCTGCGTGTCCGGAGCCTGTGCTCCGCAACGGGAGAGGCCCCAACAGTGAGAGGCCCGTGTACCGCAAAAAAAAAAAAAAAAAAAAAAAAAAAAGGTGAAATCGGACACACTGAAATCACTGTCCAGGAGTGAGGATTAGCCATATTATATGAAAAGAAAAAATTACAAGATATTCCCACATAAATGTGTAAAATTTTTAAAAATTATGATAGTTAATATCAAGGTTCAAGTCCCTAAATAAGTAAAATATCGTCTTTAACTTTCAAAAACATGCACTGTGATGAGGTATGTCATGTGCCTGTGTGCAATGAAAACATGACACATAACACAGTGAGACACAATCATGATGACGGTAAATATATTTTTATAACTCCCCTCAGCTGTTGGTACCCACTACAGTAATTTACTGCTCAAAGGTGATTGCCCACCTGTCTTATGAGAGCTGCTATTTGTTTTCTGCCCCCGTTGTTTTGATTTCCCAGAAAGGCTTATAAAGGGAATCATTCTTGGGCTTCCCTGGTGGCGCAGTGGTTGAGAGTCCGCCTGCCGACGCAGGGGACACGGGTTCGTGCCCCGGTCCGGGAAGATCCCACATGCCGTGGAGTGGCTGGGCCCGTGAGCCACGGCCGCTGAGCCTGCGCGTCCGGAGCCTGTGCTCCGCAGCGGGAGAGGCCACAACAGCGAGAGGCCCGCGTACCGCAAAAAAATAAATAAATAAAAAATAAAGGGAATCATTCTTATATTGCTTTCTGAATCTTGCTCACCTAAATTAGCATAAAGTATTCCAAAATTATCTATGTTAACTATAGCAGTACTTTATTCCTTTATTCCTTTATTCCTTTGTATTGACAAATAGCAGACCATTGCATAAACGTACGAGTTAGTTTATCTATCTACCCGTTGAAGGACATTGGGACTTTGAGTTTTGGGTGAACGTGAATAAAATTGCTCTAAGCATTTGTGAAAAGGTTTTCTGTGAATACGAATTTAAATTTTATTGGGATCAGTACATCAGAGTGAGATTTTTGGATCATACAGCAATTGTATGCTTACTTTTATTTATTTATTTTTAAAGATAATATTGTTTTATTGCCCTGTATAAAGTTAACCAATCATATATAACATGGACTTTTGTTTAGCTTTTACATGAGGTTTAATACATATACAGAAAAGAGAACTTATCATGGACAGTGAATTTTGGAAAAAGTTCAAATTTTATGAATGAGCTATGATACCACTGAATACCTGATGGACATCTGGGTACTTTCTACTTTAGGGCTATAATGCACAGAGTTTTTCTGAATATTCTTGTGCACTTGTATGAGTATCTCCACAGTTTGCCACTGGTCACAAGCCGGGGATTGACGTTTCTGCACTATAGGATCTACATGTGTTCTTTGATAGCAGATACTTCTGAGAGCTTCTCAAAGTGGTTTTACTCTTATGTTCTCCCAGCAGGAAGTTGTGAGTTTCAGTTGCTTCAAGTCTTTACCAATTTGGTATTTTCTTTTTCACTTTTATAATTTTGCTCCTTGTGTCCTGGTATCTCATTCTGCCTTCAACTGCATTTCTCTGAGTGTGTTTCCTTTTACGAGATGCTACAAATTCTTTGCTCAAATGGCTGTTCCATTTTAAATCCACACCAGCAATGGATGACTGTTCCCACTGTCTACAGCCTCTCCAGAAATTGGTGTCTGTCATTTTCTTTACATCCCATTGTGATGGTGTGTAATAGTATCTTACCTTGGTTTTTATTTGCATTTCCCTAGTTACCAGTGATGGTGAATACCTTTTCATATGCTTCTCTGGTGAGGTGTCAAAAACCTTATGCCTATTTTTAGTGTGATATTTTACTAAAATTGAGGTTTGTAATTTCTATATTGATTATTGATAAAAATTCTTTATCAGCTATATACTTTGCAAATATATTCTCCCAGTCTATCTTATTTTATTCCTTTCAACAATGTTTTTTTATCATGAAAAACTTGTGATAAAGTTTTACCTTCTTTTTTTCTTTTGTAGATCACATTTTTCCTATCAAGTGTAAGAAATTTTGCCCAACCTGAGGTTCCAAGGAGTTTTCTCTTATTTTTTCTCCTGGAAGTTTTGTAGCTTTAGGTTTTCATTTAGGGTTATAATCCATTTTGAGGTAATTTTTCTATTTGATGCAAGGGATGGAGCATTTTTCATTTCTTTTTGCATATGGATTCAAATTTTTCCAGAATCATTAACAAGTTAAGAAAAATTCCTTTCCTTAAGATTACATTATAGAGAGAGAAGTCAATAAACATTAAATACAATAAATAACTGCTTTATGTGGTATATAAGATTATAAGTCCTATGGCCAAAAGAAAACTACACATAGAATAGCATAAAAATATAGAGAGTAGCAAAAAGGATTTCAGATTTGGATGAATTAATTAGATAGGTTTATAAATGATGGAATAGATATCTGACCTAGTTCATGAGAGATTTTTCACCTTCTATATTCCCTCTAGGTATCATAAAATGTAAGAGTAATACTATATTACTTCTGACAAAAAACTTTGACTGTACTAAGAAAAAAATTATATAATGAAATGTAACTTATTACCTCATTATTAACATTGGGTGGAACCCAAGTAACAATTGTAGTTATGAGGTTTACACTCATAATAATGACTTATTGAAAGTCCCTTTATGATTCATTAATATGCTATAATATTCACAATCCAAATTCCTAAGGGCATATTTAGATTCTGAAATTCCTTAAAAATTGATTTCTTCTTTTTAAATTCCAAATACATTGAAGTTTTAATAAGTAAAATAGTGATAATAATGTAGACATATAAAAACCCACCTACTAAACATTGCATCTTCTCTGGTTTTGGTATCAGAGTGATGGTGGCCTCATAGAATGAGTTTGGGAGTGTTCCTTCCTCTGCAATTTTTTGAAATAGTTTCAGAAAGATAGTTCTTAACTCTTTTCTAAACGTTTGACAGAATTTGTCTGTGAAGCCATCTGGACTTTTGTTTGTTGGGAGTTTTTTAATGACACTTTCAATTTCAGTGTTTGTGATTGGCCTGTTCATATTTTCTGCTTCTTCCTGGTTCAGTATTGGGAGATTGCACCTTTCCAAGAATTTGTCCATTTATTTTAGGTTGTTCATTTTATTGGCATATAGTTGCTTGTAATAGTCTCTTATGATCCTTTGTATTTCTGTGATGTCAGTTGTAACTTCTTTTTCATTTCTAATTTTATTGAATTGAGCCCTCTCCCTCATTTTCTTGATGAGTCTGGCTAAAGGTTTATCAATTTTGTTTATCTTTTCAAAGAACCAGCTTTTAGTTTCATTGATCTTTTCTACTGTTTACTTAGTCTCTACTTCATTTATTTCTGCTCTGATCTTTATGATTTCTTTCCTTCTGCTAATTTTGGGTTTTGTTTGTTCTTCTTTCTCTAGTTGCTTTAGGTGTAAGGTTAGGTTGTTTATTTGTGATTTTTCTTACTTCCTGATGTAAGATTATAAACTTACTTGCTATAAACTTCCCTTTTAGAATTGCTTTTGCTGCATCCCATAGGTTTTGGATTGATGCGTTTTCATTTTCATTTGTCTCTAGGTAACTTTTATTTACTCTTTCTTCAGTGATCCATTGGTTGTTTAGTAGCATATTGTTTAGCCTCCATGTATTTTCACTTTTTATAGTTTTTTCCCTTGTAGTTGACTTCTAATCTCATAGCATTGTTGTAGGAAAAGATGTTTGATACGATTTCAATTTTCTTAAATTTACCTAGGCTTGCTTTATAACCCAGCATGTGATATATCCTGGAGAATGTTCCATGTGCACTTGAAAAGAATGTGTATTCTGCTGCTTTCAGATGGAATGCTCTGTAAATATCAATTAAGTTCATCTGGTCTAATGTGTCACTTATGGTGTGTATTTCCTTATTGAGTTTCTGTCTGCATGATCTGTCCATTGATGTAGGTGGGGTGTTAAAGTCCCTCACTATTATTGTGTTACAGTCAATTATTCCTTTTATGGCTGTTTGCATTTGCCTTATATATTGGGGTGCTCCTATGTTGAGTGTATATATATTTACAATTGTTATATCTTCTTCTTGGATTGATCCCTTGATCATTATATAGTGTCCTTCTTTGTCTTGTAACAGTCTTTAATTTAAAGTCTATTTTGTCTGATATGAGAATTGCTACTCAAGCTTCCTTTTGATTTCCATTTGCATAGAATATCTTTTCCCATCCCCTCACTTTCAGTCTGTATGTGTCCCTAGGTCTGAAGTGGGTCTCTTGTACAAAGCATATATATGGGTCTTGTTTTTGTATCCATTCAGCTAGTCTATGTCTTTTGGTTGGAGCATTTAATCCATTTACATTTAAGATAATTACTGATATGTATGTTCTTACTGCCATTTTGTTAGTTGTTTTGGATTTGTTTTTGTAGGTCTTTTTTCTTCCTTCCATTTTGTTCTCTGTTCTTGTGATCTGATGATTATCTTTAGTGTTGTGTTTGGATTCCTTTTTCTTTTTTGTGTGTATACCTATTGTACATTTTTGGTTTGTGGTTACCATCAGGTTTTGATATAGTATATATATATATACTATATATATACAAGATTGTTTTAAGTTGTTGGTCTCTTGATTTCAAATACATTTCAAATATCTTGCATTTGTGCTCTCCTCTTCTCATGATTGTTGGTTTTTATGTCATATTTGTGCATGGATAATTTCCTAACTTTACTCTATATTTGCCTTTACTGATGATACCACAAAAAAGAAAATTACAGGCCAATATCACTAATGAACTTAGATACAAAAACCCTCAAAAAAATACTAGCAAACTGAATCCAACAATATAGTAAAAGGATCATACAACATGATCAAGTGGGATTTATCCCAGGGATGCAAGCATATTTCAATATCTACAAATCAATAAGTGTGATATATCACATAAACAAACTGAAGAATAAAAACCATATGATCATTTCAAAAACTGCATAAAAACCTTTGACAAAATTCAACACCCATTTATCACAAAAACTCCCCAGAAAGAGCACAGAAGGAACATACTTCAATATAATAAAGGACCTATATGAAAAACCCACAGCTAACATCATACTCAAAAGTGAACAACTGAAAGCATTTCCTCTAATCAGGAAAAGGACAAGGATGTCCACTTTCACCACTTTTGTTCAACATAGGTTTGGAAGTCCTAGCCATGGCACCAAGAGAAGAAAAACAAATAAAAGGGACCCAAACTGTAAAAGAAGAAGTAAAGCTGTCACTGTTTGTAGATGACATGATACCATACACAGAAAATCCTAAAGATGCTACCAGAAAACTACTAGAGCTCATCAATGAATTTGGTAAAGTTGCAGGATACAAAATTAACACACAGAAACCTCTTGCATTCCTATACACTAACAACGAAAGATTAGAAAGAGAAATTCAAGAAACAATCCCATTTACCATCACATCAAAAACAATAAAATACCTAGGAATAAACCTATATAAGGAAGCAAAAGATCTGTACTCCAAAAACTGTAATATGCTGATGAAAGAAATCAAAGATGACACAAACAGATGGAAAGATATACCATGTTCTTGGATTGAAAGAATCAATATTGTCAAAAGGCTATACTACCAATCAAAAGATTCAATGCAATCCCTATCAAATTACCAATAGCATTTTTTCTTGCAGATCTAGAACAAAAAATCTTAAAATTTGTATGGAAACAGAAAAGACCCCAAATAGCCAAAGCAATCTTGGGAAAGAAAAACAGAGCTGGAGGAATCAGGCTCCCTGATTTCAGACTATACTATAAAGCTACAGTAATCAAAACAGTACAGTACTGGCACAAAGTCAGAATTATAGATCAATGGAACAGGATAGAAAGCCCAGAAATAAACCCATACACCTATGGTCAATTAATCTAATAAAAACAAATAGTAAAAAATGGGATCTAATTAAACTTAAAATCTTTTGCACAGCAAAGGTAACCATAAACCAAACAAAAAGATAACCCACAGAATGGGAAAATATATTTGTATACGATGCAACTGACAAGAGCTTACTTTCTAAAATATACAAACAGCACATGCAGCTCAATATAAAAACAAAAAACAAAACAACCAACCAAATTAAAAACTGGGCAGAAGATCTAAATAGAAATTTTTCCAAAGAACACACAGAGATGGCCAAAAATCACATGAAAAAAATGCTCAACATTGCTAATAATCAGAGAAATGCAAATCAAAACTACAATGAGGTATCACCTCACATTGGTCAGAATGGACAACATCAAAAAGTCTACAAATAGGGCTTCCCTGGTGGCGCAGTGGTTGAGAGTCCACCTGCCGATGCAGGGGACATGGGTTCATGCCCCAGTCCGGGAAGATCCCACATGCTGCAGAGCAGCTGGGCCCGTGAGCCATGGCCGCTGAGCCTGCGCGTCCGGAGCCTGTGCTCTGCAATGGGAGAGGCCACAACAGTGAGAGGCCCACATACCGCAAAAAAACAAAACAAAAAAGTCTACAAATAATAAATGCTGGAGAGGTTATGGAGAAAAGGTAACCCTCCTACAGTGTTGGTGGGAATGCGAATTGGTACAACCACTATGGAGAACAGTATGGAGGTTCCTTAAAACACTAAAAATAGAGCTACCATATGATCCAGCAATCCCACTCCTTGGCATATATCTATAGAAAACAGTAATCTGAAAAGATACATGCACCCCAATATTCAGTGCAGCAATATTTACAATAGCCAAGACAGGGAACAAACCTAAATGTACATTGACAGATGGATGGATAAAGAAGACATGATATATATACAATGGAATATTACAAATCCATATAAAAAAGAATGAAATAATGCCATTTGCAGCAACATGGATGGACCTAGAGATTATCATACTAAGTGATGTAAGTCAGACAGAGAAAGGCCAATATCATATGATATTACCTATATGTGGCATCTAAAAATGATACAAATGACTTATTTCCAAAACGAAAAGAGACTCAACAGGTACAGAAAACAAACTTATGGTTGCCAGAGGGGAAAGGGAGAGGGATAAATGAGGAGTTTGGGATTAACATATACACACTACTATATATAAAATAGATAACCAATGAGGATCTACTGTATAGCACAGGGAACTATACTCAATACTCTGTTATAACCTATATGGGAAAAGAATCTGAAAAAGAATAGATGTATGTATTATTAAATCACTTTGCTGTACACCTAAAACTAACACATTTTAAATCAACTATACTCCAATATAAAATAAAAATTAAAAACATAATTTCATCTTCTTTAATGAATAGTCTCCAGGGAAAAAAGTTATTCAAAGAGACAGTCAAATTATGTTTCATATTAGAATGAAAACAAAAAGTCTGGCATGTATCTATTTTCATTTATCTATGTGAATTAATAAGAAAAGATAAAGAGTATTGTGTATATTGTTTATATGCCATCTAGGGAAAGTAACTTTGTAATTACTTGCTTATATTTTTTGGAAAAAAAAGCTAAAATATATTTGGAAAATTAAAGGCAATTACAGTAGAGGGAGTTAATATTTCACAATAAAAATATGTTGGTCTCACTAATGAAGAAAGAAAATTTTCTTGCTTCTAATTTGGACAGTAATGCATTTTGTTGTTTCTTTGAATTAATAATAATTTTGTTTATAAAGTCATTCCAATATTAGACTAAAATAGGATGATAATAATAAAAAGAGCATCATGCTCTGTTGAGAGCAAATACCTATCTCATTTTTAATTACAGATCATTGAATCAAGTTACACATTAACCAATGTCTTTCTTTTAATGATACTGTGTAACAGGTGAAAACATTTCTATTGTTTTTCCTCAGAAAATATAATAAACATTAAAAAGATTAGGACTGTAATGTTTACTGAAAATGTGATTAACAGATTTTGAATATTCAATGTCCAAACTGACAAGTCCACAGATACCAATTGAAGCCATGGTGAAGGTGCCTATTGCTAATGTTGAAACTATGTGAAAACTTTAGTTTTCTTAATTCTGTGAGATATGACAGATTGACCCTCTTTCCCTTTTCTTTGAATACCAAAAAAATTTTTAAGTCTATATTGTCACTACCCAAAGTTGATGAGGTATCTGCTGAGAAACAAGTAAAATATAATTATCAAGTAAATCATCAGAAGCAAATTAATGTAAATGTTGTAATTGACAATTAATGTGAATATCACAAATTTATACTAAATAAAACAATGCATTTGAAAATGTACTTTATTAGCCCAGACATTTGATATTTTCTTTTAATAATGAATTATTTTAATTATTTCATAAGAGTACTACTCAAAATAGAAGTTTTTTTTAAAAATTTAGGTGCATTTTACTATAGCTCTCTTCCAAAAGACTGGTAAGTATAAAGATATAAAATATACAATGAAAGGACTGAAAGCATTTATCAAAATAATTTAACAGTGATATATCCATTGAGTAAAATGCATTCATTAAATTCTAATTATCAACCTCACTAAAATATTTTGTCTAGTTTTCCACTTCAGTTTACCTATGTATGTACAGATAGCATGTATAAAAATTTCAATTCAGAAAAAAATGAAATTGGATTCTGTATCTAAGGAATCTTTTGGAACAGAGGTCAGAAGTCTGGTTAAAAAGACCATGATTTGGATCACTAGGGTAAAAAAAAAAAAAAAGCATGGACTTAGATTTATTTTTCATATGTTAATCGTGGAATACATGATTATTCTTAATGGAAAATGGTCTTGTCAGAAATTAATTTAAGAAAATATGTGAGAAACAGATTTCTGCCTTACCATGATTAGTGATGAATGATGAAAGTCTGGTATATTTACTAAAACTTTCTTGCATGAAAATACAAATTATCTACATGCAGTGCTTTCAGTGTGCATTATTTAGTGTCTCAATTTTAATCAATCAAAAACTATTATTAAATATTGTGTGTGGTGTATGGTTGTGGAACATGGAAGGTAAGTGCAACATATGTCTTTAGGAGAATTAATCATTTTAGGGGAGGAGATCAAGATGGTGGAGTAGGAGGATGTGGAACTCACCTCCTCCACAAACACATCAAAAATACATCTACATGTGGAACAATTAATTCTCACTGAAAACTAACTGGAGACTGGCAGAAAGACTCTTGTCCAGCCAAGGCTATAAAAAAGATACACATGGAATTGGGTGGAAAGGGAAGAGAAGCAATCAGGTCAGGACCTGTCCACTGGGAGGAGACTCAGAAAAGGAGGAGGATTATAGGAGCAGAGACCCTCCCTGGGGAGTGAGTCATTCCAGCCACAAACTGGGCCTCCCAGTCCTGGGGTCCAACATAGGGAAGACCAGCCCCCTTGGCTGGTTGCAGGGCCAGTGTGACCAGCAGGAGGGCTGTGGGAAGCCTTGAATCCTCTCGTGAGGAGTGTGTGCACACACTTGCTTACTCCCAAAACAGGGCAGAAGGTGGATCGAAACTACGTGGGTCTCTGGGTGGTTTCCCACAACAGCCCTATAGCACACACCCCAGCCTGAGCCGAATGATCACTTTGGCCCTGCTTGTTTCATGACACAGCTCCATGCTGGGGAGAGGACGGCAGCAGATGAAGGAGGAGCTCAGCTTTGAGGCACAAAGGTGGATCAGACTCAGAGCAGCATCTGAGAAGGGTGGGGCAGCCATTACTGGTGTTTACACAGGCAGTGCATCCCAAGTGGTCTGGGCCACTGACTGGCTGCAGCCCACATAACCTGTGCCCAAATCCATGTCAAGCACCCGCATAAGCCCCTCTTGTTCCAGCAATGCTCCCCTCTGGGGCAAGGGTTCCTGGGATTCTGGGATATGGGGACAGTTAAGGGGACAGATCCAGCTTGGACTTGACCCTCAGGGTTTCTGCGCCAGAGACTAGGAAACTGGCCCCACCCCTGATAGATTGGTGACAACCACCGAGCTGAAGAGAAGCTCTATCTCACCCCTGGCTCTGGTTCTAGCCTCTCCATCTCCAGCTTCACTTCCTACCAAGGAGACAGCTGCCAGCACACTCTGAGCAAAGCCATGACTTGTGTTCACGTCAGATCTAGGTCTCCCACCAAAGCCACTGGGCACGTGAAGACTGTATAGGCACGGTCCCCCACAAGGACACCCCTTCAAGACTTGGGTAGGTAACTGTTTCACCTAATTTCATAGAGACAGAGTGTTAGGTAAAATGAGAAGACAGAGGAATTTTTTAATTGAAAGAGCAAGAGAAAACCCCTGAAAAAATAAATAAAAAAACAGAAATCAATATTGTACCAGATAAATAGTTCAAAGCATTAGTAATAAGAATGCTGAATTGGAGAAAAGAATATATGAACTTGGTGAGAATTTTAACAAGGAACTAGAAAATATAAAAGACAATCAGAACTGAAGACTACAATAACTGAAATGAAAAACGGGAATTAACAACAAATTGGTGATAAAGAAGAATGCATAAATGATCTGGAAGATAGAATAACAGAAATCACCCAATCAAAACAGCAAAAAGAAAAACAAATTAAAAAATGAGAACAGATTAAGGGATCTCTGGGACAAACTCAAGCATACCAACATTCACATTATAGCCAGAAGTCTAAGAGAGAGAGAAGGGGGTCGAAAATGTATTTAATGAAATTATGGCTGAAACTTCCCAAATCTGAAGAAGGAAACAGATATCCAGGTACAGGAAGCACAGACAGTCCCAAACAAGATGATCTCAACTGGACCCAAATCAAGACATATCATAATTAACATGGCAAAAATTATAAATGAAGAGAGAATTCTAAAGGCAGCAAGAGAAAAACAAAGAGTCATGTACAAGGGAACCCCCATAAGGCTATCAGGTGATTTTTCTGCAAAAACTTTGCAGCGTGAAGGGTGTAGCATGATATATTTAAGGTGCTGAAAGGGAAAAACCTGCAACCTAGCAAGCTTATGATTTAGAACTGAAGGAGAGATAATGAACTTTTAAGAAAAGGAAAAACTGAAAGAGTTCATTAATACTAAACTGACCCTAAAAGAAGTGTTAAAGGTCTTCTCTAAATGGAAAAGAAAAGGCTATAAAAAGAAGTAAGGATCTATGGGAAAGGAGTGATACCACTAGTAAAGGCAAATTTTATATAAAATATAGTAAAGGCTGAGGATCAATCACTTAAATAAGCAAGTACAAAAATTAAAAGACACAAAAAAAATGTAAGACCAACTATAACTACAATACTCAGTAAAGGGATAAATATCAAGACTTAAAATATGACATCATGAACACAAAATGTCAGGGAGTTAAAAATGTAGCTCTTTCAGAATGTGTTTGAACTTAAATGGCTACCTGTTTAAAACAAGTTGATATAGTTATACATCAACATATATATGAACCCCCTCGTAAGCAAATCAAAAACCTACAATATACACAAAAAGTAGAGAAAAAGGAATACAAGTATACCACTAAAGAAAATCATCAAACCATACGGGGAGAAATTAAAGAAGAAAAGACAAAGAACTGCAAAAACATCCAGAAAACAAATAACAAAATGGCAGTAAGTACATACCTATCAATAATTACTTTAAATGTAAATAGACTAAATGCTCCAATCAAAAGACAGAGCTGCTGAAGAAATAAAAAACAAGACCGCACTTCAACAAGAGTCTCACTTCAACAAGAGTTGGACCTACAAAAGACTCCAAATTGCCAAAGCAATCTTGAGGGAAAGAAAAGAAACAAACTTGTATGTATACTCCTCCCAGATTTCAGACTATATTATGAAGCTACAATAATCAAAATAGCATGGTCCTGGCACAAAAACAGACACACAGATCAATGGAACAGCATAGACAATCCAGAAATAAACCCACACACTACAGTCAATTAATCTACAACAAAGGAGCCCAGAATATACAATGGAGAAAAGACAATCTCTGCAGTCAGTGGTGCTGGGAAAACTGGACAGCTACATGTAAAAGAAAAAGATTAGAATATTTTCTCATTCAATATATAAAAATAAACTCAAAGTGGATTATAGATCTAAACGTAAGACTTGAAACCATAAAACTCCTAGAAGAGAACATAGGCAGAACACTCTCTGACATAAATCATAGCAATATTTTTTTGGATCTGTCTCCTAAGACAAAGGAAACAAAAACAAAAGAATTTTAAACGGGACAGAATTAAACCTAAAAGATTTCGCACAGCAAAGGAAGTCATTGACAAAAGGAGAAGACCACCTACTGAATGGGAGAAAATATTTGTAAATGATATCACTAATTGATATCCAAAACATATAAACAGCTCATACAACTCAATATCAAAAAACAAACAACCCATTTAAAAGACGTAATAGACATTTTTCCAAACAAGATATTCACATGGTCAACAGGCACATGAAAAAAAGCTCAGCATCACTAATCATCACATAAATGCAGATCAAAACCACAATGAGGTATCACCTCACACCTGTCAGAATGGCCATCATCAAAAAGATCACAAATGCTGGAGAGGGTGTGGAGAAAAGGAAACCCTCCTACACTGTTGGTGGGAATATAAGTTGGTGCAGCCACTATGGAGAACAGTATGGAGGTTCCTCCAAAAACTAAAACTAGAACTACCATGTGATCTAGCAATTCCACTCCTGGGTATATATCCAAAGAAAACAAAAACACTAATACAAAAAGATATGTGCATCCCAATGTTCATAGCAATGTTATTTACAATAGCCAAGATATGGAAACAACCCTAAGTGTCCATCAACAGATGAATGGATAAGGAAGATATTACATAAACACACACACATACACACATGTATATTCACAGGATTACTCAGCCATAAGAAATGAAAGTCTGCCATTTGTAACAACATAGTTGGACCTAGAGGTTATTATGCTTAGTGAAATAAGTCAGAGAAAGACAAATACTGTACATTATCACTTAAATGTGGAATCTAAATAATAAAACAAACAAATACATATAACAAAACAGAAACAGACTCACAGATATAGAGAACAAACTAGTAGTTACCAGTGGGGAGAAGCCAGGGGGAGGGGCAAGATATGCATATGGGATTAAGAGATATAAACTACTATGTATAAAATAAATAAGATATAAGGATATATTGTCCAGCACAGGAAAATATAGCCATTATTTTGTAATAATTTTAAATGGAGTATAATCTATAAAACTATTGAATCACTGTTGTACATCTGAAGCTAATATAATATTGTAAGACAATACTACAATTAAAAAACCATTTATTATTTTATTAGAGAAACAACATGAGAAAATGTGAAGCCATTGGAATAGAAAGCAAACAGTACATAAGACAGAATTTAAGTATGTATGTTACAGAATAAATGTCATATAAATTTAAAATGAATGATTTAAAGTCTATTTTGTTATAAAATGCATCTGTAATTTCTGCTTCTTACAGTGAATAGAAAATAATCCAAGAGTCTATGATTTTGTGAATGTTTTCATTTTATTATTCAGCTATCATGGATTTTGGCACTGCCATGTGTGAAAGAAATTGGCCTGGTAAGGAGGGAACAGCTGAGTTGAATTGGAAGCTTCAAAATATTCTCCTTGAATTCCAAAGAACTCTGAAGAAAACGAGGGTACATGACAGCAACAACAGTAACAATACAAGAACAAATTCACAGACCCTTTTCAAATCAGTGCATCTTTCGAGATTATTTTAATGTCAAGTTTATAAATGTAAATTTTAAACAAGGTATAAATACACACGTTAGCGAGAAGATGCATGGAAAATAACACTTTTACTTTAAGTGTAGATAATATTAGGAAAGCTATATCCTAATAGTTAATTCACACTTACCTCAAATGTGTAAATTAGTTAAATTCTCAATTTAAGGATTTGTTACCCTTACATGCATAGCAGTGTAAACTGATACTTTTTCTAAAAAAAATAAGCCAGAGTGCAAAACCAATGCCAGTTGTCAGGTTACTAAAGTATAGTGGAAATTTTTATTTAAAAATTCTTTCTAGATTTTTTTTATCTTAAAAGTGTTATATCAATCAAAATATTCCACAACTGCCTGAGGAATACATCACATCCAGCAGAAGAATTCAGCACTCAGAAAATTAAATTGGAGCCAATGGGGAAGGGGATGATTTATATGCCATTTATAAATAAATTAGGCTCTTTATAAATCATGAGTACTTTAATCTAAATAGCTCCCATATATCAACAACAAAAACTAAGTCAATTTTTCATTTTGTCCCACAGCTTTGGAGCATACACAAAATTAAATTAGAAAATTTGCCATTGATAAAAAAAATAATACGACTGTTATATATTTTAAATCTTTTATATTTACACATTCTCCCATCATTTCAACAGTTTTCTGCTTTTTTGGTTTGGTTTGGTTTGGTTTGGTTTTGCGGTATGCGGGTCTCTCACTGTTGTGGCCACTCCCGTTGAGGAGCACAGGCTCCGGACACGCAGGTTCAGCAGCCATGGCTCACGGGCCCAGCCGCTCCGCGGCATGTGGGATCTTCCCGGACCGGGGCACGAACCCGTGTCCCCTGCATCGGCAGGCGGACTCTCAACCACTGCGCCACCAGGGAAGCCCCCAGTTTCCTGTTTTATAGGACTCCTTTTATCATGTTTGTTACCGTGCCTGGGACATGAGTGCCTGAGGCATTGCAAAGTAATTAGAAGTGGCCCAAGAATACACTAAGACGCAGCTCTCTATATAGATACAATATTAGTTTTCAAAAATACTGACTATATAAAATGCAGAGGGCATTGAAAGATACACTGAAGTCACTGTAGTTTTTTGGTTGATATGTATTTTCTTCAATAGATACAGAGTGTATAACTAATTGCCATTAATTTCATCTTCAAAAATTTTAACAATAACTTATAAAGAGGTTCTTATACTCAAAATGGCTGAAGGCCAATATTTTAGAATTTAAAAAAATCCATTAAATGCTATAAATATTTTTACGGGAATGTGAAATTAAAGTAGCAACGGTTTCAATTAATTCAAATTTGGCACTGATTCTCCAAATATTGCATCTTGGCAGATAAAGAAAAATTAGAAAATATTTAAACTATTTCAAAATAAATCCTTTAAGAGTTAGACCAGTCCCTATTTATCTATTTTGATTGAGAAATTTATTAATGAAGGAAATGTCAGTGCTTTCTTCTGAGTTACACAGTATATAAGCTTTGTGATAGAAAGTTTTTTTGAGTCCTCATATAATAATCTGCTTACGAAACTGTTAATTTGCCCTGCTTTTCATAAATCATAAAAATACTCTTCCCCATTCCTACTAAGCACGAATATCATTTTTTCTATCAAGTGTTGCTTCTTGGTTTGGTAATGTGAAGTCTAGGAACCTGGGAGAATTCACGCTACTCCCTAAACCTTAGCTCAGGTTTGGTGGGTGGTCACTTACTGGCCTCTAGAACCTGATTCACGACATCAGATTCATCGTGTACATTATTCTGCTGTCCTCCCCATACCAACTCCAGGGACAAGAAAACACAGCATATGCATTACCTCTTACAGTCCGTCCTGCTCAGCAAAGACACACTCTGAGGTCTAGATGTTGGGATTGGAAGGAAGATCTAGATGTTCGTGGTGCCTTACCTGTTCTCGCCAGAACTTTAGTGAAGATGGCTTTAGGGTGTGCCTGCTTGATGTGTGTGTTTTGGAGATCCGGGAGAGAACATGTTTGAAATGGATTTGGAGATTAATGGAAGTTGGATTTTATTCTCTTTATTTTTGTGTGAGTTGGTATGACAAATAATTCATGCTGAACCTTTGCACAGCACTGAGCAATGTAAAAGATTTTCCTTTAACTAGGTTTTACTGTGAGATGGGAAAACTGAAGTCCCATGTTTTCCTGATGCTGTTATGGCACAAGAAAGGCTGTGCTGTCACTGGACGGTTGCTTTAAAATACTTCCTGCTTCCCATCTACAGCCCTCCTCAAAGTCTCAACCACCTCCATCAAAAAGCTGATGTTTCCTTTTTATGAAAAGAAATTTTAAAAATCACATAGTATCCAACAGGCCAAATACAGCAATAGATTAAAATATAAAGAAAGGCAGGATATATTCAGACTGTAGTCATAAAGAGCAGATGGATAATACACGAAAAGATAAAGAAGCAGTGTGACATTTAAGACCTAGACATTTAGAACTTACCATCAAAATGGACAAAGCGAAAGAGAAGCAGAATTTAATGATATTAAGGAAGAGTTACTTTCTTTAAAGTGCATTTGATGCAACCGTGTTTAGGTTCACACTGTTTCTCAGTTTGCTTTAATCTATGCGGCATTGTGATGAGCGTGAAACCTCACATCCCCATTTAATCATATTTAACAGTTCCAAGTGAATGACATACTGTACACAAATCTTAAAAACATAAAATACTGATACTTTTTTCAAAATGATATGTGCCCCTACTTTATACTGCCTTATTTCCTTGACACAAAAAAGAACCAAACCCAAATATATCAAAATAAAAGTAAAGGGAGGGGCATGAGATAATCCCAAAGGAAGAACTATTATTTATTTATTCATTTTTAATAAAATGCAGTGTGCACATATGAATTATAGCAACCCTCTGCTCTCATTAGAGTCCTCTGGGATTTCATCTCTATCAGGAGGTGACCGCTTTGACAATTTGACACAAAAACTCAGAAAAGTGGAAATAATTATTGCAGATGTGAAGGTTAACCCTGAGGACTTGGGAAGATTATTAGAAATGAGGAAATCTGGTAAAAGCAATTATAAAAAAAAAGAAATGAAAGATACGGTGTAAACTCAAACTAGCTAAAAAGAGCCTAATGATAGTAACTAACATTTAGAGTGTAGGTAGTTTGGGATTCTCCTGGTATATGAATTTTATTATTCAATCTTCAAAAGAATGCATTAAGTGAGGAATCACTCTCATTCACATTTTACTGATTGGGAAATAGTACTGAATGTAGCAGGTAATCTTCCCAAAGTATCATAGTTAGGAACTGGTAGCTTCAGAGCTCACACCAGCTTCCTCAAGCTCGGTGCAGCTCTCTGGAAGTTATAGGTTATATAGCAATTGATCAACAAGACAGAACCTCACTGGATGCACTGTGGCTTGTCTCTTACATGACATTTTATAATCATTTGATTCTTCCATAAGGTTGACGATAAGTGTTGGTGGTATACTGACACAACCACAGACTCAACATCCTGTCCACCTCCTCCTGCTATGTACACCCTGAATTAATGAAAACTTGCGTTTTTCCTTGGCATGGTTAGGCAACGGTATGCTGGCAGACGTTTAATAACCAGCTCTTCCATATGTTTTAAAAAGTCCTTACTTAGGGTATTTGCTGATTTCCATGGTGCAAAAACTCCCACAGGGGCTGACTTCAGGCCACCAAAATTACGTAATTAAAGGCAGATTTGGGAAGCTGGTGTGAGTCAGCGTTCGCACACTACAACAACATGAGGTCTATCTGTTATCCTTCTGGTGAATATCATTCGGAAGGAGCTTCACTTGTCAGTAATGATATTGGTACCGGTGAAAGACAAGCAGGGCTTCAGGCAACAAGTCATTAATATTAACCCAGAATATCTCATCCAAAAAACTGATATGCTGATCACATGTAGAAACCATTCTAATAAAAGTGCTAAGGTAAAAATGATAACCCCAATATTTCTAATGATTTTATCATCCTAAAATATTTGAGGGAGAGTTGTCTGGTTTTGAAATTAATGTAAATGCATAATTAAGTGCAGACTTTAGTCCTAGATATTATACTTTGGATTATTCCAATTATGTTTGTAAACCACAAGATAAAATATCCATCAAAACATTGCTGGGTCCCACTGGAAAGTGATCTTCCTAAATCTATTATTCCTTCTACCAAATCTCCTCATCTAGTGGTAAAACCCATTGTGCACTGTAACAAATATATAAAAATATTCCACAGTGATTAGTAAACCACAAATCACAAAAATGAAAAATATTTTCAAATTGAGATATAGTCATACCAGTCCATCAACATCACACCAAATGTCTAAAACCTTTCATATCATGTTATTCATTTGATATAAAGCAAAGTCAAACTGCTTCACAAAAAAAGTTTGGTTCTGGTAGGAAAGGAATGGAGTTTATTAACTACAAAGTAAGGGCTATAAAAATGTTTTAAGACTCTCGGGAAAACTCAGGCAGCAAAAATATCACTGAAAAGCTTTATAAGTAATACTCTGTTTCTATCCATTTTAATTAAAATCATAAATCTTACATTTTCCTGTTTCCTAGGTGCCTAAAAATATGCTTACTAAGCCATGCTTTATTTCTAGGTTCTTTACAATTTAACTACAGCTATTGTGATAATGTAATCAAAACCTTTTTAGGACTGCCTAAATTTTAATCAGGCTAAATTTGTTTTTGCAAATGATGTTACTTAGATACATAAGAGTATATATTAAGGCTTATTACAATTATATATGAGGCCACAAGCTGATTTTTTAATTCTGATGCTATTCAGCAATGCAAAGTAAAAAATAATTACTACTGGAAAACTTTCCATTGATTATGTCTAGATATACAAGCTTCTTTTATTGTTTTAAGATATAGAGACTGTTTCCAAAACCAAATGTAAACCTGGATGAGAATGCTTATAATGCTATGTGCTTTGTTCGCTATATATACTACATCAATAATGCTTCTTTGAAACAAAAACTTACAAAACAATGGGAGTTTTACTAACTTACTGCTTAGAATACTTTAATCTTCCCAAATGTCTACTAACTCACTCCACTTAATCATGTGTTACACAGTCATACTTCAGCTCATTCTTTCACACAGATTTTGGGCAACAAAAAGCAAATATATAAACTTTTTTTTAAAGGAAGATTTTGTTTCATTCTTTTTTATGGTAGAGTAGTATTCCATCATCTATATATATGACATCTTTTTTATCCATTCGTCTCTTAATGGACACTTGGGTTGCTTCCATATCTTGGCTATTGTAAATGATGCTGAAATGAACATTGGGGTACATGTATCTTTTCAGATTAGTGTTTTTGTTTTTTTCACATATATGCCCAGGTGTGAAATTGCTAGATCATATAGTAGTTCCATTTTTAGTTTTTTGAGAAACCTCCATACTGTTTCCAACAGTGGCTGCACCAATTTACATTCCCACCAACAGTGTAGGAGGGTTCCCTTCTCTTCACATCCTCGCCCACAGTTGTTATTTGTGTTCTTTCTGATGATAGCCATTCTGACAGGTATGAGCTGGTACCTCCTCGTGGTTTTGATCTGAATTTCCCTGTGATTAACGATGTTGAGTATCTTCTCATGTGCCTGCTGGCCATCTGCATTTCACCTTCGGAAAAATGTCTATTCAGGTCTGTCCATTTTTTAATCAGGCCATTAAAAAAATGAAATTTTGCCATTTGCAGCAACATGGATAGACTTGGAGGGCATTATGCTAAGTGAAATAAGTCACACGGAAAAAGACAAATACTGTATGATATCATTTAAACGTGGAATCTAAAAAATACAACAAACCAGTGAATATAATGAAAAAGAAGCCGAATCACTGACATAGAGAATAAACTAGTGGTTACCAGAGGGGAGAGGGAACGGGGGAGGGGCAATATAGGGGTAGGGGATTAAGAGCTATAAACCATTAGGTATAAAGTAAGCTACAAGGAAGAGCTTCAAGACGGCAGAAGAGTATGATGCGGAGATTACATTCCTCCCCACAAATACACCAGAAATACATCTACACGTGGAACAACTCCTACAGAACACCTACTGAACGCTGGCAGAAGACCTCAGACCTCCCAAAAGGCAAGAAACTCCCCACGTACCTGGGTAGGGCAAAAGAGAAAAGAATAAACAGAGACAAAAGGATAGGGACGAGACCTGCACCAGTGGCAGGGAGCTGTGAAGGAGAAAAGGTTTCCACACACTAGGAAGCCCCTTCTCTGGTGGAGACTGCAGGTGGCAAAGGGGGAAAGCTTCGGAGCCGCGGAGGAGAGCACAGCAACAGGGGTGCGGAGGGCAAAGCGGGGAGATTCCCACACAAAGCGTCGGTGCCGACCAGCACTCACCAGCCCGAGTGGCTTGTCTGCTCACCCGCCGGGGCAGGCAGGGCTGGGAGCTGAGGCTCAGACTTTGGCCGGAGCGCAGGGAGAGGACTGGGGTTGGCTGTGTGAACACAGCCTGAAGGGGGTTAGTGCACCACGGCTGACCAGGAGGGAGTCCGGGAAAAAGTCTGGACCTGCCGAAGAGACAAGGGACTTTTTCTTCCCTCTTTGATTCCTGGTGCATGAGGAGAGGGGATTAAGAGCGCTGCTTAAAGGAGCTCCAGAGACGGGCACGAGCAGCAGCTAACAGCACGGACCACAGAGACGGGCATGAGACACTAAGGCCGCTGCTGCCACCACCAAGAAGCCTGTGTGTCAGCACAGGTCACTGTCCACACCTCCCCTCCCAGAAGCCTGTGCAGGCCGCCACTGTCCGGGTCCCGGGATCCAGGGACAACTTCCCCAGGAGAACACATGGCACGCCTCAGGCTGGTGCAACGTCATACTGGCCTCTGCCACCCAGGTTCACCTCGCATCCGTACCCCGCCCTTCCCCTGGCCTGACTTAGAGCCCCCGAAGTAAGCGTCTCCTTTACCCCCATCCTGTCTGGGTGGGGAACAGATGCCCTCAGGCAACCTACATGCAGAGGCAGGGCCAAATCCAAAGCTGAGCCCCTGGAGCTGTGAAAACAAAGGAGAGAAAGGGAAATCTCTCCCAGCAGCCTCAGGAGCAGCAGATTAAATCTCCACAATCAACTTGATGTACCCTGCGTCTGTGGAATACCTGAATAGACAATGAATCATCCCAAATTGAGGAGGTGGACATTGGGAGCAACGATATATATATTTTTTTCCCTTTTTCTCTTCTCTTGAGTGTGTATGTGTATGCTTCTCTATGTGATCTTGTCTGTATAGCTTTGCTTTTAGCATTTGTCCTAGGGTTCTGTCTATCCATTTTCTTTTGTTATTGTTTTATTCCTTAAATTTTTTTTCTTAATTATTTTTTTATTTTAATAATTTTATTTTACTTTATCTTATTTTATTTTATTTTATCTTCTTCTTTCTTTCTTTTTTTTCTCCCTTTTACTCTGAGCCGTGTGGAGGACAGGCTCTTGGTGCTCCAGCCAGGTATCAGGGCTGTGCCACTAAGGTGGCAGAGCCAAGTTCAGGACATCGGTCCACAAGAGACCTCCCAGCTCCACGTTATATCAAATGGTGGAGATCTCCACCTCAACGCCAAGACCCAGCTCCACTCAATGACCAGTAAGCTACAGTGATGGACACCCTATGCCAAACAACTAGCAAGATAGGATCACAGCACCATCCATTAGCACAGAGGCTGCCTAAAATCATAATAAGGCCACAGACACCACAACACACACCACCAGACGTGGACCTGCCCACCAGAAAGACAAGATCCAGCCTCATCCACCAGAACACAGGCACTAGTCCCCTCCACCAGGAAGCCTACACAACCCAGTGAACCAACCTTAGCCACCAGGGACAGACACCAAAAACAACGGAAACTACGAACCTGCAGCCTGCAAAACGGAGACCCCAAACACAGTAAGGTAAGCAAAATGAGAAGACAAAAAACCATACAGCAGATGAAGGAGCAAGATAAAAACCCACCAGACCTAACAAATGAAGAGAAAATAGGCATTCTACCTGAAGAAGAATTCAGAATAATGATAGTAAAGATGATCCAAAATCTTGGAAATAGAATAGAGAAAATGCAAGAAACATTTAACAAGGATCTAGAAGAACGAAAGAGCAAACAAACATTGATGAACAACAAAATAAATGAAATAAAAAATTCTCTAGAAGGGATCAATAGCAGAATAACTGAGGCAGAAGAACAGATAAGTGACCTGGAAGATAAAAGAGTGGAAATAACTACCGCAGAGCAGAATAAAGAAAACAGAATGAAAAGAATTGAGGACAGTCTCAGAGACCCCTGGGACAACATTAAATGCACCAACATTCAAATTATAGGGGTCCCAGAAGAAGAAGAGAAAAAGAAAGGGACTGAGAAAATATTTGAAGAGATTATAGTTGAAAACTTCCCTAATATGGGAAAGGAAATAGTTAATCAAGTCCAGGAAGCACAGAGAGTCTCATACAGGATAAATCCAAGGAGAAACATGCCAAAACACATATTAATCAAACTATCAAAAATTAAATACAAAGAACAAATATTAAAAGCAGCAAGGGAAAAACAACAAATAACACATAAGGGAATCCCCATAAGGTTAACAGCTGATCTTTCAGCAGAAACTGATAGCCAGAAGGGAATGGCAGGACATATTTAAAGTGATGAAGCAGAAAAACATACAACCAAGATTACTCTACCCAGCATGGATCTCATTCAGATTTGATGGAGAAATCAAAAGCTTTACAGACAAGCAAAAGGTAAGAGAATTCAGCACCACGAAACCAGCTTTACAACACATGTTAAAGGAACTTCTCTAGGCAGGAAACACAAGAGAAGGAAAAGGCCTACAGTAATAAACTCAAAACAATTAAGAAAATGGTAATAGGAACATACATATCGATAATTACCTTAAATGTAAATGGATTATATGCTCCAACCAAATGACAGAGACTGGCTGAATGGATGCAAAAACAAGACCTGTATCTATGCTGTCTACAAGAGACCCACTTCAGACCTAGGGACACATACAGACTGAAAGTGAGGGGATGGAAAAAGATATTCCATGCAAATGGAAATCAAAAGAAAGCTGGAGAAATAATTCCCATATCAAACAAAATAGACTTTGAAAGAAAGACTATTACAAGAGAAAGAGAAGGACACTACATAATGATCAAGGGATCAATCTAAGAAGAAGATATAACAATTGTATATATTTATGCGCCCAACACAGGAGCACCTCAATACATAAGGCAAATACTAACAGCCATAAAAGGGGAAATCGACATAACACAATCATACTAGGGGACTTTAACACCCCACTTTCACCCATGGACAGATCATCCAAAATGAAAATAAATAAGGAAACACAAGCTCAAAATGATACATTAAACAAGATGGACTTAATTGATATTTATAGGACATTCCATCCAAAACCAACAGAATACACATTCTTCCCAAGTGTTCATGGAACATTCTCCAGGATAGATCATATCTTGGGTCACAAATCAAGCCTTGATAAATTTAAGAAAACTGAAATTGTATCAAGTATCTTTTCTGACCACAACGCTATGAGACTAGATATCAATACAGGAAAAAATCGGTGAGAAATACAAATACACGGAGGTAAAACAACACACTACTTAATAACCAAGAGATCACTGAAGAAGTCAAACAGGAAATTAAAAAATACCTAGAATCAGATGACAATGAAAACACCACGACCCAAAACCTATGGGATGCAACAAAAGCAGTTCTAAGAGCGAAGTTTATAGCAATACAATCCTACCTTAAAAACAAGAAACATCTCAAATAAACAACCTAGCCTTACACCTAAAGCAATTAGAGAAAGAAGAACAAAAAATCCCAAAGTTAGCAGAAGGAAAGAAATTATAAAGATCAGATCAGAAATAAATGAAAAAGAAATGAAGGAAACGATAGCAAAGATCCTTAAAACTAAGAGCTGGTTCTTTGAGAAGATGAACAAAATTGATAAACCATTAGCCAGACTCATCAAGAAAAAAAGGGAGAAGACTCAAATCAATAGAATTAGAAATGAAAAAGGAGAAGTAACAACTGACACTTCAGAAATACAAAGGATCATGAGAGATTACTACAAGCAACTTTATAACAATAAAATGGACAACCTGGAAGAAATGGACAAATTCTTAGAAATGCACAACCTTCCGAGACTGCATCAGGAAGAAATAGAAAAGATGAACAGACCAATCACAAGCACTGAAATTGAAACTGTGATTAAAAATCTTCCAACAAACAAAAGCCCAGGACCAGAGGGCTTCACAGGCAAATTCTATCAAACATTTAGAGAAGAGCTAATACCTATCCTTCTCAAAGTCTTCCAAAATATAGCAGAGGGAGGAGCACTCCCAAACTCATTCTACGAGGCCACCATCACTCTGATATCAAAACCAGACAAAGATGTCACAAAGAAAGAAAACTACAGACTAATATCACTGATGAACATAGATGCAAAAATCCTCAACAAAATACTAGCAAACAGAATCCAGCAGCACATTAGAAGGATCATACACTATGATCAAGGGGGGTTTATCCCAGCTATGCAAGGATTCTTCAATATACACAAATCAATCTATGTGATACACCATATTAACAAACTGAAGGATAAAAACCATATGATCATCTCAAGAGATGCAGAGAAAGCTTTTGACAAAATTCACCACCCGCTTATGATAAACACCCTCCAGAAAGTAGGCATAGAGGGAACTTACCTCAACATAATAAAGGCCATATATGACAAACCCACAGCCAACACTGTCCTCAATGGTGAAAAACTGAAACCATTTCCACTAAGATCAGGAACAAGACAACGTTGCCCACTCTCACCACTATTATGCAACATAGTTTTGGAAGTTTCAGCCACAGCAATTAGAGAAGAAAAAGAAATAAAAGGAATACAAATTGGAAAAGAAGCAGTAAAGCTGTCACTGTTTAAAGATGACATGATACTATACACAGAGAATCCCAAAGATGCTACCAGAAAACTACCAGAGCTAATCAATGAATTTGGTAAAGTAGCAGGATACAAAATTAATGCAGAGAAATCTCTGGCATTCCTATACACTAACGATGAAAAATCTGAAAGTGAAATTAAAAAAACACTCCTATTTACCACTGAAACAAAAGGAATAAAATATCTAGGAATAAACCTACCTAAGGAGACAAAAGACCTATATGCAGAAAATTATAAGACACTGATGAAAGAAATTAAAGATGATACAAATAGTTGGAGAGATATACCATGTTCTTAGATTGGAAGAAAAAACATTGTGAAAATGACTCTACTACCCAAAGCAATTTACAGATTCAATGAAATCCCTATCAAACTACCAATGGCATTTTTCACAGAACTAGAACAAAAAATTTCACAATTTGTATGGAAACACAAAAGACCCTGAATGGCCAAAGCAATCTTGAGAAAGAAAAACGGAACTAGAGGAACCAGGCTCCATGACTTCAGACTATACTACAAAGCTACTGTAATCAAGACAGTATGGTACTGGCACAAAAACAGAAATATAGATCCATGGAACACGATAGGAAGCTCAGAGATAAACCCATGCACATATGGTTACCTTATCTTTGATAAAGGAGACAGGAATATACAGTAAAGACAGCTTCTTCAATAAGTGGTGCTGGGAAAACTGGACAGCTACATGTAAAAGAATGAAATTACAACACTCCCTAACACCATACACAAAAATAAACTCAAAATGGATTAAAGACCTAAATGTAAGGCCAGAAACTATCAAACTCTTAGAGGAAAACATAGGCAGAACACTCTATGACATAAATCACAGCAAGATCCTTTTTGACCCAGCTCCTAGAGCAATGGAAATAAAAACAAAAATAAACAAATGGGACCTAATGAAACTTAAAAGCTTTTGCACAGCAAAGGAAACCATAAACAAGACCAAAAGACAATCCTCAGAATGGGAGAAAATATTTGCAAACGAAGCAACTGACAATCTCCAAAACATACAAGCAACTCATGCAGCTCAATATCAAGAAAACAAACAACCCAATCCAAAAATGGGCAGAAGACCTAAATAGACATTTCTCCAGAGAAGATATACAGATTGCCAACAAACACATGAAAGAAGGCTCAACATCATTAGTCATTAGAGAAATGCAAATCAAAACTACAATGAGATGTCATCTCACGCCGGTCAGAATGGCCATCATCAAAAAATCTACAAACAACAAATAGTGGAGAGGGTGTGGAGAAAAGGGAACCCTGTATCAATGTAAATTGATACAGCCACTATGGAGAACAGTATGGAGGTTCCTTAAAAAACTAAAAATAGAACTACCATACGACCCGGCAATCCCACTACTGGGCATATACCCTGAGAAAACCATAATTCCAAAAGAGTCATGTACCACAATGTTCATTGAAACTCTATTTTCAATAGCCAGGACATGGAAGCAACCTAAGTGTCCATCATCAGATGAATGGATAAAGAAGATGTGGACATATATACAATGGAATATTACTCAGACATAAAAAGGAACAAAACTGAGTTATTTGTAGTGAGGTGGATGGACCTAGAGACTGTCATACAGAGTGAAGTAAGTCAGAAAGAGAAAAACAAATACCGTATGCTAACACATATATATGGAATCAAAAAAAAAAAAAAAAAGAAAAAAAATGGATCTGAAGAAGCTAGGGGCAGGACTGGAACAAAGATGCAGACTTAGAGAATGGACTTGAGGTCACAGGGAGGGGGAAGGGTAAGCTGGGACGAAGTGAGAGAGTGGCATGGACACATATACACTACGAAATGTAAAATAGATAGCTAGTGGGAAGCAGCCACATAGCACAGGGAGATCAGCTCGGAGCTTTGTAACCACCTAGAGGGGTGGGATATGGAGGGTGGGAGGTAGGGAGATGCAAGAGGGAAGAGATATGGGGACATATGTATACGTATAAGTGATTCACTTTTTTATAAAGCAGAAACTAACACACCATTGTGAAGCAGTTATACTCCAATAAAGATGTTAAAAAATAAAATAAAATAAGCTACAAGGTTATACTGTACAACATAGGGAGTATAACCAATATTTTATAATAACTATAAATGGAGTATAACCTTTAAAAATTGTGAATGACTATATTGACACCTATAATATGTAACACTGTACATCAACTATACTTTAATAAAAAAGAAAAAAAGAAAAATGTTATATGCCTATTCAAAGTTTTCAGGAGTTATTAAATTTTTTTCAAGCTCCAAGTCTGACGGCCAAAGGAAGGTATCTTTGCTCACTACTCTATTTCCAATTTCACTGAGAAAGTATATTGAGAAATATTACTGCTTTATTCAAAGAAAAAAGAAAGGGACAGAACTACAACTCTGTAACTATAAAGCTCAACTCACCACTGGTGTGTAGAGTGAATAATAAAAGGCCACAAGCTTCCAGAGGAAACAGCTTGTATATGGTGTTAGAATAAATCCTTGTGAGGCCTGTAGGGCAACCCAGCTACCTCCCCTCCAAAAGAACATGACACTCACACACACACACACACACACACCCCACACGTGCACCTGCCCTACTTCATAATCACACAGGAGTTCATACCTGACCTAGCCTGACATCAGCTCAAAAAATTGCAAAAAAAAGAAAGAAGAGAGAGAAGCATAAACTAAAGTTAGATGAATAAGACATAATAAATGTAGATAATCAATAAAATGCATGACTATTTCAGAGAAGAAATGTAAAATTCCAAACACTTTGACTTCTCTATGAACAACAAAAAAATGTAAAAATGAGGTACAAGGGTTGAGAGAAGAGATTATGATACAGCAAACAGAGATTAAAATGAAGTTGGTCTTACTCAGGGTAGATGAGACAAAAACAAGACATGCAGAGAAGAAAATCATCTTAGAAAAATGAAGTGTAATAACCATGACTAAAAAGAGGCATTGTAGCCAAACTTTAAAATCCCCAGGAAACAAAATAGAAAAAAATTCATGTATAAAAATGATTTGGTAGAAGAGGATTGTTAGAAAGGCAGAAAAATGGAGTTTAACATACATAGATGCTGGCCTTCTTAAAGCAGAGATCTAAACAAATGGAACACCAGGCAAATAAATTGTGCTAAGATAAATGCAGGCATGCTTTCCTGAAATAAAGGAAAACTTAAACTTCCGGATAAAAACTTATAATATTTGCTAGGAAAAAGTGATTTTAAAAAATGATCAACTTCAAAGCTTATACTGATGATATTACTGAACTTTATGACTAAAAGATGTTCTCTTTTAGTCATAAATAGAGATGTTCTCTCTCTATTTGCCAAACATAAAAAGGCAAATAATCTTTGAAGTTTGGATCTAAACGTCTTCACAGCAACATAAAACAACAAAATGTACGGAACAATGTCTACAGAGATGTGTGAGCAATACAGTGACTGTCCAATGTGTCTTCAGCATGAAGCTAACAAACCAACGTTCTCAAACACATGAGAAGTCAGGGGATATACAGCACATGTGACTTTCTGAATAAAATGATCTGATAATGAAATGCAGACTGTGAGATGAAGGAAATTATACATCCTGGAAACGCAAAAATTAAACTACATTTAAATTAAATTCCTTTAAATATAGAACTGAGACTCACTGACAGAGGGGATTTATAGTAACAATACAACATTTAAAGTTTGACGTGGTAGGGCTTCCCTGGTGGCGCAGTGGTTAAGAATCCGCCTGCCAATGCAGGGGACACGGGTTCGAGCCCTGGTCCAAGAAGATTCCCACATGCCGCGGAGCGACTAAGCCCGTGTGCCACAACTACTGAGCCTGCGCTCTAGAGCCCATGAGCCACAACTACTGAAGCCCGGGCTCCTAGAGCCCGTGCTCTGCAACAAGAGAAGTCACCGCAATGAGAAGGCTGCGCACTGCAATGAAGAGTAGTCCCTGCTCACCACAACTAGAGAAAAGCCCCCGTGCAGCAATGAAGACCCAATGCAGCCAAAATAAATTAATTTTTTTAAAAAAAGTTTGACATGGTAAAATGTATAATCTAGCTTAAAAAAGACGAGAGAGATGGAGGTGGGAGCATGTATAATTGTGTCTTTGCTTATTTCATCATCTAATGAAGCAATGAGTCTGAATACACCTAAAATGGAAACATGTAGTGAATAAGAAATGTAACCTACCACCACTTAATATTTTCAGCTGTACCAGGTGAGCATATGTGCTTGTGTACTCCTGTGTATGCACACACACACACACATATGCACACATGCTTGTGTGCATGTACTAGTTTTTAGTAGTTACATCTTTGTGGTAGAAAAACATTTATATGAAATTTAGCAATTCCTTCATCCTGGATTCTTTTTTAAGTTAAAATAAAGTAAAAATCATTCTCTCATTGTGGTTAAGGTCTGCATCTCTCTAATGATTAGTGATGCTGAACTTCTTTTCATGTACATATAGGTCACTTATATATCTTCTTTGGATAAATGTCTATTCCAGTCCTTTGCCTACTTTTTAAATTGGGTTGTTCACGTTTTCTTGCCTGTTGAGGTTTTTTTTCCTAAGATCTATTTGCCCAAGATCTGTTCTATATGATATATTTGCCTTGAAAGCTTTCAAATCTTGTTTTGTTGTTAATTATATGCCAATACACAAAGCAAAATGGGGTAAGAAATTTAAAGGCAGAAATTCACAAAATCCTCTAAGCAAAAGAACACACTTAATCACTTTATACATATTTTTCTCTAACAATAAATGTCTTAATTATCCAATTTTTAGAAATAAGATTTTGGGAAAAATAAATTAAGTATGAGAATAACATAAAATAAAAATCACTCTTACTAGGATCATTTAAAGTAATAGAAATACATTAATTCTGGCATAAATAAAAATATGTTTCGTGGCTGTGCAAGAAAACAATGGAATTGAAATTCTTACTACCAGTTTTGTCTGTTCTTAAAGCTCTAAAATTTTAAGTTGCAAGAGTGCTAATCTATTTTGGCAAATTTCTGAAATCAGAGATATGTTTTGAAGTTCTCTCTTTTGTATTTGCTTTTAAGAAACTAATAATAATTTAGCCTCTTGTCTTCAAATAATCTTAAATTTACATTTCAACATCTGATTTTGAATGAGTATATAAAGATGTAGGTAATCTATAAGCTATGTTGAGCAATGCAAATTTACTCATCTTATTATAAAGGGACTTTGACCAAAAAAATTAATTTTACATTGGTTGCAGTTAAGTGGTATGAATGCTTTGTATTACTTTAAAGACATTAATTATTCTTTTGAAATGGTAGTTCATAATATAAGGTATATATATATATATATATATGTGTTTATATACACACATATATATGCATTTATATGTGTATATATACACAAATATATTTTTGTTATGTAACATACACAAATGTCTGTATGTGGGCATATAGAGTCTCTCATTAAGTAACTCAATCTTCTTTAAATCATTTTCATCAGCAACTGAGAGTTTACCTTCAATCATTCTCTTTTGAAAGTTGTAATTATTTTTATGTTTTTCATGTACTGGAGACTTGGGATATTTGGAGGGAACAAAACTAAAGGAGGAGGAGTTTGGGTTAGTGATCTGAACTCAACAGCTAGGCATAGGTCACTCAAGATACATGCTGAGTTTGTAAACAGTGGCTATGGATGGCATTAACCCTGCCACCCAAACCCAAAGTTACTTATAACTTGACCTTGACTTGGGAAAAACATCTTTCTTCGTGGATGAAACGAGCTCTATCATTTGGGGATTAGCAATGGAAGAAACTCCTGATTTATCAGCAACTATATAGCAAACTTCATTGCTTTAATATCCATCTATGCTTGCTGACTTGTAGGCAGCCCTAGTGTGGTGGTTACATCTGCAGGCTCTGCTCTTGGTGGAACCAGACTGTTTGAGTGGGAACCCAAGCCCCACCACTCACTAGCTGTGCCATCTCAAGCAAGACATCTGAACTCCCTGTGCCTCAGTTTCCTCACTTGTAATGCTGCTACAAAGAGTACTTGAAGGCTAACAACAGTGATATTCATACAGTCTCAGGATGGCATCTGGCACATAGCAAATGCTATAACATACCTTAAATTAATGAAATAATCAACATGAAAATTATAGAAAATAATATCTTTTTAAGCCAAAACCACAAAGTTTTAACAGTAATTTTTCTGTCTCACACAACAGCACAAAAATAACTAGATAAACTCCTGCTTCGTGGTGACACCCTATCAAAGGCCCATCTGGTAATCTTCTTGTCATTGTTGTTGTTTGTTCTCACTTTTTAAAATTGTTGACATATAATGGAAAGTTCAAATAGAAAGAGACTAAAATAAAAATGATCTTTCAGACTAAAAACTCTTAATATATTGAGATAAGCTGATGATTACCAAAAATATATATTCAGTAGCTCAATTTTGTATTTGTATTTTGCAAAAAATCACAAATCTATGTTATAGTGTGGTAGTCCCCTATGTAAAAATGCCCATGTCCTAATCCCCAGAACCTGTGAAAATGTTACCGTATGTGGTAAAAGGGACTTTGCAGGTGTAATCCAGTTAAAGATGTTGAAATGAGGAGATCATTCTAGATCATCTGATATGTCCAATGTAATCACAAGGATAAACACCATCTATGGCAATATAATATTTTTGAACAGCTCTTTGTAATTATTTTAGATACACGGTCATGGAAAAGACTAAGTTAATAACAATTATAAGAAATGACAAAAATGAGAAATTTAAATTTTTAAAGTTTTTTTTCATTGACTATTGGGATAATGTTCACTTCACATAGACAAAGCAGCTGCAATAAGCCATCAGTATTATTTGATTACTATGCTCTTTTTAAGAAAAGTATTTTCATATGCAAATTATATCAATAGTTCTAGGGCTTATATATTGAATGAATTTATAATGTTACCTACTTTTATTCATGGACTTAATCTCAAATTAAAAATAAAGCAAATGCAATTGTTTTTCAGGATTGTCTACAATGTTACAAATTTGAATGTAGTCAATTTCTCATGTATTACACAACATCTCACAAATAACTAAACTCTTAAACATATTAACACTAATTTCATAAGATTACCAATCACACAGGTGTTATTAAAATTTAATATCACATTTCTAAAGTTGGTCTGTTCATATCAGGATTCACAATCCATTTATTGAATTTGCTTCCTAGATTTCTCTTTTAATCTAGATCCCCTCTTTTATTTTCTTCTTGCTATTTCTTATGCAAGAAACCAAAACATTTTCCCGGTAGAATGATTTACCATCTGGATTTTGCTGATTGGATCCCATTGTTTGCATAATATGTTCTATCCTCCAATAAAATGACATTTCGATGGACAGGCTCTGTCAGATTTAGGTTTGACTTTTGTCAAGGATTTATCACACATGGTGCTATATACTTTCATTTGCAACACATCAGAAGACACATAATTCAGTTCAGTTGTGGCTCTTTTCTTGCTGGTAATTTTGATCAGTGGGTTCAAGTGTTTCAGTTTATTTATTGGGTTGGCCAAAAAGTTTGGTCCGTAACAGCTTACGGAAAAACCTGAACAAACTTTTTGGCCAACCCAATATTATATAATTCTCCTCCTAAAAACACTTAATGGGGGCTTCCCTGGTGGCGCAGTGGTTGAGAGTCCGCCTGCCGATGCAGGGGACACGGGTTCGTGCCCCGGTCCGAGATGATCCCACATGCCGCGGAGCGGCTGGGCCCGTGAGCCATGGCCACTGAGTCTGTGTGTCCGGAGCCTGTGCTCCACAACGGGAGAGGCCACAACAGTGAGAGGCCTGCGTACCGCAAAAATAAAAAAAACTTAACGGTTTTAGAAACCATTGATGATATATTCTATTATCTTATTCAGTGTTCTGCAAATGCTATATTCTAGTTGTATCATTTATTAACAAAATTCTTCTATAAAGAAGACATTCTCTCATTAACTTTTGTTGCCCAAGGTACAGTTCACATAGGAAAGTCAGCATAAATGCATTCTTATTTTCCTTTATTGCATTGCCCCGTCTTTGGTGAATGAGAGCCTCTTCAACTTGACAGCTATACCCTTTTAAGATGAAATCAATAATTTTTCAAAGATTCATTGATTTTTTAATAATATCACTCAGTTTCACTTGTATATGCCTTGCTCCAGATCTGAAATCAGCCACCTATCTAAGAAATAATGGTTCCCTTGAATGAGAAATGGTCATTAGAAACCACAGTGTAGACATTTGGGGTAATCAGTGCTACTGAGTTATCATTTATTCTGGATCTTTCTAGTGGGGAGTAGAAGTAAGAAATGCACACATATGTATGCATATGTTTATAATGAATATCATATATAATTTTACATATTTATTTTGTTATTTTAAATGAAAATACATCATGAATTCATACTTATATGTCTAATTCAAACTTAAAATTACCATATTTTATCTATTTCAGTTTTAATTAACATAATTTGTTTTTCATAATGTTTTTCTCTTGTAAAACTCTTATTTGCTAATGGCAGTAATATAATTACTTTTTCTTAAATTCATATATGTGTATATATGAATATGCATACGTATACACATATATGAGATTCAGAGGTGTACATTTATATATAGATTAATGCACCTAATATATTCAGAGTAACATCACTATTATTACTAAAATATGGTTATAGAAAATGTGTTAGTCTTATCTTACAGTTCATTTTGTTCTTATATTCCACTAGGGATCTGCAAATTACTCAGCTTTACAATATCTGGGAACATTTACTCTGTGTGCCTAAGCCATTGACTCCATACACACCTGGGGAAATGCACTTGGTTCCATTTGCTTTGTTTTTTAGGAATCACTTTTTTAATGTTGATTTCATTTTTGTTTTGTAACTGTACAAACATTTATTCAGTTTCAATGTCAAATAAAAGTGTATATTCAAAGACACTGAGTTACCATCCCTTTTTCTGCTGTATATATAACACATTTTCAATTATTCATTTTATCCACTGCATTTCTTTTTCTATGAATGCTGTACTGCTGTTACTTTTCATTTTTCCATATGACTGCTAGTCTTTGTATTCTTTGTTAATAAAGTTCTTACATATTAGGAATAATAATTTTCTATGATATAAATTGCAATTATACCCAGCTTTTTCCATTTATCTCTTTTATACTATTTACGGAGTACTTTTGCTAATCAAAAATTGTGGCTGTTTTTCAATGAACTTATCTATGAAACAGAAACAGACTCATAGACATAGAGAACAGACTGTGGTTGCCAAGGGGGAGGGGGGTGGGGGAGGGATAGGTTGGGTGTTTGGGATTAGCGGATGCAAATTATTATACATAGGATAAACACAAAGGTCCTACTGTAAAGCACAGGGAACTGTATTCAGTATCCTGTAATAAACCATAATGGAAAAGAATATGAAAAATAATATATATGTATATCTATATATGTCTCTGAATCACTTTGCTATATGACAGAAATTAACACAACACTGTAAGTCAACTATACTCCAAAATTCAAAAATACTCATAAAACACTTTCTTCTTTTTTAGAGGTAGGAGGCAAAGCAAAGTAACTTGACCTTAATTTTAGAGTGTATGTTATGATGTGGACCATATCACTGAATCATCAAAATAATGACCAGTATGGCAGTGCCACAATGGACACGGTTAATCTCTCACTCTTGGCACATGCTTGCTGCCAAATTATTTCTGATGCTCTGCTCACCAAATCCAATTCACAGGAGAGTATGAAAATAGAGGTCCACAGTGATGCTCTCCTGGGTGACAAGGTAAGGAAGGTCCGCTCATCTAGAGAAGACAGTTAACCTCAGAGAGTGGATTTTTTTGTATTTCCTCCCAGGTGGATTGGAACTACTACTTTTATACTCTTTCTTTTTGGAGACTAGAAAAGAACACATTTTCCAAATGAATAAAAACTTCCCAAAAGGTATACTATGTATCGATCTCTTTTAGTAATAATAATTGCATCCAGCACAGAACTGCAGTGAGGTTTCCATATACTTAATTTTATGGTGGTTCTCTGCCACTGTTTACTTTTCAAAACTCCTTTAAATGAATTACATGGAGGCCATAACAGAGATCGACACCACTGAACTCTTTGTGTCTTTGAGGCAGCATTCACCTTCGGTATCCCACTCAGGAGGTCATTTTGCTTCTGACTATATTTTCTAGTTGAGGTGGGTGTGGAGTTTTAGGGTTCCTCACATCTCCCTTTCTTCCATTATGATTACGCCCCAAAGATCATAAGATCATAGAACCAGTGTGAGGTTGTGCCAGCTGCTAAGTGTATTTATCTGTATTATGTACTTAAGTCCTGGGGGTCGGGGGGAGGAGGGGAAGTTAGGTAGTTTACAGACCCATTGGATCCCCTTCAAGAGGAACTTGGATCAATATTCCACTTATCATCTGGCCACCATTTACCTTCAGCCCAACAGTTAAAATATAATGGCACTTTGGTTCTCCTAGAATCATTGTCAGCTCAGGTCCTGTATCTAACAACCCTGAAAAGATCTGGGTTGTCCCCTTCCTAATACATCGTCATACAGGTCACTGGCTTTAGGTCCACTGGAAAAAGAGTGGGGAAATAGTAATATACAAATCCAGAGGTATTTTAGTTTTTTTTCCACAGGAGAACTGGGTTATTCTTAAATCAACACTATCTGGGCATGAGAAATGCTCGCTCTGGATACTAGAAAACAAATTATGGTTTTCAACTGTGGAGCTGATATTGGTTTCCTGTCCGCCAGATTTTTATGATTTTTGATTATAGCCTTTGCCTCCCCATCAATCTCATCCACAGGACACAGCAGTCTCTTAGTTATCACCACAGATTCCTGTGCATCACAAGCTACTGGTTGTCATGCAGGGCGGTGGCCCATAATGGTAAGTAATTATATCCACCTTGTTCCTGATGCTTAGCTAGCAGCCAACCTCTCCAGTTTGATGATATCGGGGATGGTTAATTTTATGTGTTACCTTGGATAGGCCATGGTACCCAGACATTTGGTCAAACATTATTCTAGATCTTTCTGTGAAGGTATTTTTTTAGATAAAATTAACATTTAAATCAGTAGACTTTGAATTAAGGTAATTACTCTCCATAATGTGGTTGGGTTTCACCTGATTAGGTAAAGGCCTTAAAAGAAAAATGACTGACGTTTTCCATGTTTTTTTAATAAACAGAACTGATTGTCTATCTATCTATCATCTATCTATCTATCTCTATATATATCCCATTTCTCTGTTTCTCTGGAGAACCCTAACCAATACCTAATATAATATCCTAAACTTACAATGCTAATTAGCAAAGCCTCCAGTGTTGATTAAGAAAAAAAAAGACAAAAACCAAACTAACTTCCTGGGCATATATCTAGAGAAAACCATGGTTCAAAAGGATATGTGCATTGCAGCACTGTTTACAATAGTCAAGCCATGGAAGCAACAGTCCATCGACAGATGAATGAATAAAGAAGATGTGGTATATATATGTACAATGGAGTACTACTCAGCCATAAAAAGAACAAAATAATGTCCCTTGCAGCAACATGGATGGACCTAGAGATTATCATACTAAGTGAAGTCAGACAGAGAAAGACAAATATGATATCACTTCTATGTGGAATCTAATAAAAAATGATACAAATGAACTTATTTACAAAACAGAAACAGACTCGCAGATGTCGAAATCAAACTTACGGTTACCAAAGGGTAAACGTGGGGGGAAGTGATAAATTAGGAGATTGGGATTGACATATATATACTACCATATATAAAACAGATAAGTAATAAGGACCTACTGTATAGCACAGGGAACTCTACTCAGTACTCTGTAATAACCTATATGGGAAAAGAATCTGAAAAAGAATGGATAAATGTATATGTAGAACTGATTCACTTTGCTGTACATCTGAAACTAACACAACATTGTAAATCAACCATACTTCACTAAAAATTTTAAAAAAATAATGAACTTAATTGCCATTTTGGAGAGGGGCCTCATAAATATGGGAGAAAAATGGCAGAATTCCTTCCATCTTGAAGTGTGTGTGTGTGTGTGTGTGTGTGTGTGTGGTGGAACTGGGGTGAATTTAATAGGTAAAGATGGCAGGGATTGTGGTTGTTATAAGTTCTGTCTACCATATATTTTCACTTCTTTCCTCTTCCAAAATACAGCAACAATGCACCTTCTAATCCTTTTGTGGTTGGTAGAGCTGTGACTCATTTTGACTAGTGAGCTTGGAGCAGAAGTGACATTTCTTATTTCCAGACTGGATAGTTAACTGTCAACTCAATATCCTTCTTTGTTCTCCTTTTTCCCTCTCCCGGTAGTATTTGAAACGTTCATTCCAGTTCTTCACCCTGGAAATCTGGGGACCATAACAACCACTGCTGTAGGTGATGGATACAATTTACAAGGAAGAAGTTGATGTTTGTGGATTTAAACCACAAGGATGTGGGAATTATTTGGTACCACAACACAAAATAGAGTATACTGACCAACATAGTATGTGCATGCCACTGCATACTTACAGAATTTCTACCTCAGGAGAGCACAGGGCAGTGTCGCCTATAGGAGAGAGCCAAGCCCCAGCACCATGAAATCTTAAATGAGTGCACAATCCACACCTAACCTTTGTCCATGAACTTCACGGGTATTCTTACAGTGCCACACGAAATGAAGAGAACCTATATTTAAACTAGGTTGTGGACATCATACAATGATCTAAGTCAAGATCAATTCACTAAATTGTATGCATCAAACATTTTGAATAATGTTAAAGTACTTTAATAAAAAAGTGGAAATATGAAATTTATTTTGAACACGTAAATCATTTTCTTTTTGTTGGCTGAATAAAGAAGACTTGTTTGATATACCTTTATTCACTACAGAGTTCAGCCTTCACTGAATGCAGAATTGAATGTAGAATTGTGATTTCCAGGACACACAGATACCATACCTCTAAAACTCTTATTTTGTAAAGAGAAGCAATTGACAAATTATAGACATTGACAGGAACATGAAAGGTCTATGTGATTTGTACACTAAACGTGTACTAACATAAATTGAAAATAAGTGGTTATTTAAAATTCATTATCAAAGTCAAAAATAAAATTAATGATTTTACTACTGCTTATTGTATTTATCTACTCTTATTTACCACTTTAGAGCAATTGCAATAAAATATATTTTTTCTTTTTAAAAAAGTACTGTTTCTTTTTTTCCATGTATCTAGCAAGGTTATTTTGAACTCAAAAGACACGCGATCCCCTGATAGAGAGCTCAATTTTGGCATCAGTTGTAATACACCAGTCCATCTATCTAAAAGAAGCTTCATATCAGAGATAAAAGTGGTTTCAATGAAATTGTTAGTGAAATCCATCACTCTAATATATATATACATATATATATATTAGTCTTTAAATTTTGATGACTTAGTAAGCAATTGCTTTATGAAATTAAATTGTCACAAGACTTTTTAACTTTTCTGGAAAGCATAATATCAGGATGATAATTAAATTTGTAGTCTTTTATTTGATGGTGTGCCCTGTTATCTATATAGGAAAGATACAGATAAAATTCTCTGTGAATGAGTTTAATGATTCTGAACACTTCTCATTTTGAACTCATCAAATTTTCAATATTCTTTTTCCTTCTTGTAAGTTTTCTGGCCATCGGTTTTCTATTACAAGTAAATGAATAACAATTCTAGAAGTCATCAAAGCCATTTTAGCTGATGAAAGCAAAAACGGATCTCTTGCCTGGCTATTTCAAAGTTATTTGAGTGTTTCATTGAGATAAAATACTCATCTTTTCTGATTTTTATATTCCTATTCTATGCTATATGTTTGAAAAAAATTTTATACACATCAGGCAATGGTTTATTGTATTGTAAAGTTTTTTAAATATAGAGAAACCATATAATTATTATAGATCAATATTTTGCCTGTACAAGAGTGCTACATAATTTAGTTAACCACAGCTAGGGTCCTGCTTACATAGGAGTATTACAATTACTTGTAAAGGTAGAGAGTACATAAATACTGCTAGTTTTAGGTGACCTAAGGCAAGTGTGTGCCATCTGCGGACATTTAAGGGCTGAACTGCGTCCCTTCCAAAATTATCATGTTGACGTCTTAACCCCAAGTACCTCAGAAAGTGACGGTGTTTGGAGACCAGGTCTTTAAAGAGGTAATTACATTAACATGAGGTCTTTAGGGTAGGACCTAGTCCAATAATGTTGGTACCCTTATGAGAGGAGGAAATTGGCATGGACCTGGGGCTCTGCCTTTATTAGGGCCTGAAGGTTTCTGTGGGTTTACTCATTGGTGAATTTAAAACATAAGAGCCGGAATTAGGGAGCAGGAAAGGAGAAGTGGGGTCACTCAAGCCGTCAGTTACACGGTTCGCCCAGGGTTTTCTAAAAGAGGACCATCATGGGTAGGGGGACCTGGTTCCATATTTCGTTGGTTCTTAGTAGCTGTGACAGTCATCCGGCAACACGTTCATTTGAGATGGATGTCTTTGAAATGGATGGCTTGGCAATCAAAAACTTAACGTCAGGCAGTTACACTACAGGAGTGCTGGCCTCATAAAATGAGTTTGTGAGTGTTCCTTCCTCTTCAACTATATGAAACAGTTTGAGAAGAATTGGTACTAATTTTTCTTTAAACGTTTGGTAGATTTCACTGCTGAAGCCATCTGGTCCTGGGGTTTTGTTTGTTGGGAGATTTTTTTTTTTTTTTTTTTTTTTTTTTTTTTTTTTGGTACGCAGGCCTCTCACTGTTGTGGCCTCTCCCGTTGCGGAGCACAGGCTCCAGATGCGCAGGCTCAGCGGCCATGGCTCACGGGCCCAGCCGCTCCGCGGCATGTGGGATCTTCCCGGACCGGGGCACAAACCCGTGTCCCCTGCATGGGCAGGCGGACTCTCAACCACTGCGCCACCAGGGAAGCCCTGTTGGGAGAGTTTTGATTACTGCTTCAATCTCCTTGCTCACTATTGGTCTATTCAGACTTTTTACTACTTCAAGATACAGTCTGGGTAAGCAGTGAGTTTCTGGGAATTTATCTATTCCTTCTAAGTTACCTAATTTTTTGGTGTATAATTGTCCATAGTAGTCTCTTATGATCTTTTTTTTTTTTTAACTTCTGTGGCATCAGTCCCTTATTTTTTTATTTTTTGGTCACAGGATCTCAGTTCCCCAACCAGGGATCAAACCCGGATCCCAGCAGTGAAAATGCCAAGTCCTAAGCACTGGACCACTAGGGAATTTCCCCCTTATTCCTTCCATATTTTTGTTATTAGAGTCTTTTCTATTTTTCTAGTCTATTTGAGGGTTTGTCAATTTTGTTGATCATTTCAATAAACTTCTAGTTTCATAGATATTTTCTATGATCTATTTTATTTCTGTTCTAATCTTTATTATTTCCTTCATTCTGCTAACTTTGGGTTTAGTTTGAAACTCTTTTTACAGTTCCTTGAGGTGTAAAGTTAGGTTGGTGATTTCAAATCATTTTTTTTTCTGTTTGAAATGAACATGTTATAGCAAACTTCCCTCTTAGTACTGCTTTTTGCTCTATTCCATAAATTTTCCTATAGTATGTTTTGAATTTTATTTATCTCAATATATTTTCCAATTTTAATTTCCTTTTTGACACATTGATTGTTCAAAAGTGTGTTACTTAATTTCCGCATATTTGTGAATTGTCCATAGTTTTCCTTTTTCATATGATCTATCCTGGACAATGCCGTATGTGCACTTGAGTCGAATGTTTACTCTGACATTGTTGGGTGGAGTGTTCTTTGTATGTCTGTTAGCTTCAACTGATCTACAGTGTTCTATTCCCATATTGATCTTTTGTCTGGTGAATCCCATACTGAGAGTGGGGTATTGAAATTTCCAACTAGTATTATCTTACTGTCTGTTTCTCCCTTCAAGCCTGTCAATGTTTGCTTCATATATTTGTGTGCTCTGCTGTTAGGTGTAGATATGGTTATAATTCTTACATCTTTTTGGTGAGTTGACACTTTCATCATTATATAATTTCCTTCTTTGTCTCTCTGACTGTTTTTGATAGTCCATTTTGACTTTCAAATCCATAGCCACTCTGGCTCTCTTCCATTACCATTTACATGGAACATCTTTTCCCATCATTTACTTTTTTTTTAAATTTTAACATCTTTATTGGAGTATAGCTGCTTTACAATGGTGTGTTAGTTTCTGCTGTATAACAAAGTGAATCAGCTATACAAGTACATACATCCCCATATCTCCTCCCTCTTGCATCTCCCTCCCACCCTCCCTATCCCACCCCTCTAGGTGGTCACAAAGCACCAAACTCATCTCCCCGTGCTATGCAGCTGCTTCCCACTAGCTATCTATTTTACACTTGGTAGTGTATATATGTCCATGCCAGTCTCTCACTTCGTCCCAGCTTACCCTTCCCCCTCCCTGTGTCCTCAAGTTCATTCTCTATGTCTACGTCTTTATTCCTGTCCTGCCCCTAGGTTCTTCAGAACTTTTTTTTTTTTTTTTAGATACCCTATATATGTGTTAGCACATGGTATTTGTTTTTCTCTTTCTGACTTACTTCACTCTGTATGACAGTCTCTAGGTCCATCCACCTCGCTACAAATAACTCAGTTTCATTTCCTTGTATGGCTGAGTAATATTCCATCGTATATATGTGCCACATCTTCTTTATCCATTCATCTGTCGTTGGACGCTTAGGTTGCTTCCATGTCCTGGCTATTGTAAATAGAGCTGCAATGAACATTGTAATACATGACTCTTTTTGAATTCCCATCATTTACTTTTAGCCTATGTGTCCTTAAAGTTAAAGTGAGTGTCTTGTAGACAGCACATAGTTGGATCTTGTGGTTTTTTTCTCCATTTAACCACTCTATGTTTTTTAACTTGGTTGTTTAATCCATTTACATTTAAAGGAATTATTGATATAGGAGGACTTACTATTGTTACTTTACTCCGTGTTTTTAATGTCTTATAGGTTTTTTGTCCCTCTTACTCTCTCTTCCTGTCTTAATTTGTGTTTTATTATTTTTTTTTTTGTAGTGACATGCTCTGATGACATTCTCATTTTCTTTTGTGTATCTTCTACAGATATTTTCTTTGTAATTATCATGGGATTACATAAAACATCTTATCACAATCTATTTCAAACTGATAACAATTTAATTTCAATCACCTGCAAAAACTCTACTTCTTTACAGCTCCCCTCACACATGCTTTGTGTTACTGATATCACAAATTGCATCTTTTAATATTTCATATATATTAACATAGTCTTAGAGATATAGTGATTGTTTGCTACTTTTTTATGGTTTTGTAGTTATTTTACCTTTTAAACTCTATTCCAGAATTATTTTAAAAGCGATTTATACACCACCTAACAGTAATACAGGATCCAGTATCAGTCTGTATATTTACCTTTACCAGATAGCTTTATATTTCCATATGCTTTTGTGTTGTTGTCTAGTGGTCCTTCATTTCAATTTGAAGGGCTCCCTTTAGCATTTCTAGTGGCGATGAACTCTCTCAACTTTTTATTTATATGGGAAGGTCACTATTTCTCCTTTATTCTTGAAGGATAGTTTTGCTGACAATATTATTCTTGGTTGACACTTTTTATTTCTTTCATTACTTTGAAAGGGCTCTCATTCCACTCCCTTCTGCTGGGAAATCCACTGACAGTCTTTTGGCAGCTCCCTTGTACATGATTTGTCACTGTTCTCTCCTCACTTTTGACAGGTTAATTATAATGTGTCTATGTGTGGGACTCTTTGGGTTCACCCTCAATGGAGTCTTTTGAGCTTCCTGAACCTGGATCACCATTTTCTTCCTTTAATTTGTGAATCTTTAGGCCATTATTTCTTCAAATAGGCTCTCTGACTCTGTATGGTCAGTGCAGGCTGCTCTAATGGCATACCACAGACTGAGAGGCTAAGAAACAGCAAAAACTTATTTCTCACAGTTCTGGGAGCCAGAATTCTGACATCAGGATGCCAGCATGTTTGGGTTCTGTTGAGGGTCCTCTTTCAGTTACACACTGCAATCTTCTCATTTTATCTTCACAGGGTAGGAAAGGGTGAGAGAACTCTCTGGGTTCTTCTTTGTAAGGGCAGTAATCTCATTCGTAGGGGCTTCACTCTTATAACCCAATCTACTCCAAAGGCTCACCTCCTAATACCACTCACTGGAGGTTAGGACTTCAACATATGAATTTGGGTAGGGGCACAAACATTCAGTTTATAACAGTCCCATTTTCTGTCTCTTTTACTTTTGGGACTTCCCAAATGTATGTATTGGTCCTACAAGTCTCTCAAGCTTTCTTCATTTGTTTTCATTATTTTTTTCTTATTTTTCCTTGATATTTCAAATGACTTGCCTGCCAGTTGGCTGATCCTTTCCTCTGCTTACTGAACTCTGCTGTTGAGCCTAGCTACTGAATTTTTCAATGCAGTTATTTCATTCTTCAGCTCAAGAATTTCTATTTAGTTATTTTTATAGCTTCTGTCTCTGTGGATATTCTCACTTTGTTCATCCATCATTTTCCTGATTTCACTGAGTTGTCTCTCTGTGTTCTCTCAGTACCTCACTGAACTTCTCTGATTATTTTGAATTCTTTGTCAGGTAATTCACAGTTCCCCATTTCTTCAGGTTGCTTTCTGGAGATTGATTTTATTTTTTTGATTAGACTATATCTCTCGGTTTCTTTGTATGCCTTGTTACAGTATTTTATTTTTGTGTTGTATTATATTGTATTGCTTGGATATGGGCATTTGAAAAAACAGCCACCTCTCCCAGTCTTTATGGATGGGCTCCATACAGGAGAAGGCCTCCATCAGTTATCCTGGCCAATGATTCCTGGGGCTTCTCAAATATTTTGGGGGGAAGTATCATCCCGGGGGTGTGCCTGTAATTCCTCAATGAGAGGGGTCTGCAGGTTTCTTTTTCAGGAGCTCTTTGTCTCTTGCCCCCTCTGGTATCTGCCTGCAGTACCACAGTTTCTCTGGTCCCTCCAGAGCTGGTGAACTCTCCTTTGCCCTAGACTGCCAGGCATGGAAGGTATGCTGTTCCCCATCAGTGCTTTGAGTTGGCAAGACAGAAATCAATCCTTTGGGAAGTCTTCCTAAAAGTGGGAATTTGGGGCACACATTCCACTCTTTTTTTCCCTTCTGTTGAGAGTCTGGCTGAGCTCTTCCATGGTATTGCTGCCTCAGCACCCATTTTATTTGGCCAAGCAGCCTGAGAAGACTTATATTGACACTAGCCCCTCACACAAACACACTCCCTAGATAAAAGCCTGCAGGTAAGTTCCTGATGTGACTCCTCATGATAAGCAGCCCCGCCACCTCCCAGGGCCTTCCTCTTGTGCCTCTTCAATAAGACTACCACAGAGCATATCAAACCCCACTCTTCTTGGCTTGAATTGACGACTCTGGCCTTAGCCCAGGAACCCCAAAGCACTCCACCGACAGACCCTAATAAAGGCATGTGCCCCAGGATCTGTCTCTTTCTGCCTGCACCAGCCTTGACCTTGACCTTCCCACATGGCCTCCCAGGAGGTGTGCCATGCACCTCCTCCAGTACCTGTGAGTAATAAACCTCTCTATTTCAATTTCCCTGTGGTCTGTTGTTGAACCACTCCTCACCATCAAGCACCCTGGTGCTCTACTTAACAAAGTTAATTTAATAAAATTTTAATACTTCCTAAGGAAGAAGATACAAATTGGGTATTTTCCCCCCACTGCACTGAGTTGTGCTGACTTTGTGGAAGGGCCACAAAAAGTGAAATACAATAATAACTTTGTTTTTTTTTTTTTTTTGGTACGCAGGCCTCTCACTGTTGTAGCCTGTCCCATTGCGGAGCACAGGCTCCGGACACACAGGCTCAGTGGCCATGGCTCACGGGCCCAGCCGCTCCACAGCATGTGGTATCCTCCCGGACCGGGGCACAAACCCACATCCCCTGCATCAGTAGGCGGACTCTCAACCACTGCGCCACCAGGGAAGCCCCCAAAATACAATAACTTTTATTATCCATTTCAATGCATTTATTCTAGCTTTGCACTTGCCTTGGGTACTATGACTTCTTAACTGGTTTCTGGAGTTCTCAAAAGGGTTTATGGTCATGTATTGTTGTTAAGTCAGTGTGTCTATGGGGGAATGAGGTTTGGGTCTTCTTATTCCACCACTGCTCACTTGAATTACTAATTTTTAAGGAAAAAAAATGTTAACAGTAGCCAGAGAGACTACCTTATGGGGAAGAACAGTTTGAATAACAGCAGACTTATTTCAGAAATGATGGAGGCCAGAAGGAAGTGGCACACTATTTTACAAATGCTATAAAAAAAATGCCAACTCAAAATTTTATATCCAGTGAAAATATTCTTCAGGAATGAAAAGAAAATCAAGACATTCTCAGTCAAAGGAAAAGTAAAAGCATTATTCACAATCAGACCCATCCTACGAAAGTGGCTAAAGGGAATTCTTGAAACAGAGCGGAAATTATAAAAGAATAAAACTGAAAATCCAGAAAGTGAGCAAAACAGTGCAAAGAGTTAAAGTATGGGTAAATGGAATAGATTTTTCTTCTTCTCTTGAGTTTTAGTAATTATGTTTGGCAGTTAGAGCAAAAGTTAACTTTATCTCATTCATACAGAATGTGACTAGAATATTTAAGACAATTATATTTTTACTAGAAATTTCTGTGAGAAATTCTTATTGATTTTTTAAATGCAAGGATATAAAAGTCTATATTTAAAACGTCTGTCATTAAAGGAAATTGAGGGTCTACAACTAGATTAAGGTTGATTTATTCTCCTGCTCTGAATGAAATGGCTATTATTGTTACATATTATATACTTGATTTGGAATTGCTCTGACTGAATATTGATTGGTCAACTACTTAATGAACATATTTCAGAATAAATGCATGATGATTTTTAGAGCATTTTAGACTAATTTGTAGTACATTCTAATTTACCTAACTCTTTGCTTCAATTAATTCAGCAGGCTCCTTTTGTAAGGGTCATGGTAAAATGTTATGCAAAAAAAAAAGAAATAATATCGGGAATATTTTTCAGTCCATTAACATGGAAAAAACTTGCAATGAATCCATGGCAGCTGAGGAAAGGTGAAAAATACGAAGGCAGATACAATTTTTATAGGAAGTGAGATTATCAAAGGCCCACAAAGTGGGCGAAATGTAAATCTAGCACATGAACATTATCTGCTACCTTCCCACTTACTATCCAACTATAAACCTGTCGTTCACCATCTGTCGGACTCCATGTATGAATATTTCTTTCCATGATAAATCACTGCAGGGAGTCATCAGTATCACCATGACTTGACTTAATGAGACTCCTGTCCAAGTACCTGCCTAACAGCTTGTGTCCAGATCATTCCTTACTGTCAGCCTTCAAACCAATGACAGGAGCCTGCATCTTATACAGCCATTTCTTTAGAATATATAACAAATGCTGCTTCTGATAATTTATATAAAGAGAGTCCATTCTTCTTCCAAGCTTTCACCAATGGATATGCTGCAAAGGTTTGATAATATCACTGCAAATGTACCCTTTTACAAAACGTGATACCACAAACTGTACTTCAACTACCAGGATGATATTTATACATAAAAAGATTGACTAATCCTACAATGTGAGTCTAGTTCAAATGAACAAGATGGTTCTTCTACATTTTTTTTTTCTTTTGCGGTACGCGGGCCTCTCACTGTTGTGGCCTCTCCCGTTGCGGAGCACAGGCTCCAGACGCGCAGGCTCAGCAGCCATGGCTCACGGGCCCAGCCACTCCGCGGCATGTGGGATCTTCACGGACAGGGGCACGAACCCGTGTCCCCTGCATCGGCAGGCGGACTCTCAACCACTGCACCACCAGGGAAGCCCGGTTCTTCTACATTTAATGTCCTGTTCTTTTCACACCCACTGATGCAAAACCTCCAATAATTCAAGCCCATATCAGATTTTAAACTCATCTTTAGTACTCATACATTATAAATGTTCAACTAATAAATAAAGAATAGCCATTTCTTTCTAATCCATGTTATTGGGCTAAAGGCTTGTGATTTCTGATATAATGTATTCTCATTGACAGGAGAGCATTCTTTGGGAACTGCTGATAAACTGTAGAGCTAAATAATTTAAGAGAAAGGGGAGACTAAGAGTAAATCACTCTCTTCATAGTGCACCAACGTCTAAAAATTAACCAATCACATTAAAGGTACATATACACCCCAATAATTCATGGGCGCTAATGGATATTCACTAAAAGTAATGAAAAAATCAATGTCTTATAGACTGAACAATATTTTTGCTACATCAATCTCTCAATTGTCTTAGTTTCTATTAAATCTCATGACAAAATAATGCTTTGTCCTTTTGCTCCAAGACTTGAAAGCTGAGGAATTCATAGATAAAACTTCAGTGGGAGTAGGCATGCACTGCCATGGTAAAGAATAAATTTTGAGGAATAAGCCTTTAGTGAGCTGAGGGCCTTTGTGAGTTTACATATAAGGGAGTATATGAAACAAAATAAGGAGAGCGCTGGTGAAACTTGAAAGTATCTTAAGGGGGTTTTCAGAAGTAAACTCCAAAAAGGAAGGCAAGCTGCTTATATGCACTTAAAGATTGTGCTACGTCTATAGATCTTTAGTACAAGAAAAAATGAACATGAAGTAGTATTAAAGAAGGTAGATACCTGTGTCTCTATTCAGATTTTCTGCTTCAATCCAACCATTTTGTAGAGAAATTTTAAAAAATTTAATTACTTTCACCTATCAGTTAAAAAAAAAAAATGAGTGCAGACTGTATACCCGAATCTGTCCTATGTGTCTGAGAATATGAAAATTTTAGACATAGCAATATTCAAAATTCTCTAATTCTATGCTTTCACTTATTGCCATGCTGTGCCTACAGGAAAAATAAGAATTCAAAGGAGGGTACCTGGGATGTGATTTCATAGTGTATGCATGCAAAGAACTAGTAAAGTATCAGTATTCAGTGATAACATAAAATGTTTGCATATTTTTAGAATTTTGGGCAAAAGATCAGGCATTTTTTTAATGCCACAGTAAATGAGGAACAGGAACATTAAAATAAAGAGTAAAAATATGTTTAAAGCAGACTGAATCCATCCATTCAACCTTTAGGAGCCCTTAGAGTAGACAACCGTGTAAAGTCTTTACTGTGTAAATGTCATCTTGAGGAAGATGAGATTTAGTTGGACAGACAAATGAAAAAGTGTAACAAGAAAACTTGCCATGAGTACAGAAATAAGCACACTTAATGCCGCTTGAGAGAACCGGCAAGGATTTCTTGGAAGATATTAATTTTGTTCTGTAACTTAAAGCATGAAAAAGTTGACTGGTTAGAAAAAAATTATGATACTACTTTTTACTTAAATTGTAAACAATATTTCTGCCCAGTGGTCTGTTACCTAAGAATTCTGGAGATCTATTTTTGTGTTCTGTAGATATAAGTTTTCTAAAAGTTAAAAAACAAACATATTTATAAAATTAGAAAATAGTTATTATTTTATTTAACATTTCTTTATATTGAATATTTAATGCCCATGAATTACTCATTGAATTAATATTAAATAAGCATTAAATATTAAAAAATATTAAATTTCAAGGGAAAATTCAGATGAAAGTCTTCTTCAACGTTAGGATACCTAAAATTAATTAACTCAAGCAGGCTTCGATTTTAAAGAATATAGGATAGGTCAAGCTGTACTATAAATTGAATACAGGGAAACATTGATTTTTGATAGAGTGCAAAATTCAGGCACACCATCTAAATTACTATACTCCACATTGATTCTTTGTTTTCATTTATATACATGACTCAGAAATCAGAACAGTTTGATAACATATCAAAGAGAAATCAGCTCTTCGAAAATCTCTGCTGGCAAAAAATAGCCAGTAGGTAGATTTATAAAAGTATCCATCTGAAGCTACTGAACTTGGAAGATAAAGCTATTGAAGAATAAAAATAACTATTTCAGGGCTTCCCTGGTGGCTCAGTGGTTGAGAGTCGCCTGCCGATGCAGGGGACATGGGTTCGTGCCCTGGTCCGGGAAGATCCCACATGCCGCGGAGCGGCTGGGCCCGTGAGTCATGGCCGCTGAGCCTGCGTGTCCGGAGCCTGTGCTCCACAACAGGAGAGGCCACAATAGTGAGAGGCCCGCGTACCGCAAAACAAAACAAAACAAAACAAAACTATTTTATAAAACAAGGGTTAAGTAAAACTCTAATATGGAAACAAAAAACATTTTAGAGTATAAATAAAAAGAACAAAACCAATCATTAAGTAAGACGTGTGGTAAAATGCCTGTTATAGTAAGAAGCACGCTGCTTCCTAGGTATACACTCATACTGAATCAATTTAGTTTTTTAGAAGATGCACTGTATTATTATACCCAAACTTGGTAGATTAATGCAACAAAAACATTTTGCATTGCTCACAAGTCTGTGGGTTGAGTGGGCACTGGGCACTCCTGCAAATGCAGGTCACGGTCGGTTGATCTTAGCTTGGCTCTCTAACGCACCTGTAGTCGGAGGGCCGTTTGGCTGAGGGCTGGCTCCTGCAGGAGAGCCTCCTGTGTCTGGGGGTTGGCTGTCTGTCTGCTAGGACAGTGGGGGTCTCTCGGCATCCAACAAGCTAGCCTGGGCTATCCTCACAGTGCTTGGGCAGCATTCCAAGAGAATGAGGTGGAGCATGAAAGCCCTCGTGAAACATATGTCTCTCCCACTACACGCTGTTTGTTAAAAGAACTCAAAAAGCCAGCCCAGACTCAAGGAGTGGCAAACGCATGCAGACTCCATTTCTTGATAGGAAAACCTGAAAAGTCTCATTGCATCTATGAGTGGTTACAGGGAAGGAAATTATTTCAGCAATGTTTTCATGTGCCCCTGGGACTCTGCTGCCTCTACAAAGCCTCATATATCTGGTGAAGATGGGAGGAGTTGGGCAGAGCTGAGACTTTCTGACTACCTGGCTGTAGGCAGCCCAGGTCAGTGGACCATCGGTCCACCCCCAGCCTTTGGAGTGGCAGCTGTCTATCCAACCCAGCAAGCCCTAGGCATGTAGGCATATTGCATGTCCCTGAGATTTTGTGATGCTTAGCTTTGCAACATGTCTATAGGAACAGCCGGTTCATCATGGCCAAATGCCCACCCAATTCAGTATTTTACTTCAGCAGGTATGGCCAGCTGAAATCATTTTATAATGTGAATTCTTCAAATTAATCCATGCAGTATGAATAGGCACATAAGCTTATAGAGACATAGAGAGCATAATACAACACTCTGCAAAGATCTGTGTTATAAAAGAGGATACTTCATTGACTTCTGAGTACTGCAAAGTACAGTATTTAAGACCCAAGCAGCAGAGTTTGGATACAACACTAAACAGTTTTTAACCTGTATCCCGTTAAAACACAGCTGATATTATTTCTGTATTTTGAAATTAGACACAAAATTGTTCTTGTATTCAAATTTCACACATAAAATCTGAGTAGAAATAACGATATTATGATCAGAATTAATAAAGCACTGTGGTATACAGCTGCAGTTTTACTCCCTACATCTGGACCATGAATTTAAATTTCCATATGTGCTTTCACCTGGAGCTTTATCAAGGACACACAAGACATTTTTCCATAATACATTCAACTTAAAACACAGCCTTTTTTGCATTATTTATGTAGAGCACGTCATGCATGCAGAATGGAAGGCCACCTACCCAGTGTCATTTAGAGACTTGATGATGCCAGAGACTGCTCCCCCACTGTCTTATTGTAAAGATTGAAATTACACCTATTAAGAGTCACTGCTTTGGGTGAAAGCACTGTTCTTTGAAAATCCCTTAACAATATGTCTGCAAGAAGAAAGCTGTGAACTCTGTTTGCATATTAACACGCATCTCAGGGCTTCCCTGGTGGCGCAGTGGTTAAAAATCTGTCTGCCAATGCAGGGACACAGGTTCGAGCCCTGGTCCGGGAAGATCCAACATGCCACGGAGCAACTAAGCCTGTGTGCCACAACTACTGAGCCTGCGCTCCAGAGACCGCGAGCCACAACTACTGAGCCCACGTGCCACAATTCCTGAAGCCCAAGTGCCTAGAGCCTGTGCTCTACAACAAGAGAAGCCACCACAATAAGCCTGTGCACTGAAATGAAGAGTAGCCTCTGCTCACCGCAACTAGAGAAAGCCCGTGCGCAGCAACAAAGACCCAATGCAACCAAAAATAAATTAAAAAAAAAAAAAATCCTCAGTCTCAGCATCCCTGTCACACTCACCTCACAGTTGGGTCTCTTAAAAAAAAAAAAAAAGCATCATCACCTGGTGCCGTGAAGAGACACCCCCCCCCACCCCCACCCCTGGCCTCCCAAAGAGGTCCAGGTCCTCATGCCTGGAACCTGGGAATGTGATGTTCTGTGCAAAGGGGTTCAGGAAGCAGTTGATTTCAAGAGAGGGAGAATACCCTGGTCTTACCTGGCTGAGCCCAGTGTATGTGTGTATCCACAAGGGCCCTTAAACATGGCAGAGGGAGGAAGGAGAGTCAGGGTCAGAGCAATGCACAGGGGAAAGAACCAAGCAGTCCCTGATGCCCTTGGAGACGGAGGGGCATGAACCAGGAACCCAGGGGGCCTCTAGCAGATGGAGGAGACAGGGGTACAGATTCCGGGGAGCATCGCAGCTCTGCCAGCACCAGGTAGACCCACTGTGGACTCTGACCTCCAGAACGGCAAGACAATAAACATGTGTTTTTCAAGCCCCTGGCTTTGTGAGCAGTAGTTATAACAGCGATAGGAAACTAATGCACATGCGGGAGGGGTGGAAGCCTGAGGGGCAGTTCAAGGTTCAGGTAACAGCTGAAGGAGGCTAAGAGGGTCAGTGATATGGGCTGGAATCTGAGACAAGGTCTGCAGGTTGCTGCAGTCAAGGCCAAACCAAGAAAGGATTTTAGCACAGCTCTGGGTGGCTGTTCATGCAGTAGTTCTAGGAAGATGAACAATGAGAGAAGGAAGGGTTGATCTGAAAGGGAAAGAAGTATGAAAAAGTAGAAGTATAAAAGACTAAATGAGTTGAAACTGTAAAAGAATGAAATTATTCTTACTATGCAATATTGTTGGAAGAATGAAATTATTCTTACTATGCAATATTGTTGGCGACTGAACTTAAATATACTTGTATACATGCACACAGACACCCACCAGGATTCGAAATATATTGATTAAACTAACTATGCATTTAAAAGCAGAAACAACTGTAATATTTTTTTATAATCTAAGAAGCCTTGCAGGGTTTTCAGAGCATATATTATGTATTGCTATGAGATAGCTCAGTGACAATATAACTGAAAAATAGATATTGTTATGCTTTCTACTTCTTAGATTATAAAATTAAGTTCAGAAAGGTGGAAGGACTCTTCCAAAGTTTCACAATTATTAACTAGGAAAGCCAGGATTTCTGACTGGGAAAGGCCAGGTTTGCCAACAGCCTTGATTCATCCAAGGGAGTCTAATTATGGAAATTAGGAGTCCAGAGACAGAAATCAGTGGGCCCAGGAATGCGAATGAGAAATTGTGCCTTTATTTTTACTAATATCTAACTGAAATTTAGTATTTTTCTATTAATGAATCCAGGCAACACGTCACAGTAGTATTATGAGCACCTGTAATTTTGTCAGTAATAGAAATTACAGATAATTTTATATGACTTTTAAATTATTGCAAAAATCTCAAATATCATTTACCTTTACCACTAGTTTAAAATTATCAGAGCCATGGCTATACCTCACTGGGTAATGTATTACTAAAGATTTATATATGCTACTATACCACACATTTATGTTTTGACATTTATTTCAATAAACATAGCTGCCTTCATAATTTTATATTTTAGTTTATGCATGTATATATACATATGTTGTTGTTATTACTATTAACCACTATTCTGATTATTCTGAGATTGGTCACTAGACTATACCAGGTTGCCAAATGCATGATGGCAAAAACATAAAACCATCAGGGGCCCCACTCACCAAGTTATCTTTCTAGAATATTGCTTGACTATTATGCAGGTGTTACATTATACTAAGTATTTTTTTTTTGGTAACTTGGTTCATTACTTTACAAAATGAAAATGTTTCCATTTAAATCATTCTTAAATGCAGTCTTAGTTCTATTTGGACAAGTTTTGTTTTGCCTTTGTTCAATTATATGCATATAAATTACCCATTCATCATTATCATGCACATGTAAAAACTGATAATCAAATATGCATCTGATAAAATAGACGTTAAATAAAACCCTCCAGACTCATTTCTCCAATCTTAATAAATACAATTCATCACCATCCATTGGGAATTATAAACATATGAAGAATGACACATAGTAATAAGTTATGTCCATATCAGAGATAAAATAAATAACACATTCCACATGAGAATGACAATATTATGGAAATTTGGGAAATGGAAATTTTTTCAGATAGCTATTCAATGCAGTTGTAATCTCTTCTTATTTTCCCCAGGTGTGGTAAAATAAGCAAATGACTGCCTTGATTTCTTTGACATCATCCACTATCCTGATAGCAAAGGTTTAAACTTTGCCTAGTAATACAGAGCAAACATCGTTTGATAAGAGACCTAAAGCAATTTAACCACTAATCAGCCTCACATCACAGAGGCTGATCACAGAAAGGTTCCCCTTTCATTCCTCTGCTCTGTTTTAAAGCCCATTCACTGAATAACCTCATGATAAAAAAGGGTCCCCTGAAACTCATTCCTGGTCGCCCTCCGTCACAGGTAAGTAAAGCAGATGCTTTAATTCAGAGATCCCGATTACTGTTTCCTCCTTAACGCATAAAGAAAATGGGCAGTGCATTTCTGTTTTCCCTTGGCCAGCTGGGGCTGCTGTGAAATTGGTCAGAAATTTTATTTTGACTGTTCTTTCGTTCCTCTCTTCTTTTCCCATACTCCCATTTTAAGCTGAATGTGGAAGGAAATGTGTCCATTGTGTCCAACGAAAAGACACAAAAATGATTAAGGGAAGGATGATTTATGAGCAAAGATTAAAGAAACTGAAGGAAGGCTGAGAGAAAAGTGAATAATTGTTTTCAAGTACTCGGTGAACAATTATGTGAATACTGATCACCTGACATCAATAGACATGGATCCCTATTTTGGTATAAAAATATACTGTAAATAAAGGGACATTTACCTTTCATTGCCCTCACCCCCAGTGTTAGCATGCTTCCTAAAGAGAACACTTGTCAATGTGGACCCTTCAAGGCACCCAAGCGGATGGATTAACAGGGTATTCACACAGAGGAAAGAACTGAGGGTGCTGACTGTATCAGGTAAAATAGCTTTGGCTGCACCTCAGTTAACTTGGCATAAACAATGACAACACACCCTGTATTTTCTCAGACAACCAGGATACAGAGTGGCTGGCTACAAAGCTGTTGGGTTCAGTAGCACCAAGATGTCACCAGGGCCCCTGCTCCCCTTCCATCTCTGCTGTTCTCTGCAGGCAGCTTAGTTTCTTTAAAGATTGTCAAGCACCACAGTCATATGCTTCTGAAAGCAGCAGTGCAGGGACTGCTCCATTTGGTGTCCTTCATTTCCAAGAAGGCCTTCAAAAACTTGCACCTACTTATTGGTCAGAATTGCATTGCATGCCCACATCTAAGTCAATCAATAGCAAGGAAAATGCAAATCCTGTGACTCATCTAAGTCACCCTCCATGCAAGTTGTGCAGTAGAGGATAGATTCATTAAACTTTTACTTTGCTATTAGAGAGGAAAGAGAGAGTTATGACATTGAAAAACATCAGCACTGGCTAAGAAGTTGCTTATAAACAGAAACTGTGGGCAAATTGGTGGCTGTAAGACCTTTCTTCTCACTAGGAACATCTTCCAATAAAATTTAGAGATATATTTAATTAATTTCTTACTAGGTGCAGGCAATGCTCTCATTATTATGCTCACATTAACGAACTCAATCTTCACCATTACCCTTTGGAAGAAGTACCACTATTATCTCTATTTTACAAAGGAGATACTTAAAGCAGAGATTAGTTAGGTACATTTCTCAAGGTCACACATTAACAGATACAAGAACAAGAGTTTGAACCCAAGTAGTTTGGCTCCATAGCCAAAGCTCTTAAAGACTCACTGGGTTATATATCAAATAGCACGTAGGTATATTTATTTACAAGTTTTATATTAAATGTAGGATTTCAAATTAAACAGTTGGGAAGATAGAGACCCTTTTGCTTTCAAAGTTTAAAGTATGGCTTACTTTGGAATAATATTTTTGCCTCCAAAAGCTAAAAATATAAGAAATGTACAAAATATAAGAAATGTCTGCTGGAGGGCATTGGAGATCCAACAAGGTAGTGATGAATTACTGATCTGGGCAGAAGGGATAAAGGTGGTTGTCCAGGGCCAGACTGGGAATATGTGGTTGAGGCACAAGAAAGACGGCACCCCAGGATGTAAGTAAAACAAGAAATTATACAAATGTTCACAGGGATTGCATTTTAGCTACAAATAATCTCAGCTTCTGAGAGTGGGAAGAGTGGGAGGAGTATTCCAGCTATTTCAGGGAGGGGGTGGGGATTTCCAGGAATTGGGCCACCACCCACTTGTTGACTTTTTATGGTTGGCCTTGGAATTGTGATGGCACCTATGGGTGTGTGATTTAGCTGATGTGTTATAATGAGTGTATACTGAGGGTCAAGGTCTAGTGGAAGTCAACTCATCCGCCATCTTGGACCTCATTGGTTCTAATCAGTTTATGTCGTGTCCTTGGGCTATGGCATTCTTTTAAGGGTTGTGCCCTGCCCCTTTCCTGTCTCACAAGCAAAAGAAAATCTCTGGAAGATGACAAAGTCGTTCTACCTAAATTTGAAACCAAATTATTTCTATAATAATTTTGAAAAAACAATGTTTAGAAAACAATACAAACATAGAAGTGCACATAAGGAGTAAACCAACATGAAGTGGAAGGAGCAGAAACCACAGATACAGAAATTTACACACAGGGAAGCAGATGGTCACTGACACTAGGGACATGACTGATTTAACGGCAGACTATACAGATGTATCCATTTTCCACAGCTGTAAAACAAATCACCACCAATTCTGTGGCTTTAATATAGCACCCACTTATGATCTGGGAGCCCTGTAGATGAGAAGTGTGGGTACAGCACGACCCAAAGGGGTCTTCTGCTTAGTCTCCAAGACCAAAATCAAGGTGTGGCTGGGCTGTGTTCCCTTATGGAAGATCTGGGGATAAACTCACTGCCAAAGTCATTCTGGTTGTTGGTCAGATTCCATTCCTTGGGGTTGTAGGACTGAAAACCCCAGTCCTTGCTGCTGTCAGAGGGCTGCTGCCCTGAGATGCTAGAGTCCTCTGTCTGGCCTGTGTGGGTCCCCACATTTCAGAGTCAGCAACAGCAGGTAAAATCCTTTTTGTACCTCAAATCCCTCAGCTTCCTCTGCATCAGCTTCTCTCTTCTGTCTAATCTCTCCTCTGTTAGCCAGAGAAAGTCTTCTGCTTTAAGGGCTCATGTGATGAGATTGGGCCCACCAGACAATCCAGGATAACCTTCTTATGTTAAAGTCTGTGACTTTATTTCCATTTGCGAAGTCCCTCTTGTCATGTCAGTAAAGTGTTCACAAATTCCAGGGATTAAGGCATGGACATTTGGGGGGCCATTCCTACCACAGCAACTGGAGGGAGAATTATTTTCAGTAAAAAACATCCACATGAAATTATAGAGACAACAGGAGGGAAATGGGAATCGGGGCACATAGCATAAGGCAGAGAGGACCACAAACACCTAGTCAGATGCTACAAGAAGAGGAGAGAGAAGCTGTGTTTGAAGACATGGTGTCTGAGAGTTTTCCAGAGTAGCAAAGGCATCCAGGCACTTCTCTGAGCCCCAAGAAAGGGAAAGAGAAGGGAGGTCACAGGCAGGCACAGCACAGCAAGACTGAAACCAAGAGAAAATTCTGGGGGTGTGCAGAGGAAAAAGAGATGTACATTCGGAGGGTCAACAACAATAATGAGTGTTGATTTCTCAACATAAAAAAATGGAAGCCAGTAAAACAACCGCCAACCTAGATTCTCCAACACAGCAAAAATCTTCAAAAATGAAGGTAAACATCTCATTTCAAAACAAGTATAGAAGAGTGAAGCCTGATACTGGGTAAGCCTCTGACATGAGGCTGGCTTGCAGAATAATCTTTTTTATATTAAATCAAACCCATTCATTCACAAAGAAGGAAGGCTGAAGGAAATGAAAAAGATAAGAGAATAAAAGAATAAGATTAAAAAAATGAAATAAAGAAGACCAAAAAAGCTTAAAGTTGATTCTTGAATGTATTATATAAATTCAATAAATTACTGATGAGACTGAACAGCAGAAACAAAAATGTGCACAAACAATAAACCTCACTGGTAAGAGTGGAAAATCAATACAGTTTCTACGAATATTTAATGTTTATAATGTCCTTATAAAATAAGGACATTATAAACAGTTTTAAGGTAGTAAATTTGAAAAGTTAGAGGTAACACTCAAAGGCCTAGAAAAACACATCCTATCAAAATTCAGAGCAAAAAGAGAAAAATTACACATCTTATACTTATTAAAAATATTAAATTTCACAATTATAAGCCTTCCCTTAATTTCAGGCTCACGTGGCTTCACCAACAAATCTTATCACTCATCTAAGAAAGACATATTGCCGCCTTAATAATTATTTCCAGAGACTATAAAAAGTGGAAACACTTAACCATCCATTACATGAGGCAAGCAAAACTTTGGTATAAAAATCTCTTACAGTTCTAAGGAGAAAGTGACGCTCAGACAAATGTCTCTGTAGACATAGATTCAAAAATCCTAAAGAATATATTAATCAATGATGGGAAGATAAAGAGGGTTGTTTAGAAAAATCAGTTACATTTCTAAACCTGATAACATACAGAGGTAAAGCAAAAATAGACCTTTTATAATTGAGAGAAATGAATGTGGAGATATACTATATACCATAATTATTGATTAAAATACTTAATATTTAGAGATGTCAATTCTCCCTGAACTGATCACTGTAAGAACAATAATTCCAATCACAGTACCAGAAATGTGTTTGCTCTGGGTGGCAACTGACATGCTGATTTTAATATAATTATAGCAATACAAAGGGGAAGAGTAGATAAAACATTCTGGAAGAATAAGAGGGAGGATTGGCTATAAATGATATTGAGAGTTGTTTTAAACTTGCATAATGTAGGCAGTGGGTCCTGGCTCAGTGACGGACAGGAGAGACAGAGTAAAATAGAGCCCTGGACAAGACAGATGTGTGTATAAACCCAGGCAGCACTGCACAGCAGTGAGGAGGGACACATCTTCAAATGTTATCTTGACAATGTGATACTCCTTACCTTCTACCCTCAAAGGAGAAAGAGAAAAAAGTAAACACCCTCGACCCACCTCGACACACACAAAAACTTAATTCCAGGTGAACACAGATCTAATACAAAAGCAACACAAAGCTTTTAAAATATAATATAGGAGAATATCTTTACTATTTGGGTGGAAAATATTTTTTAAGCTAGACACAAAGTTATCAACCATAAAGGAAAATATGATTAATTATACTATATTCAAAATAATAACTTCTATTTATCAAAAGATACCAGTAGAGAAGAGGCAAGCCAAGAGTAAGAAATGATATTTCTGACACAGGTAATCAACAAATGTCATCTAAGGAAATAATTTATGAAGAACTCCTCCAAACCAACGTACCCAAAGGAAAAACGCTTAAGAGAAACATCACTAGATGATGATTAACCCTAGCCTCTTTGTTCCTCCCCTTTAAAAAACTAAATAACAGCTACAGACCAAGGGGGAGTGGGTCTGATGCTTGTCTCTTAGTCTCTTGCTTGGCACCCGCAATAGACTCTTACTTTGCTGCAAATGCCCACTGTCAGGTTGGGTTTCTGCACCTCCAGTACATGAGCCCTTGCTTGGTTACATTAGTCAAAAAGAGATGTTCAGTCTAAATAATAATTAAGGAAATGAAAACTAAATCCATGAAGCAATCCTACTACCCATTAACCATAATTGCTGAAAGAAAGAAGTGATACAACAGAGACCCACCTACAATCCTACTGGGTAAGTAACCTAGCCTGACCGTTGTGGTGAACAGCTTGGTAATTTATATTTTCTCTATTTGGTGATACTCTTATCTTATGACCCAGAAAACCCACTCCTGACTATAGACCCATCAGAGATACTTGCACACGCGCACAGAACAAGGTGGGCAATTCTCTAAAATGTAATACTGAGCTAAGAAACAACTGCAGAATTATCCATATTCGTATAATCCCATTCATTTTAGTTTTTAGGGATACATGTTTAAGAAAAAAAGATCCTAAAAATCAGCAAGAAAGTGATTAGCATGGAAATCAGAATGAAGTTTTAGCGTAAAAAAGTAGTGTGAACAGTGATCAGAGGGAAGTAAGGGGGCACTTCCAGTATACAGGTAACTTGTATTTTTTTTTACCTTGCTGGTGATTATGCTAATGTTGTAAGTAAGTTGCCGGGCGTACACTTTTGCATTAGATTTTATTGGGTATACATCTCTGTATACGCCATCTATCACGATATAGATGTGACACAGGTATCACGAAAATAGTTGGGGGGACAGCCATGTCCTATATAAATGAAGATGAATTTAAATCACAGTGGAGGTTTGGTTTATAACTGTGGGATGTCATATCTCAGCAGAATCTTGGAACTCATAAAATCAACCTCTCTTAATATTAAGAAAGTTACATGCTTTCCAGTGAGTATTGGTGCTCTATCGTTGAAGCAATTATATACAGCAAAAGTACTACTTTTTTAGTTATCTGATTTATTTCAGGATTATTTCAATCATGTTGATTGAACCTCTGCATACATCCTAGATTAAAGAAATATTTTTCTATGACAGGATGCCAAAAACCCTGCTGCCTGCTTCGAATTCCCCATTGACCTTTTGTTTTGACTCCTTTTCCACAGTGACTACACAGCTAAATTCCGGTATTTTTATTCCAATGGAGAAAACAGGTCCTTCTAGCTGTGACTTACTGATTTTTCACCATCACTCAGTGAGTTTAATGGTTCCTGTCAGTAGAGATTTCAGTCCCTCATCTTGAAAATGTTTGACTCTATAAACGAAGAAGTGTCAACCTTGATTTGTCTGTTACCCTGAAAGGGTTTCTCTAGTTTACTTGTAACACTTGCTTCTACCCAGCCAGAATGACAGCAGCTTTGGCACGAACAACAGCTTATTTGGCATTCAAGTTGTATTAACGTAAAGTAAACACGCAGTGGGAAAGGAACAGGCAGGGACACTCAGTAAATTGTCGCAGTGTTGGCATGAAGAGATGCCTGGGTCGGCACATGGCCTGCTGAGGGAGCCTCATGGTAGACAATGACACCTCCTGCCATTTGGAAACTCTTAGGGCACCGCCATCCCCTTAGTCACTTCTAGTGCAAAGCCTTCCAGAAGGAGGCACGCCCTGCCCAGAAAATGTAAGGAGCCCTGAGTCCACACACTCCGCTCTATGAACAAGACTACAGCAACAGCAGTTCGGGGGTGGCTGACACCTACAGCAGTTAGTGATGTTTGAAGAAAATGAAAAGTCTGAGAGCACATGCTTGAGTGGAACTTGACATTAGGGGAATTCCACCCTCAATTCTATTTGAATAATAAAAAGAGCAAAGGAGACTATTATTGACTCTCGTATCACTGTTAGAGCTGCCATAACAGCATACTACAGGCTGGGTGACTTAAAGAACAGAAATGTATTTTCTTATGGTTCTGGAGGCTGGAAGTCCAAGATCAAGGTGCCTGCAGGGTTGTTTTCTGGTGAGAGCCCTCTTCTGGGCATGATGACAGCCGCTTTCTCTCCATGTCCTCACGTGGCCTCTTCTCTGTGTGAAGAGAGAGATCCCTGATGTCTCTTCCTCATTCTATCAGGACAGCAGTCCTATTGGATTAGGGTCCCACACTATGCCCTCATGTAGCTAAGGTCCAGCATCTCCTTAAATGCCCTCTCTCTAAATATAGTCTCACTGGGGGTTAGGATTTCAACATATAAATGCTGGAGTGACACAGTTCAGTCTGTAACACAAGAAGAGAGGAACAAGCATAACAAGAATTTTTTATCCCCAGATTTTGATATGCATTTGAATTTTGATTAATATATTAATGGATTTTGATCTTTATTAAAATAAAAATGTTTACATTTTTGTGTGTATTTCCTAAAGAAAGGTCAATACAAATATTTCTCAGGAAAATACTTCTGCAAATAAAAAAGAAGCATTGGACTGGCTATTAACAGAACGTTGTTCACAGGTTTTCCTACCACGAACAGGGCTCAGAGAAAAATTAGAAGCAATACCGGAGTTTCCCTTTCCTGGATTGAATGACAGTTTTATGATGTGACTCAGCTACAGTCAATAAGCTGTGGTTCACCACAATATCACCCATTTCCTCATCTCTTTTTTCTTGGCTTTATAATCTAGGAGTGTGATAACCACTGATCACATCCTCCGTGCCGTCAAATCTGGCCTTTTACCAAAGCCTAAGTAGTTTAAAAAAACATTGTGCTTTAATGTAGAATTTGGAAGCTGATACTAAATATGAACAAATCAGAGCATTGTTCAAATGCTCAGTGTCAGGTAGTTCTGTGGCAAATATGATTAAAAATCACCAAGTTCTTGATAAAGTTTGATTGCAAGGAAGACATATAAAATAGTGGGGTAGGGATCTATGAAATATTATTATTTACCTTGTTTTATTTTGAGTCTGGCAAACTCATCTTCATCATCAAATGTTATTCATTTTTAACAAATAGTTATTGAATACTCATTCTGTTCCAGGTACATTCTAGATACTAGAGCTAACAAAAAACGTAAAGAGAACACATTCCCTGACATCATGAGGCTAACCTCTATCTCTTGATCAGTAACTGAATGTCTTATGATTGGTAACATGGAAAGATGCAATGCAACTGTAGGACCTGTTCCCTACTGTAAAGGGTCTAATATAAATGAATTATATGGAATGGAGGCAGAGGAAGGTAAATGACTTTAACAATAGTTTATGTACTGTCTAATCAAGTACTGTCTGTACTAAATATGAATATGACTTTTTTTCTATAAGCATTGTAGGGGAGCAAATTTTGCCACCCTAAAATGTATTTCTTTGGCATGAGAATTATGTTAGGCTGATTATTTTTAAGAAACAGAACACTCAGGAAATTTTTCTTTTTAACCTCCCCTTAACAGCTTAAAATAATTTAGATAGGGGGGATGCATCAGGAAGAGAGCTGTCACCTAAGATAACTTTGTTTTACCTGAGAAAGACTTCTCCACAGGACAGGGCAACTCTTGTTGTCCAAAAGTTTCCTCTTCCCTTCCCTTCAAAGAGGGTATTCCTCCCTCTTTGAAGTCCCTATTAGCTAACAGCTATAGAGTCAGTTGTCTAACTCTCCTGAGTGCTTTATAATCTAATGGAGCCCCCTTTCATATGAAATTAAATTTGATTTTCTCCCTTTAATGTCTCATGTCAATTGACTTATTAGACCAGCCAGAAGAACTGGGAAGGGTAGAGGAAAATTTTTCTTCCCTGACACCATACAAGAAATGTATACATAATGTATACTGTTTATAAACAAACCTAAATTAACTATAGACTCAGAATTTAGAATTGAATGAGTCCAGGGCTTCCCTGGTGGCGCAGTGGTTGAGAGTCCACCTGCCAATGCAGGGGACACGGGTTCATCCCCCAGTCTGGGAAGATCCCACATGCCACGGAGCGGTTGGGCCCATCAGCCATGGCCGCTGAGCCTGCGCTCCGCAACGGGAGAGGCCACAACAGTGAGAGGCCCGCGAACAAAAAAAAAAAAAAAAAAAAAAAAAGAATTGAATGAGTCCATAGTGGAAATCTCCTTCAACTTTTATGAAGTACGTTTTACCATTCCTAGGAAGAGATCATTCACAACTTCCTGAAAATATTATTTGACATGTAAATAACTCGTAATTCCCTGGGTAAAATTATTTCAAACTTGTTTCTAAAATATTACAAATAGATTTTTCAGATTATTAAATGAATTCATGCTCAAAATTTAAAAGATTGTACGAAAAAGATGTGATGTAATGTACTGTGTAACAAAAAGTATTACCCATAATTCCTCCAGAAAAATACCATTAGAATTTTTTGTATATCACAATGGATCTTACATGTACGTATGTATGTATACATGTATAAATTTTATTTTTTAAAAAATTTAATCATGACATTCATATATTTTCATTTTCCTCTTATAAAATATTAAAAATTCCTAAATATCAAAGATATAACCAGATAAATATTTTGAGTGGTTTATGATTCCTTTTTCTAAAAAAAAATATTAATTAACCAAGTTCCTTTAAAAAGAAGACTTTGGGTACAATAAGCAAGTTTTTTCTATGGTCACTTTTTGTGCTTGTCTTTTTACATTTTAGCTAATAATTTTCCTATATCAGTTCTTAGAAGTGGAATTGGTCTTAATGAGACTAATTTATTTTGGAGTTGTATTATTGATACATGTTATCAAGATTTTCTTTAGAAATATACTAGTTTTAAAAACTGTCAGTATTGTATGACAGCCTGTTTTTCCACATTGTAAAGTATACAGGGAATTAACTATTTTACATGCAGTAGATAAAAATAGTTCATTGAAATTTGTAGTTTCTCTTTGATGAATAGAAATTTTAATGATGTTTTGGTATTTTTTTCACTTGAAATGCCACTTATATGACATCAACTCGCTTTATATTCCATGTGATTAATCTTACTCTTATTTTGTACTGTAAGCCACTTCATTTACTTACTGTTGTTCCACAAAACACTTTACTATATGGTTGGGAAAATTTCTACTATTTTTGCCATAGAGCTGCTTTAACTATTTCTCCTTTAAAAGTTACTTTATAAATATTGAAATCCAATTGAAATTATTTTTGAGATTATATTAAACTTATGTATTTGAAGAGAGCCTACACCTGCATAATACTGAATCTTCTTACTGATAACTTGATATGTATCAAAGATTTTATGTGTCTCCAATATTTTATTTATCAAAGATATACTGCAGGAGAAATTAAGAATAAATCCAATCTGTTGAGGTAGTTCGGGAAGGAGATAAGGAGTGTTGGGCAGTGGCTGAAGTACAAAGAACTTACTTTGATAGACACGGTTAAAGGACATGGTAAATTTAAAGTATAAAAGTTATAGGGCTTCCCTGGTGGCGCAGTGATTGAGAGTCCGCCTGCCGATGCAGGCGACGCGGGTTCGTGCCCCGGTCCAGGAGGATCCCACATGCCGCGGAGTGGCTGGGCCCGTGAGCCATGGCCACTGAGCCTGCGCGTCCGGAGCCTGTGCTCCACAACGGGAGAAGCCACAACGGTGAGAGGCCCGTGTACCGCAAAAAAAAAAAAAAAAATTAAAGTATAAAAGTTATAAATATATATGAAGTCCCCCTTTCTGAGCTACTTAACAAATCATTTTTTTTGTGCACGGTGTAGGCAGTAGTCAATGTAGTTAAGGTTATTTAAGGATGACTCTCCTAATGGCAAGGCTTCAGACAGACTTGGCAACTACGGTGTGTATTCCAAACGCACAGGTTCAACAAAGTAAGTTCAGCTAAAAATGGAAAATACATGATATCCTAACGGTTAGCCTGTAGCTAAAAGTTCAAAAATATATGAATGCGAGCCCACACTTCAAGCTAAAAACCACTGATGCTAAGAGGTCAAAGGGAAGGAACTAGGTCTACATAACCAAAGAAGGCAGCCCAAGAGAAAAATGAGCTAAAACTTGAACAAGTAGCTTGCAGGTATCCAAAATGCCATTAAACACATGGAAATGTGTTTAAGTCACTAGGGAAATGTAAATTTAAAAAATGAGAGGTTCCAGGTTTTGGTAATGGTGGAATAGATCGTCAGACTAAACCTCCTGTGGACAATAAGGATAAAGCCTAAAAAAAAAAATCTATTTGAAAGCACTCTAGTGTCACCAAAAGAAGGGAGTAACTGAAGAGTCTACTTGTGAAAGACAGAAATGGCAGTGAAGGACATTTACGCGTTTGTAGTTTTCTGCCTGAGGGCCCTCTGCAGCGCTTACAGCTGGGGCGTCAAAGCAAGGGCCTTAAGGACTGGAGGTGTCAGTAACCAGTGGAGAAGCACAGGACAAGCACACTCTCAGTGGAGTAATCCTGCAATGAGGAGAAAGCCCCAGAGACTGTAGCCCAGAGGGATACTCACCGTTGCAGAGGCCACAGAGGTAGAGCACGCACACCACAGCTGGTCTGGGCCCACTGAGAGCATGTGAATTTGCAGGGAGCCGGCATAAAAGATCAAGGAGAATGCCCAGGTGAGGCACCTACTGCCTCCGATTTCCCAAAACTTCCACAGGTGTTGGGTCTCCTTCTTAGTGATGGGGATTAAGTCTTCCCCGGACTGCTGGAGGGACCTTGCATTGGGAATCCACCCACACAGTCCCAGCGAACTTGATTTGGTGAGCAGATCTGCATTTTGTCAGGGTTTCTCAGCCACTCCTGCTGGTAGATTATGATAACATCACATCTAGACCTTAAGACTGAAGTTCTGAGCTGCTGATCGATCGGACATCACCCACACAGTGAAAATGCTGGATATCGGAAGTGTCCTATATCTTGACCCATCACTGGTGGCCAATGGCAGGGGAGAACTGCAGACATCTATTGGAGGCCATGCCACATGCATGTGAGTTAGTGTCGGTCCCTCGTTGCCAGTGGTACAGAATATAGGGCATTGGTAATGTCCAAGACAGCGACCGAGGGCCCTCACCTGTGTGATGGTTCAGCCCCACCCCCACCATCTAGAACAGCTGGGACACTAGGCCCAAGGAGTGAATTCAGTTCATGATGACCCTCTGTAAGCCTGTAGATCCAGCTGCTCCTATTGCTTGGCACACAGGGCTACTGCCAGGAGATGTTGTCTCTGGCATTAGGAGAGTCATCCTTAAATAATCTTAACTACATTGACTACTGCCTGCACCAAGCACAAAAAAATGATTTGTTAAGTAGCTCAAAAAGGGGGACTTCATATGTATTTACAACTTTTATACTTAAAATTTACCATGTCCTTTAACCGTGTCTATCAAAGTAAGTTCTTTGTACTTCAGCCACTGCCCAGAGATGTTATCACATCTCTTCTTAACCCTGCTGCCTTTAGGTCTTTAATTAGGGCTGTGATTCCCCATCTTTCCCAAATTGTTTCTGTTGGACCACCTGGGAGGGAACAGGAGACAGTAAGGAACTATATGTCCCAATAGCACTTCTCAAAGGGTGCATCTAACCAATTTGGCACTTTGGGATGGAGAAGTACAAGCATACGACACATTAATTTCCAGTATATATTCAGGGGTGGAGGCAACAACAGCAGAGCACAAAACTGGCCCAAAGGGGTCCCCCTACAAGGTCACCTTAACTTTCTTTGAGAACCCTGAGGAAACACCATCACTCAAATCCAGATGAAGCAGCACCATCCCCACCCCCTACCCGATACTGGATACAGTAGTGACTTGAGTCCCTGTACCCAGTGGAGTCATAAAAGTTTGAGTTCTCCTCTCCCCAAGTTCCTACCTATTTGGACAGGTGCATATGTCATCAGCTCCCCTTGGACACCTCAGCCCTGTTCCAAAATGTTCTCCCTAAAACAGCTAGAATTCAAGGCACAAGTGTTGAAAGGGATTCAGGAGGCTGAGGGAGAGAAGGGCTCCGTGTCATCAGCAAGGGAAATTACTTCCAGTTTTTTTGTTTCTGTTTTTGTTTTTTTTGCCGTACGCGGGCCTCTCACTGTTAGGGCCTCTCCCGCTGCGGAGCACAGGCTCCGGACGCGCAGGCTCAGCGGCCATGGCTCACCGGCCCAGCCGCTCCGCGGCATGTGGGATCTTCCCGGACCGGGGCACGAACCCGTGTCCCCTGCATCGGCAGGCGGACTCTCAACCACTGCGCCACCAGGGAAGCCCCAATGACTTCCAGTTTTGAGAGGCTCAATGGCTGCTCACAGCTCAAGAAAAATAATTTCCAATGTTTTCGGTCGACACATTTCCTGTATTCTCATTGCCAATACCATTTATTTATCTTGCTTCCTGAATTGATTGCATTTCACTTTGTGAAAATGTATCAAGTGTATAATTTGTGAAACATCTCATTCAACCAGAAAAGTATACTTAAATCGATTGGCACTTACTGAGCTGTATTTCTTCCATTTGCTTCTATTCTTCTCTGTACTCTACCTTCCTATGTCCCAGGAGGCTGAGCTATAAAGGTTGTATACATGCATCCTTTATCCTCTAGCTTCCAGGTAAGTTTGGCCAGAGGTACGCACTGGTAGAAGATCCAGAGAGAAGGAAAAAATGGGAGAGTAAGGTCAGTATATGTAATACATCAGTCCCTTCATGCAAAATTCCTCATGGGGTCTGTGTCCTCCACTCAAGACCAAGTCTCCTGTTAGGCCTTTCAACCTACTCTTTCTTTTGTGGTTACCAGCCCTGGATTGCCACCCTTTGCCATGTGGTTTTCCTAAACTCTAGCCACTTCTTTGTCAATGGTCTTTCGTAAAACCTCTTCCAATTACCCAGGTGAGAGGACTACCTCTTCTCTGCTATAACACTGAATGCTTACACTTTTCCTATGAGTAGGGCATATTTTACTCATTTATATATATAAATGTAATACCCAATGTAAAACTTTGAAGAAAGCTTGATCTCGATGTTGGTTCTAATTCTATGCCTATGTTCTTTCTACTTAATAAGTATGGTGACAGTGGATTTTTCTACCTTACCAGCAACGTGAAGTATATCAATGCCGTTACATTTAGATTTTACTTTTATTTTATAACTTCTCTGAAATACATTAATGATGAAATACCACAAATAATTATAAATTAAATATTCAAAGTATAGCATGTAGAAAATAATTCTTAAACTTTACAAACCACAGACTATACTTGAGCCCCTTTTTTAATACTCAGAAAATTCATAAAATTACATTTCTTCTTAGATAAGAATCATTTATTTGAGATAAAGAATGTTAAACGTGTTTTTCCTTGTTTGCTTTTTAAACATCCAGGTATGATATAGTGTGATTTAAAATTTTAAGAGACAGTATCGTGACAATACTATAAACTATAGAAAATGGAATGCAAATGCTGAAAGATTTTGCTTTAGATTAAATCACTTTGTATATAGCTGATCATATTGTTGTTCTACCCCTGTTTAAATATCATGTTTATATCCAAGCACTTTTATTTCAATCATATATACTTTCCCCAAGGAATAGTGTTTATACTGCTATCTAGTTTCTGGTTATTATAGTTGTTTTGAATTCTGATACAAAACACTGACCTCTGAAGCCCTTTTTTTTTTTTTAATTAAAGATGGCTTCAAACTTCTTTCTTCCTATCAAATTAAATTAGGATTTTACGTCTTCAAATATCATACTAGTGTGTATGCCTGGCAGTAAAGTTTCTGTTCTATGCTCAAAGGATTCATAGCTTCAAAAAAAGAACCTAAGAAACAAAACCAAAACTGACTGTCAAGGGGACAGTATGTGAAGCTACCAAAGGGGATTTCATTTCAATTCTTTAATGCCTCTTTCCAGCCAACCTAGTAAGCACTGAGGAATCTCAGTGGATATGATCATTCTGTTTGTTCTTCCGGTAATTTAATTCATCTTCTTGAACTAGAATGAAGAGAGGTGATAAGCTAAACCATAGGGATTTTTTTAGATATCAAGTCACAAATAAAATCTGATTATGTCATCTCATCTCTGTCTTTAAAATGTATCAATGGTTCCACCGGCTCTTAGGACAAAGATAAAATAAAATCTTCCCCAAAGCTGATAAGCATCTTGGCTCTGCATTTCCCCTCCCGAGTGTTCTTCAGCTCCAGGGCTGTGCAGTGATTCTTGCTAATTCAAGGTCTTTGCATATCCTGTTTCTCCATCTGGAATTCTCCACCTGTTCTCCAGTTAAATTTTTATCATCTTCTAATTTCAAATCAAGCTTTTCTTTCAAATAGCAGTTTAGATCATAGCCCTTTGTTCTAAGCGCCTGTAAAACCATGTTTCATATTTTCAGAATACACATCTCAGTTTGTACACATTATTGGTTTAATGTCAGTTTCCCTGTCTGGTATGTAAGCTCCTTGGGAAAAGGTACGCATCATTTTTCTCTAGCCCTTTATCTCCAGAAACAATAGGCTGCTCCTTACAATGCCCTAAATGCGTTATGCTGAGACTGCACAGTCTGAGGTGAAGGGCGGGTATTTCTGAAAGCTCATTTTTCTCCTCAAAATCAGGTCTAAAATTCCCAGCTTGCCCTGATCCCTGACCTTGTTAATCAATTACAAAAAAGGGAGAGAGATATAGGAGAAGCTGCTCAGAAAATAAATTACTTGTATTGTCTCCTTACTCTGGGATGTCGTGAGAAATTCTATGAAACTATTTTATAATTATAATGCCAACGTGCTCTGGGGTGATCCAGTGAACGAACACTTGAAGGGTAAGTCATGAGAACTCCTGTTTCTCAGTTGCAGGTCAGATATATGGAGTTCATGATTGATTTCTGGGTCTAATGGGAAAAATCATTTCAGTAATAAATCTTATTTTAATTATTGTCTGTGTGCCAAATACTAGGACACTTGTTGTATAAAAGCAAATCAGAAAGACATGTTATGTTACAGCAGAAACAGGTAAATACAGATGCAGAAGTCAGTTTATTTCCTAAGGAAAGGTACAGGGTGAGGAAAGGCTTTACAGGTAATGTGATATTTAAAGTGAGACCTGGAGATGTTCAGAAGATAGACCTGGGGGGAAGGCTAGGAAGGCTGGTGAAGGGTCTTCCAGGCACGGTGACTAGTATACGGTGCATCCAAATAAGAGCCTGACAGATAAAGTTTCCGGGAAAGAGCCAGGTATGTGAGGAATGTACTGGGCACGGCAGAGAGCGGCCTGAGTTGCAGCTCTTAGAAACACCGGGTACGTCTTTGAAAGGAAAGTCTCTTAGAAGGTATTCTTGTACATTATGATAGGAGTTTGCACTCGTTCTGATGCCTAGAAAAAGGCATTGCTTTATTTTAAGCAAGAGAGTGAAGTTACTAATCCTTATTAAATATTTCACTCTGGCTGCTTTGTGAAGAATACATTAGAAAAAGCAAGACTGAGGGCAAGGAGAGAACACACAATTCTGTCACTTTCTTCCTTGCGAGATGCTTGTAACCATGGAGAAATTGTGGCAATGAGGATGGATAGTAATGTGTGTTTGTAGCAGATAATTGGGGGGTAGAAGGACAAAACTTAGTGACTGGGCAATGCTGGGTCCTCCTTGAACTTCTTTCATAGCCAAACACTGAGGAAGTTTAGGTTGTGTATAGCAGCCATCCATAACACTAAACAGCATAGTGCTAAAAAGCAAGCATTTTTATGCTATTGAATATACATTTGGGGCGGTATTGGTGGAGATCGGTGGTTGAAGAGGAAAATTTCTTTGTGGAGGAAGCATAATGATCTCTTCCCTCCAAAATAAAAAAAAAGGGAGTTGGGGAGTTGGGAAAATTATGAGCCATTATATGAAAGCACTTAGAACATCTAGACACAGTAAACAGATGGATGATTATTTCACAGACCTGTAAAAAGGTCAACTTTATTAGCTAACTTGACCCCAGTACTTCTTTCTCTCTTATTATTATTTCTACTCTTTATTGGTGACATTTGGGGTCTGGGGTGTTATTTATCCTCTGGAATATTTATTATATTTAGCCAAAGCTGCTGATTTTTGCCTTTCTTTGGATTTTATCTTTGCACACACTTTACCCTATTTTTTATTTTATTTATTGAAGAGGAGAAAAAACCCTCACTATGTATATAACTTTATATTCCCAAACCTGATGGTTAATTTCTTCATATCTGATAAATGAGACTATTAGTATAATTATTTTAAATGTTTATGTGTCAAATGCTTGACTGACAGACAATACTAAAGACTATTGTTGTTCAAGAAAATCCTAGGAAAGGATATAATACGTAGAGTAAAAGAATAAATAAAATACTCTGAAAATGGTGATGGGGTATTTGGGCCATATTAATACTCAGTGTTCGTACTGCTTTCATATTTAACTCACATAAACTTTCTAAGAATATACTGTTTTCTTCATTCAACAGCTGAAAAATCTAAGGCACAGAGATATTTGGTAAATTGTTCCAGGTCAAAACACTAGTAGGTGATAAACTCAGCCTGCCTAAGTCCAAGCCTGTATTGGCAACCTAGACTAATTTATGTTTACTACTGTTAAAAAACAAAATTCAGCTGAGTACATTTTAAAGATCTTATTGACTTTATTCACCTATTCGTGATACAGGCAGCATCCCATCTAGCAGGCAGAAAGGAGCTCCTAGAAGCTGTACAAAACAAAGACTTTTATTGGCAGAAGGGAGCAGAGGCAAGGAAGTTATACCAGCAAACAGCGGACTGGTTGTGTCAAGGTCACCCTCCTTTAGGGGTTGGGAGGGGTCTATCGGGCAGATGACCTCGCTAACTGCTGACCAGGTGATTCCTGATCGACCAGTTTCGGGTTCTATTTCTGGGAAAGCTGAAACCGTAATCAAGCTTCCATCCGGTGGGGCTTAGAGAAGTGACTCCTGGGGCCTGTCGTCTTGTTTTTAACACAATATATTATAATACTATGTGTTGCAATACTATAGTTTTAGTACTGTATATCGCAGTATGTTTAAACACCTTCCTAAACGCTCCATAGAAGGTATGTGCCAACTGCTGAATTCAAGTCAATCAGTAGAAAAATGCCATAGAAAGCCCTCCCAAGGGAAGATCTCTGGAAGCATTATAACATGAATTCTGTGGCAAGAAATGCATCAATGAATAATGTTTCAGAAAGTAAATTAGATTTTATTTTTCTCAACTTATTATATTGTATTGTTTTGTCTCTAGTATCTATAGGAATGTAACTCAGAAAATCTGTCCTAAAGAGAATAATTAGAAAAGCTGTTCTAAGAAAAACTAATATGTTTAAGGAAATATGGTTGAGGCCTCAGAGAGCTTAAAAAAAAAAAAAAAAGCAGTGAAAATGTACAAAGCAAAAACTAGAAGAAATAAAGAAGCATAAAATGCTAAAGGTCACATTTGGTGTCACTTACATCCTCGAGCCAAATCAACACTCCTCCTGAGGTGCCCAGAGAATTGAAAAGCTGTGCAGAACTATCAAAAAGTCATCATAGGACTAGGAAGGCAAGTTGAAGTTAGGGCCCACCTACAAAAAGCACATGTAAATCACCCCGGTCTACCACCTTTGGTTTGCGACCCAGAAAGGTTGTAAGATAGGAACAAAAGTGAACTGGAAATAAATTGGCCCTTGCAAAGACTGCAGCCTGATTGGAATAACATAACCCGGAATTGTCAGTAACTCTAGTTTCTTACCTATAGCAAAGAGAAATCCCTTAAATGATAAATAACACTATACTAGGTCTCAAATGATGTCTGTATTGTTTTCACATACAACATTAGGGTTGCAACTTAAAAAACTCAGGCATATGAAATATAACCACAAAACAAGAGACAAAAAATAACTAAAACAGACACAAACTGAACTGTGTTCAGAAAAGCAAAGTGTTTAATATAGACCTTAAATATTTGTGGATATGTAAAATAAGTCCGATAATATTGGCAACTAAATAGAATATATAAAAAGCATAACACACAGGAATTCTAGAACTAAAAATTCAGAACTCTAAAATGTTCAGAAGTTATTGAGTGGGTAGAGATAGATAGGGCCTAGCCTAGTCAAAAACAAGATTAGTGAGCTTGAAGACAGATGAGAAAAATATATATTGAGAAGTCCAGAAATACAGAAAAATATAAAATACAGAAAATAACCCAAGGGACACAAGTGTCATAATATAAAAGTCAAATGTATGTGTAAAGGAAATCAAGAGGAACACGGGAGAGACAGCCGGATTCAAGCAATTGAAATGATAATGCAAAAGATAACAAAGCAGAGATTTAAGATATTCTGCAAATACCAAGCAGGAAAAAGAAAAAGAAAAAAAAAAAAAACACCTAGGCATATTATAATTAAAAAAAATATATATATATATATACAAGAGAACATTTTTAACAGAAAAAAGTATTTTTACAGAGTCAATAATGATGGATAGTACATTAAAACAATGTAAATCAGAAGATCACAAACTATTATTTTCAGTGTGCTCAAAAACTTACCTTCTAACAAGAATCTATAGCCAGCTGAAACAACCAACAAGTATTAAGGTGGAGAAAAAAAAAAGAAATGTTCAGAAAAACAGAAATGGAGAGAAGCTGTTACCAGCAAAATTTATGCTAAAGAAAATATTATAATATTCAGAAGAAAAATGATCCCAGAAGGGAGCACGGAAATGCAAGAAAGAATAAAGAATAACAAAAGTTAAGTATGCATGAAATGGAAAATGCATTGTGTAGTTAACTAAAATAAAATATTTTTGTAGAGTGAGTTAATGCCAATATATGACTATTTTTCTTCTAGCATGCTGGAGTAATCTCTACCAAAGCAAGCTTCATGCAGATAATAACTATTCCGAACAAAATACACAAACTTGTTTATGCCTTTAGCCTAAGGGAGGATAAAAATCCCAAATTAATCAACATTTCAAGAACCAAAGAATGTGACCCATTCTCAACAGGAAATAAAATCAACAGCCCAAGATGCTGAAATTAGCAGTTAGCAGGCAAGAATTTTAAAACCACTATTATAAGTGTGCTTGATGAGGTAAAGGACAATATCTTCTCAGTAGGACTTCTACTTCCTGAGTAGGAAGTCTCAGGAGAGAAACAGTCACTATGAAAACTATGAAAAAGAATCCAATGGAAATTCTAGAGATAAAAAGCACAATTTCTGAAATTTAAAAAATATCTTTGGAAGTATATAATAATTGAAAGGAGATAACAAGAGAACAAACTTAATGAATTTGAAGAAAGACCAATAGAAATTACCTTATTTAAAGAAAAGAGAAAAATAAATGATGACTGAGGGAACTGTTGAACAATATCAAAACGGTGAACGTGCATACTTATGCACTTGGCATTCTAGAGAGAACAGAGAAGAAAATTTGAAAGAAGACCACCTGAATTTTTCCAAATTTGGTGAAAAAAATAAGTATACACATTTCTAAAGGTTAGTAAACTCCAAGAATAGTAGATATGAAGAAATCCATGCTTAGTTTCACCATACTCAAATTGATAAAAACCAAAAATAAAGGGAAATTTTTAAAAAGCAGAAATAGAACACGACAGGGAAACGGTAATTCCAAATATTTGCTCAATTCTCATCAGAAACTTTGGGAGCCAGAAATCGGCAGAACTACTTCTCTGAGGTGCTGAAGGAAAAAGTTTGTCAGTGTAAAATTTTATCAAGCACATATTCAAGAATTAATGCAAAGTAAAGGCATATTCAGATACAACTGTGACTAATGTAGTTATCGTCTATTCCTTTTTCCTGCCTATTGCACTGACTAGAATCATATTATAAGATTGAATAGGAGTATGAGAGCAAATGTTCTTGCCTTATTCCTGTTCTTAGGGAGAAACATATATAGTATTTTTAAAGTGTCGGCTCTGGGTTTTTGAAGGGGCCTTTGTCAGGTTGAAAAAGTTCCATTCTATTTCTAGTTTGAAAAGAGTTTCGATCAGAAATAGTTGTTGTATTTTGTTAAATGATTTTTCCATCATCTTTGAGATAATCCACAATTTTACTTCTTCAGTCTGTTAAAATGCTGAAAAATATTTATTGTTTTTTAAATGTAAATCATTCTTGCATTGCTAGCATAAACCCCATTTGGTCATGATATAGTATCCTTTTTACAAATGGTTGAATTACATTTACATAAGTATTCTAAATCTTTTAAGAAGCTATAAAGAATGTTTTTACTTGTGCTCATGAGGGATATTGGCCCATAGTTTTCTTTCCTTGTAATATTTTTGTCTGTTTTTTTGATATCAAGGTAATGCTGGCCTCATAGATGAGTTGGAAGCATTCATTCTACTTAAATTTTCCTGAAGAGTTTGATAATATTTCATCCAAATGTTTTTGTATAATTCATCAGTAAAGCCATTTTGGTCTAAAGGATTTGTGGAGGGTTTTTAAAGTATTAACTATTATTTGTTAGTGAGATTTGGTTACATGTATCTTTTGAGGAACATTTTCATTTCTTCCAAGCTACTGAACTTATTTACTTAAATGTATTCATAATATTTTATTTTCCTTTTCCTATCTATAAAATCTGCGGTGATATTAACTCTCATTACTAACATTGGGATGTCCTGACCTTTTTCTTGATCAGTCTGTCTTGCAGTTCACCAATTTTATTGATCTTCTCTAACAGCCAGCTTTTGACTTTCCTTGTTTTTATTATGTTTTCTTTCATTTTTTTCTCATATCTTTATGCACTGCATTTCATTTGCTCTCAAGAAATTAGGGTGAAAATTGAGGCCATTATCTTCTTCTTTCTGCACATAATCCGTTAAGTGCTATAATTTTCCATTTACGTACCACTGTAGCTTCCCCCCCACCACTGGAAGAAGTTCAGTAACTTCATTTAAATTATAATTGTTAGGACTCAAACTGAGAAGAAACCTGCAATCCACAGTTCTGTTTACACAGGCAACAGGGTAATGGCCCAACTCCTCTTGCTTTTCCAAATGTTACTCTTATAATTACCCTGCTGATTTTTCTTTCCTTAATTATGATTTTCTAATTTTCTGATCTTGGAGATTTTCAGGAGTTTCTGGAGAAACATACACACACAACTCATAACCTGGGCTCAGTTAGCATTCATAGCTTTGGGATGAGACTTGGAATTCGCAGAGATTCTTTTCACTAAAGTCAGAAATGGGCTTTCTTATCCACCCGTTTACATATTTTATGGTCTAGGGCAAGTATGGCTGTGTGGAAGGTCCTTGGAAGAGCAGAGATCTCTGTAGCCTCATGGTCAGTTCACTTGGAAGAGATACAAGTCATGCTCTGGTTACTCTTCGCAAATTTATCAATCAAGTAACCTACTCCACTCCCTCAAATTAGTAAAAGAGTAAAGAAAAGACAGGAGTTGCACATTATTGCGTGTCACATGAAAGAAAGCATCAGGGATTGAGAAAAAACATATTTCCAAGATTTCCTAGTTGTTTTCTCTATGTACCTGTTGGGATTAAATACCCTGTACCTGTTGTGACTCTCTGGAAGCAGAGGTGGTCACTCCTGCCCTCACCTTCCTAAATGCACACTGCCAAAACCAGTAACTTCTCTTTTTAGACGTCACTGAGATTATCAGTTACATTTTGCCTTAAAAATCTCTGAAATGCATCTGAACAAAATATTAATCCTATTAACCTGAAGATCACTTCATTTCCCAGCCTCTAACTTCATTTCCTGTTGTATTTCTCAACTCATATCATGTTATGCTCACAATACAGTATGTCCACCAGAGGTTTGACAATATCAAATGATATCATAAAGACACTGTAATAAAAGTGCACAATGACACTGTAGGAATACAACAGCGGCTACAAGATGCCCCAAATCCTAGAGCAAAATCAAAGCCTGAGAAGCAAACTCTTCTGCAAGTAAAATACCAAAGAAAGTAAATCCTGAGATACAGTAAGTCCCCTACATACGAACATGTTCCATTCCAATAGCGCATTCGTATGTCCAATTTGTTCATAAGTCCAACAAAGTTAACCTAGGTACCCCATTAACAGAATGGGCTATATGGTACTGTACTGTAAAAGGTTTATAATACTTTTCACACAAATAATACATAAAAAACAAACACAAAAAATAAAGACAACATTTTTAATCTTAACAGTACGTACCTTGAAAATACAGCAGTACCAGCTACATCATCGCTGCTTTTACGCTTGCTTCTGGACATCCTGGGCTTGAAATAAAGATACTGTACTACTGTACTCCACACAGTCCTGTACAGTGAAGTATACAGAAGCACAACTACTTGTAGATGATGCACGCACGTGACAATGTACGCCAGACACGTGAACTAACTTATGTGATTGGACATAAGAATGCAAGTTCGCATCTTTGAAAGTTCGCAACATGAAGGTTCTTATGCAGGAGACTTACTGTAAAAGATTTTCCTTTGTGAGTTAATAAGACCTTGGTCCCTTTTGCTCCCATCTCCTATTTTGCTTAGTTTCCGCTGGAGAAGTTCTGTGTCCCCAGTTAGAAGTGGGATGACTGCACCTAGGACTTCATAGATTTGGCTGTTCTTTTCAGGCAGCTCACTTCTCACTAACTCAACGTTCAGTTTCAAATGGGCTTTTATTTTAAAGACTCCAAATAACTATTAGGGTATATACAATATCAAAGTACTGAAAACTCTCAACCATGAACTTTAGAAAATAAGCCAAATGTCGATCCTTAGAATTTGTATCCAGTAATATTTTATGAACTCAACAGTTAATGTCAGCAAAGACTGTTGCAAAAAGTCAAAGGTAAATCAGGGTAGATGGAAAATATTTTGTTTACATTCACTAGGCTGCCAGCCACTTAATGCCAGTTTTCTAGCATTAAAGCCAGCAAATATAAAATGAAATAGGAGGAAAATCCTAGAAAAAGTTTATCTTGGTATATACAAACCTTTTAATCTTCATTTCACCTTTGAAAATCTGTTTTAATTTTTTTTTTTTTTTTGCACTGAGCACTAAATTCAGTATGAGATCTGCTATAATGTTTCTGCCTTACATATCCAATAGAAACCTCACGTGTGTTACAGGGAGTGGGCCAGTGGTAACTCTTGAGCCACATGGAAAAACGGAAGAATTCAAGGTTATTCCCTCCATTATTCCCCTAGTGTTCTCTGACAGCTACTCAAAACAACATAATTAGGGCAGCCTAATAATACCTCATATATTGTTTGCCACCAAAAATGTCAAGTTAGAACTTTGCATCTCACACACTTGTGCTCTGTAATACATATATGTTGTACTTAAATATATGACTTATCTATTTAAAAAAAAAACCCTCTGGAAGACCTAGACAAGAAACTAATAATAGTAGCAAACGATGTTCAACCCTATAATGTCTAAATTCTTGGATACGGAAAGTCTTTTTTTCCCCTATATTTGAAATTTGTCTTTGTTATGCCTCCTTAGTCTGGACTATACAACCTCAGGATTCCTGAGGCACAAAGCCTCGAAAGTTAAAAACTAAGTAATATTAAATTTGTATAACCTAGTATGTCACAAAGGGCCACAAACATTTAGTTTCCCATCCTGACCATGCAAGAAGACTTTTCACCTTGCTTATATTTGCTTTCCCAATTTTTACTCTATTTATTTATTTCTTATGGCTTACAGGCTGATTTACTAGATATTGGGGCTTTTTATGCTAGGCTCAGAAAGCTGCGGCTTACCTGCCTTATTCCAAGGATCAGAGCGTGCTGCTGCAAAATTCACTGCTTACAGGAAAGCAATGGGTATTCCATGCTGTCTCCTCTTTCTTCTTCCTTGCTTCCAAAAGAGGAGGAGGGTTTGGCCCTCCAGCAATTCTGGCCTAGCATTGGCTACCCCACAGTAGGGGGCCCTCTGAGACAGGGCGGTTTTATGAAGAAAGGAAACAGAGGATATACCAAGCCATTTTTTTCCCCTCCAATTTACCTACTAGAGAAGTCTACTTCTTCTGGTAGAGGAAGTGAAGGGGCCATGAAATGCTAGAAATATTGCACTAACTGAGCTTCTACAGCATGGAAGGACAAACATCCAGAGAGAAGATGTGTTCTCTCCAATTGTGGAACGGTCTTTCGATTGAAAGTTTGGAAACCAAGGACTAGATCAAAGATCCTAAGGCACAGACACATAACTACATCACCTCCTGGAAGATTAATGACCGTAGATACATCGTATCTAGCAGTGGGGGTAGAAGGCCTTCACATACACTTTCTCTAATGCAAGGTATTAGTATATCTTGGACTGGGACTCAGTAATCAACTCTTCTTGTTCAGGATTCTTTCCACTGCACCATGCTGACTCATAACAGTTCAGCATGCCTTAGCTACACTAGAAGCGTAATGAGATTACAAAACGCCTCATCTGGTGGCGTGTTTCATTATGAAGCATGCTATAGTCAGAGTGAAGAGCATCCCCAAATTTATTAAATCCGTTGAAAACTTTCAAATGTATTTGATTCATATGATAAGAACTACCCCAAATAGTGTAGAAAATGAGACGAGTCACAAATTAGCCAACTACGAAATGATGGGAATAAATAATCTAGAAGGAATATCATGCATAACTTTAATGTCCTTGAAGAACTGAGAGGGAACTAGAGAAACTGAGAGCCTATATCACATTTTAATCTCCTATTTTACTTAATAAATATCTTATCTGAACAGAAAGATGTAGAAAGACACTAAATATAGATAATGGAAGATTCAAGTTCCTAAATGTATATTCATATACATATTATATATAATGATGGGATTATGTCTTCTCCTTAGAAAAGGTGATATTTTATAAATATAAGAAGACATATTTCAGGAAATTTTATCTTTATCAAGATGATTTAAATAAGAAGTTGAGAAAAATTCTGTGGGAAAACAGAACAAAATAAGTGGAAAAAATCTATCAGTAATAATTTAGTGAGTAATAATAGAATGAGCAAAGATTTGAGACAACTGATTTGATATTGGCAATCGGATGAATTCGCCTTTTCCCTGAGTCCTTACTGAGCTACAGAATGAGGGATTGTGTATTCTGTTTATCATTTTTTCAGAGCAAAAGTTTACAAGGTTCTGTGTCCTGCTAGCTTCCTTCCTCAACTTCCAAAAATAACTTAGGAGAATATCTCATGGTTTTAAGCTACCTTAGGAAATGGACACATGGTTTTAAATTGGGTATATAGCAGCCCAGAGTAAATATTAAATTTTACAGATTCTGTTAAAGCTAGATTTGGCAATATGACTAAGTTGGATGAAAGGGATGAAAGCATGTGTGTTCTATGCCACTTTGAAGAAGTGTCTTTAAAGGGAAAAAAAACATAAAGGGGGTCCTGGAAAGATAATATTGGTGATATAGCTTTTTAAATCTGCACAAATACAACAATAAAACCAGGAAAGGAAAACTGAATAACAAAGACAAAAGCCCATATCAAACATCCACAGAAGATTATGAAGCAAGATTTTTCCTCAAATCCCCCAATATGAGGTCATGATAATGAACCACCATTATCTTTCATGATACTGACTTTCATGATAACGGTTACAAGAGTCTATGGTAAAGAAATTGTGCAGGAAGACTCAGATACACAGTATTGAATCTGTCGGGCCTGAGAACTCAAAAAACAAACAGGCATTGAATCAAAAGTTCAGCAAAAAAAAAAAAAAAAAAGCGAGGATAGCAGCTGAAACAGCAAGAAAATCATACTTAAGGTCAGTTAAACATGACACCAATTAGCCAATGAATTCTCAAAGTCAACCAAAGTGCCATTCCAGGAGAATCTCCACAATGAGAGCAACTTCTGCTAATAGAATCCACATTGAACAGGATGAGAGCAAGAGACATAAAGGAAGGAAGGGTAAGATAAGAGTGGGGAAAGGAGCAGATACATGAGATGTCTAAGAGTAAGCCAGCGTATTTTCGTATATCCCTTATTTTTGAAGGATAATTGCACTGGATATAAAATTGTTGGTTGGTAGTTTGTTTTTTCAACCCTTTAAACACTTCATTTCCCTCTGGTCTTGCTTGCATGATTTCTATCTAGAAGTTCACTGTAATTTTTATTCTTCTTCACTCTGTGTAAGGTGTTTCTCACCAATAAATTCAAGATTTTCTCTTTCTTTTTGGTTGTATGTGTTTTGAATAAGATATGCCTATTTTTTTAATCCTATTTTATGTTCTTAAGGTTTAAGATGCGAGTTTTTGTCTCATATTTCAACTATACATATGTTATATATTTTGACATTGTCTCAAAATTTGTTGATACTCTATTCTTTTTTCCTCCATTTTTTCTTTTTGCACTTAAGTATGGGAAGTTGCTATAGACCTATCTTGAAGCTCACTGATATGTATGTATATATTTTGCACAGCTGTGTTGAGTCTACTGAAGAGCTCATCAAAGGCATCTTTCTTTTCTGGCACTCTGTTTTTTTATTTCTAGCATTTCCTTTCCAAGTGGTTTTCTTGCTCTCCCCATGCCAGAGCCAGAAGGGTGCCTTTCTCAGTTTTTCACCATGAGAACCTGATGCATTTCGTAGAGGGAAGGTCCATGAAAATGTATCGTGCCCCTAAGACTGGAGCTTGCAGGAGTTCACTCTCACGCTGGCTCCCACTTAGCCTTTATCATTCATCAAAATTAGTATTTAAATGTTTCCCCCATCTTAGGGCTCTGCTGCCTCCTGAGCTAGGTGAGAAGATACCTGGAAGCACCTGTCACTTCAGGTTTCAGGGAGGCAGTTTACCCTGAGACTTCAGTTCTTTTATGGGTCTAAGAAAAGTCACTGATATTTAGTTTGTCCAGGTTTTACTGGACAAAGCAATTCAGGAGTGTCGGGAGTGACGGCATCTAAGGACTTTACAACCTGAAACTGAAACCAGAAGTTACTACCGTGTCGTTGATCTTTACAAAAATGCAGGAGAAGGAACTCTGGAGACTTTCAATTTAAAAAAAAAACAACCTATCCTCTAACATGCCTCATTCAAAAAACTTAGCTTAGAAACAACAAAGAAAAAACAAAAAAAAATTTAAGTTCAATCTCCAAAGTTCTGGTAAGAAAGAAGAGACTATTATAACAATAGCATTCCTATATAAGATGAAATCATTCCAGAAAGATACAGCTGAAAATAATAATCTAATATTTCAAAATGAGATTCAAAATGTTATGAAAATATTAAAAAAAAGAAACACCAAAAATGTTTTATTGCATTTTAGGAAGCAATGAGAAATGCAGGAAAAGTATCATTTCAGAACTGAAGATCAAACTCGAAGGAACCATACGAGCAAAACAAAACAAATGCTATAAAAAATTATCAAGTAATAACAAGATGAAAAGTTGATAAATTTTAAAAAGAAGATTCAAGGATGACAAAAGATAAAAGGTAAAGAAGTTTCAATATGTGTAATTGGATTATCTTTAAAAAATCAAAGCAAATGAAGAGAAGGAACACTACAGACTACAACTCAAGGATAGCTTCCTGATAGATAGACAGATACATACATACATACACACAATACATAAATACATAGCTTATATGCTACATACACACATGGTTTGAAAGGGCTCACTCTGCTAAATCTTCATAATCAGTAATGAAATCAATTCTAGCAAAATGATTTAATATTGAAGAATATAAGAATAAATCCTAAATCTTTTCATCATACAGACAGAAAAACCAAGTCATTCATAAGGGATATAAAATCAGTTTGCCATTAGTCACTTTGTAAACGAAGCTTTTTTTCAGAAGAATATGGAACAATATACTTAAGATAATCAAGGACAAATTTTTAAATGAATGATTTAAAACAGTCAAACTGATTTTCAGTTCTAAAGGCTAAAGATAAAACTTCATCACTATGCAAGAACTTAGTAAATACTTTGTCCATGAACTGAACTTGTCTTTATTACCTAAATGTTTTCATACTGGATATCACACATTCAAAATAACTGGAAATGCACTGATATAGAGACTGATGGTAAGCCTCAGATATACAATTTTACACACAGAACTAAGATTACAGAGACACATATATGGAAGGGTGTATAGTTTGTAATAGCTATCTGCTCTGACAATGTAGATAAGTACAGCTGTGAAAAAATGAAGTGAGAATGGGAAGAACATATGTCAGTCATCAAATATTGGTGTTTATGACAGTGTTATTTCTGGAAAATTTTACCTGTAATATGAAATAAAACTTATCAGTAATTACGTGGTAGTCCAATGTTCTTCTTCACAATGTTCTTTAAAAAACACAGATGCTCTGTTTGGATTTTTTAAAAAATCCAGTTTCAGGATTGAAGAAATTAAGGAAACCCCTGCAGTAGTGAATTTGAAATGGACATAAAATTTTGTACTCATGAGGTTCCACTATAAAGACCTAGAAATTATAACTGATCCAGTAGACATCAATCCATAGTAGCCTGGTACTGATCTACAATTTCCACTTCCACTAAAGGAAATCAGGGTTTCTTGGGAAAATGACTGATTTTAGGAATAGAGCAAGGAATATACAAGACAACCTGAGTCATTTTGTGGCACCAGAGAGATAGGAAACTATCATGGAGCATTGGGTGAAGGATTTGGGAATCAACTATAAGAGCTTCCACTGGCCAAAGGGTGGAAAATGTAAACATCAAAATCTAATACCTGGATCAAAACAAGTCAAATATGCTTTAACTCATTACCCATTAACTTTCCAAACTAATACTGAATTGGTCACCTCTGTACTATGCTAGGCAACCAATTTTACTTTTTTTAACTAGTAAATAAAATTATTTAGTGTTTGTCGTGCCTTTCCTATTCAGACTTTACCTCTGGGTAACCAAACAGTGGATGAGACACAATTTCCCTTAATAGAAGTATTCTGGAAGTTCAATGAAGGTAGAACAATGGAATTGTAATATTGCCATTGTGCAACTCCTAATACATTAATTAACTGTGTGTATCAAGCATCAACGGGCATCGTATGCTTCCTAAGGAAAATAACAGCACCTGGCCAGTCCTGGAAAACCATTATTCCCGAATCAGACTCAGCCTCTGGATTCACCTAACAATTCACATGAAACTCAGAGGATGGGGGAACATGTTAAACTGTACAAGGGAAATGCAACCCACAAAACCTTGACTGTAAGAAACTCGACGAGACATCGATGTTCCTCAACAAATAAACTGCAGGCAAAAAAATTAAAAAATAAAAGATAGAGGCAATGACATTGATTAAAATCAACTAATATAGTTGTAAAAGTAAATTATAATGAGCTTAGCTGTATTCATTTAAGAGTTAAATCTGTGAGGAAAAGTAAGTTTATAATAAAAGTCAGGTATAATCAGAGAGGGAGGGGAGGGTTGGGATTTGAGGTGACAAATAGAGGGCTTCTGTGACGTATGGCAAGATTATTATCTCTTAATTGGGTGATAGTTACAATGCCTTATGGTAACTTATTAGTGGTATATTTGATTTATGCAACTTTCTGTGTATCATATTAATTAAAAATAGTTTAAAAGGCAGAGAGATTTTCTTTATCCATCTTTCTTCATGTTGGCTGCCTGGAAAGCAGAGATGGCTATTACTTGAGAAGTCAAACAGAACCAAAGGATGTTACCAAGACCAGAACTATAGCAAGATAACTGCATCCCTTATCTGCCTACGTTATGACTCCCTTAGGACAGACAGGATTAAACTGATATCTTGCTTGAGCCACTGTTACGCTACATTTTCTAATTACTGAAGGCAAACCTAATTCCAACCAGTACAAGTTCTTTGACAAAATTAAATAATTGAAGGAAGGTTCTTACAGTTTGTAAAACAATTCAAGTGGGAAGAGTATAAGACATATTTAGACCCTTACTGTCTTCCTATAAGGCACAAATATGGGTTATTAAGCAATAAATGTGACACAATAGATCTCTTTCCAATGTTCAGTAGAAAGGGTGTCAGAAATATGTAACTAAAGAAAGGATACATTTTGATCAGTAGAATAAGGAGGATAGGAAGAATAAAACAGTATATCAGAAGAAAAATCCATTATTCAGAATGCCTGTCTTTGAGAGTAGAACCTTGGTATAAGGGTATTTTGCTCTATCGACAAGACGACATGGAGCAATGATAATGTTACGGGCCCATACCAACATTTAGAACATTTATGATTAGAGATTACAAAAATAAATAAATGAATCAGTTTAGTAGAGCTAGGAAGATCTCAAAATATGTTCCGGCAATGCAGTCATAATTGGTCCAATTGTGAACAGTAAATCAATATGGTTACTCCAGAAAGCTCTTCAGTGGGCTTTTTGTTTATTTGTTTGTTAAATACTCACAGGGGATTAATAGGATCTCACCACCAGAACAAACAACAAAGGCTTGAGCAGCCCTATAAGAAGACCTCCAGGCAGCTAAAAGAAGTACTTACTTAACTGAGGCTTACAAAATACTATATCACAGAAATATTTTTATAGTGTTCTCAACTGAATCAAGTATATAGTAAGAAAGGAATAAGTTAAAATAATCTAATAATATTATACACTGCATAATACACAATACTATATTAAAATACTGAACATGTGTCTCTTCTCTGCCAAAGATGATGATTTTTAAACCAGGAACTATGTATCATTGTTATTATAAAGACACTGAATCCAAAGAGCAGTGAGATAATCAAGCACATTGAACATACGTCTCTTCTGGATCCAATAACGTTCTATTTGATGGCAACTAAAGTACTTATACGTGTGAATTCCAAATCACTGTGGTTAAACACGGGTAAAGTAAGCACGCTGGTAGAAATTTCAGAGCACAGATGTGGGCAATATTCACCCAAGCGCTCATCCTCAAGGATGCAGACACGCAAATGTGATGCTCATTTGCAATCGTACCACATAGAGTTTTGTAGAAATTTCTTCACTTTTCATGTGCATTTCTCTATTCCATTTATTCTTCAAAAGCATTCTTTTAAAGTCTGCATTTCCCTGAATATCCATAATTTACTCAGCAATGTAGGAATCCTGTGTCGTACCATCCAGATCACTCCTTCAGGACTAAGCACTTCGTTGCCCATCTCTGCCCATGTTCATGAAACGAGGACCTTGAGGGGCACCTGGGTACCAAAGCCTTTCTGTGTCCCCCATTTCCTGTTGGCAGGAAAGAGGCTTCATTCAGCCTCCATGACCTTCCCTGAGTTCCAAAGGTCAGGTTCAAACAGCTGCTAATCAGGGAAGGGAGAGGAGGGGCAGTCAGAAAAAACAGTAGTGCAGCCTTCAGGCAGGGTTCTGGTTCCCCACCCCACCCCAGCCCCGCAAGGGATATATTTACATAACAATTTCTTTGAGTTATTTTGCAGACGCTGAAGCTCACACCAGGTGGGAGAAGTTAACTACACGCTGCCCACAAACACAGAGACCTCAGACGGGTTGGAACCAGAAGGTTGATGATGCTGACACCTGATTACCTCACCGCCAACCAATCAGAAGAATGACCAGAGCTGAACCATTACTATAAAACCTCTCACTACCCCCTGCAGGGTTGGGACAGACTGTTCTGAGGGCATTAGCCCGCTGTGGCCCCCTCTGCCTGGCAAAGCAATAAAGCTATTCTTTTCTACACCAAAAACTCTGTCTCTGAAATTCAACTCGGTACCAGGATACAGAAGCCAAATTTCAGCTACATTCGTGACTGAAGGCTCTCAGCTGTGTTCCTCTCTGGACAGTACATTCAGCCCAAGGGACTTGCTTCATCTAAATCACACCCCTCCCTGGGGGCAGTCTGCATCTAACGACTGTTTAATATGCAGTATAAAGTACCGGTCCCTGACCTTGAGATGGGACAACTCAAGGGGGTCATGTGGAATAACCTCAGCCCTCGACTATGACCACCAGGATTCAGAAGCTCTCAATCTGCTTTTCCCTCTACTCTGCCCCCACCGATATCGATCCTGAAGGTACAATCAAATTTCTAAGGCTGGGCTGCCTCTGATCTCCCCGATATTCTAGGTGTAGATACATGACAGAATGCCCACTAAACTGAAGGTTTCTGGGGAAACTTTGCTTTCCCAGTAGAGATATAACCTCATTGTGTTCTACCTTCTTTCTTTTCTTTCCATACTTATGATTCAAATCCTGGAGGAAAGCAGTCACTAGCAATCATGTAGCACCAAACATATGACAGTAAAAGTGCAAAGGATGGAAGGGCTGGTTATACAAACAGCTTCGGTCCTTGTAGGACTGTTGAACTGCCTGCCTTTGGACGTCTAGTTAAGTTAGATAAAATAAGTTTATATTTGCTTAAGCCAAAGTAGTAGGGGTATTTGTTGCATACAACTATATACACTTATAATTGAAATCCTTTCGTTTCTTAGATATTGAATTTTTCTCAAGTTTTTTCATAACTAGAATCAGAAGCGTTGAATAAATCGTGGTCATAGGTCTACTTCTGAAGACGTTGTTATTTCCTCACGATACACTGTTAAGTATCAATAAAAAAGTGACTAAGTTCAAGGGTGTAAACGTTTTAATGTTTCTAAATATGTACTGCCAAAAATGTCTACTGCAGCGATTCATGCTGCCTCCTAAAGTTCATTAGAGTTCCGTCTCACAAAACTATTGCCAGCACTAAGTATTGCCATTAATATTGGTCATTTGATAGATGAAAAATGCTATCTCAAAACTTCAAATTGGAAAGTCTGCTCATTGCTGAAGTTGAGAGCAAAGTTTTTGTGTGTCTTGGACTTTCCTGAGAATGAATGAATGAGTGAATGAATGAATGCCATATGTGTGGCAGGAACTGTTTTCATTTCTGGGATTATAAAATGGGCAATACAAACACAGTCCTTTCATCATGGCGTTTATATTATACTGGGACATATCCAGGTAGACATAGTAACTCCAACGATGAATAAAGTAGTGGAGAGAGACAGAGTGATGATGGGGTTGCTGTATTTAGGTACAGCGATCATGGAAAGCACATCTCAGGAAGGGATATTTGCTCAGAGAGCTAACTGCAGTGAAGGAGTGAAAAAGGGAAGACAGGGGATGCACTATTCCTGGCAAAGTGAACATCGTATGTAAGACAATGAGATGGAAATGAAACTTCCAGTAAACCAAAACAATAGAGGTGGCAGCAGCGGCAGCAACAACCAAGTTCATTATGTCTAAACAGAGGGAGAAGGGGAGAAGATGGAAGGACACAGATCAGGCAGGAAGGACCAGCTGGTGTAAAACCTTATATACCATGTACTACAGGTTGAACCGTATCTCCCCGAAAAAGATTTCTAGAGTCCTAACCCCCAGTACCTCAGGAGGTGGCCTTATTTAGAGATGGGGTCTTCACAGAGGTAATCAAGTTAAAATGAGGTCATTAAGGTGGGCCCTAATCCAACATGACTGTTGGCTTTATTAAGAGAAGGAATTTGGGCACAGAGACAGACACACAGAGGGAAGATGATGGGAAGGGGCCCAGGGAGAAGATGGCCATCGACACAGCCAGGGAGAGGAACTTGGAGCATATTTTCCCCTCACAGCCCTCAGAAGGAACCAACCCTTAATTTCAGACTTCGACCCTCCAGACTGTGAGACAATCATCTTCTGTTGTTTAAGCCCCTGAGTACCCTATATGCAGTAATAAGCCGTAGGCTAACCCTGAGCAGGAGAATGATACAACCCACGTTACAAGGTAAAAATAAGGATCATTTCTGTTTGGAGGATTAAAACAGAAGCAGAAATTAGGAACCAAAGGAGGGGAATTATTGGGCAGGAATCGGGATAATCTCAGTGGAAGTGATGATGTCTTGAAAAGAGTGGCAGAGTTAGGAATTTGAGAAGTGGACAGATTTGAAATTGATTTTTTAAGCTTGTTAATATGGGCTGTGAATAAAGTAAGGATTCAAAATTTGACAGCTACATTTTTGTTCTGAAAATTTACTGGGTTAGGAAAATTTGGGCAATTACAGATGGATAGGATCAAAGTTATTATTATTTTTGCTTGCGGTACGCAGGCGTCTCACTGCTGTGGTCTCTCCCGTTGCGGAGCACAGGCTCCGGATGCACAGGCTCAGCGGCCATGGCTCACGGGCCCAGCCGCTCCGCGGCAAGTGGGATCCTCCCGGACCGGGGCACGAACCCGTGGCCCCTGCATCAGCAGGCGGACTCTCAACCACTGCACCACCAGGGAAGCCCCCAAAGTTCTTTTGGACATGCTATATCTTTTAAGTGTACAGATGGCTAATGGATGTCAAGTGGGCAATCAGATAAAAAGGTCTAGAACTCAATGACAAGGTCAGAGCTGTAGATATAAATTTCAGAGCCACCACTGTATGTAGACTTAAAAGCTATTTGACTTATATGGAATTACCTAGGAAGAGTAATTACAGCAAAAAAAAATACACAAACAAGAGCAGTGAACTACATCTTAGAGCGCTACAAAACGTAAAGACTGGTAAGAGGACACAGTAAAGAAAATTGAGAAGTAAAATAATGCTTTTGCCTCTTTAGCATATTGGGATCCAAATTGATTCCAAGGAGTCAGATCACCATCTTGCAAAGGGTAGCAGTGAAAAATAAGAGACAAAGAAACAAGTTTTTATGAAGAAGGCGATGATTCAAAACTTCAGATCCTCAAGAGATGTCAAAGAGAATGAGAGCTGAAGTAGATATTTGACTCAGCAATTAGGTGACCATGTCTTACGTAAAACAGAACAAAATCCGCCATATGACGGGGGCAGAATCCAGTCTACTGTAGGGTGTATGAATTATGAGAGAGGTGAACGCAATTGAGGTTCACAAACCCTTCTTCAGTAAAGGAAAAAGCAATGTGTGTAAATTAGAAAGACTTTCTACTTGTGTGTGTGTCTGAAGATGTGAGCATCTTTGGAGACTGAAGGTTTCAGCAGGCGAGCACATTTACCTTTGTACAACCTTGAAAGAAACAGGATCTCATCTTTCTCTCTATGGGGCATTCATTCTCTGATTCATTTATTTATTGATTCAGAAAGCATGTAGAGGGCCCACTGTATGTCAAATATTACTTTGGGGGCTGGGGATATAAGGAAGGGAGACATGAGCTTCAATTTTGATTGAAATTGTGTGCGTGGGAGGAGGAGTACTTTTGCTTCCCTGCCACCCACACTGGAAGATGTGAACAAACACTGACATGGTTTCTAACAGCTCAAGGCTGCATTCCTAGGATGATCCTTTTCCTTAAAAAGTGCCTGCCTGAGGGCTTCCCTGGTGGCGCAGTGGTTGAGAGTCCGCCTGCCCATGCAGGGGACACGGGTTTGTGCCCTGGTCCGGGGAAGATGCCACATGCCGCGGAGCGGCTGTGCCGGTGAGCCATGGCCGCTGAGCCTGTGCGTCCGGAGCCTGTGCTCCGCAACGGGAGAGGCCACAACAGTGAGAGGCCTGCGTACCGCAAAAAGAAAAAAAAAAAAAAAAGTGCCTGCCTGAGAAAGCAGGCACTTTTCCAAATATGGAAAAATAAGTACCATATTTACCCTCTAGCCTATAAAAAAGAACCAGACAAAATTGATCAAGCAACAGTTTACCAGAGTCAGAAAAAACACAGCGAAACAGAGGAAATAGAGGAAACACAGGATAGGAAGCTTGTAATTGCCCACCTTACCTCCTGGAGTATCTGCGGTGCCCCAGGAAGGGTATGCCCGGGGGTGAGCCTGGTGTTCTTACAGAGTTGAGGAACAGAGTAGATACAAGGGTGCCAGGGTGGCCAGGGTGCACCAGGCAGACTGCTGGACAGGAGAAAGCTGCAGCCGGGAGACCTCTGTAGTTCTGCTGGTAGCTCTCCCTGCATCTCCAGACAAATAAGGAAGCGGTGCATCTACGAGATGAAACCAAACGAGACTGGGGAGAGCCCCACCTGGAAGAAAAATACCCGAGGCAAAGAGTTTCTGAGCTCAAGCCCAGCTGGGAATAGTTTGCATTTCCATCAGCTGTAGAGGAAACACCTGTCATTTGAGGAGCATCAATTAAGCAGAAAGTCATTGCTAAGCTGTGGTGCAAAAAGGTAGCCTTTTCTTAAAGACTGCCCTGGCCCACACAGTAAATAAGAAACAAGAATTATCAGAAGAGGACAATTAAACAGTTATTTTAACTGTATTCCACATGTTCATGAAGCTGGAGGAGACTGGACACAGCACCAATGATAAACAAAGCCGGAGACTAAAATGGTCAGGACAGATTTTAATTAGAATATTTGGTGCACTAGGTAAGAGGGTCCAGCACGAACTGAAGGCAGCCTGGATTTGTACAGAAGAGACTGGATGTTTTAAAGGGAGAGTGAGGGAGCAGGGAGTGGGAACTGCTGGGGTTTGAACAGAGTCAGGTCCACGAGAAGCCCATCTGGGTTGCAGTCCGGAGTTGATCAAAGTCAGGCCCCTCCCCACCCACAGAGGCTGGGAGAGGGGCCCTCCCTGAAGGTGTTGGCTGGAGGGTCCATTAAGTTGGCAGCTGTGAGTTTTCTCAGGCAGGCACTTTATAAGAAGAAGGATCATCTTAGGAACACAGCCTTGAGCTGTTAGAAACCATGTCAGTGTTTGTTCACGTCTTCCAGCGTGTGTATGTGTGTGGTGGACAGGGAGAGATGGACAGGTCACTGGGGCTGAGGGGCTGCAGTTTTATCTGCCAAGGTGGAGGCCCAACTAGGGGAGGACTGAGAGGGTCCTGGCAAGAGTTTGGTGAATATCGAAATGGAAGAGTTTTTTTTCCTTTAGGAGCCAAATCAACTTCCTAGAAATGAAAATCACAGTGTCTGAGAGTAAAAATATATATTAGATGGGATTAATGTCAAATAATACATAGACAAAAGTAAAAGTGTAAAAATTTGAAGGCATCAAAATAGAAACTACACAAAATGAAACACAATGAGAAAAATGAAATAAAATTAAAGCATAAGTGAGCTGTGGAACAGCCTCAAGTGGCCTAAAATATGAGAAATTTGTCTCCAAAGAAAAATAGGAAACTTGGTAGATAAAGGTATTTTTGAAAAATAATAGCAAAAATGTATCACATTTGATGAAAGAAGTTCCAAGAAGTTCAATGAAACCCAAAACAAGAAACATGAAGAAAACTATAAAAATGCACAGTATAATCAACTTCCTCAAAATCAGCAATAAATCATAAACAAGGTCATAGAAAAATGCACATGAAGTATAAAAGAACACAGTAAATCCTAACGCTGACTTCTTACCATAATCCATGCATGAAGCAACTCTTCTAAAGTTATGAGAGAAAAACTGTCAGCCTACAATCCCATATGCACTGGAAATATCTTTCAAACATAAAGGCAAAATTAAAATTCTTTCAATGTAAAATTTGAAAGAAATGATTGTAATCAGTCCTGCAGTATGAGAAATACAAGTTCTTCAGATAAAAAGGAAATGATACCCAAAGGAAAGCTAGATCAGCTCACTGGGATGAAGAGGATGGGAAATAGTAAAAATGAAATATTTTTAATAGTTAAAAATAACTGATGGTGTAAAAAAGTAATAATGTATTGTGGCATATATAACAAAGTTAAAAGTAATTACATGTAAAACATGACAATAACATCAAAAGGTTTAAATGGAAGAAACAGAAATATAATAGTGTAAGGTTCTTATATGTAAGGCAGAATAATAGTACTTGAAAGATACTATACTATAGGATACTATAAATCCTAAAGCAGGCACAAGAGAAATAAACTAGAGTTGGAACTAGTAAGCCGAAAGAAGGAGATAAACTGGAATCATAGAATGTATGTAGTAGTCACTAAATAGACATTGACTGCATAAAAAAGAATATACTAGAAAAAGAAGATACGGTATATATATACAATGGATTATTACTCAGCCATGAAAAAGAAGGAAATAATGCCATTTGCAGCAACATGCAGCCATCATTTACTCTTCGTTCAGACTTTATGTCTGGTGCATTATTAGTCCTCATCCAATGCTGCTCTCATCACAGGCACTGTTGGCAGTTACTGAAGAGAGACACAGACCTGGAGGGTCTCACACTGGGAATGAAATACTGAGCCTTCCACATGCAACTCTTGGTCCAGACTGCTGATAGTTAGAGCAGGTTAAGGAAAGAAGAATAAGACATTTGTTACATACGCAATGATGTATTATTACTCCATGGCCAGCATGGCGTACACAATGCAGATGGCAATGTATTGATGGAGGAGGTTATAGCCTTAGGTGTGACGATGGGAGTGATTTTTAATGTTTTCACTTTCCACGAAGTTGCATTTGTTATTCTCCTCCTCTAAAAATCTTAATTACTTGAAATGAGAAGATTGAAGAACAGTGACTTTCCATCAAGCCAGCACATGTGTGAAAAATTATAAATATTTATGTAATCATATTTATTTTTATGTAGACTATCTTTGGAAGGATAAGAAAGAAACTTTTACCGGTATTCTCTGGAAGAGGAACAACTTGGTCAAGATTTGGGGAGAGAAAGACTTCTTCATCACTGAATACTATTGTTAATGGTTTGAATTTTGTCTTAAGTATATATTACTGTTTGGGTTGAATTGTGTTCCTCCAAAATTCATATATTAGTCTTAACCCCAGGGCCTCAGATTGTGACCTTATTTGGGAATAGGGTTGTTGTAGATGTATATGTGTCTGTGTCCCAATTTCCTCTTTTGTTGCAAGAACACCATTAATACTGGACTAGGGTCATACTTCAGTATGACCTCATGTTGTGGTACTTTGTTATGGTAGTCCTAGCAAACTAATACAATTACTCATTAAAATATAGGCATTAAAAAAAAAACAGGTGGATAATTAATGTTCAGAATCCAGCCGTACTTCAGAGGGAATAGAATCAAGAGAACATGGTGAGTTGTTCTAGGGAAGGGGATGGGGTACAAAACTTTGACAGCGATGGAAGGGAAAACTATAAGGAAGAATAAGGCAGCAAAATCGTTGGACTTAACTGAAAGAATTTATAGCTGAACCATGAAGACACACGTTTGTCTAGACTGGGTTTTGTTGTTGGATGTGTGCTCTGTGTCAGCCATGTTACTTGATTTTTAAATTGACTGTAAACTTTCACAGGGCCATCTCTGTTCATAAATGTTAGATGTTTGGCATTCATAATTCTCCAATAGAGTTCTCAGACACAGATGGCTGGTTAGATTCAGTGTGTGCCTGAAAGGAAAGAACTAGAACATTGGGCCGGGAGTTAGAACACCTGGATTGTGTTCTGACTTTTATCACTTGGTTGAATTATTTAAGTGTTGGAAATTAGTAACTCTTTGGAAGCTATTAAAATCTGTGCAAATATTTCTGCTTAATGCAAAGGGTTTATGGTTTTCTGTATCACTGTCATTTCTTTATTTCTCTGAGTCGTTGGTCGTTGTTTCTTTATCATATTTGTGTTATGTGTGCGTGGAACGAGAAGATAGGGATGGAGGTACTTATGTATTTCTTAGCTACAGTAAAGTGTGCTCCTAAAATCAGCATGAACTGCTTTTTTGTTGTTACCTACTGTAAAATCGTTAGTGCTCTTCCTGGTATTAATGCAATAATATACTTTGAAACAAAACAAGATATTTCACTTCTTGGAGAACTTGACTATAAGCTCTTTGGTACTATGATAATCTCACTGTCAACTGGATAAGTGTTCCAAAGCTCATTTCATCTATTGCTTACTTGCCTCAACTATGTTAAAATTACTTGCATGCTGCAAAATTTGCTGCATGTCTGTGTTACTGCCAAGTTATGTTTGTGAAATGTTTTTTAAAAGAAGGGATAAAAGCAAAATACCCATTACTTAATGATTACTTCTCCAACTACCTATTTATTATTTTTCATAATAAATGAGGTTATACATTGAAAATGACAACTTCGTTTAACACTATTGCATAAAACACAAGGAAGTGAAGCTCACTTAGAGAGAAAACCTCTAAGCGAGCTTCAGTTAGTTCAATAATGAGTATTATTGTCAACATTTCTCCCAACTGCAGGTTTGAAGAAGAATTTGAAGAAACAGCACATGTCAAATTAAGGAGACACCTGTCCCTGGTGAATAACGGTTAAGGTAAAAAGCTTAAAAAGAAAGCAACAAATGGGGAGATACAAAGTGCAGTTCTAACGTGCAGATCTATTAAGAACAGTTATTTAAGACCGACGTGTCAGAGGAGATTTTAATTCCAAAGATTAATTTTCTTATTCCTTCAATGTGAATATGTGAGGTCAAGAAAAATGCCTGCCTTTCTCAGGAAATGGGCCTTGTTTCTGGTTTCTCTTAATATCCCTGGAGAATGACCTTTCCCAGATGATTAGGTTTTCCTGTTAACGCAAGTCTAACATTTTACTGCATCTGAATGCTGTTTAATAAAATGAACTTTGAAGTTTCTTTCCTTAATAAAGTATAGCTGAAATCAACTAAAACTGCAATCCTCAGGGTCAGAATTTTGAAAGTCAGTTTGATATTTTGCTCACTCTAAGACAGGAGATGTTGATACCATAGGACCTAAGGGTGAATGTTATCTAGTTCAAGAAGATGATCTGAAATGTTACTTCTTTAAATAAAAGGAAAATTTGTGAGATATTAGGACTTTTCTCATTTTTTTTATCTTTGTCACGTTAGTGTAATATTTCTCTCTGCAAAACATTGTACAAATATGCTGTTGAATTAGGAACAAAGATGGTTTTCTGCAAATTTCTGCTAGGTGCTAATATTTAATGAGACTATCACTGTCATTCTAGAATACAGTAATGACTCCTACGCTGTCGAGGCCGTGTAGGGAACTTCACCTTGGCAGGGATCTTCTGTGTTGTTCACTTATATATCCAGAATGTGTAGAATAGTGCCTAGCACACGACTGAAGTTGACCCAATATTTTTTGGACCAATGTTCTCCATTGGTTCTGTCAGCTTCAAATTTACTGTGCCGTTTTTTTATCTGAGTGTCTATGGGTCAGGTATTTAACCTCTCTGTGTATCCCTTTCTTCATCATTAGAGTGGCGATCATGGTAGTTCCTATTTCATAGGGGTATGGAGGGGAATTATTGTGTTACACATACATGCATTCATGCATTAGAATCCTATGTTGCAGACAGGAAGTGTTAAAATTATTAAATATTTATTCATCATTATTGAATAGCTTAGGTTTTTCTCTCAAATGTTCCAGGAGAAAGCATAATGCATGGTCCTTCTACCACTAATGTACTTTGGGGGACTGTATAGCAAAGGCTTTGGGAGGGATAGATGGTTAGAGAGTTGCCAGTGTCACAGTACTGTGGAGACATTTATCTTCTTTATCCTCACTTGGCCTTTCTCTATTCTTCTCTCATGGTTCTTGTTGCTAACTGCCCTGGCTCTGAACCGCTTTTCCATTCTTTTGGACTCCTTTCCTTGGAGTTCCTAGGGTTTGCTGTTTTTCTTTGCTTCTCATTTGTTTCTCTTCCTGACATTGTTATCACTGTTATATGTCAGTCCTATGCACTCTGATGAAGCATATTGCCAGAAAGTCAGTCTCCAGATAAGTGAGGTCTTCCTGCACGTAAGTCCTTCGGGGATTCTCAGATGATGGTTCCTGGCTTTAGTTAGATGGGCTGGTAAATCATTATAGAGCTATCCGATTGTGGGCTAACATCAGGCTACTAGCATATCACATAATTAAATGGTTTCTCTGTATTTTAACAACCAGATGCCCTAATGAATCCTGAAGATGGTGCACACAGACACACTAATTTATTTCTTAATGCACTTTTTTATGGCAGCCATTGCAGGAGGCTGGAATGGGTCCTGACTGAGTGCATTTGATGTCATTAAAACATAATAGAATTAATGAATAAGCAGTACATAAAAGTCCAAAACTCAACACGACAAAATGGAATAATATAAACATAGTATATTTGATACATTCTCATTTCTTTACTAATAATAACTCTTATCTAGTCTGCAGAATTATAGGGCCAAAAGTTTGTCTAACAAAATAAAAGTTATCGAATGCTTTGAGAGACTGATTTTCAGTAGAGATGCTCCTCCTAATCTATCTCTCCATCTCTCTCTCTCACCTAAAAGCAAAACTAATAGAAGTCAGTTGGGTAGTAAGATTTAAAGTGAGGTTTGCACACTGCAGAAAGTGCCCAAAAAATGTCCACTTGTGAGCACACAACAAAAATATCAGTAAACGTCTTATTTCATTTGAACTTATATTTTGAGGTACTTAGCACTGTGTTATATTAATGTGCTAATACATCTACATAGTTTATAAATCAAAAACATTTATGTCAGCATATATTAAATTTTTCCTGGTAGAGTACACTATCAAAAAGATTCAGATATCAGTAAAGTAGGAATAATTGAGAATTACAATATGTTGTTGATATGCAGTAGTTATTTATTCCAAAATCCTTTCTGAGTTTCCATTATCATGTATATGCCCTTGTTTCTGGGCATGACTTTAATAGAGGTAAATAAGTAAAGAACCCACATAGACCACAGGGGAGGAAGAAAAATGTAATGGGCTCATAAAAATAAAGAAGTAGCCATCTATAAATAAAACGTAATCTGCCGAGAAATATTGACACATCAGGAAAATCAGGTTCTTTAATTTTAATATTAATATTTTTCAATGTTTTACTATGTTAACTACAAAATATGTGGATTAAAAGAGCATAATACTATCTCTTAAGAAATTCTTGTATAACACTTATTTCATATTTTTCACCAAAAATGATTGAGTAGTGGAATCCATTCATTCATTCAACTATACTTGGTGCTGGTGATAAGGATGACTAAGCCTAACTCTCTTCAATGAGTTTATAGGCTAGATACTGTGCAGTATGATGAATATAACAATGGTATTATAAACAATATACATATAATTTGTAAAAGAGTTATGAACAGTATTATTTACTTTTACATAATGCCAACATATAGGAAATATAAGCTTGGAAACTAAGAAGTCAAATTCACCACCATTATAATTTTAGCAAATTCAAGAATTGGTCAGTAACCACAGAGGTGAGGAGTTAATGGATTTACCAACAAAATAAATATATGCAAATAAAAGTGCAAATTAACTGATTGCTTTTTGACAACATTTTCAAATTTTGAGATAAACCCAATTTGAAAGTAATTATATAGGAAATATGATACAACCATTTTATCTGATATTTTCTACATTATTAGAACACTTATATGTTTTTGATCACATTAAATTCTGTTTTATGATCCAGGAAACTGATAATGTTGTTTAAAAAGACAAAGACTCATGAGGAAAGTTAAAAAATCTAAGATGGGGCTTCCCTGGTGGTACAGTGGCTGAGAGTCTGCCTGCTAATGCAGGGGACATGGGTTCGGGCCCTGGTCTGGGAAGATCCCACATGCCACGGAGCAACTAGGCCCATGAGCCACAACTACTGAGCCTGCGTATCTGGAGCCTGTGCTCTGCAACGGGAGAGGCCGCGATAGTGAGAGGCCCACGCAACGCGATGAAGACTGGCCCCCGCTTGCCACAACTAGAGAAAGCCCTCGCACAGAAACGAAGACCCAGCACAGCAAAAATAAATAAATAAATTACTAAACTCCTACTCCCAACATCTTCAAAAAAAATCTAAGATGACTATTACCAAAAAAAAAGACAAAAAGTGTAGATGAGGATGCAGAGGAAAAGGGAATCCTTGTTCACTGTTAGTAAGAATGCAAAATGGTGCAGCCACTATGGACAATACGGAAGTTCCTCAAAAACTACAAATACAGCTACTATATGATCCAGCAATCCCATTTGTGGGTACTTATCCAAAAGGATTGAAATCACGGTCTCAGAGAAATATTAGCACTCCCATGCTCATTGTGCAGTATTCACAGCAGCCAAAAGGTGAAACAACTTAAATATCCACTGGCAGATGGATAAAGAATATGTGGTCTATACATACAATGGAATTTTATTCAGCCTTAAGAAAGGAGGAAATTATGCAATATGCCACAACATGAATGTACCTGAGGACATTACATTATGCTAAGCAAAATAAACCAGTCCCAGAAGTACAAATACTGCCTGATTCTACTTACAGGAGGTACCTAAACTAGCCAAACTCATGGATCCACAGAGTAGGAAGGTGCTTACCAGGGGCTGAGGGGAGGAGGACATGGGGAGTTGCTAGTCAAGGGGCATGTGGTTGCAGTTCATGTGAGATGCATAAGAGTGCTCCAGGGAAACAATCAATAGTAAGATAGATGATCGATAGAGAGATAGATAATAAATAGATGAGTAGATAGATGATTCATAGATAGATGGATAGATAATTAGATGATTGAAAATAGAAAGATATATGATAGATATATAGATGATAGATAATAAATAGATGAGTAGATGATTCATAGATCAATGGATAATTAGATGATTGATAAATAAATAGATAGATGATAGATATATAGATATAGATTTACTATAGGAACCGGCTCACATGATTATGACAGACGGATGGATAGACAGATGATTCATAAATATTAGATGAGCCAAAAAGTGCCTTTGTTTTTTAAGTAAAAATAAAAGACACATTTTTCATTTTCACCCAGAACTTTATTGAACAACGTATTCACCCTTTTGTTCCACTACCTTTTGCCATTTTTCAGGCAACTGCATAATTCCATCTTCCCAAAACTTTTAATCTTTTTGAGCAAAGAACTGTTCCAGGTGCCTTTTACAGTCTTCCAGGGAATTGAAATTTTTTCCATTAAGAGAATTCTGTAAAGACCAAAATAAAAGGAAATCCGAAGATGCAATGCCTGATGAATACAACGGATGAATCAGAACTTCCCAGTCAAGCTGTAACAGTTTTTGCCTGGTCATCAAAGAAACAGGCGGTCTTGTGGTATCCTAATGGAAGATTATGCAGTTTCTGTTGACTAATTCTGGACACTTTTCGTTGAGTGCTGCTTTCAGTTGGTCTAATTGGGAGCAGTACTTGTTGGAATGAATCATTTGGTTTTCCAGAAGGAGCTCATAATAGAGGACTTCCTTCCAATCCCACCACATACACAACATCACCTTCTTTGGATAAGACCGGCCTTTGATGTGGTGGTTCATTTCACTAGCCCCACGATCTCTTCCATTCCACATTGTTGTACAGTACCCACTTTTCATCACCTGTCACAATTTGTTTTAAAAACGTATGTTTTAGTTATGTTTCAGTAGAGAATCGCATGTGGAAATATGGTCAAGAAGGTTTTTTTTGCTTAACTTATGTGAAACCCAAACATCAAAGTGATTCACATAATCAAGTTGGTGCAAATGATTTTCAACACTTGATTTGGATATTTTGAGTATGTCGGCTATCTCCTGCTTAGTATAACGTTGATTGTTCTCAATTATTGTTTTGATTCGATAGCTGTCAACTTCAACTGATCTACCCAAGCGTGGACCATCGTCCAGTGAGAAATCTCCAGCACGAAACTTCGCAAACCACTTTTGACACGTTCAATCAGTCACAGCACTTTCTCCATACACTGCACAAATCATTTTTTGCATTTCAGTTGCATTTTTACCTTTCTTGAAATCATAAAACATAATACACCGAAAATGTTGCTTTTTTCTTCTGTCTTCAATATTAAAATGGCTACACAAAAATTCACCAATTTTGATGTCTTTTTTTAAATGCACGCTGATATGACAGCTGTCACATACAATCTAACAAAATTGTTTTGAATGAAGTTAAAGACAACTAAGTGCTACCAGAGCCACCTTACGGAGAAAACCGAACAGGGACTTCCCTGGTGGCGCAGTGGTTAAGAATCCGCCTGCCAATGCAGCAGACATGGGTTCGAGCCCTGGTCTGGGAAGATCTCACATGCCATGGAGCAACTAAGCCCATGCACCACAACTATTGAGCCTGAACTCTCGAGCCCACGAGCCACAACTACTGAGCCCACCTGCTGCAACCACTGATGCCCATGCACCTAGAGCCCCGTGTTCCGCAACAAGAGAAGCCACCGCAATGAGAAGCACGTGTCCTGCAACGAAGAGTAGCTCCCGCTAGCCACAACTAGAGAAAGCCCGTGCGCAGCAATGCAGCCAAAAATAAATAATAAATAAAATTTAAAAAATTTTTAAATATTTAAAAAAATACATGAACAAACCTTTTGGCCCACCCAATAGATAGATGACTGATAAATAGATGGATAGATAGATACATAGATGATTGACAGATAGACGATAGATAAATAGACAGAGTTATAGATTTACTATAGGAATTAGCTCACCTGGTTGTGGAGGGCGAGAAGTCCCACAGTCTGCCATTTTCAAGCTGGAGGTGTAATTCATTCTGAGTCTGAAGGCCTGAGAATCTGGGGGTCAATAGTGTCGAAGTCCCAGTTTGAGTCCCAAAGCCTGAGACCAGTAGAAGTGATGTCTGAGCATAGAAGTTGGATGACTCAGTTCAAGCAGAGTGAATTTGCCCTTCCTCCTGCCTTTTGTTCTGTTCACCCTCAGCAGATTGGATGATACCCTGCTGCATTGCTGAAGACCGTCTACTTTACTCAGCCTGCTGACTCAATGCTAACCCCTTCCAGCGCTGCCCTCACAGACACAGCAGGAACGATGCTTCACCAGCTATCTGGTGTCAAGTTGATATGTAAAATGGACCACACACTGGATGGCTAAATTCTAAAAATCTGCTGTACAATATGGTGCTTACTGTACTGTACACTTAAATCTGATGAGAGAGTAGACCTCATGCTAAATGTCCTTACAATAATATAATAAAATAATTTTTAAAATATAACACAACTTTACAAATGAAACCAAAAATTTCAATGGCTTATCAATATATATGTATATGTATTTTTAATAGAAAAATCTAAATGAGATAATCTGACTGAAGGCAAGTTGCCTCTAAGAAAGATTTTGTGGACCAGACACCTATCTTCATCTTGTAGAATTGTTGTTTCCAAGATGGGCCTCAAGTTTGCCCTGCTCATCTGTATCCATCCAGCAGAGGCAGTTAAGGACAGGGTGGGCTGGGCATGGGTGGATTTCATTGGCCAGCCCTGGGTCCAGGACCTAACTAAGTCCCTGGCCACGTCTAACTGAGGGGTTGGCCGGGAAATGCTGTCTGGTTCTGTGTCAAAGAAATAGATGGACAGGGAGCCCATCTCTGTCACAAACCTTTCTCAGTACAATTAAAATTCAATGTAGGTTTTCATGGGATTGATTTTGTAAGATTAAACTTATCATAGGACATAAAGGTTGCCTAAATACGAAGTAATTCTCCATAACCATTTTAATGTATCTGATAGCAATTTTATAGTTCCTGACCTTTTAACTCTGGGCGAAGCAAGAGCAATATTGGGATTATTTGTGATTGTTAGTAACTGATACAACATCCTCCTTGGACATATTAATACTTTAGGGAGTGAGGTGTACTGTACGAAGGATTGACTATTTACAATAATAAGGATGTTTTGATTTTCTTAAAAAATATGCATATAACATTAAGTTGGTGATAGAATCATGAACCTTTTATTTAGGTAAATATTTTCTTCCGTTGTTCAAACTCCCTCTGACTTGCTTGGCTTATTTTCATATGATGCACATTTCTCTAGTTGAATCACAAGGTGGCGTTAAAACTCATATTGATAACTACATTAGGAAGAAAATGGAATTTAGTCAAAATTAGGAATTTCTCAGGGAAAATAATTAAAATCACTCTGAAAAGAACAAGGGCAAGTGCTACTAAATTTGAAAAAAAGGGGTGCATTTCAAAATAAAATATGAAGCACAGATTCTAGATTATGAGAAACAAGAGTTAGGGAAATTCATGGGACTGTCTCTGACTACTGAAAATGGAATAGAATATTTTAGAGATCTCTATTGAAATAAGAATAAAACCCAGATAACACTTAAACCTCATTTAGCTCAAATGCAGTTCCTGAATGTATTACCTTTTTTTTTCAGAAAACGTTGAACTAGTGGTAGTAAAAAATGTCCAGTTCTAACCCGTAATTCTAAAGCATGCTACAAGAGAACACCTTTGCATTTGGATAGCAAAACAGATTACAGTATCCCAGCTTTGTTTAAGAAAAAGTAATGGCAAGTTCCACAACAGGTTATTCGTTGCTTCTCTTACAGAAAAAAATACAATATAGTTGCAACCTACTACTTTAATCATCTATAAGGGATATAATACTTTTAATAAAGATTCACTTGTATTTTGGGGGTATTTGGTGGTGCTGATAAGGAAGAGAATAATAAACATTTTTAAGATATCTGCTTTTCTTTCTAAATATGGGAAAATGTAAAAGGAGGAACAAATACGTGACTATATGCTTTTAGTCATTTACATTAAAAGAATTACCTTGAATATCTATAATTGAACTCACATGGTTTCTTGAATCCCTGACTCATGAAATATTTTAATTTTAGGGTGTCTAATGACAATTCACTGAATCTGTGAATTCCTTAGTAACTATACAGTTAAATATTTTTGACATGATTTATATGTAAGAGTTGGATTTTTAGCTCACAAAATTTTTTTATAAACAACAGAATACCTATCATTTTCTTTAAGATTCTTTAAGATTCCTCCTAAAATTTAACCCCTCTTGGGACCCTTACCATCTGAGAATTAATCCATTTCCATTCTACTCATCAATGTTTAAAGTAATGTGACCAATAAATCAAGGAATCGTGCCTTGTTCTACCTGTCATAATAGTCTTTAATAATTTTCCGTTAATATCCATCACCTTTATAACGTAAGGACTAGGGCAACAAGGCATATAAGATACAGTGCAATAATCGAAGTCTATTTTTATTTTGTTTTATTGTATGTTGGTATGAACACAACATGAGATCTACCCTCCTAGGTTTTTAAGCGTACGATACAATACTGATAGTTACTGGCACAATTGCCACTCAGCAGGTCAGCGACTGATAACGTCCCACGTCCCAGCAGCAGGGAGAGTATAAAAATGCCCAGCAGTAACAAACCGGATACTGTTCAACACACTGCTTCACAACTGCCTCCCCTCCTATAAGAAAAGAAAAGTATTCTTTGGGATATTGGAAAAAAAAAAAGCTGTTCTCACTTCCCACACAGGAATATGGGATGTCAAATGATTCCCCAGTTGCTTCTATCATATCTGAATGCATCGCTCTTTAAAAAAAGAACACCATGTGATAATCTTCTGCCTCTACTTACCCCTTCCTCCTGGGAACACTCTTCCCTTGAGTGTCATAATTCCACAATTTGCTGTATTCCCTGTGTCTCTCCGCAGGTTCCTCATCTCCCCCTTGATCTTTCAATATTGGAGTTTCTTGGAGGTTTGTCTGTCATCGTAATACATCTTCTACCTTTGATATGTCATCTACTGCTAGGGATTCACGGCTCTCCTCAAAATGTATCTAGACGCTTACTCTCACGATCTCCAGGGTAGCATATCAAATGGCCTACTAAACATCTCCGCTTGAATTTCTCATTTGCATTTATAAAGAAACCTAACCAGATAGAAATCGTGCTCTTTCCCAAAGCTTTTCCATAAATGAGCAGTGGTGCCCCATCAGCCCCACACAACAACAGCCAGGACTCTTGGCTGGCATCTCTCTCTCTCTCTCTAAGACAACTGGCTTAATTTTATTTTATTCATTTTAGTCTCTCTCTCTCTCTCTCTCTCTCACTCAGACAACTGGCTTAATTTTATTTTATTCATTTTAGTGTCTCTCTCTCTCTCTCTCTCAGACAACTGGCTTAATTTTATTTTATTCATTTTAGTGCCAATCCTCTTACCCCACAAACCAGATAAACCCCCGATGTACCCCTTTTCCTCTCCTTCTCTCTTCTTTCTTGTCTTGGGAAGGAGAACCACGAGAGCGATTTATAGAAAAGCACTTATATTGAAAGCGGCCTTAAGATAGTTGAAATCCTAGAGGTGGATTTAAATCTCCCCACTTCACAAAAGCCCACTACGAAAACCCAAGAATAAAGTCAAATTGTAAAGGGAGAAGACAGGGACGGCCACTCTCTACCCTGGTCTCCCCTCCACCCCCTTTATTACCATCATGTCACATCCCTGCTGGTCAAACAGTTTTAGAAGCTGAGTTAACCTAGTCTTACACATAATGTTCAAATTACATGGACCCGCGTGTTTTATCAGTTTCTTCTTCCCTAAGAAGATAGTCAAGTAACAGCCTTGCTACTCCTCTGACCTAAATTATCACTGTCCTGAGGTTGATGATTGCTAGCAGGCCCAGGTAAGAAGTCTGAGTCCTGACCACTTGGTTCCAAACAAGGAGAAAATAGATCCCCCCAACCCCACTACCAAATGAATCAGGGGCTCAAGGTAAATTAAAAACAGGACAAAATCATTCTGAAAGATATATGTTGAGAAGTATTACTTCCGTCTCAGTTCTGGTCCCCCCTTTAGGCCCCCAGTCCCTTGTTAACACCATTCAATAGTGTTTCATATATCTGTACAGTGTTTACGTAAATGCAAGCACGTGTGAATATATGTTCTTATCCTCCCTCTTACTCATTTATACAAAAGGCAGCACATTATATAAGCTGTTCTGTGACTTGCCTTTTGTCCTTAAGAATATGTCCTAGGGATCTTTCCATGTGGGTACAGAGAAAGATTCCTCATTCTTTTATCACAGCTTTGTAGTAATCCATCATATGGATGGCTGCTTCCTAGTTTATTGAACCATTATTGTCCTTTACAAAAGGACTTGAGTCGTTTCCAGTAATTTTTTTAACCTATATTATAAATATGTGTAAGAAACAAGACCCAAGATGATGCACAGGTAAAATCAATTATGATAAAGATGAAAAGAGAATCAGCAGTTTTTTCCTAATTCACCACTTTTTCTTTTATCTTTTGATCCCCTTCACCCATTTCTCCCCCGCACCCCACCACACACACACCCCTTGCCTATGACAACCACCCATTTGTTCACTTTTATCTGTGAGCTTTGAGCTTGGGCTTTTTTGTTCTTGTTGTTTTTTGTTATGTTGTTGTTGTTGTTTTTCAGATTTGACATATAAGAGAGATCATACAGTATTTGCCTTTGTCTCACTTATTTCACTTAGCATAATACCCTTAAGGTCCATTCATGTTGTTGCAAATGGAAGTATTTTGTTATTTTTATGGACAAATAATATTCCATCGTGTGTGTGTGTGTGTGTGTGTATCTGTATATATGTACCACATTTTCTTTATCCATTCATCTGTCAATGGACACTTAAGTAGTTTCTATGTCTTGGATATTGTAATAGTGCTGCAATGAACATGGGGGTGCATGTATCTCTTCCACTCTCTTATAATGTCTACAGTTGACCAAATCGTGTCATTCTGACAATTTTACCAAATATATCTTGACTTGTCAACAATTTACATTTCAACTGCCTCCATCCTGGTCCAAACTCTCACAGGTTCTTGCTTCCTTGCTTTATACTATTCAGTTGATTCAAAATGAACTTAGAATAAAGTAAAAAAATAAATCCTTAAGGAGACGTACTCAGCTCTGCAGTTTGACTCTGCTTATCTCTCGCCTAATCATATGTTTTTCTCCTTCACTCACTATGTTTAGTCATACTGGTTTCAATTCAATCATAAAGACAAATTTCTCTTTACCTTGGCTCTGGGCTATCAAAAATGTGCAAATCAGAGAAATGCAAATCAAAAGGACAATGAGGTATCACCTCACAGCAGTCAGAATGGCCATCATCAAAAAATCTAGAAACAATAAATGCTGGAGAGGGTGTGGAGAAAAGGGAACCCTCTTGCACTGTTGGTGGGAATGTAAATTGATACAGCCACTATGGAGAACAGTATGGAGGTTCCTTAAAAAACTAAAGATAGAACTACCATATGACCCAGCAATCCCACTCCTGGGCGTGTATCCAGAGAAAACCATAATTCAAAAAGAGTCATGTACCCCAATGTTCATTGCAGCACTATCAATGGCCAAGACATGGAAGCAACCTAAATGTCCACTGATGGATGAATGGATAAAGAAGATGTGGTACATATATACAATGGAATATTATTCAGCCATAAAAAAGAATGAAATAATACCATTTGCAGCAACATGGATGGACCTAGAAATTATCATACTAAGTGAAATAAGTCAGAGAAAGGCAAATATCATATGATATCACTTATATGTGGAATCTAGAAAAATGATACAAATGAACTTATTTACAAAACAGAAACAGACTTAGAAAACAAACTTATGGCTACCAAAGGGGAAACGTGAGGGGGAGTGATAAATCAGGAGCTTGGGATTAACATACACACACTACTATATACAAGATAGACAACCAGCAGGGACCTACTGTATAGCACAGGGAACCCTACTCAATATTTTGTGATAATCTATATGAGAAAAGAATCTGAAAAAGAATGAATATATGCATATGTCTAACTGAATCACTTTGCTGTACACCTGAAATTAACACAACATTGTAAATCAACTATACTCCAATAAAATTTAAAAATAACTTAAGAATAGAAACAAAAATAAAGGATTAAAAAAAATGTGCTTTGCATCTACACCTGGAAAAATGCAATCTTCAAATCCTTATATGTCATTTACTCAAGGAAATCTTCCTTAATCCCCTAATTTAGACTATTTATTTTATCCTCAATATAGACTCTCCTGTCAACCTGCCCATCTTCATTTCTAGCTTTTAATATAATTGTTTGATGACACTTTTCCCACCGAGTATCTGGGTTTCTACTATAGTATCTGATTTTATAGTAGATGCTCAATAAACAGTTGTGGGATGAATTAACTGATGGACAGCTAAATAAATGTGCCAGCCACACAATGAACCCTCATGCTGTTAAAAAGGTTCGTTTCTTCTCACACGACCCAGGTCTTTTCCCTTTTGCAGGGGTCAAGTTGAGTGATTCTGTAATGGAATGCTCTGAGATTTTGATTGAGATCTTTGCTTGTGCCAGAAGTTTCTGAATGGTGCAAAGATGACTACAGAGATAGAGCTCTGGTGAAAATAATATTACAAAGTTCTCCAGGGATAGTTCAAAGAAAAGCTCTTTCTAAGCCTGAGAGCCCGGTGGGACACCTGGGTAAAGGTTCTTAGATCTGCCGGCATGTTAGAGTCATCTGGGGAGCTCTGAAAAAACACCAGTACTAGGCTCCGTTAGACTTTTTAAATCACAATACCTCGGGGCAGGATTTGGCCATCAGGCTTGTTTGCTGGTTTTTATTTTTCCAGGTAATACTACTCTGCATCCTATTTTGAGAAATATAGCAGTGGGTTCCAAATATGACTTATCATCAGAATATTTTGGAGTCATTTAAATAAACAGAAAAATTTCAGACCCACCCCTGGAGTTACTGATTTAGTTGGACAGGAATGAAGCTAAACAATCTGTATTTTAAAAGCTTCCCTAGTGATTTTGTTATTCAGAAAAGATTTATAAATCACTGATCTATAACAACGGACCCAGCATTAAATAGTATCAATAAATTCCTCGGAATCCATTTTCTTGAAAAGGCAAAAATAGAAATAATGGCATAGGACATAAAAGCTTTGCTAAAAGAAACATATTCTTTACCAAAGGTATCTCTTCCACATACTTGTTTTAAATTTAAAAACAAGTAAAGAAGCTAATTTAGGTTGGGCAAGTTTTTAAGAATTTTTTCTCAAAAACATGTTCATTGATGGTATTAGTAGGTAGCTTTGATTAAATATACTAGCGATTTATTATATACGAATGAGGAAGTGTAGAATGATGGTCAGAAGTTCCATCTTGACTTGTCATTTTTGTAAGATGTACATATGATTAAAATAGTTAAAGTGAACAAGGTATTTCACCCAAGAACCATTTGTTGTAAGAAACAGAAATATACTCAAAGTAACTTACATCTAACATGGGATGAGAGGCAAAGAGGAGACAACCATTACAGAAATGAAAGGGTTGAGAACAAATAGGGTCAAATTTAAAGATGATAAATGGGAGGGAAATGATTAAGGTTAATCTCTCAGTCTTTCTGGAGTCTCTTGGATTCTCTTTTCACTGCTTCCTTTTGTGTGTCTGACTCTCTCCTTGTCTCTTTCTCTCCCTCCTTCCCTCGTCTCTGGGTTTGCTCTTTATTCTTTCCTTGGACAGAACCTACCTCTAGTTACCACTGGGTACCAGGTCACATCATTAAGAGAACATCCTGATCAACTATGGGTCAGAATGGGTTGGTCTTGATCTACAGCAAGTCCCATACATATGAATGAGTTCCGTTCCCAGAGCGCGTTCGCAAGTCCAATTTGTTCATAAGTCCAATAAAGTTAGCCTAGGTACCCAACGAACACAATCGGCTATATAGTACTGTCCTGTAATGGATTTATAATACTTTTCACACAAATAGTACATAAAAAACAAAAAATAAAGAAAACATTTTTAATCTTACAGTACAGTGCCTTGAAAAGTACAGTAGTCCAGTACAACAGCTGGCATCCAGGGGCTGGCGTCAAGTGAACAGGCAAGAAGAGTTACTGACTGGAGTGGGGAGAGGAGGTGGGAGATGGTAGAGGTGAAGGATCGCCAGCAACAGGAGACGGAGGGCAAGCTGCAGTTTCACTCACGCCTGACGTGGATGGCACAGGTTCTGGCTCCTTGCTGGAACTAGATGCACGTTCGCATCTTTGAAAGTTCGTGACTTGAAGATTTGTATGTAGGGGACTTACTGTATTTCAGTAAGATGTGGCCTAAAGGGACAGAATTTCATCTCCTAGGCTTTTCAGGAGTGCCAACACACCATTTACACACAGGAGAGAAGAAGCTATCTCTCCCTCCCCACCAAGGAGAAAGGTAAAAACTGTTCCTCTGACACGGGACGGAAGGACCCTGGGTTCTCACCTAACCTTTTGGAATATACACATGCCTTTCCACGGCCTGGATAAACCCTGGGTGTCTTCCACTTCCATGAGCCAGACAAGTCTTCAAGTCTGGGCTTTATGTCTTTGAAACATAAATACCACAGGAGAGAGAACTCCATTTTCCCCAGTGCCTCAGCAGCTTAACCCAGGGTAAAGAAACATTTTGCACCAGACACATGGTAAAAATAGCAAAACAGATTTATTTGGAGTCACTGCAGTAGGGGAAAAAGACCTTAGTATGTGACTGAGCTCAATTCCAAAGACAGCAAAGACAGCTGGTGATTTAGAGCCAACAAGCAGAGTGAGGGAGTCAGTGCACGGAAAGTTACTAACAAGAACTCGATTAGGTATCAAGGGCAGGGAGATTCTTCCTAAAATAACTTAACAGGATCTTGCTAAAGGCAGGCCAAGGGTGGAAATTGATCAGCTATAAAAGGTGGAAGTATTCTTGCTAACCTGGATTAGTGGGATTCTTTGCTAAAATTGGACAGGCCACGAACAGGGCAGCAGACCAAGATCCAGGTCTAGTTAAGAAGGCTCAGAGAAGCCTGATTAAAATGTGGGTAAGGAGAGAGTCTTTGCTACCAGGAAACTACTCTGACTGGAATCATTTAGCCTTATTGGAAGTTAACAGAAACTTTATTATTCTTTCATATCAGAGCAATATATTAGATAAACGGATACTGGACGAATTATCATGACATATGAATAGTAAGATGTTTCTAGGGAAATTGGAAGCAAACACTCCCTCTATCAGTATGCGGTATAAATTTCTGTGTCTAAGGAGTACCAGGAAATCCAGGGAGGTTCTATTTCTCCACAGTACGGAGATGAATTCGGTGGGCTGATCCAGGGTGATACTCGATCCAGTGCCAACTCAAAAACAAACAACGCCTTTAATTTTCTACAACCTAAAGGAGTGACTTAGATATTTTGCAGCTATATTTTCATAAAATCAAAATAACACGTTATTTCAGAAGAGCTACCAATTGGATGGATTCAGTTTTGAACATCAAAAATAGCCTTTGCTTTTCATATTCCATTTCTGGCTTATAAAAGGGATAAATATATTTTTGCCCAATCAGTTTCTTAGAAGTAAAGTTTGATGATATCAAGTTTAATCAATTAAGATGCTTTTGACTGCAAGCAACAGATTATCCATCCAAAGTAGTTTAAGCACTAAAGTGTTTTCTTTGACTCATATAAGAAAAATCGAGCATCGGTAGTTCTATGATTGGCGTGACAGTTCAGCAATATTATCCAGAACCCAGATACCTTTTAATCTCTGCTCTGCCATCTCCAAGGTGGGGGGTTTCCATCCTCAGGCTTGTCAATGCACAGGAGCAACACGAGTGCTTCAGATCTAATGATCCATTTTCAAACCTGCTGAAGAGAACAAAATCTTTTCCTGAGGATTCCCAGCAGATATCTCCTTTTGGACAACTTAGTCACATATCCAGTAAAAGAGAATGAAATTGCAATTACTGGTTTAGGCTAGTCATGCTTCGTCACCTTCACTTGGGCACATTGGGTTTTCTAAACTAAGGGAAAATGAGGAAAGGCCTTTAGAACAAAAAGGGAACCAACAGTGCCTGCCACACCAGTGTCAGTTAGGGTATGGAGAAATAGCTATTCTCATGAAATCTCAGAACACTACTCACCGATGACATGTAGCCGATGTCATGGGAAATAAAGGTAATTGTTGGTGATAGCAACAAAAAGGGAATAATAAAATCAATTTATGGGATACGATCATAGTTTGAAATGAATAGACGGGTATTACACAGAGTATGGCCCAGATGAAGTGGCCTGAGGCTGTAAAGAGAAGAAGGGTAGAGGGCTCTGAAAATCAGTGAATCAAAAAACACAAGACTTCTGCCACATGAGTGTTGGCAAGGGGATGTTTCAGAGCTGGCCTGAGAGTCTCACCTGGAAAGAGAAGGCCTCCACTGAAAGAGGCTGGGGATTTACCAGCAGATGGCCATTGACCGAGAGCAACCGTCTAGAGAAATGCATGCAACTCAAGAGAAGTGCAGGCAAGAAATGTCTAGCGACGTGGAGGACTTCTGTAGAACAAAACCACAGCTACCATGGTCAATGTCAACTTCTGCTCAGCTCAGCGAACACAGATGCTGGTTAGCAAGAGGGTCCGTCAAGTAACACCTTTCCAGCTTCCTTAAGTCTTCCACCTTCCTATATGATTTTGACCCTATCGGGTTCCAAAACCACGCTTAAGAAGCTGGAGAGAAGAAGAGGAATGAGGTGAAAAGATAAAAGGATGAAGGGGGCTGACTACCCCCTTTCCCACTGTTAGCAACTAACCTGCAGCCAGCCCAAACCAGGGGAAAAGATACATTTTCAATGGGAGTAAAATAACACTGAAATGAAACTGTTTGGAGGACTGGCTGTTGCTAGGTGACTTTTTGTTACCTGAAAGTGACTAGAAAATTCATGAGATTTGCAGAAGATTGCAGTGAGAAAAGGGAAAAGTTCCACAGATGTTTAGAAGGACAGAGGAGGAAAAGAAATTAGAGACTTAATGATTGTACCTAGGAGTCTACATAGTTTTTATTCTCCCATTTAATATATATGTGATATATGCTATATCACATATATATGATATATTCATATGCACATACGTAGAAACATATAAAGAGACACATGATTTTTTCCCTGCAGTAATCATAAAAAAGCTTTTCAAATCTGTTGCCTTGAATGAGTATAGAGTTGTTTTGCTTAATTTTGGAAATTGTTTTTTTCACTATATTAATATATATGCATACTATATTTTTATATTATACATACACATTTATTCAAACTCACACACATTGTTATATATGTACAATACATACAATGTATGTATATATACACATAGTGCATATGTGTATATGAGCATATATGTGTATATATGCCAGTTTTTCAAGGATTAAGAAGACAAAGTGTTTGTGGTCAATTTGGGGAATATTTTCCTATTTTATGTTTCCAAATTAAAGAAGAAAACTAACAAATAATGTTTTCAAAAATGAAAAAGGAGATGGGAATAGAAGATACTCTTCTTTGGCATATGAAGAGTCAATAAAATAGAAAGGGAATTAAATAATTCTCCCTCATTCATGGAGTAAAAGATATAAAATATCCATTGGATTTGTCAAAGATAAAGCTTAATTATACATATTTTACTTGGTTGAGGATCCAAAGAAATTATATACTTTTCCAGCACCAGATCATGAGGGCAGGAGAGAGATATCACAATTTAAATATCAGAATATGAGATTGCAATATTTTAAAGATGGAAGCATTCTTTGCTGTTTATACACAGAGGAATTTAATTATTCAGTACCTCAATAGATGACTAAAGAAAGACATATTAAAAATATGCTCTCATGGCTGTGAAGAAAATAATGCAATTCAAATAATAGAGGAAATACAACTTCTGTTCCTGGCATTGGTATCATACGTGTTTGAAAAACAGAAAGATAATTTTATACATATTGTATAACATATGTGATTGTAATTCTTCAAGCCAGATACATTGCCAATCTGTCTGCAAACACATTTTTTTTTAATCCTGAAAAAGAAATGTGTTAGGAATTTTAAGTTGCATATAAATGGATACAGAAGAGTAAAAGTCATTTCTGACATTTTGCTTTTCCTTTGCTTCAAACTTTTACCTAAATAAATGGGCATCTAATCCAACAGTTCTATACATTTTTGGGTTCCATATCTTGTCAGTAGTGTGCCCATTATATTTGTGCCACGATGATATCATACATAGTAATATGTAGCGTTCAAATTAAATAATATTTTGCATGCTAACTAGCCAGACTCAGTCATGATAGGTGGAAAAATTAAACCAAGAGAAATTAAGTGATTGCCTCCAACTGTCATAGTTAGTTAAAAGCATATCTACAACCTCAATCAAGTGTCTTTCTCCCATCACTGTGTAGCTTTAATTAAAAAAAAATGCATATATCAATGTCTCTTTGTCCATATGCATTGTTTTACATGCCCCATCATCCTAGTTTTCTTTTCTTTTGTCCTTTTTAAAGTTTGTTTCAGTTTAATATGCATAGAGAAATCATAAGCATACATATCAAAACATTTTCACAGAGGGAATACACCTGTTAAACAGCATTCACATTAAGAGATTCAGTAACACTAGCACCTGAGAAGACGTGTCTTGTCTCCCAGTCACTAAACACCTACAGTAAATCACTGGCCTGAGTACTAACAGCAGAGATTATTTTTTCCTGTTTTTGAACTTCATGTAAATGGAATAATTTACATGCACTATTTGTGTCTGGCTTCTTTAATGCAACATAATGTCTGTGAGATTCATACATATTATGGTGTGTAATTATAGATAATTCATTTAAACTGCCATCCAGTTTTTATTTTATGAAAATATCACAATTTATTTATCCACTCTACTCCTGACAGCCATTTGAGTTGATTCCAGTGTTTGTTAACTTGAGCATTCTTGTGTGTGCCTCTTGCTACACATACATTTATGCACACATTTTTACTCAGTCTATTCCAAGGAATGAGATTTCTGGACTGAGGAGACAGTGTTGAGTTTTACTAGATGCTGCCAGTCTTCCAACATGATTGCACGAATTTAACACTGTTTAGTAGTGAGCTACAACTCACGTTTATCATTTGATTATTGCCATTCTGCAAGTTGGTTGTTCCACCATCTAATAAAAGAGTAGTGTTAAATTTCCAATACAGGCATACTTTGTTTTGCCATACTTCACTTTATTGTGCTTTGCAGATATTATAGTTTTTACAAATTCAAGATTTGTGACAACCCTGTGTCAATCAAGTCTATGGATGTCCTTTTCAAATTTTCAATTCTTTCAGCTCTTGCTTCATAGAATTTTTTTTTTTTTTTTTTTTTTTTTTGCGGTACGCGGGCCTCTCACTGCCGTGGCCTCTCCTGCTGTGGAGCACAGGCTCCGGACGCGCAGGCTCAGCGACCATGGCTCACGGGCCCAGCCGCTCCACGGCATGCGGTATCTTCCCGGACCGGGGCACGAACCCGCGTCCCCTGCATCGGCAGGCAGACTCTCAACCACTGCGCCACCAGAGAAGCCCGCTTCATAGACTTTGAAGTGCTGATGTTCGGTGCCATCTCAGGACTGTTGTGTCTTCTTGATAAATTGACTCCTTTCTCATTACAAAATACCCTCCTATGCCCCTGGCAATATTTCTTGTTCTGAAGACTACTTCCTGTGATTTAACACAGTCACTCGCAATTCTTGTGCTTAGGATGTGTGTGGTGCATCTTTTGTCACTTTATCTTCAGCCCATGTGTTTTTACGTTTAATTGTGCTTCCTGGAGACAACATATAATCGGGCCCTGGTTTTCTATCCCACCTGAAAATCTATGCCTTTTAAGAGAATTGTTTAATCATTCACATTTAATATAACTATTGATTTCTTGGTTTTTATACCTGTCATCCTGATATTTGTTTCTGTTTTCTCGCATTTTCTTTATTGCCCTTTCCCTTCTCTTTTCCTGTCTTACTTTTGATCCGTGTGTACTTTTAGGTTCCATTTTACCTTTACTATTGATTTTGTAGATACAATTTTTTATTGTTTTAATGGTTGCTTGGGTTTAAAATATGCATTTTTTTTTTTTTTTGGCGGTATGCGGGCCTCTCACTGTTGTGGCCTCTCCCGATGCGGAGCACAGGCTCTGGACGTGCAGGCTCAGCAGCCATGGCTCACGGGCCCAGCTGCTCTGCGGCATGTGGGATCCTCCCAGACCGGGGCACGAACCCACGTCCCCTGCATCGGCAGGCGGACCCTCAACCACTGCGCCACCAGGGAAGCCCTAAAATATGCATCTTTTTATTACAGTCAAGTTTCAAACAAGTGTATACTACATGTATAATGTAAGAATCTATAATAGTACACACTGTTTCCCCACAACCCAATTTTGTGCTATATTTGTATACATTATACCACTACATATGTTATAAAATCCAAAAGAAATGGTTATTAATTTTGCTTTGAAAAGTTGAAAGAAAGGAATTAAAGTAAGTTGTCTGTGATCCATTTACTCTTTTTACTTGGTAGAAGTTCCTGGTAGGAAGAAAAGAAGGGTAAGTTCCTGGAAATGTCTTTTTGCTAAGTGGATCTCAGGTAGATTAATGATATTATTAAGAGTAAGGGACCCAATCTCTGAAATATCCCTAGCTGGAGATCCCGTACTAAATAGAACCTAGTGTGTATGAGAAATGTCCCCACAAATGTCCCAAAGGCTGTACAACCCTTTAGGCTTTCATGACATAAATTCTTACCTCTTTGTGAGGAATCCCATGAACCTTACTTAAAGCCCCCCAATATTCTAGGCAAAAGGGGCATGTCTGACATGGGAAGAAAGGCACCACCCCCCCTCTGACCCCCCAGGTCCCATATCTCTTTCTTCTTCATCTAAGCCTCTTTCTGAATTGTTTTTAAATTATTTAGTAAAACCTGATCCTGGGTACGATCTATGGTTCTGTGAGTCTGACTTTACCTTCTGATCCTGTCTGGTAACTCAAGAGTCAATTATATTTCATAGCAATTTAAACGTGATACAAAACCCCTTTATACATACCTACCTACTTACCATATACAGTAATCTTAATCCCTGTGTGTAGCTCCAAACTTCCATCTTGTAGTGCAGGTCTGTCATTGAGAAATCCTCTAAACTTCTGTTTGTTTTGAAAAGTTTTTAATTTGCCATCAGTTTTCCAAGAATATTTTTTATTCAATAGATATAACTTATTAAAAATTTAGCATTACTACAACTTCTCAGGTTCCCTCCCACATGGCTTGAAACATCTATTATTATTCATCCTCTCCTGGGAATTAGTAGCAACATTGCCTAGGGAACAACAACAATAACAACAAAACAGCAGTTACTTCACTTAAAGGGAATAGTTAACCCATTTTTGCAAGATTTTTTTTCTGTGTGTAAAGTTCTGGGTTGTAAGGGTTTTTAAAATATGTTTTTCAACACCTTATAGATTTTTTTTTGTTTTGCTTTCTGGTTTGCCTAGTTTCTGATGAGGTCTGTTGTCATTCTTGTACTTTTCCCTCTAAACTTACTAATGTGCTGCTTACCTCTGACTGCCTTTATACTTTTCTCCTTAACACTATTTTTCATTAATTTGAATATACTCTGGATTGGTGTAGTTTTCTTGGTGTGTATCTTTTTGGAATTGCTTGGGGTGTTTTGGACCAACACTCTCATAGTTTTCATCAGCTTTGGGATGTGTTCAGTCATTTTTCCTTTATAGATTTTACCCTCTATTCTCTCTTTCTGAGACTCCAATTACACCTATATTAGACTACTTGTCATCAGTTCATGTATCACTGAGTCTGCTAATTTTCTTGGTCTGTTATTCTTTCTTTCTATATTTGTCTCTATCTTGTTGTTTCAATTTGGATAGTTTATACTATTTTCTATGTCTTCAGGTTCAATGATCTTTGCTTTGTCTGCATTTAATCTACTATTAATTCTATCAGTGGATTTTTCATTTCAGTTATTATGCTTTTCATGGGACACTTCATTTCATTTGGTTTGTTTTTGTATTTTCAATTTCCCTTCTTATTACAACCATGTTTTCCTTTAAACACTTGAAATAGCTATTTTAGTGATTATATCTTCTACTTTCACCTTTCTTCCTTCCTTCCTTCCTTTCTTCCTTTCTTTCTTTCTTTCACACAGGGTGATTCAATCTCAGTAGGAGCAAAACAGACATGACAGTGATTCTCCCAATTTACAGTTGTTGCTTGTTCCACAGGGACCACCCTGCTTCCCCTCTGAGAATGAGAGACAATTCAAAATGGAAGATTAGGCTTCTAGGTGTGTAGTAGGTGTCCACTTCATCATAATTTTTAACACCACACTGGAGTTGGAAGTAAGACCTTCCTGTCTGTAGTTCTCAGCTCTCCTCTGTGGCCCTTGTCAGCCCAAGTCTGTCTGGAAATCTGACACTCCAGTGGCATGTGGCTATTTGCAGCTGCAAGGTTACACTTTGGCCAAGAGCTTCACAAGTTCATCCTAGAGTTTCTTCAGACCCTTGGTCGGTGCCATCTACTGCTGGTAAATGATTTGTTTCTAAATTTGTCAAATAGGTCTAAAGCATCTTGTGCTTTACCACCACATTTCCCCCCTCTAATTCCTAGGTTCTGAAAGATTATTTGTGGCTAGGAATTTCTTTAGCATATTTTTCAGTAAGCACTTTATGAATATAGTTGGGGGTTATGTAGGACCAAGACTGAATTTATACTGGCTAAAGACTCAGAATATTTATCTGTTGTAGTTTATATCCAGATAGGAAGTGGGAAGAAATATTCCTTTTCTCCCACGAAGGGTTTCAGTCAAGAGGGACTGCATAGAAATAAGAGGGATCTCTTACTCATGGGTGATATTTATCACCCCTCCCCAACTCATCAGCCCTGTTATCCCCACTCTTCTACTGAAACTATTATGAAAAAATTGTTTTATTTTTGCATATGATCATAGCAACTGATTATTTTCCTAGTTATGGGTCATGTTTCCTGGCTTTTCCTAATCTCTAATATATATATTTAAAATTATTGGTTACTGGATGCTATGATGCTTACGTTGATGAGTACTGCAAACCAGGAAGGGTCCCTCACCTGATCTGTCAGTACCTGGAACTTGGACTAAAGCCTCCAGAACTGTGAGAAACAAATGTTTGTTGTTTAAGCCACCCAATCTGTGGTATTTTGTTACAGCATCCTGGACTGACTAAGACAGGATGGAATTAGTTTTGAGTGCAGCAACAGAAAAAAATCCCCACTGTCCAAATACTTCAAAACACTTGTTCATTACCTTTGCTATTATCCCATTCACCAACCAAAAGAAGTCACACAGCCAAGCCCAGAGTCAGAAGGGGAAGATGATTACACAGGAAGGATGATCAAATTAGAGGCCATTACTTCAATTCTTGATCATATGGTGTTTGGATTACTAATATATTCAAGGACTTCTGGGATACTCTCTTTTTCTTAGAGGAAATTGGAATTGAGTAATCTAGAGCATGCAATGATAGGACTCAAATCGATCAACACAAAAATTAACCTCAAATTTGTCTTATTTGCGAAAACAATGTGTTTCAAAAGTGTTCATTAAATTTTTTAAACACTTTTTCCTCTTGTAATTCTGAAACATATGTAAAGACTGCAATGATCATACAGTTAAACAAAGAAAACTACAAAAATCACCAATGTCTAAGGGGAGAGGATAAAAGTGCATCATTTTCATAAATAAGAAGATCGTGTCAGTAAACGATAGAGAGTTGGATTTAACAGAAAACTTGAGTAGCCACTAGCCTAAAACAACAATTTGCTTTAGGATCTAGTTGACAGGAATTTGCATGTGTGTGTGTGTTTGTGTGTGTGTAGGGGGGATGGTGATTAGAATTATGTAGTTTCTTATATAATTCAAACCTAATTCCATTTTATATTGCATAGAAAGTTTTCATCTGAATTTTTTTTAATGAGGCAACAGTGAATTATCTCATGGTTACTAGAAACTCGTATCACTGAAACTATTTCTGCTGATTATTTTATACATCAAAAATATAATGTCAAGTATTTTTCTAGACAGTCTTTTCAAAAATATGAAAGGCAATTTTCAGTATGTATGGGAAGCATATAAACTTTATAGCTGAAACTCAAGACCAGTAATCTTTAATTATCCCTTGACCCTGGGGAATGTCCATTCTCATACAATACAGCATATAGGAAAATTCTTAACATGTCACGCTCAAAATCTGCCCAGGTCCTTCCGCCTTTTGTACTAAAATGAGAGACAAGCATTCTCAAAACTCCACTAGTTAGTAATTAAGGTGCTTGTCAGTAACAGTGCCTTTCCCAATACCAGACACAGAGGTTTACACAGCTTATAACAACGAAAGCAACAGGAACAACTAACATTTACTAACAAGGTTTTATATTCTGGGCATTTTTTCTAAGTTATTTGCATGTATCAGTGATTTCAATACCCATAATTGTCCCATAACATAGGTATATGTTCACCTTTTTTAAAAATGAGAGACAAGAGAGACAGAAGGTTACTTATTTTGCTCGAAGGTTTTATAAAAATATATAACTCATATATATATGCATATGTGTGTGTGTGTATATATATATATATATATTTAACCCTTGGTCTAATCTATTTATTTCCAACCCAGTATTGATCCTCCCAGAGTTGGTACTTTCTAACATTGTCTGAGGCAGCATTTGACATCTTTTATAATTGAACAACATATATCTAACCATATGCCCTATACAATAAACCCCTACTTTGTCTTATTCCAATTACAGGCTAAGGTGCTAACATATTTATAACACATTTGTCATTTAAGCCTTTTGTCCCATGTAAATATTACTAATGTACTTTAGGATTAGAGGAAATAAAGTTTTCTAGATCAACCTCTGCTAATGTAAGGGAGGCAGATGTGTAGAAAGGCATATCTTTCTTTAGTGCTGGGGAGACTTATTCTGTAGTCTTAATGTGTTTGATTTTATTATGACTCATTTCTATGACAATAATAAACTCTCCTCCCGGTGACTAAAGATCAGTTTTTTATACTTGCCAAGCTCTTTTCTGACTTATCTACATGTGCCCCTTCTGCCTGAACTTCTGTTCCCTGGATCATTGCAACTCCAACCACTTCTAATTCTTTAAGTCTCATCTTGACAATTATCTACTTGGAGAATGAAGACTGGAAAAATCCATCTCAATGCAAAGTAATAATTTGTTTCTTTTCAATTTCCCCCAAAGAAAATGAATATCACAGTATGATATTGCCATCAATAAATTTCATTTATTTCATTACCGGAAGGCTGACTGCAAGTTCAAAAATAATAGAGTATGAGCTTAACGAATGGAGGAAAAAATCAGAATTCATGGAAGTTTGATGTCAATTATGTTTCTAGCTTCATTGTTTAATTAAATGGAACTACTAAAAATAAAATCAAACTGAAAGTAAGCCCAATAAGCACTGGTTAATTCAGTGCATCTTGTACGTTATAAGGATAATCACCCATTTGTCATTGACCTGTTCCAGTAGTAGAACCTCTGTTGTCGAAGAAATATGTCAGCATGAGAGTTTAATCAATAATGAGATGATAGAAACCAGATATTAATATATTGGACATCTCTGAAATAGGCTGCTAAGATGATCCCTGTTTCCCCTCACAAAATCAATCTAAATATCTGACATAGCTACTACCTCTGCTACTTCTCTTTAAAGGTTTTTCCTAAAGAATGGGTCATAAGTAGGCTTGAGACGGCATAAAACAGTCACTAAATAAAAGGAGTAACAACCCCTTGGGTCCTGCTTACATTTGTCCTTGATGAATCTCTTCTACTCGGTGATACAGAATCTCGGAATTGTTCACATAGGGTAATTTACAGAGATCATCAGACATAGAAATAATGATTAAAAAGAGTTTGGTATCTGATTGCTTTTCCCATCTCTAAAGTTTCTCTCTTTTTTAGAGATACCATATTCAGGCATAAGGAATCAGTCTGTAAGAATAAAATTTGTTTTGAGAGAATGAACAACAACATCTGGAAGACCCAATTCAGCATTAAAAGGGAACATACTATTGACATTCAACACAACAAAGTTGGACTTCACAGACGTGGTGCTCTCTGAGGGAAATCAACACGAAACAGGTAAAACTATACCAAACGATCGTCACGCAATGAGCAAAGTAACTGATGGTGACAGAAATCAGAACAGAGGTTCCTTGAGGAGCGAGCTTGACTGAGAAGGAGTAGCAGGTGGTTCTCTGGGGTGGTCGAAATGTTAATATCTCGATGGGACTGTGGGTGAAAAGAGCGTCTGCATTTGTCAGAACTGATTAGATTTATGATCTGTGCATGACCATGTATGTTCACCATCCCTCCATATGTAACATAAACTTTGGATACACCACAGAATGCTGGGTGCTTTTCGTTTCGACAGCCTCTGATTGAGGAAGCCAGCCATCTGGAATAGAGGTTTGCGGAGGAAAGGCTCCATCCACGCCGGTTCTGGATTAACTACGCTGGTCTGTGTTCACCTTTTATTTCCATTTGGCCAGGATCGTCCACCTCTATGTAGACTTCCCGGATGGATTCATTAATTTTAACCTCTGTTCGCTCTCAAAAGTGTCCAAGTATGGAAGATAAATAACATGGGCACACTAGAAGGAATTAAGCACAAGAGGAAGCAAAGCCCTAGCTGCACTGACAGCAATAGTTGGCTTGGCAAGGTCCTCGGCCCGCGTAAGGCGGTTTGCACAACAGTCTTCTTCCCATTTGCTGACTCTTAATGCCCAGTGATCATTATCAGAAAGCACGTCTTGAGACATTCTCTCTTACACTTTACCCCAGTCACCCCTCTATCTGCATCTTTTAATGTGTACTTTCAAATCTTTATTCACTCGAAATGAGCTTCCTGAAAATCTGAACTTGGCCTTCAGATAATTACAGGAGGCTGATCACGTTGTTTAAACTCAATCAATGCAAAACACCGTTAACACCTTCCTTCACGAACCAGCTGCTCCTATGATAGCCAATATCGTACCTGGTTGACAGTATATTAGACCAGCTTACCAAAGTGACCCAAAATGTAAGGGCTCAACAAACATACAAGTGTGTTTCTTGCTTGTTTCTTGTTTTTTGATTCCTGGTTAAGGGGGAAAAGCTCTGCTATTTCATCTAACCCAGGCCGAAGGTGGCTCTGTCAGCTTCAGGAGGTCCATAGACCCCCCCCCCCTTGGGCATTCCCATGCCAGGCTGCCAAGGGAGGGAGCCAGCATGGAGTAAGACAGATGGGAGTCGATGGAACTTACATAGTAGGTAACGGCAGGGCAGACATTACTTCTGCTCACTTTCTATTGCCTGGAACTCAACACCATGACCAATGTAACTGCAAGAGAGGGTGGATAATATAGTCCAGATGTGTGCCAGGAAGAAGGAAAGAACATGGATTTTAACAGAGAACAGTCTCTGTCACATGTAGTAATAGGCTCTTTTTTATTGAGGTATAATTGACATATAGCATTATGTTAGTTTCAGATGTACAACAAGACAATGTTTGTATATGTTGCTAAATGATCACCACAGTAAGTCTAGTTAATATTTATCACCACACATAGTTATAAATTTTTTCTTTCTTGTGATGGGAGATTTTAAAATCTATTCTCTTAGCAACTTTAAAATATACAATACAGTACCGTTAACTATAGTCACCATGCTATGCGTGACCTCCCAGAACTTATTTATTTTACAACTGGGAGTTTGTACCTTTTAAAAAACTAGCTCATAGATATTTTTAAAATTCGTATCCCTAAATCTCCTTTTCCCTTTAGCACATTATTCATATCACAGACAGGGTAGAATTTTAGTAAAACATATCACGTTATGTTACTTTGCTTCTTAAAGCTCTTCTTAGATTCCCACTAGGTTTATGATCTACTCCAAATTCTGACTGACAGAATAAGACCCTGCATCGGTCCTGACCAACTGCTCACACCTTATGCTCCAATGGCACTGGCCTTCTCCACATGCCTTAAACTAACCCCGTTGGTTCCCAGTGTAAGGTCTTCTTCATCCATCAGTGATAATTGTTTTAAGTGTCATAACTGCGCTCAACAAGGAGTCATCAACATTTCCATCAAATTATTTTTAAAAGAATAAAGAGGTTTATTTCTCTCACAACAAAAATTCAAGGGTAGGATATCTAGGAATGACGTGATGGCTCAATCATATCCAAAAATATTCAGGATCCTTTTAGCTCTGCAGGACTACGTTTTATGTCTCTCTTTTAGCCTTATGGAAGAAAAACAGTTGCTCTAATTTCAGGCATCACATCCATGTACAAGCAGGAGGAAGGGACCAAAGTCTCTTCCCTGGGAGCATTTGCCCATATATTATGGTAGAAAAACCCCACTTTCATATTTCCCCGTTTACCACACTGGTCATAAATACATCACATTGACACTGCTAGATGAAAAGAAGGTTGGGCTTTTTAGCTTTTGTAATAGTAGAAAGAGGAAGAAGACATGGAAGCATTGTAAGTGTCCATTGACAGAGGAATGGATAGAGATGTGGTCCACGTACACAGTGGAACACTACTCAGCCGTAAAAAACAAAAATGAAACAATGCCATTTGCAGCCACGTGGATGGACCTAGAGATGATCATACTAAGTGAAGTAAGTCAGATAGAGAAAGACAAATATCATATGATATCGCTTATATGTGGAATCTAAACAATGATACAAATGAGCTTATATGCAAAACAGTAATAGACTCACAGACATAGAAGATAAACTGGGAGTTGGAGGAGCGATAAATTAGGATTTGGGGGTTAGCAGATACAAACTACTATACATAAAATAGAAAACCAACAAGGACCTATTGTATAGCACAGGGAACTACATTCAATATCTTGTAACAACCTGTAAGGGAAAAGAATATATATACATATCTATGTATATGAGTAACTTCATCACTTTGCTGTACACCTGAAACATTGTAAATCAACTACACTTCCATTAAATTTTTTTTTTTTAAGAAGAAGTGTTGTAAATAGTTTTGGGGTCGCCAGCTCACAGCACCTTCCCATCCCAGGCCTTTACACCCATATTTTCTGTTAGGCGTTCAGCTTTAGACTACATGTCGCCTGTTGAGAAAGGCCTTCTGTGCTGCCACTCTGTACCGGGCTCCACTTGCTCTGCCCCTCAGAGACTGACTGTGTGCATTGCCTCCGGTGATGCCTTGCCCTATGACCTGGGCAGTGAGAGATTCAGGAGTAGGACAAAAGGGCTGCCCTTCGGTGCTTCCTCTCCCATGTCCCTCCTGCCTCTCCCCAGGTGTTCTCTTTCCCCAAGTCCTTCAGCTCAAGCCACTCCTGCCCCAGAGTTACTCTGCCTGGGATTCTCTGACTGCACCCTCTACGTGCCTCTTCAGACTTGGAGTGCTAATGCCCCTCAGTTCTCAGCCCAAGGAACTCACCCAGCTTTTCTTACCCCTACCCACATCTTTCTTTATAAAAACTCTCCCTTATGAAACGTTGCTCAATGGCCCTGTTGCAGCAGACCATTTGTTTCTTGACAGCATCCTGGCTAGCATACTTTTAAAGCTACCATATCTAAAACAGGTCTCAAGTAGCTTTCAGTATCATTACCCTATCTTAATTACCTGCATAGCACTGACATCTTTTTTTTTTTTTCCGGTACGTGGGCCTCTCACTCTTGTGGCCTCTCCCGTTGCGGAGCACAGGCTCCAGACGCGCAGGCTCAGCGGCCATGGCTCACGAGCCCAGCCGCTCCGCGGCACGTGGGATCTTCCCGGACCGGGGCACGAACCTGTGTCCCCTGCATCGGCAGGCGGACTCTCAACCACTGCGCCACCAGGGAAGCCCCACTGACATCTTTTGATATGTATATACTTTCCCCTGGTAAAAAGCTGGCTCCTTGAGAGTAGGTCCTGTGTCTACTTTGTGCATTGTTTTGTTTCTAGTACCTAGAATACTGACTGCCACAATTCAAGATGTGTTGAATGGATAGTAAGTGCTCAGTTGATGTTTGTGGACTAAAGTTGCCCGGAATGAGTCTTTCTCCACTGACGCCAGCCCTCCCACACCTGGAGCTCGCCTTCACGGCCCTGAAGTTTCACCAAGAGCATCTCTATACATCAAATGTCTCTGCAGTTGAGGCCAGACCCTTTCCTGGACTTCCAAACTCCTGCTTATCAAAAAGTTTTATGACGGCTTCTGATTTCTATTTAAATCCTCTAGTGAAGATTTCTGAATTAATTCCTTTGGTCTTTACTCCCTTCAGATTGAATTATCTTTGGCCATGTAAACTATCATCAAGCAGAGAGTCTATTTTAGAGCGAAAGGAAAAGCCATGCATTAGTTATATGACTGCAGATGATAAATGACACAGGAATACCAGTACCTTTACTTCTTACTTGTGGGCAAACTGATACATTTTATTGTTATCAGAGAACATCCTTGCTAATATGGTTTCATATGTCATATATGAAATATGAAACCATAATATGGTTTCATATATATACCCTGCTTCTTACACGTCCAAGAATGAATTAAACATTCCATCACACTTTTAGTAGTATTAATTGATGCATTTTCTGCTCAGGGCAGTTTCTTAATAACTATCTTTCATTGAAATACTCTCATGTCCAGAAATTAAGATTTCAGAGAGATTAAACTATGCTCTGAAGAATGAACATTCAAACCACAAAACAAGAAAATTTCAGCATTTAGGATTGAGTGTGTGTGTATCTGTTGGAAAAGACATAAGCAAAATGTAATCTGACCTAGTTATAACATTTGGGATAATCGTAACTTAGTTTAAGTCTGCCAGATGAGGATTTATCAACCTTGTAATACTGTTACATTTTATACATTTATTGTTTTATGTTTATTATATATATTTATACATTGTATTAATAATTTTATTACCTCATGTTTTGGGTGGAATGCTTTACTTCCCTTTAATAGTTAAAAGTGTGACCATGGATGATAACTTAAAAGTGTGTGTGTGTGTGTGTGTATATGTTTCTGATATATATATATATATATATATATTTATATATCAGAAACATCTTTATGCATAATCAGGACTTTTTCCTAACATATGATGGGAAAGAAAATACATAGAAGGGATGAGTATTAGAGGGATAGTACTCAGCATGAAGTTACTGGAAAAAATAGGCAAGTAAGAAATGATATGTTGAATGTACGTTTGTATCCATAAGGTGATAAACATTAAAGAGAGTTCTAAATAGCCCAAGTTTAAGTTAAAAATGACAAGTAGCTTCGGAGAAGAGTCATCATGGAAGAATAAGAGAGATTTTTATAAAATATTTAAGGGATTGGTCCCTCCGTGACCAGAAGCTTCATTGCTTGCTGCGTGTCATTCTCTTTAATTCTTTCCTCCACAATTGCATGTCACTTTTCAAGGGAGGAATCACCAATTACACAAAGGTGGGCAGAGGGTTAAGTTGTTGTCTGCTCACCCGCTGCTACAGTGCAACTTCCAGCGAGGGGCTCTCTGCCTTTCGTCCCACTGTAATTTCTAAACAAGAGATTAAAAAAAAAAAAAAAAAAAAGACCAGGGAAACGTGCGTGAAAGGATACTGAAGAGGTAGAAAGAGATAAAATTAAAGCAAGAGCATGATATTGGTAAGTTTGTTTTTAGGTTAGGTGCAGTCTAGTGTATTTAAAACCAAAATATATTAAATTGGGGGTAAATGGTTAGTTTCAAAATGACCTAACAGTTCCATTCAATTTAAAATGAAAATTGGGTCTTTCTATTTTTTTTTAGATTCTCTCCACATCTCTTTTATTTGATTACTGTTTTCCTTGTTGTGTGTCTCTGCTTTGCTGCTGCCATAAGCCTATAAACTGAATGCACATGGAATTCCACAGCTCACTGAGGTTTACACCAGGGAACTTTGCAGGAGGTCATGGGCGGTGTTATGGACCAACTAAAGGATGGCTTTTTTGCAGGTAGGGCAGCTCATCATGTCTCCCCCTCCTTTCTCATTCACTTCAAGTCAAGACCGTGGGATTTGCACGTGTGTATTCAGTGTTCCAAATAGAGCTCATGCACCCAACCAGCTGCGTGGAGCTCATGGCAGTCACCACATTCCTGGTGTGCCACGTTCAGAAAGGAGAAAGATAGAGTCCTTCTATGTGCAGGGGCCATGACATCTTTAAATTAAGCCGAGGAAGAAATGGAGACCAAAGGATGCAGAGTTCGCAGTCTCAGGTAGCATGTAAATGACCCCATGCAGAAGAGCCAAGTAGAGAGCACAGTAAATGGAGACCAAAGGATGCAGAGTTCGCAGTCTCAGGAAGCATGTAAATGACCCCATGCAGAAGAGCCAAGTAGAGAGCACAGTAGATTTCTTCCCAAATTTCTCAAAACATGGAAGTTCCTGTTTTGTAAAATAATGCAGGAACTTGAAACTGTGGGAACACATGTCTCGCTACATAACTTTTTGAAAACAGCTTTTGGATGTGTAGAAAATTATAATTATTTATAGTATTTATCATGTGCATATCATTTACGTACTTTTAAAGTAAATTGTAATACAAAACTACATACGATAGGCAAAAACAGCTAAGCAATAGCAGCCCATCACCCAAATATTATCCTTTTGAGTATTTTGACAAGTATGCTTCCTAATCAGTCCTGTATCTATCTACTTAGCCACTAATTTATCTCCTGGTGTCAGAGGGCTTTTTCCCTGCTGGAGGTACGCCTAGCTAAGCTGTGGAGTTAGAGGGGGGGAATAATCAGAGCTACGGAGCCATAGCGGACAATGCCATATCTGACATAATATAACTGTACCTCCTGCTTTGCCAGGTCTCCCCAGCCTAACAGCCAGTTCTGAGTGTCAGTGAAAGAATGTTGCTGCCACATCAGTAAACACAGGATGCCGCAGCCGTCAAGCCATCACACTGCAGCCTCCGCAACAGGGAGCCTGAGGGGACTCAGGATGGAGACAGGATGCCCCGCCTTCTAGCCCTCAGCCACTGCAGCCCACCCCTGACGACGGTACACCCGTAGTAGACCCAGGATGAGAAAGCACAGGACACTGGCCCCAGAGAGCTGAGGTGCGTATCACAGGAATGATTTCAGTGAGCCCAGACTCTTGCACCTTTATACATATAAAAGCACTAAATTCCTTAACTTGAGATGTCTGGTTTTCTTTAACAGTAAACTTTTTTGGGGGGGGGGGGCGGAGTTTACGCGGGCCTCTCACTGTTGTGGCCTCTCCCGTTGCGGAGCACAGGCTCCGGTCGCGCAGGCTCAGCGGCCATGGCTCACGGGCCCAGCCGCTCCGCGGCACGTGGGATCTGACTACCCGGTGTTTGTTGCAAAACCCCCTATAATCCTCGCTCCTCCCTGACCTCTTCAGATCAGTCCCTCAGAGCTGTTTGAGATGCTGTGTCCGGGGTTTAAGTGCTCAGTGTTGTCCGCCAAATAAAACATAACCCTCAACTTTTAGGCTGTGCATTTTTTAAAGTCAACATGAGGATGATGTAGTTTTTTTTTTTTTTTTTTAACTGAAAGATCACGAAGCTCTCCCAGAGCATTGGAGGGAAGGAGGCTAACTTGCAAACTCTCTTGTCCTCCAGAGGAGGACAGCCTCTTCAGTGACCAATTTCAAGCCCTCCGTTTTGGTGTTGTATTGATTTCACTCAGGACATTTTGCAGAAAGAAGAAACTGAGCCCTTGAGTCCAGCACTTCAGGCAACAGCCAAATGCAAAAGTAGACCTTGTCTGTCTGGGCATCACAAACTCTGGAGGAGGAGGGATTACCTCTGTGGGAGAAACGATGTTGACTCCAGGCCCCTTTCAGCTTCCGTGGAGGGAGTATGCTCAGTGAAGGATGCAGGTGACAGACGCTGTACCTCCAGGTACCGTGAGACCAATGTCGCCGGGATAAACAGAATATTTCTTTCTTTTTTTTTTTTTTTGGCTGCGTTGGGTCCTTGTTGCTGCACTTGGGCTTTCTGTAGTTGCGGCGAGCGGGGGCTACTCTTCGTTGCGGTGCACGGGCTTCTCATTGCGGTGGCTTCCCTTGCTGCAGAGCCTGGGCTCTAGGCAGGTGGGATTCAATAGTTATGGCACACGGGCTCAGTAGTTGTGGTTCGCGGGCTCTAGAGTGCAGACTCAGTAGTTGTGGCGCACGGGCTTAGTTGCTCCACGGCATGTGGGATCTTCCCGGAGCAGGGCTCGAACCCGTGTCCCCTGCATTGGCAGGTGGATTCTTAACCACTGTGCCACCAGGGAAGTCCCCAGAATATTTCTTTAGAATTGCACAAGATGTCTGGTTTCCTGTGGGTCTTTGAAACATGTAAACGACTGAGCAGTGGTCTGAGAGGCACCGTAGAGCAACAGGGAAGGATATGGACTCTGGCGGCAGGCTGTCTGGTGCCTCCCAGGTCCACCATTTCTTGGATATATAGCTTTAGGGTTTTGACCAGGGCTCTCTGTGCCCAGGCTCTTCTTACTGTAAACTGGATGTTAGATTAATTGTCCCAAAGGGAGAAGATGGTCCACAGTGCCCCTCCACTGGACATTTTCACTTCCTTATTGCTGTATCCCTTCCCCCAAATGTAGTCCTAGACACAGAGTGTAGACTCAATAGATACCTGTTATATGACGAAACGAAGAGAACGTAGTAAAGGAAAAGAAAGTGTCTATTAGATATACCATCAGCCCTCCATATCTGCAGGTCCTGCATCTGCAGATTTAACCAACTGCAGATCACAAATAGTAAAACTAAAATTCCAGAAGGTTCCAAAAAGTAAAACTTGGATCTGCTCTGGGCTGGCCACTATTTACATAGCACATACACGGTCTTTACAACTATTTATACAGCATTTGCATTGAATTAGGTATTATAAGTAATATAGAGATGATTTAAAGTGTATGGGAGGATGTACAAAGGTTTATTTGCAAATAGGAGGAGAATGGTTATCAAGAAGTCAGGGGAAAATGGATCCGGCAGATCAGCTTTAGGACCAAGTACATGTGGAAGGTGACGATCTAAAACTGATTCCCGTTAAGACCATCTCTGCCTCAGTCACAAGCAGAATGTATCTGTGCTCCTAGGATGGTCCAGACTCCAGTGTCAAGACTGCAGCGAAATATCCCTTTTCCCCTTTGCACGCCTCACACTCTTCTCTGTCTTCAGTCTTTGTCTGCTTTACTGATTTTTCAATAAAGTCAGGCTTCTGTATCCGAGGGTCTGGCATATGTGGATTCAAGCAACTCTGATCAAAAATATTTGGAAAAAAAATTCCAAGAAGCTCCAAAAAGCAAAACTTGGATTTGCTACATGCCAGCAACTAGTTACATAGTATATACATTGTCTTGACAACCATTTGCATAGCATTTACATTGTATTAGCTATCATAAGTTATCCAGAGACGATTTAAAGTCTATGGGAAGATGTGCGTAGGTTACATGCAAATACGCACCATTTCATATAAGGGACTTGAGCATCTGTATAACTACGTGCATAAGGAGGTCATTGGTGCTGCTAATAAACATAATGTCAATATCCTAGAGAGACTAGTAACTAGAAAACAGGTGAAGTGGATGTAAGGTAATAAAATCAAATTTGAAGTAATATATTTTTTTAATTTGTTAAAAGAGGTAGGAAAGTGACTACAGTGGGATATAGCTCAGGAGGATGTTTTATGCAGGAGAAATCAAGCAATTTTACATACAGTAGTCCCTCCAAGAATTGGTCAGGAACCCCATGGATACCAATCCACAGACACTCAAGTCTGTTGTATAAAACAGTGTATATTTTGGATGGAGAGGTTCATCAGAACCTTTTTTTTTTTTTTTTTAGATTCCATATATATGTGTTAGCATATGGTATTTGATTTTCTCTTCTGACTTACTTCACTCTGTATGACAGTTTCCAGGTCCGTCCACCTCATTACAAATAATTCAATTTCGTTTCTTTTTATGGCTGAGTAATATTCCATTGTATATATGTGCCACATCTTCTTTATCCATTCCCCTGTCGATGGACACTTAGGTTGCTTCCATGTCCTGGCTATTGTACATAGTGCTGCAGTGAACACTAGGGTACATGACTCTTTTTGAATTATGGTTTTCTCAGGGTATATGCCCAGTAGTGGGACTGCTGGGTCACATGGTAGTTCTATTTTTAGTTTTTTAAGGAACCTCCATACTGTTCTGTCTCCAAAGAGCTCATCCTCAAAGTTGTGAGTACTCGAGGTGTAAGTACTTTATAGCAAGCTTGTAAAACTAGCGTTTCAGAATCCACAAAGGAATGACCCCCCAGAAGAGAAGCCAAGGGGGAGGGACATCTGTGACTCCTCTCCGTGAAATGAGGGAAACTGAACAAGGGAAGAAAATCGACACTGCTGAGCGCCTACTGTGCGCCAAACACCAGGCAAAGTGCTTAATGTTCAGTGTCTTATCTAATTCACAAGTGAACTGATGAGGTACCACTGCCCATTCCCCAGATCCCCCAATGGTTTGGTAGCTTCCCCAGCACCGCACAGGCAGTGTGAAACAGCACTGAGTCTCAACCCGAGACCTTCTGATTCCTTCATCAAGCCTATGCAATTAAAGATAGAAAATAAAACCATTGGAATAAACTACTAAGTCAGGTGGGGGGAATCCATTCATACCTGAATCATGAGGACGGTCTTCGTTATCTCTGTCATCTGGGTTGAGAAGCGCGCAGCTGTGAAGTATTCAGAGCTCAATTGCTGATGGCATTTTGTTTTTCCTCTCAAATGTTCAGAGTTTAAAATTACTACTGCAGAGTTATAGACAAAAAGGAACATTATTTTCCTTTCTTGATTATGAGAAATGCAGTGCATTATTTTAGTTCCCGTCAATTAAATATAAATGAAGCCATGGTCTTTAAATCTGCAAAATCACATTCTTAATTGGGATACTGGCTTACTTATTGTATTCTCACCCTTGACATACTCTAATTGATACACAACAAAATTAAAATATATCTGTGGGGCATAGGGAAGTGAGCTGTTAGTTAATTGTAAAAATGAAATATCTTTCTCATTGAGTCTCTCTTGTAATAGACTTGATGACAAGGAGAGTACTTTATTAACTTCACGGATGTGTACAGAGTAAAACCAATAATTAAAATGCTCATTCACAGAAACAACTTATTTATATGCAGTTCTGGCTGTCAAGCTGAACTGCATTAAATTGAGAATCATACATAGGAGTATTACAGCAGGGTTCACAGCATCACTCAAAAACTCCCATGGGATTATATAGTCATATTTAGAGGGTTTTAGATAAAACTGAGAGAAGATGATTCTGGCAATGTATTTTATACTTTAATCACGTCTGAAGAGAAGCATTGTCACATAACAATTCCTCCAATAGCAGATATATTTTGGAGGTTGACACAGTAAGTGCAATGTATTTTCTAAAGTAATTATATTTAAACCTGTTTTAATATGGTTATATACTTACATTAGTGTCTTAAACCCAAAACAGAGGCTGAATAATTATTTTCCTATAGAAACTGTACTGCTGTTATATGTTTTTTAGAGACAGAAGAGGAAGATCTTCACAAATTAAAGAAAATGAAGATGTGTGTTTTTACTAATCTAATATTTGATAACTTACCCTACCTTTGGTACTGTGTTCATCTTTGATCGGTATTTTCTAGGCAGCCCAAGTGATCCTGAAGAAACTACAGTTCAACTACTATTCTAACACTACTGAAAGAAGCATTTGTCAATTTCTTCGTGATGAAATGCATGTACTTTGACATACTAGTGCATGTTACATATTTAATTAATAGAATAACAACTATTTTTCCGAATACGACACAGGCAGGTCCCTCTTTGCTTTAGGACAACTACCTGTAGTTTGATTTTCCGTAGGGATTTTAGACTCAAACACGGGGTTGTATTGCTTGACTGCAAATACTCAGTGTTGTCATGTAGTCATTTTTTTATTCCTGCCATTCATGTTCAAGATTTATATAGCCAGAAGGCTGCCAGTACATATTTACTGGTCGGATGATGTAATAAATGGGCTGAGGTGAAACTCCAGCTCCCCAATCAAATCTTTAAATAAAACAATTTTTTGAAATGAACCTTAGTATCTACATACAAACAACAACAACAAAAACCCCACACTGCTGGTAGAGAATACTACTTGTATTTTCACTCATTAAAAACTATTTATTAAATTTAGTAATGTGAAAAAAACTTGCTGATCAATACACCTGTAAGATATAATTCCAGCTGGAAGGAAGTTCCTCCCAGAAGGTCTGAGAACTTGTTTTAAGTAATCATCTTGCAAATATTCCTGGTAAGGTTAGAGAATTATTTCCCTCACCTCTATGCACTTTCTATATTTTAAAACCTTTTTTGTGCTTTAAGAATATCTCAAAAAGAGAGCACACATTTCAAGGATTAGGAGGAATACTTTTTGGAATGAATGTTTTTCAATCTCTGTTGAATTAGCATAGCAAATTCATTTACATTGTAGTATTTTCAGCAGTTGGAAAAATAAGTACCCTTCAATGATATCTAAATAGCACATAAAATTAGCAGTTGAAGATAAACTGGGTGGTATCTAAAAAACTGCAAAACAGGATCTGGGAAACAAATGAGAAAACAAGGCATACAAAAAAATAGGTGAAAAAAATATCCTTTAACCTTTCAAATCTCATCGCTCTCCAATCCTATTGCTCGAGAAGGAGCCACTGTTACAAACACAGAGGTTCTCAAACTTTGAGGGCTAAGGAATCCTTTAAATTAGTCAATTTTATTAAGGTCCCCCTAGAGCTTTTGCTTATGTGGGTTACATCTATTGATATTTATCATTTTTATAATTTAAAATAATAATTTAAAAAATATCTAAGAGTATATTTAAAATAACATTAATAAACTCATTAAAAGTTAACATAAATAAATTTTCATGGAATAGAAGAATATTCCTCAAAAGCACACATAAATTTGATTAGAAGTGAGATTGTTTCACATTTTGCCAATCTCATTAATGTCTAATTTGACAAAATACAGCTGCGTACTCAAATCTACTTGTCCCCTCAAAAATTTTATAAAATCCTTTAGACAAGAGACCATATTTTCAAGTTATATCCCCAGAGCCAGGCATAGACTAGATTATCAGTATCTCTTTAATAAATGAATCAATTAAATCATCTAGTCAAGCATGGGTTTTGTCCTTGAAAAGGTTATTCAATGCACCTTTCAGTTTTTTTGCCTCTTCAACTGCACTCCCCTGATTTGAAATCTGATACTAGCATAACAAAAGCAAAAGCATTCTTGGATTTGTGGATTTTCTAAAATACTCTGTTAGATTTTAACATCACGTGGGAAGAAGTGAGTGAGCTGGGTAGGCACAAAATGATCATCAGTGTATTCGTAATGATTTAGCAGGAAGAAGTCTTGTGCTAACCGTGTTTCCTAATCACATGCCAGGTGTCACTTAGTAAAGTGATCTTCTTACCCCTTAGCCCTGGAGAACTGGTTAATTATAGTAAAAATGCTCATACATTCCTGTATATTGTCAAACATATGTAACACATTCCAAGTGTGTCATTAAGCATCTTATCCATTTCATCCTTAGATTTTTTTTTTGTTCTAAACTGGAAACGAACCAAAAGATCATCTACCCAACCCCACTCACTTTTCACATAAGGAAAAGACTATATTTTTCGTCAGAAAATAAGATCTTAATAGAAGTTAACAGCATTTTACATACGTATTTAACAAGTTGCTAAGAGATTACTGTAGACAGAATTCAATTTGGTGTTTTATTAACATTACTTTTTCATGTAAAAGAATGACTTTCTAAGGGCTATTCTGCTTTGTTTTTTACAACGTTCGGCTGAGGAGTATGCCCGTGGCCGTTTAGAGACTTGTTCATTCCTTTTAGAAATCCTGTTGGTGCTTAGTTAATTTAGTACTATTTTACTTAAAATTAAATGAATGTTTTTTGAGCAATGAGATACCATTTACTGAATTACAGCTGCATTACATCAAGCCAGCAAGTGATCCTCCTGAAACTTCAGCTCCCAGGGCTCACAGACGAAATCCAGACTCTGCATTTCCTAAATTAAGGTGGAAAACTTCATTACTCTACCCAGTGCCGGCAGATGTGTGGAGAGCAGGCAGACTTTTTAGAGGGCAAATAAGTAAAGGAAGGCAAGGCTTCCTTGTTATTTTCATCTTTTCATTTGGGAGTGAGAATGTGAGCAGAGGGGAATTTACAATCCCACTGTCATTTCATCTGTTTCTGAAATGTCCTTTTGCCATATTTACCCAAAGAAAGATGTATGGGTAGTTTATTTTTAACATAACATGAAGATTTTCCTTATGAGCTATTCAACCCTATACAAATATTTTTCACTGAAATGTCCGATTTCATTTTAAAACAAGTATCAGTAGTCTTCTTAAATGAATCTTAATTTTTAAGAATTGATATCTTTAGGTTACTATCGCAGAATAACATAGAACTCAAAATCTAATACATAAGATAGTACTGTATTTTGTAATATGCCAAAAGATTAAGATTTACTGATTATTATACAGAAGTTTCTGAAGATGGTCTTACCTGAATTCATCCTAACATTCATTTGGCCCTTCTTTTCCACGGAAATACAATAATTTTTATTTATTTAATTATAACAAATATATAAAATTGTATTTCATTATTCTGAGCTCTTCAGCAAATTTTTATGAGAAAAAATAGTCACTCAAAACCATATACTATAACCTTACCTCACCTAGGCCATAAAGTTTGTATTTGTGTTTATGTATAGATGTGTATTATATTATTTATATCAGATCATATATTAGAAGATTGATAAATCACTTTATCTCCTTAAACTGTGATTTCTTCATTGGGTACCACAAAAATGTAATCAGTTGTATGTGTTAGAAAAATTTAAAATAAAAGCATATTGTTTCCATTTTATGAATTGAACTTCACAGCAAATTAATAAGGACTATGACAAAATTCCCACTATTATCTTAACCTCTGGATTTAGACTTAATATTCTAAAACTTATTTTAATTAACCAAAACTATAGTCATCAGGCATGATCTAAATTTATTTGGTTGTTTTGAAAAATAAAGTTAAACTTCAAAGTCAAGTTTGCCAACATTGATATTTTTAAAAATAAGATTTTCCAAAAAGTGAGGGTTAAAAGTGTAAAAATATGTTGAGAATTGATGCTGTCATCCTTACACATACTGATTTTTATTAAACCTACTTTTAAAAGCATACATGGACTTGGCTATCAGAGTTTGCCAGGAATATTAACATGATAATCAACTACATAAAAGCCAAAACTCTATTAAAAGCTGATCAGTATTCTAGGAAGTTAGCAAAGATTTTTTTCATTTTCCTACCTCTCAGAAACACTGTAAAAACAGAAATTACTGCTAGCATAGGAAAAAGAAGCGTTAGAAAAGTTTGCATACCTACAGTCCTTAAACCCTTCCTTTACTTTGGCTGGCTGGAGGATTAGGAAATGGCGGGGAAAGCTCTAGGGGCGAAAGAGGCAGGTGACCCGATTTACCCTTCTTGTAAACATACTAGTGGCAGGCTTCTTTGGGAACAGACTACAGCTGACCCTTGAACACCACATTGGGGGTTAGGGACATGGACCATGCCTGCACTTGCTGTACACGAGGCGGTGCACAGGCCCCCCACGGGGCACCCGAACTCCCCCCTACAAGGGACGGCACCACACCACCACCACACACCAAGCCACCCCCTCCCCAGCTGTACCCTAGGGGGTGCTTGGGAGCACTCCCTTTGATTCAATCTGCCTTCTTACATATGGTGACCCTAATTCAATCAATCATCCTTCTTAATGGGTGTCAGGAGACTTCAGACGGCCTATTCATTTAATGGGGGTCAGGAAACCTAAGGGGGTTGATTGAATCGGGCTCAGGAGACCTAGGGTGTTTGGTCGGTTTAATGAACGTCAATAGATTTAAGGATGATTGATTTAACGGGGGTCACGATATTTAAGGGTGCTGATTTAACTTAGAGTTAGTTGGTCCTGTGTATCTGTGGTTCCTGCATATCAGCAGCTCCTCATCCACAGATTCAATCGGCCTTGCATCTTGCGGTACTGTAACGTTTACTATGGAAAAAAATCTGTATGTAAATGGACCCACCCAGTTCAAACTCCTGTCGTTCAAGGGTCCACAGTAAATGGTTTCTGTTGGCAGGAGAGTCATTATCTCTGAAACGCTTATAGCAGAATCTGCCTGTCTTATGGTAAATATATATATACATATTTATATGCATAATTTAAATAATAGAAATCTATGAATTATGGCTGTCCCTGGAACATGCCATGTGACCTATGTTATTGTCTCCAAAAATACTGGGGTGCTTTATGACTGATACAGCATCTTCTGTGTATTTGCTTAGAAGATGCATGATATGAAAGAAAAACTTGGGAGCTAAGCTGCTTCATATGTGCATCTCCATTACTAGTACCCTAGAAATTCTTAAGAGAGCTTGATGTTGGAAAAGCTCTTATAATTTGTGTGACTCTGATTTGATGTTCTGATCCTTGGAGTTATATCAGGCTGATACTGGAAGCAAGACTGCCTTTCAGACTTTGAAGGCATAATGGCTGAGACACCAAGGTGTTTCCTCTGAATTCTCCACTGTAACAATGGTGATGAAGACGACTTAGGAAGAACAACGGCTGAAGGTGAGCTCGTATTACATTACAGACCTGGGTTCCTCTTCTGTGTGATTCCAGTGTTGAAGGTCAGGCAGGCAAAAGTTGTATTCTTATGGAATGGAAGTCCCAGTATACATTTACTGGGTGACAAAAGTATATCTAAATGTCATGGTATGTTGGCATAATCTTTGAGTTAGAACTGAAAACCCTTGAGGACAAGTCAGTATAGGACATTAACGATATCATGGTAACTGCTTCTCAGAAGACGTGTTTTGGGGGGAGGGGGTAAGGACCACTGGTGTGACACCTTAGTGACGAATGGTGTCTCGTGCATAAACCCTGATGAAATTCATGGATCAAGTGATTCTGTAATATTCCCAGAAGTTAAAAGGGCCAGAGCAACCAAACATAACAATCTAATCATGAGAAGTTGATCATTATTTCTCAAGGGCCTGCTAATAAAGAACTTCAGAGACTAGCAAGTCTGTTTGTTTTTGGTAAAATTATCATTCTCATCTAGGGATTTTATTGTGCCCGCTTCCCAAAATCAAGATGGAGAGGCCTGAATTTGCATGTGGTCTGAGCAGAAACAACTGAACGTTTTACGGGGGTAAATGGCACAGGCACTCCTAGGAGGTACTTATGACCTATCTGCTCAGGTAATAGCAGACCACGTGTGCAGACAGGAGCCTTTGTCCCAAACTGACACATGCCACCCAGTGGTGACTTGTTGGGTCTGAGATTCTTTAGGGGTAGGTCTAACTTCTTCCTCTGTAGGTAAATTGAACAAGCTCTGAATGCATCTCCACTCCTCAGTGGGAAGGAAGATCTTGATTCCTCTCCCGTCTAAACTTATAATATCTGCCTTGAAGCGGGGCTCGGGAGAAGTGCGAGCTAGTCTGCTGTTATTATCATCTTTGTGGGTAAGTAGTATTTCTGCTGATCTGGAAAGCTCAACCACAGAGAAGGGAGGTTAAAAGAGGTAGTAAATGGAAAAAGCAGGAGATCATAGCATAGGGAAGAGGCTCTTAGAATTCTATTACAATTGAGGATGGGCAAACCACCCCACTTCCCCCAAGTGTGTGAAGTACCAGAACAACACTCCTACCTGTCTCAGATCTGGTGCTAACGACCAATGTTGGGAAAAACTTCTGGGAGATGTCCTCTCTGGAGAAGAAAAAATAGACTATTGCTGAATTACAACTTCCACCTAAAGGGTTCATCTCAATAATCTTGAGTAAAGGAGTGAGAAGGTGCCCTCGGGTGATGCAACTTACAGGAGTCAAATACAGCTGGTTCCCAGTGCATCAGCCACATGAATCTGTCTGGTTGACCGTCAGATTAGATGGAGGAAATAGTACCAACACACTGGACAGAGCAGAAGGCTGAACAACAGAGATTCTGCACTCCGGTGACCATAAATAAAGGTTGAACATGGAACTGCTAAGACAGCAGCCTTAATGTGATGAAAAGCAGAATGTAGCTGCCTGGCCACTGTGTCACCACTGGTCTGTGAAGGAAACAGAATTTACTTAAAGACAGTGGAAATGGACTGTAGACAGTCACCAAAAAGATGGATGTGGGTGTGATTTGGTGGCTAAAATTATGGTTAGGTCACCTCCATTCCACTGGAATGGGAAGACTAATGGCCTTCCCAGCTAGAGCTGTTACGGGGTTAGAATAGCCCCAGATGACAGTCTCATGGGACACACAATGTTTGTTTGGTGCAGGGCACTTTTTCAAACGGTACGAGATTCGTTAGTGTGTAAAGCAGTGGCATATGGGATGGCTTGATTAGCACTGGACCCACTGTGACCCAGGGGTGTTAGGAACCGCTCTTAGGGTATGATCAGTTATTTTATGTCTTTCATCATGATGTAATGGACTTGGAAATTCTCATAATGACACAGAGGAAGTTCTCTTCCAGGAAGCAGGCCACATTGAGAAAGTTGGTCTGGAGGGACAATGAATATCTAATTGGATGAATTAACAGGATGATGACTCTATGGGAACCTCCCCTCTGCCAACAATGCTGAGAGCAGGATGGAGTGTATCTGAAGTGACTGGAGTCCTGGAGAGTCAGGCTAAGGAAGACCAACAATGGGAAATCTAAGGTAAACCCAACTTAGGGCAGGTTGTCACTGGACAGTGTGGTTTGCATTGTCTTCCGGATGAAAGTAAAATTTATCTCACCAATGGTACAATTGGCTGGGAATGGACAAATAAAGGAAAAACACCTCTTAGAAATATTAGGGGATGCAGATGGTGTTATAACATAATGACGACTGAAAGTTGTCAATTGTAAAAACTTGTTTTACAATGTAGTTATATTTGCAAAGCAGATGGAACCCAGAATTGACAAAATAATATTAATTCTAGTCACCATCGTCATCACTGAGACTGTGTGGTATGTTGGAAAGAAAAAGACTCCTTAAATACACGCTGTATGGTGTGGCAGATAAGATGTTAATATCTCCAGTACGGTTATGTGGTGTAACAAAGGATTTGTACATCCATAAACAGAATTAAATAAAAACCAGACTTGTGTAGACCAGTGGCCAGTAAACTAATGCCCTTAGGCCAGATTTGGCCTGTAATGTATTTTTATATGGCCCATGAGTTAAGTATGGTTTTAAGATTTTTAAAGGGTTACAAACAAGTAAACAAATAAAACAAAGAAGAATATGTGATAAAGACTGTGGCCTGCAAAGCCTTAAGCATTTACGATCTGGCTGTGTTAGGCTGACTAATACCCCACCCCCCCATTCCCCAAAATGTCCATATCCTAATCCCCAGAACCTGAGAATGTTTCCTTATATGGCAAAAGGGACATTGCAGATGTGATTAAGGATGTTAAAATGGAGAGAGTATCTGGGGGTATCCAGGTGGGTCCCAAGTAATCACAAGGGTTCTGATGAGAGGGAAGCAGGAGATGAGAGACTACAGGATATCTGAAGATGAAAGCAGGAGACCATAGTGTCCATGTGGCCTCTAGCAGCTGAAAAAGGCAAGTGGATGAACTCTCCCCTCAGGGTCTCCAGAGGACCAGCCCTGATGACTCCCTGAGGTCAGCTCTGTTAGACTCAATTTAGACTTTTGTCTACCAGGACTGTAGCAGAAAAAAAAAATGTGTGTTGTTTTAAACCACTAAGTTAGCAGTAATTTGTTACTGCAGCAGCGAGAAAGCAAACACAGAAGCCCTTTTCAGAAGTAGCTTGCTAGCCCCTGTGGCAGATGAATGTGCCCAGGATAAGAAAATATTCTGGGGGAGTCTGATGTAAACCCTCAAGTAACAGAATGCCTATGGAAACAGATGTCCCAGAAAAACATTTAAATTTGGCTCCAGGAAAAATACACACTCAATTAAATGCCTCCATTATCACATGTATAAATTTCTAAATCATTACAGATAATAGGAAAAAAAAAAGGATTTCTGCTGATAAAAGAACATCAAAAGACCTGTGAGGGGATATGGGCAAGATTAACAAACTTCTTAGAGGGAAATCCTACTCATGACAGAATTGCTCAAATTATGGTGATCACTGGGGTGTTAGCAGGCATATTTTTTAATAAAGTACTAGAGGAAATGTTGAAAACTAATAATGAGAAATATTTTGCAAGGAGATATTGAGCAAAGTGGAAAAAGGACTGTCAAGTGAGTTCTTAAGCAGCGTGCCTACAAACGATTTTCCCCTTTTACTGTGGAATTGTCCCGGCAAACCAACCAACCTGGATTATTTCAAGTGGAGCCTGTGTTCTTCCAAATACTGGTGCCCAAAAATGGATGAACAGAGGAAAGAGAAATGTGTGGCAGGTGTTTCACTGGTCTCTGGCTGAAAATACATCAGGTACGTCTACAAAATGTTGAAAATAAGAACTACATACACACACATACACATACCTTCAATGGGCAGTCTCTAAACCCCATGCCTCTAGTTCCATAAAAGGTTCAGAAAAACTGTTTTCATAGCTTACCGCATGCATACCCGTAATTATTATAGAGGACTCTCAGAGACCATTCAGTACAAAGCAGGAAGAAGACCTATTATGTCAAAACCAGTTTTATTTCCATCAGTAGCACCGGCCCTAATGGTAATACAAGGGTTAACAAATCAAGTTAACCTTTCTAAATTGATCTCTTATATTACCTTCCATTGATTTTTCTAACGCAAATGTATTGCTGGCAAAATAGTGGAGATTTGTTTGACCTCTTTATTGTTGTAGGATATGGCAATAAATTTTTTAACTGAGATTCCAATTAGCTTTCTGCTCTTACAATATTTTACCTAAATCTTCCTTTTAAGTTCCCCTAAGGTTACCAGAAAAAATCGTCTAAGCATGACTGTATGAAAAAGGTAGAAGTAAAGAAAGATTTCTTATGTCATGTACAAAATTGAGGTTACTCTAGGTTAACTGAATCTGATTCCTTGAAGAGATAAAGATGCTCTAAATCACGAAGAATTAATCAGAAAATTCTAATTGAAAAACAGGACCTCAGTACTCTATTATAAAAGAGGAGAAAGTGCCAAATTAGCACAACAGAGCAGGGAAAGATGAAAGACATTTTATAGATCATCGCCTTCCTGAGCCTTGTAAAAGTGCTGTTACAGAGAAAAAACAAAGAAGAGAGCCCCAAAGAGCAAGGTGACAGGATTAGGGCCTCCCAAGGAGAGAGAGCCTCTAACAAAAGGAATTTGAGTTTCATAATTGGAGGTGGTCTGCATGTGAAATTTTCAGATGTCCCTGCAGATACTAAGACAGGGGGTGATGTCTCAGTAATTCCTGAAGGGCAACTGAGAGGGAGGTTACAGGACGATATTACGGACACAAGAGTGGAGAGAGAAAAGCTTTCCAGGACAGGTCTGGAACAATCCCGTCTATGCCAACCACTCAGGTTAGACATTTAAATGTACATTAAAAAGCTGTCTTCTTTCACTGCTGATCTATCTGGCTTTTACTGACCTTGAATAAGAGAAGGATGAGAGAGTGGCGGGAAAATAAGAAGAAAAAGGTAGGGCAATCTGGAAATGCCCCTGGCAGCCACAAATACAACCACAGGACAGTTACAGGAGACAGAACACTGATACGGGGAGACTCGGTTTTTTAAATATCTGAATCCCTCAGTTCAGAGGGTTTGGAACAGAGAAGGGAAATAAGAAGGGTGGGGTGTGCAAGTCCAAGGGTACCCCACTTTCACACCTCAACATCTACCTGCGGTTATTTATACTTACAAAATGAAGGAAAGGAATTGGATTCGAGGATAAATTCAAGTTTTCATTAATTCGGTATCTCTAAATCTACAAATTCTAGGCAAGTTTACTTGAAGTGAAAGGCATTAAGAGTACATTATTTAAACATTTACTTTAGAAAAGGAAAAAAATCTGACATAATTTAGTGTTTAGATTGCCAGCATATCTTTGATTATTCCTTTATAGATGTTCTTCTTACACCAGGCGTATTGAGGTTGTAGACATATAAAAAATTGTGTGCTTTGGACCAGACTACATATTAATCTTAGCTATGATTCAAACATCAAAACTTATTGTACAAAAGGTTAATAATTTCACAGCAGTTAGGCATTCACTATTGTCACTGAGGCATTAAGGTAATGCTGAATTACTATATTTCATCACTACACTGAACTGCTTTTTGGTATATTCCTAATTCATGCCAGTTTTTATTTCTTTTAAATCTACTTAGCTATACGCTCGAGAAAGTTCTGAAATCCTCAGATTCTTCCATTTCTAAATATGAATTAGCACAGGTTAATTTAGCATGTTTCAAGGCTGCCATATAATTCATGGTAATAGTTTTATCTCTCAGAAACTGTCAAGCTAATCTTAACAGTAGAAGATATTTACTTTATCAGGAAAAAGGATTTGAAAGCAATATGACTAGTTCATATTTCCTGGAGAAGATAGAAGTTTTAATTTACATATATTTTTATGAGACAATATTTGAAGAGGGATTTAAATGGAAAATGCCATGACCTAGCAGAAGACCCAGCTCCCCTTTCTTTTCTTCAGTCATTCCCATAATACTTATTTCACTTTGGGCAGATAGAATACAGTCCAGTACTGGGAGCCGTCTTACACACGTGTTAGCCGTGGCTTTACAACTAAATCATAAATTCCTTACATTAGGATTTGTAGCAAGATCTCTTTATAAATTCCAGCATGTCACACAAAGTGTGTTTACTTTAAATTTACTTTAATTTAAATTTAAAGTAAATTTACTTTAAATTTAAGCTCTTTATTTTATTTTTAGACTATACTGTATAATAGTTACCTGAAGACGTGAAGGTATCTTCATGTGCTTTCATGGGAGCCTTTAGTTGAGTAAGAAAACTCATCAAGTAGTATGATCAGTATAAACCTCCTTCTGAGTGTTCATTCTTCCAGGAATTTCTGCAGACTGAGAAGATGCATCTCTCTACTCAGGACCTTGCCATCTAGAAGTAAGCCTAAAAGAAAACACAAAATGCAGACACGTGAACACACATGTAAACCACTGGATTAGCATGTAGATTTAAGTGTGATGCAATTTAGGAAACAAAAATTGGAATACACAGGAGATGACACATGGACTTTTCAAAGAGGGACAGGGAGATTATTTAAAACAAAGTTGTCCACTTAGGAAAAATAATACTGGTCATGTTCGGATTGTAGTAAAGGACACAGAGTTTCTTAGCTTGAAACGCAATGCTGAAGTATGTTGAACTCTTAGGGCAACTAAGGTAAAAGGACGGTGACTAAGAAGGAATAGTGAAGTCATGAATTAAGGGTTTCAGAGGTGATTAGAAGTCATTGTAGATTCCAAAAAAGGAGAATGACTAGGTGATATAAGCACACTTATGCCTGATAATTATTATTACTGTGTACTATATAATTCAGGCAAAAATAACAAAAATGCCCTTTATGGATGCCATCTATAATTAAAAGTTTTAAGCATGCAAAGGATATATTGTATCTGAGACTGAAAAGAATAAATGTGAAGTTGCCTAACTGGTGATGCCAACATTCAAACGGATAATATACTACATATATAACACATGTATGTGTGTACATTTATAAGATATATGCATATATCTTGTATGAAGTATATAATAAAATAAAACAAAAACTATTTCAAAAGATAAGAATTTTAACTGAAAATTAAAGCATAATCATAATGTGAAGAAAACATATAAATCTGAGAAAGTACTCAGAATATTCTCATATGGTTATTATAAATGATGACTATGAATGTTGATATCTCAACATACTTTTTGGGGGGATGTGGGAAAACCAAAGAAGTGGAATAAGTACTATAGAACAGATGCTGTGGGATTCCCAGGGGCACTGAATAGTTTTACTCTGATTTGTTCTTAGTTGCAAATATTCATCTTAAAGCTTAAAGGTCTCTAATTAGAATACAACAGGAAAACAGGTTATTTTCTCTATAACCCAAGAGAAAATCTTTTTAGCAGATAGCTGTTGAGAAATATCACTGTAACAAACATGGTAAGGCTGTAAAAGAGAAATAGTGGGGCAAAAAGTAGTCAATATCTGTATTTTTAAGTTTGAAGGTTTGCAATCTTTCTGCAGGAATCCTTAAACATATCTAATATTATTGTTTTATAATATTATAAAGTAAAATTTTCTTTTTGGGGACTAGGTACTCTTTATATAATGTAAATAATACTCCCTTTTAAATAATTTTTATTACCTGGTAGATATATAACTAGGCTTGGTATTAAAACTGTAATCCCAAGAGATGCATTGCTTTCATCTGTAATTCGTTCATGAGTTTTCAAACTCATTATGTGACTACATAATATACTAAATGAGGAAAGTATCAATTATAAAAAGAAAATGCCCTCTAAGAATTCTGTCTAAAATTACAAGGTATGCTAGAGTCTGTCAAACGCACGAATTTTAACATTTAAATTGGACATTAATTTAAATTAAATATCTTTATCTTAAAAATATTTGAGTTGTTTAAAAGACAGTATAGGAAATTATTGGCTAGGGAAGTTTTACTTAAATCCCACACTGTTACTTTTTTTCAAAGCATATTCTGCCCTCTTATACTAATTTTCTGAGTGACTCACCATGACAATATAATAAATAAATAAATATATGTTGGTATTAGATGTTTTTAAAATATTGCCTTAGCAATTTAAATAATTTCCTTAGCATATTAATTTTATATGCCTGAAATCTCGGTAGCCATGTTTTAGGTCAAAAGCTTCATAATATTAATTAGATATTGAAGGGAATCAGAACTTGCTGCCCCCAAATATTCCACTTTGGCATAAGGATTGTTTCAAGCTGAAAGAAATTAGCTTTCTGCCCTCACCCTTTCAGTCTAAAAGCAGGACATAAATTCCCCTTTGCAGAGGTGTCACTTTTCCCAGAACCAGGAAGAGGAGGGTGACTCAACTGACGACAACTCTCATCACTGAAAAAGGAATCAACTTGAGTCTGCATAACACACCTTACTAAATAACCCTTACCTTGCACTAGTTTCCCCCATATATTTTATCTATCCCAATTTACTGCCCTAGGAACACAACCTTCCCTTCCTTTGTTGAGTTACTTCACAGTTTATTGCCCTTTGTTAAAATGATATATAAGCCTCTAGATCTAACCACTTTTTTGTGGTTTCCACTTCTTTTCTGCGAGGCTCCCTGTATGCATGCAAAATGAACCTTTCTCCTATTAATCTGTCTTTTATCAGTTTGATTTGCAGGCTCCAGTTACTGAACCTAAGAGGATATACAGGAAAGGTTTCATTGTTGTTGGTGTTGTTTTACTTCCTCTACATTATTAAAGCGTGGTGAAAAAACTATTATTTGAGTGGGAAATAAGGTTGGGAAGCCCAAGACAAACCTGATTCACGCTTCTCTATTTTCATATCCTGACATGTATATTTAATCTCTTATTTGAAAAGAACAAATCCTCATTTTCGATTTCATCAACACATAATGAGAATGAACCCTCCCTGGGACTATAACGGGTCAGAAGAGAGGCATCTGGGATCTAGGGAATAAGCAGACCACACAGGGCAGGCCAAACAATCGAGGTTCAAGCAGAAGGTAATAAAAAGGGTCCCCAAAATGCAATTATGACATAATGCAGAGAGAGAACTTTTTATTCACAGTGTACTGACTAAACCAGTTATAATTTTTGTGACCTCACTTCCTTTGCTTGTTCACTGGGCACTTGCAATTGCCAGACATCTCTGTGGATGTTACAGGTACATTTGCAAACACTTAATTTCTGTATATCTTGATCATGTAAGTAAACTTTCAGAAGCTTCAGTTACCTCATCTGTAAATATGTTAATAATAGTAAGTAGCTCTTAACATTGCTGTAAGAATCAAGAGATCATGAATGCAATAAAGAAGATGTGGTACATATATACAATGGAATATTACTCAGCCATAAAAAGGAATGAAGTTGTGTCATTTGCAGAGACATGGATGGACCTAGAGACTGTGATACAGAGTGAAGGAAGTCAGAAAGAGAAAAACAAATATCGTATATTAACGCATATATGTGGAATCTAGAAAAATGGTACAGATGATCTTATTTGCAAAGCAGAAATACACACACAGACATAGAGAACAAACGTATGGATACCAAGGGGGAAAGGGGGCGCTGGGATGAACTGGGAGATTGGGATTGACATATATACACTACTATGTATAAAACAGATAACTAATAAGAACCTGTTGTATATTACAGGGAATGCTACTCGGTGCTCTGTGGTAACCTAAAAGAGAAGGAAATCCAAAAAAGAGTGGATATATGTATACGTATGGCTGATTCACTTTACTGTACAGCAGAAACTGACACAGCAGTGTAAAGCAGCTATACTCCAATTTAAAAAAAAAGAGATCATGAATGCAAATGTAATATGTATATGAGGCCCACAATGAACAGTAAATATTATTGTTATTACCATCAATAAATTGTTTGGGCAAGTGTTATAGTGCTCCTATTACTGGATTGTGCAGTTTGAAAGGAACTGGCACACCCTGAATGGTATTGAGATAGTGACCTTGTCGCTGGAACTTAGGTCTGGAGATTTAAACACAAGGAATAGGGAGGTAGTTAACTTATTAATCACTCAGACCAGACTCCTGAACCTCTAATTTATCCTTCAGTAAAATGGTTGCAAACATAAGTTTCGAACCAACCTGGTTGAGTTTAAATCCCAGCTCTAATTCTCAGTAGCATTTTAAACTTTTGGAAAATTTCTAATGTTGTGAGCCCCAAATCTCTTATCTGCAAGAGGGAAATGATGACACTACACTTGAGTTAAGGCACACAAAGCACTTTTTAAGAGTTCCTTGCACTAGTGCTCAACAAGTGTTTGTGACTATCTTTAGATTTATCAGTGGTTCGCCACCTTTGAAAATTATGTGCCACCATTTGCATCTGCAGGGATACTGAAATCCACAGGATCTATGAAAAAGCAATAGAGACACAGCATGAGTAGACTTCTAACTTGCAAAGAGATTAGGGTACTGATAACAGCTCTTGCAGTTTCAATTCAGATGATCTCAGGTTCCCTCCTTAACCACAAACTACCAAACTAGGTTTTGTTAAACAATCCTTGACTAGAACCAAGATTGGTCCCAAACTATGCAATGGTACTAAGATTAACGAGAATTCAAGTGACAGCAGTTATAGCAATTATTACAAATTTTGTGAAGGAATGCATTGATATCGATTAAAAAAATGGAAAATTTCCATTTTCCAAGTGGCTAAAAAAATTGCCTGATTTTGTCTTCTATGTGTTTGTCTTTTTTTTTTTTTAACATCTTTATTGGAGTATAATTGCTTTACAATGTTGTGTTAGTTTCTGCTGTATAACAAAGTGGATCAGTTATACATATCCCATATCTCCTCCCTCTTGCATCTCCCTCCCTCCCCCCCTCCCTATCCCACCCCTCTAGGTGGTCACAAAGCACTGAGCTGATCTCCCTGTGCTATGTGGCTGCTTCCCACTAGCTATCTACATTACATTTGGTAGTGTATATATGTCCATGCCACTCTCTCACTTTGTCCCAGCTTACCCTTCCCCCTCCCTGTGTCCTCAAGTCCATTCTCTATGTCTGTCACTTTGTGGAGCGGCGGGTGGGTGGCCGGCTATGTATTTGCCTTGTAGTTTTAAAAGTGTTTGTTGTTAGTACAGATACGTTAGCATTTTCTTTGTTGGCTGACCTTTTCATTTGTTAGTTTCTTCTTTTTAAATTTTCAATTATACTTCTAGCTTTTATAGCAAAATAAACTTTCTTCCCTTTGTATTGACATTTTATTATTTTTAATGAATGTGAAATCAAGCAAATGAACAGGAATACTGGCTAACTAAATATGGACCTCTAAATACCCAATGGGATCCATATAATGGTCATTGTATAGGAAACTGAAGAACTGCATTCTAGTTGTGTCCAGTCGTAATTAACCATGTGAACTGTGAACCTTATCATAAAGCCTAGGTATTCTTCCTGGGTAAGCAAGCAGGCTGAAATAAGGGCTTTTTTTCTGCTGCTTGCCCAGGAAGGAAGATTGTGAGGGGTGTTCTCCATCTAGGCAGTGGGTTCCAGGGCTTTGTGCTAGCAACCACCAAGGTGCGCCTCTGTTTAGGGTCCTCTGACTCTGAATAGACGATTTGTCACGTTGCTTTCTGTTTACTGAGGCTGCCAGTCCCTGGAGATAAAAGAATCACCTAAGTTGCAACTGCCACAGGAGAACAAAAATGATGCATGTACTTGTAATGCTTCTGATGATGACACAGTTCTGAATGAATTTTTAGAGAACATGACAATGAATCAGAATCTTTTATTGAGCCAATCACAGCTCAAACAGCAACCCAAACAAAACAAACACGAACAGTGAAAGCAAGGAAACATTTTCAGGAAACAATTTAAGTAGTTTATGAAGTCTCAAAACACTAGTCAGAGTTTTCAGTAAGAAAAGAGACTTTGAGAATTTCTGTAAGAGAATAATAATTTCCATACATTCTGGAGGATAATACATCTGTCTTGGAACTTTTTCCCCTAACATTTTACTATGAAACTTTTCAAACACAGAGAAAAATTGGGCAAATTGTTACAGTGAAGACTTCCTATTCCCACCAACCAGATTCTACGATCACATTTTAACGTTTGCTTCTCACATACCTATCCTTTATCCATACCTCTATACATCCACTCCTCTATCGTATTTTCTGTTACATTTCAAATCTCAGACATCAGTAGATTTCCTCTGAATACTTCAGCATGCGTGCCATTACAATAGTTTAATGATAGTTTTCATATAACATTTACATACAATAAAATAAACAAATATTAACTGTATTCACTGAGCTTTGACAATTACACACACATGTGTGCCTTAGAACTTATCATGAGCAAACAGGGAGAGTGAAGTTCAGATTTTCAATGTTTAGGAAAAACACTAAGATGAATAATGGAATTTCAGAAGCAATATTCCAAGGTTGAAATTTTATCAGAAAATATCTCTGAAGGGTTTTCTGCATCTCTGAAATTACTTAAACAACTCAACATAACCTAGAAAGGAAGCAGTTGGGAGAATAAGAGGAAGAATTTCATGTGCATATTGACCAATTACCAAAATGGCAGCAGTAATGAGGGAAACCATTGGAATCCATGAGCTGCAAAATAACAAGGACAAAATATTTTTCAACTTGCAAAGTAACGTAACTCTTTGAGAGAAATTCCGTGGATAAGAGAAGAATCATTCCTGAACCTCAGAAATATGATTCAACATAGCTCAACCTTGCCAGAATTGGTAACTAAAAATAGTATGTGTCTTAGGAAGACGATGGGAAACTTTGGACTCCCTGAACTTTACTGTATGACTCCAAGCAATTCAGAGAAGTTCTCCCTGGAAAGCAAGCTCTATATATTGATTAGGTGTGTTTTATATCATCCTAGTTATCACAGGCAACTTTTGACAATGTTTTTTAAAATTTCATTTTTTTAGAGCAGCTTTAGGTTCACAGCAAAGTTGAAGCAAAGGTACAGAGATTTCCCATGTACTCCCTGACCCCCTAAGGGCATAGACCTCCCCCGCATTATCAACATTCCCCCAACAGATGGTACACTGGCTACCAATCAGTGAACTTTCACTGACATGTCATAACCACCCAGATTCCATAGTTTGCCTTATGGCTCACTCTTGGTGGTGTACATTCTGTGGGTTTAGACAATTTATAATGACATGTATCCCTCATTATAGCATCACACAGTGTATTCTCACTGCACAAAAAATCCTCTGTGCTCTGCCTATTCATCCTTCCCCTCAACCCTTGGCAACTACTGACCGTTTTACTGTTTCCATAGTTTTGCCTTTTCCAGAAGGTCATATAGTTGGAATCATATAGTATGTAGCCTTTGCAGCTCCTTTCACTTAGTAATAGGTATTTAAGGTTCCTCTGTGTCTTTTCATGGCTTGAGAGCTCATTTCTTTTTAGTGCTGAATAATATTCCATTGTCTGGATGGACCACAGTTTACTTATCCATTCACTTTCTGAAGTACATCTTCTAAGTTTTGGCAATTTTGAATAAAGCTGCTATAAACATCCTTGTGCATTTGTTTTCATGTGGATATAAGTTTTGAATTCCTTTGGATAAATACCAAGTACAATTTCTGGATTATATGATAAAAGCATGTTTAGTTTTATAATAAACCACCAAACTGGCTGTACCATTTTAAGTTCCCACAATTGTGAATGAAAGTTCCTATTGTTCAACATCCTTGCCAACATTTGGTGTTGCCTGTGCTCCAGATTTTGGCTATTCTAATAGGTGTGCCATGGTATCTCACTGTTGACTTATTTTGCATTTTCCTAATCTTTATGACATATGATGTGGATTTTTTCATATGCTTATTCAGTATCTGTATATATTCTTTAGTGAGATGTCTTTGGACCATATTTTAATCGGTTGTTTTCTTATAGTTGAATTATCGACACAAGAGTTCTTTGTATATTTGGGATATCAGTCCTTCATCAGATGTGTCTTTTGCAAGTATCTTCTCCCAGTCTGTTACTTGTCTTCTCATTCTCTTGACATTACCTTTTACGGAGCAGAAGCTTTTAATTTTAATGAAGTCTAGCTTATCCATTATTTCTTTCATGGATAGTGCCTTTGGTGTTAAAACTAAAAGGTCATCGTTATACGTCAAAGTTTTCTCCTATGTTATCTTCTGTAAGTTTTAGAGTTTTGCATTTTTATTTATGTCTATGATCCATTTTCAGTTAACTTTTGTGAAGACTATAAGATCTGTGTCTAGTTTCTTTTTTTGCATGGGGATGTCCAGTTATCTCAGCATCATTTATTGAAAAAACTTTCTTTGCTTCATTGGCTCCACTGCGTTGCTTTTGTTCCTTTGTCAAAGATCAGTTGCCTGTACTTCGGTGGGTGGACAATTGTTTTTAAAGTACATGAGTCATCATCTTCCAGTCTCCAGTAGCTGTTCCCTCATTGCTTTTTCAGTATAGGCTCTTTATTTGCCACCTTCACCAACCATTTCCTTGTGCCTCCCCAGAATGCACCTCCCACCCAGTCTCACAGAATCTACCATATGCTTTATATTTTTGTTATAGTCGCAATTCCAGCCACCAACTTCCCTACTGATTATCGAATTCTCCCTAATAAACCACCCCCAAATTCAGGAACCTTAAATAATCATTCACTTAATTATAGCTCTGAAGGTTAACACTTTGGACTGTGTTCAGTTGAGTTGCTTCCTCTCTTTCAAATGGTACTGGCTGGGCTCTTCATGGCTTTGGGCTTTCACTGGAATGGTGGGCTGGCTGGAAGTACTGGCACGTTTTTCCATATGCTCTCATCTCATAAGAGCCTAACCTCATTTCTTTTTTCTTCTTTTTTTTTTTTTGCGGTACGCGGGCCTCTCACTGTTGTGGCCTCTGCCGTTGCGGAGCACAGGCTCCGGACACGCAGGCTCAGCGGCCATGGCCCACGGGCCTAGCCGCTCCGCGGCATGTGGGATCTTCCTGGACCGGGGCACGAACCCGCGTCCCCCGCATTGGCAGGCGGACTCCCAACCACTGTGCCACCAGGGAAGCCCTAACCTCATTTTTTAACATGGTCCTGGAAAAGTTTCTAGAAATAAGAGGGCGAGACCTAAAGCTCAGGGGATTTTCAAGTCTCTGCTTGTCATATATGCTAATATACCAATGGCCAGACAAGGGGGGCTCATAATCAAGCCCAGGGTCAATCTGGAAGGGTATAAAAGAAGGGTGTGGATATAGGAGGTGTGACCTACTGGGGGCTATTACCATGACGATGTACTACAGATAACATTCAGAAATGGCATATGCCAATGCAGTCCTGTAAAAGAGGAAAGGTCATCATGGTTACTTTAACAGGTTATGGATATAAACCTTCACTGTTGTTTCTTAGGGTAAGTCAAAATTCTAAATTTATTACTACATTGTTTCTGAAAAATGTTGACCATCCCACAATCATCACAATGTTTCACAGTGTTGACTGCAGTTTGTTCAGAAGCTTCAGTGATGCAGGAAGTAGCAGGTTATCCACCTATCTTAGTAAGAAATATGAATGCCAGAAAATAGGGAATTAACCTCAGAAGCATTGAGGGGCTTGTCATCTCAGTGAATTTTCTGGAGGTCCTACATCAGGCTATTCTCTCAGAAGTTAAAGATGAGGTTCTGTCTCCTGTGCTGACTACCAATAGGAAATAGCACGTCATTTGCTGGTCCTTTTTAGAGGCTTTTGGTGAGACATTTACCATATTGGTTGTGTTGCCCCCTCTTTATCTACTGAAGAACCTGTCAGGCTGCCTGCTTCACGTGGTTCCCGGGACAAAAGAATGCTGCCTTTTTCCTACTGCAGGAGAGGCTGCACTGCCACTTGAACTTCAGTTTCACTTCTCAGCAGATATAATAGAGTTCAGACTATCCGTGGTAGGTTTGTAAGAATAACAGTGCCTGTGATATGCTCAGGAGAAGAAATACCATGCAGTGTTTTGTCAAAAGCAATGTTCTCTCTAGCGATAATTATTCAAGTTTTGAGACACAGCTCCTTGCTGAGTCCAACAAGAATGACTTGACCGTAGGACACCAACTGATGAGTGAACTGACCAGCCCAAAAGAATGTGGATATTATCTTATCTGTCAAGTCCTACAGCTCTGTGAATGCAGCACAATTCCATCATGAAATGAAGGTGGTATATTTCAAAAGTGGTAGACAGCAGGTCCTGATAGCAGTGTAACAGCACAAGAGAGATGCACTGGCTGCTCATACTTGCGATAGACCTATTTCCACTTATAACCTCTAGTGCTGTTTCATATGATGGTTGTCCAAAAAAATAATATTCATGTCTGGTTTATAGATAGTTATGCAATAGAATCTGCTATTTTTCAGAATTGGACGGTAAAATTACCACCCAGGAGAAGTCCCAAACAACAGTAGGGAGGAATATCACCCTGGCAGGTAGAACTTCCAATCAAGGTTTTTACTTTGCTTGAAAAGTTATATGGACAGAGGTATATTTATAGGCTTTTAATGATCAGTGACAAGTCAGGTCGCAAGATGGTGAGAAGCTTGAGAGAAACAAGATTGGAAGTTTGGACATGAGGAGCCCTTATGTGGAGGTAAGAAAGAAGTCCTCTCAGAGTATACCCAGACTTGAGCAGTATTTCTAAGCCATGTGGGGGCTCAAAAGGACTCCTCCTTTAAAAAAAAAATCTCAAAATAAAATAGAATAGGTAACATGCTGTGGATTTACATCAGCCATTTTTTGAAACCATGCGAGTGTCAGCTAAAGAGATCATGGGTACAATCATGAATCGTGAAATGCCTTACGTAACCTTTCTGCCTAAAACACCTGAAGTGAATTGCTCCCTTCACTGTCACATAATCGATATACCTTAATTTTGAATTAAAGAACTTCTATCATCCCACAATTTTCTCACTTTAAATCAGCTCTCCAAATAAATGCTTAATATTTACTAGCCTTTTTCATTTACTCTCCCCTAAACAGATCTTACGTTGACTTACTTTCATGTTAGTCTTTGAAAGCTGCTGCCATGAAAACCAAATAAAACTGCCACCTACTTGGGCAAAGCTGTTTCCAGCCAATGATGTTTCCTCAAGATTCCAGCATCTTCAGCTCATTAGTTGTCTCTAGTTATCAAATACAGCTTTCCCTTCCATACAATATTTAATAGATTCTTCACATGGTCCTAGCATAAAAAAAAATCAACGAAATTCTCTCTTTTTGATTTTTCTCTTGTATACAAATGGAGCACAGTAATAGGTTCTTAGTGCATGTGTTCAGTAAATATTTGTGGAATGTTTTAATTAATTTTGAAAACTACAGTTTGAGCTATCAATCTCATGCTATGTACGTCTTAGGTTATAGCATAAAATCTAGCCTAATAGTTATGATTAGAGTAAAAATTATATACTTAAACTACAAACACATATTCACCCATATCTTTCAATAAAATTTAAAACTCCAATGTATATGATGCTGAAATCGTGTCGTTTGCAAAAGCTTGTACAAATATTTGCACTAGAAATATATAGATTTATGTACATTAATAGTCATATGTATAATTCACATACCCTATAGTAACAGAGGTAGATATCAGAAAACGTTTAGGGATTCAAATAAGCCAAGTGCAAAAATAATATTTTTGATACATGGGAGAATTTGAACATGGACTGGATAATAGTTTATATTGAAGAATTTTTTTAATGGGTAAGAATACCATTACGGTTATATTAAAAAAGAATAATATCTCATGAGAAGTACATATTGGGCTACTTAAGTGTAAAATGAGTTGTTTTCTTGAATTTGCTTTAAAATTTTCAAACAATAATGGATCAACACGGTATTGGTTTGACTGTAGCAATTGCTACAGTTCAGAGATGGTAACAAAGGGGAACACTGGCTATTCTCTCTCTAGTCATGGGAGTGTGTGTGTGTGTGTGTGTGTGTGTGTGTGTGTGTGAACATTTCTGTAATACAATCACTCATACACAATTTATAGTAGTTTAGTATGAGAACACAAAACAATCATTAAAAAACCCTGAGTGCACAGGTGATTTTACAAAAGCCTATTTGATTTACAATTCACTAAAAAGATATTTATTATATAAGGATTATAAAAACACCAAGGCCCGTATGGTTGTTTTTATATATGTTAAGGAGAAGAAAACAAATGAACGCAGGAGGAGAGAAATGAATTATATAATAAAAAGGTCTCCTTTTTTATGCTGGAACAATTAGATGTTTGTGTTGAATTGCAATGTTTTCCTATTCTCTCACTCAAGTTAAAGAAAAGGTCAGTTCAGTGATTTCCCTTGAACTTGGGTTTTCATGGACTAGCATATTAATAAGCACATTTCACATTAACTCTTACATTTCAATTGTTCATTACTAAAAATGACCTTGCTGCCTGCTCAATATCCTTTTTGTTCATTAATAACGGTAACATTTATATATTTTCTCATATTTATCTTTTTTCATATTTACCCTGCTCAACAGTAAGATTTTATAAGTGCAAGTCAAAATTATGTTTACTTCAGTTTATATGCAAGTCTTATCCTGAAGCTTTTGCTTTGCTCTCAAAATTTAGATTTACTATTTAGCAGAAATGCCTATTTTTATCTAGAAATAAAGAGATTTGGTAGTTTTTTTGGATTTTTCTAACACTGTCTTTGACATATTGTGTGTGCATGTTCTGCATTTTGAAGAAATTCACAACTTAATAAAGAGAAAAGAAAAGATTACATCAAGCCTTTTGAAATTTAAAAAGTACCACAGTGGTAGTTCTTTCTGTCCTATGCTCAACTGAGTTACCATGGGGGAGTAGGGAGTGAGACGAGATTAACGATCTCTTGCTTTTCTTAGCAACAAAATTTTAGCAACAACACATTTGTCATACTTCTTCCTTGAATAAGCTGTAAATAACCAGGCTCACTTCCACAACAGAGAAGGGAAATAAACATGAATTATATATCACGTCTGAAAAGATTTAGATGCCTACCAACATACTGTTAATTTTATAGTCAAGATGCAGTCTTTCAATGATTCAGATGTCACCAGAGAAAAGGAAAACTCATCCTGGAAAAACATCAACGTGAAGCGAGTTTCATCAGCCGGAGATGTAATACTAGGGAAAATTACCTAATTTCTTGTTTAGAAAGTACTTACAATTAAACTTTTAAAAATATTAGGACAGGTAGCAGAGAATTATGAGGTAAATATTCTCACATATGAATATATTCTCATATAATGTCTTACGTTAATAGAGTATCTTTAAAATTTAATTTTTGTCTTTAAGTTAAGAAAAATAAAATAGAGTACTGAGAAAGTTTTCTTGTATTTGGAGCACTTGTTTTAGTTGAGCAATTTCTTAAGCCTAAAATGATTTAATGGTATGTTGATTGGTTTTAACATTTACTCCACTTTCTATTCCTCTTTTGTTTCTTTTAAATGAGTTCCCTGTTCTTGCTTCCCTATTTCTGTTATGATAACATCTTTTTTTTAATTGAAGTATAGTTGATTTACAATGTTGTGTTAGTTTCAGGTGTACAGCACAGTGATTCAGTTATCCATATATGTGTATATATTCTTTTTCATATCCTTTTCCGTTATAGATGAACGGATAAAGAAGATGTGGTATATATATACTATGGAATATTACTCAGCTATAAAAAAGAATGAAATCATGCCATTTGCAGCAACATAGATGGACCTAGAGCTTATCATACTAAGTGAAGTAAGTCAGACAGAGAATGTCAAATATCATATGATATCACTTATATGTGGAATCTAAAAAAAAAGATACAAATGAACTTATTTACAAAACGGCAACATCATTTTAGTGCCACTCAGGTGGAAAGCTCTGTATCATCTTAATCCCTCCAGCTTCCTTCACTCCCAGTCAGCCTTCGCCAGCCACAATCTTTGCTCCTTCGTCCTTCAACATGTTTCTTGAATCTTCCTCTGCTTTTAACCTCCGTGCCTAGTAGTCTTGTTCACCCCCTCACAAGAGAGGAGCTGGCACTGACTGTCACTCAACTCTGCACTGTTAAAGTTTCCACTAATCCCGTTGATATTGCATCCTCGCCTACCATCCTGCCTGCTTGTCGTCATGAGAAACATTCTCAGTGCCCACGCCTGCCCCCTCTTCTGTCCAGGATCCAACGTCCACACAGCTCCACCTACCTGGCCCAGAATATTACTCAGAGTCCGTGTAGCAGCAGCGGCTGAATAGTGTTTCTGTCACCTAAACAGGGGAAGTTTTTTGTTTTGTTTTTACATTCCTCCTCAAAGGTTCTGTTATTACCTTGGCTCAAATTCACTCTCACCTCTCCTTTTACTGGGCATGTCCTTTTTTTTTTCTTCTCTGCTACCAATGACTGTTTCCATAGATCTAAGTCTTCTTTATCCTCTTTCTAGTATAATTCATTTCTTTAAAGTACCATGTTAGAAAACTAAAATATATTCAGTCAATTTTAGTTTCTGAAGATTTACAGCATTCTTTTTTTTTTTTTTTTTTTGCTGTACGCGGACCTCTCACTGTTGTGGCCTCTCCCGTTGCGGAGCACAGGCTCCGGACGCGCAGGCTCACCGGCCATGGCTCACCGGCCCAGCCACTCCGCGGCATGTGGGATCCTCTCGGACTGGGGCACGAACCCGTGTCCCCTGCATCGGCAGGTGGACCCTCAACCACTGCGCCACCAGGGAAGCCCTAGAGCATTCTTAACCTGAACACTAAGTGAATTAAACAGTAGACTTGTTTATTTTACAATATAAGGAAAAAGTTGTGTTTACTCACTGGATCACATTCAATAGACATGTATATATGTGCATAATGTTGGATTTTCATTATTGCAGCACACTCAGGGAAACTAATATTTAGTTTTTTAATATCACTGTGATATTTGAGTCAATGCAATTGTCACTTCCATAAAAGTAGTACATCATCCTGAATTTAGTTTCATGTTTTTTCTGTTCCCTTAGTATCCTCTGACTAATACACTAGTAACATTCATCAATCATGCTCTCTGTTATCTATTTCATTGCCTAATATCATTAGTGTAAAATATTTGAAATTAGAAAAAAGTGGATTTGCTTTTGTTTTTTTGTTTGTTTTACATTTTAAATCTCATATAGTAGAGTGGCAGATGCCCCACATACATTTGTCAGATGAATGGAAGCATGTATGAACAAATATTAATGTAGCTAATTTTTCCTCTGCTGAAAGTAGATATTGTTTCTGGGCCATGTGGTTGCATTTTGATGAAAGAAACAGAAAACAAAGCTACATCACACATTAGCAAAGGCAGTGTTTAATAGTCTCTCTTATCATCCGTAGTTTTGTTTGCTTGTTTATTTATTGATCAAGGAAATATTTACATAACTTAGAAAAGTCTAGAATGAGCAACGGTTTCTGCCCGAGATCTTCCGACCTTTAATTTTTAATTATAACTTTCCAGGACTAACTACTTTATCATTAACCTGATTTAGTTACTGTAGTCTTTACCCTTATACCTGTGAATAATTTGCTTACACTTCTTGTTGATTTTTAAATATGTCGAGTTTTACACTTTTGACCCAATCTATTATGTTCTGCTTTGATAGGTGAGATTTACCTCATTCACACAACACTGCATCTCTCCTCACCCTCCTTTTTCTCAATATTATTACAATATTATTCTCGGTTCTTCCGGTGATCATCTTTTCTTGGCTAAGATACAGCCTATTCCCATGGTTTTCTGAACCAACAACCTTATTGTTCATTCTACTGACTCCCCTGTCTAATCCTGAAGTCTTTCAAAGTTTTGTCCCCTGTGTTCTAAACTGTGATGCTTGCTCTCTCTCCTGTCACCCAGATGACGCCTGAAGGCTTCTCTCTCTCTCCTGTGGATCCACAGTTCTGGGATCGCATATGTAATCCTTGATACACTCAATGTTTTGGAAAAAATCCTTAAGTAACCCCTTAAAAAGTAGTACATAGCAGAAAACTTTGTCTTCTGACACTTCTAAAAATGCTTTTATTCTGTTCTCACACTGGTTAATGAAATACAATTCTAAGCTCAACACAAATTTCCATAGAAATTGTGAACACCTAGCTCTGTTTTCCAGTGTTCAATTTTACTAATGAGATTCTGATGCCTGTCTTACTCTCATTATTTTTCAGTGTGTCCATTTTTTTTCCTCTGAATACCTTGAGGATGTTCTTTAATTTAGTATAACCTTTCCCCTTAATTTTTACTAGGGTTGGATTTGTTAAGACTTAAATATAATAGTTTCACATAATTAAAGGTTACAAGGATTTTGGTTTAAAAAATACAAGGTTTGATGAAGGGTGACTATATAAATTTTAGGACAAACTGCGACATTTGAGAGAATAAAAAGAAGCACTCTTACTAATTATGTTAGGATAACCAGGTCAACCAGGACAGTGCTAAGCAAAGCAGAATATATGTTTGTCCTAATTATAAGACACATGAATGCTATCTCCTATATTTGAAGATTTCTTGTAAAAAAGAAGGAATAATTTAAGCCATAATTTAAGATTACAGGTACTTTTTGTTTGAAAAAATTCCTCCCTTTTCACTATACTTCTGGAGTCCTTTTGTTGGTGCTGATATCCTGGAATCTTTCTTATCATCTATTTCCTTATATTTTCTATCTTTTTGGTTTTTTCTACATAATTTACTGGACAGTGAGGGGCAAATGATGGATTTGAACAGGGTAGTGATACTATTAGTGATGTGTTTAGGGAATATTATTATTTCATAATAATAATAAGATGAATTGGAGGAGGCCAATAGGCACATGATAACCTTAAATCATTCAAGCACACATGGTAAGACATGAATGCAGTTGGCAGCAGTGGAAATGAAGAGAAAATTGGAGTGGGCTGTTACGGGACAGAGTAGATAATGCTTAGGAAAGAGTTTCAATGTTATTAAGCACTCACCTTGCAATTGGAGAGACCAGGGTTTAAATATTTGCACTGGCAAACACTTTTTCCATATTTTCATGCAAATGATACAGTGATAATATTCTGAGAAACCTGTATTCTGTGTGGGTTCCTTTCCCCAGTGACAAATGCTGTCAATAATTTTATATTTATCCTTTTAGTTAACTTATTATTTTCACTACCTCTTGATTATATTAATGAAGAACACGGGGAATTATTCTGTGCATTATTTATTTATATAAATGTAATTTATGTAATTTATGTAAATGATAACCATATCTGTTACTCTGCATATTGCTTTTAGTATTCAATTTCACATTGTTTGAGAACTGTTCACATTGATATCTGAAGACCTACTTCTACTGATTTTACTGTTCAACATTATTGTCTCTTCCTCTCTATCGTATTTATATCCCCCATTGATGTGGATTTATGTTGTTTCCACCTTTCAGATTTACAATGTTTCATCAGGTTTTCATTTCTTAGGACTGAGGCACTCACCCGCTGACCTTCCAGGCGTGCTGGTGCTCGCCAGCCTTCACCCAAGTCCCTCTCTGAGATCTGCCATCAGGAGAAGAGAGCTTTCTCATTGAGGAACATCTCCCACTCTACGACCGGTCAACGGGGCTGGGGGGGGGTGCCCCAATTACAAAGGACATTCAAGAGCTACTTCAACGAAAGGTCATCATTCACTTTGTCCTTCTGCAGAAGAAAACCTCATTTAAAATGCAGTCAGGAAGCCCTGAGGGAGAGTTCTCAGGCATGGACCTTCTTTGCAGCCTGCATAACTGGCAGGAAGAAGGAAGATAAGAATTACTTTAACAGGGCTTGTTTGTGTAGAAGTCTTTTCATGGGTTGGCCAAAAAGTTTGCTTGGGTTTTTCCATTGAGATCTTACAGAAAACCCTCACAAACTTTTTGGCCAACCCAATATGAGATGCCCTCTGTCTCAACATCTTAACCATTTCTTCTGGTGCAAGGCGAGAACATTTTTCACGTGGGAGTTTCCTCTCCTGCTTTTAAGAAAAGGAAGATCCCTCCTGCCTCAACAACAACCCTCTCACGACCTCTTGCAGCCAATGAGAAGCCACCAAACCTCCAACTCTTGTTCTTCTCCAAAGAACTTTTACTCAGAACAACCCTCCCCAGTTTCCCCCTGAAACCTAATGAAAGCTGGCCTTCCCTTTGTCTCCTCGGACTTGCCTATGATTCACCATAGCTTGCCTGTCCTGAATTGCAATTCTCTGTTCTTCCCGAATAAACCCATTTTGCTGATGGAGTAACGAGATATTTTATTTTCTGAGGTTGACAGTGCACTGGTATTGACCCTGAAATTCTGCTCAATCAAAGGTGCACACAAATCTCCCTCTCACAGTGCTTCTCAAGGGACCTCAACAGCATTGGTTGGCACCAGAAGTGGTTTAAGACTGTAGACCCTGACATAGGGTTTTGGAACTGGATCATCCATCAGCTGCCTGTTAATAAAACCCCATCATCTGTGATAGTTTGAGAACACATAGGCTCCAGCACATGCAATTGGTGCAAGTGTTAAAATTTACTGGAAGTGAACTATTTTGGTAGAAGAAAGTGAAACCCAGCAGAACCCTGTGGGGCTCCTGGGCACAAAAGCCTTTCTGTGCCTCCTTCCCTGAGTTCCAAAGGGCAGGTTCAAACAGCTGCTAATCAGGGAAGGGAGGGGATGCAGAGACAAGGGAGGAGCAGTCAAGAAACAGTAGTGCAGCCTTGGGGCAGGGTCCTGGTTTGCCTCAAGGGACACACATAACAATATCTTTGATCTCTTCTGCAGAACTAAAACCCCCACCAAATGGAAAATGTTAACTACCTGATGAAGCATTCTTTATTTCCATAGAAGGTCACAGCTGCCTATCATCACCTGCTGCCAGATATCTCTGGATTGAAGGAATGTGGGCCGTGCGTGAACTCTGATCCTTATCAGCAACCCAGCCCCTTGACTATAAAACTGCTTACAACCCTCCCCCCTCCCCCCGGGTTGGGACACAGAGTTTTGAGGGCATTAGCCCACTGTGGCCCTCTTTGCCTGGAAAAAGCAATAAAGCTATTCTTTTCTACTTCACCCAAAACTGTCTCCAAGATTTAATTCAGTGCTGGGGTACAGAGGCTGAATTCAGCTTCAGAAGTGCCCTGATGCAGGCCATTTATCAGGCATTTGAGAAATACTAGAGAAACAATAATTACAAAGACTAGAGAATGAAGTGGTCTTGTTGGGTACTAATGAGGAATTAGAAAAAGAAAGATAATGAAAGGATGAGAATGATGAATCATTAATTTATTGCAAAATGGGAAAACCAGAGGGTCTTCTTGATATCATAGGAAGGGAATCTCATCACCTGCTATAGAGGTCAGAAAAAAGCTCCAAGCCCAGCACTTGCTTGCAAGGGGAGTGTTGCTCCAGAGAAAGTTGAACTCTCATCACTGATAATTATACTATACAAAAGTCAGGACCCTGATTGGGAAAGGTTGGAATCACTAGACAGGGGATTGGGAAATCTGGGTAAATGAACAACAACAATAACAAAAGTCTAGGCTTCCTCTTTGTGAAACACTAGTGATTCCAGCTTCTTTGAAGATGATACAGATGCCTCTGTCTATCAAGCCAGCAATGTTTCTCTCCAATCTTCTCACACCCTTTCTCTGGTCTACTAGACCAATGACAAGGAATAAGTCACAATATAATATAAGCAGGTAAGTGCTGGGTTTGCTAAGAGGAAAAAAGGGCTAACCTCTGACAGATCTGTGAGAGCTTGACAAAATGTCCTGGGAGGAACAGGAGAATGAACAAGGGACTGGGGAGGTAAATATAAATTTTGGGAAAGGAGATTCTGTCAATATGCAAGTCTTTTCCCGTGATACAGAATGTAACATTCTAGCAAGGGATTCCAGGAAACCGCAAAAGCCTGAAGAAAGTTACTGCCCATGGTATATGGAGTAGAAATGCCAAATCTACCATGAGAGAGTTTGAAGGAAGGAAGAGAAAGACTCAAAGAAGTGGCCACGCTAGAGAACATATACTACATAAAGTCAGAAAACCCACCAGATGAATACTATGCATGAGTGGAGTGGTCCCAGAAGACGCTTCATTTATCAAAGCAATAAGGGATGTCCTGGTGACTCTGAAAAGATCAGTGGTGACTGCTCTCTTTAGGGTATAAGTGACAGTGTAATAAGCCATCATAGAACTGAGCTTTCTGGTAACAATGGGATGGACCAATCTGGAAAAAATAAAGGCCAAGTGGATGTTCTTCACCATCAGAAATGAAAGGTGGGCAGGACTGTTATAATGCAGAGGGGAGGTTTCTAGTTTCAATCCATATCGTTATAGAGAGCAAAGGAGATGGTTAATAAAACAACAATCTTGTGGCATAATTAATGAGTATCTGCCTAGAGTGCGTTTCAAAAGAACTCAAGGATGGATAGTCGGGAAACCGTGGCCAGCCTCTCCAAATAAAAGTTGTTATCCTTTGCCAATTTCCTGGGTCTGAGCCAGTTTTCAGACCTGGAAACTATGGAGTGTAAGGGAGGCCTGGTTCCAAGATGCAAGGATCATTCAATACCATGGCAACGGCATTTGATAATGAGCTCTGAATCCTTTCCAAATGGATATATGGACTTTTACTTTGGTATTAACATCCTGGGAAGGAGGAATGCCAAAACATTTGAAGACTATTGGACGTGGGGTCTAAATTAACACTGATACCAGAAGACCCAAAGCATTTTACGGATTTCTGTCGAGTGGGTGTGTATGGGGAGGTTGTAATAAATTCAGTCTGTGATCAAGCCTGGCCCACAGTACATTCAATAAGTCTATAGAGCCCCTAGTGGTAATTCTGATGGCCAAATGTATAACTGAAATGGATATATTCCACAAAAGTTCAAAATTTCACATCAGTTTTTTGTTCTCTGGTATATGAGCTATCATACGCGAAGGTCAGTTAGAAGTCTCTGACACCATCTCCCTCTCCTTCACAAAGAAAATAAATCAAAAGAATGCCATATTCTGAGGCAGTAGCAGAGATTAGTACCAACCTTAAAGACATAAAAAACAGCATTAAATCCACTAGCGTTGCCCATCAAAAGCCAGTTAGGTCTAGGCTGACACTGAAGTGGCTCTACCACATGGACAACATGACCTAGCTGAATAAATGGCATTATACATATCTGTAAAGGGGAAGAATGTCGTGTGGAGCTTACAGCAAGCCCCAATAGAATCAATCAATAGAATCACAAGTAGACCTCTAAGGTGATGGGTCAAGGTCACGCCAGCTGCAGTAGACATCTATAAACTTTTTGCAAAACAGATCCTGTCCTATTACTGAGCCCTGAGATAACAAGAGAACTCATGGTCAGAACTACCCTCTGTGAACTAGGTCCTGTCATAGCAAACAAATCCAGATTGGACCAGTAGCAATCCACCATAAGATGTGAGTGACATATTTTATGTCAAGCATGAACACAACCAAGGGGTAGACTTTGCATAAGGTGGTGGTACAGACTCATATGTTATCAACCACTATTACACTGGCACCTCTCCCTCAACTCAGCTCTGGATATGGGTGTGGACATTAGCCCCACCTAGAGGGGCCTGAAAAACAGTATAGAGGGAAATTCTCCAAATGGGCATGCAGGACTGACTACCCCCATGTCTGGGAAAAATAATGGCCACAGATTAGAAAATACAGTACTAGTGGGCCGTGGTAAGTATCTTGACTATTTGATCAGCAACCTGAAAAGGGAAATACGGGAATATAAGGGACAAGGAGATTAGGTGAAATAACCTATGGGAGTGAACATAGAGCTGGAAAGTCTTTGTGTATCCTATCAGTGCTCACCAGACAGCACTTAGCACAGAAGAGGCACTAAATACCCAGTACACAGAATGACTCAGCCATGACGGCAGATCCTGAATCTAAGCTTGGGGTTGATGACACAGGTTCCCGCTCATGAAAGCTGAAACCTAGTTACTGCCAGTGCTGAGTCCAACTTGCCAGCAGCTGAGACCAATGGTACTCCCCCAATACAGCACCTTTCCTCTCAGAGACTAATTACTTGATGGCAAGCTATTTTTTTAATCCTATTAAACCTGGAAGAGGCAGCAATTAAAATTGGCTGGAACCTACATTTATTTTAGACATTAGTTTGCATTTCTCTGTCCTGGCGCTTGATCATGGTGCTTTCCGAGGGCTTAAAAGTTTCAATCTGTTTGTTTTTCTACCAGCACAGGATCCCAACCTTTAAATTACATGAAACTATGGAAGCTACTTTCCAGAAAAGGAGCTACAGCAGGGGGCACATGGTATGTGATCTTCTGGTCTCTTAACCAGAAGCTGCTGGCCTCCTGGAGCAGTGGAATGGCTTCTTGGCCAATAGGTAGAAGGAAGAAAGCAGGAGTGGCCCCCCCCACCATCAATTCCAGTCACTCTCTTAGGGAATGTGTCTTCGTCACCATCACTCTGAGCCCTTTGGGTTCAGAGGTATTGTTTCCTAGCGTGTGGCTGCTTCTAGCGAGGGTCAGAGCAACAGTCCCATTAAACCATTAAGTAAGCCACATCTGATCATTTCAGATTCCTGATGCTAGAAGATCAGCAAACATGAAGAGTCAGAATCTCAGCAGGAATAATTAACACTGATCATCAGGAAAAGTTAGAGCTTCTTTAACCTATGTGTGATATGCAATATTTCAAAGATACACAAATGACCACATAGACTAGAAACATGACAAAGATAGCAAATGATTAATTAAAATGATACTACAATTAAAATATTTAAAGAAGATTCTTGTACTATATCTGGGTCATAGTATATTAATGTCTATGATATTATTTTCTGTAATTGCGTGTTTTAATAGAAGTTTATAATTAAAATTTTTGAAAATTTCTCAATACATGAAACAGTGATGCTGTCTCTAATATGACCAATGTTTTCATGAAGAAATTAGTCTCACAGGTCTTTAATTTCCAAATAATTTTATATTTTACAGTATTTCTGCTAATATTTTTTCCCTTGTAGTTTCATTTGTGACCATTTGTGGTTTCACTTAAGAGACCACAGCATTGCATTTTGTAGGGAATATTCCAAGTGCACCATTTTTTTCCTGTTAAATTAACTTTAAGGTATCTGAACTACTATATGAAAACATGTAAGTTAGTATGTATACACTACTGTGTTCCATCTGGTCCAAAAGACTCTGCTTCTGTTTTATTAGCTGGAATCTGAAATGTCACATGTCTTTTCTTCAGAGCCAATTTTTCACCTATATTCTCAAATACCTATTTTGTTTGAAAAGTGCTTGCTGTGCATTTCTATTCTCTCTTTCTCTCTCTCTTAGTCTTTCTCTTTGAAGCATGTTGCAATCGCATAAATCATAAAATCCTTTCCTTGTCTCTGGGTTCCCTAATCTATGTACTGTTTTTTAAAACCTACTTGAAAAATAGCCCATAAACATGTTCAGCTCTCTCATAGTACAGACACCTTAATCTAATCAAAATGCTAAATCTTCAGCGCTGCCCTGAAATTGGCCACTATGGTCAAAATGTTTTGGTAAAGATGTATTAATTGTGCTCTATTCTAGAGAGATCCACAAAAACCAGAGCTATCAGGACCTCCTTCCAATCTTATGAAGGCTGTCACCAAGTGTAGTTCTGCAGTGCCACTTTGTCATAAATCAAATGTTCACGTATATGTGTCTGTAGGTGAATTCTCTCTTCTGTTCCCACTGTCTATTGTTCATCTTTACGGCAGGAGAGCACTGACTTAAGTGACATAGCTTTATAATAAGTTTTTATATTTGATCATATAAGTACCACAAAAAAGTTCTTCATTTTCAAGAGTGTCTTGGTTATGGTTTTTGCTGTGTATTGCCATATAAAGTTTAAAATCAAGTCATTAATTTCAACAATAATAAGAATATCAAAATGATTTCAACTTAACTTTATCTTGTAAATAAATGGTGCCAGTCGATAAAAATTCATAATGAAAAAATCTCTTGTTTCAAAGATTATGCTATACATAAAAATCAATTTTAGGTAGATGATAAATGTAAACATTTAAGATAAAATAAATCTTGTAGAAGAAAAACATTACATACAAATAAATATATAATGAGTTCCAATATTGATAAATTAGACTACATTAAAATTAAGAATTTTGTTTATCATTGAGACACCATGAGAGATAAAAAGGCAAGAGGAGAAAAAAGCATGAAGGAAAATACATGAAATCCATAATATTAACAAACTACTCCTCTAGAATATATAAGTACAATTAAAAAGATCTAGTAATATGACCATGCAGTTCAAAGAAAATATTCAAATGACTAATAAATTTCAGAAACAGTAGTCAAGCTCATTATTTATCAGAAAAGAAAAAAAAATCAATTAAAACCATAACGTAATCTCACTACATACACAATAATCAAAACTTCTACACAAAACAATTGTGTGAAGCCAGCATCGACTTGACTGCAAAATTGTAATAAAATACTACTAGGCATGAAAGCTAAAGTTCAATAACACATGGAACTAGCACAATTAATAAACTTTTAGAAAATTAATTTTGACAAAACATAAGAGAATAATATAACCTGACCAAGAATGGTCTCATCTATGGAGGCCCATGCTGTTTTAACATTCAAAAATTAACCAATGCCAAGAAAAACTAAACAGTAAAGAGATATTCTATGTTCATGGAAAAGAAGACTCACTACTGTCAAGATGTCAGTTCTTCCCAACTTGATACATGGATTCAATGCAATCCCAATCAAAATCCCAGCAAGTGATTTTGTAGATATTGACAAACTGACTCTAAAGTTTATATGGAGTGAAAAAGAGCTAGAATAGCCAACAAAATATTGAAGGAAAAGAACAAAGGTGGAAGGCACTATTCAACTTTAAGAGTCAGTATAAAGATACAATAATTGAGATAGTATGGTATTGATTAAAGAACAAACAGATAAACAGGACAGACTAGAGAGCTCAGAAACAGATGCACATAAACAAAGCCAACTGAACTTTTACAAAGAAGTAAATGCCATAGAATGATGCAACAATAGTCCTTTAAAAATAATGATGCAGGAACAATTGGACATCCACATGTAAAAAAATGAATCTAGACACAGATCTTACCCCCTTTACAAAAGCTAACTCAAAATGCATCATAGACCTAAATAAAAATGTGAAACCGTAAAGCTAGAAGATAACATAAGAGAAAACATAGATGACTGTGGGTATGGTGATGACATTTTAGATATAACACCAAGAGCACAATCTATGAAAGACACAACTGATAAACTGAACTTAATTAAAATTAAGAACTGCTATACAAAAGATAATGTCAAGAGAATAAGACAAGTCATAGACTAAGAAAAGATATTTGCAAAAGACACATTTTATAAAGAACTGTTATCCAAAACACACAACTCTTACATACAACTCTTGAATCTCAACAATGAGAAAACAACCCAATTTAAAAATTGGTCAAGGATCTTAAGACATGTTATCAAAGAAGATACATGAACAGTAAAGAAGCATATGAAAAGATGATGCAGAGGGGAGATTCAAGATGGCAGAGGAGTAAGACGTGGAGATCACCTTCCTCCCCACAAATACATCAGAAATACATCTACATGTGGAACAATTCCTACAGAACACCTACTGAACGCTGGGAGGACACCTCAGATTTCCCAAAAGGCAAGAAACTCCCCATGTACCTCGGTAGGGCAAAAGAAAAAAGAAAAAAACAGAGACAAAAGAATAGGGACGGGACTTGCACTTGGGGGAGGGAGCTGTGAGGGAGGAAAAGTTTCCATATACTAGGAAGCCCCTTCACTGGTTGAGACAGGGGTGGCGGGGGGGCGGGGAGCTTAGGAGCCACAGAGGACAGAGCAAAGGGGTGCAGAGGGCAAAGTGGAGAGATTCCTGCACAGAGGATCGGTGCCAACCAGCACTCACCAGCCCGAGAGGCTTGTCTGCTCACCTGCCAGGATGGGTGGGGGCTGGGAGCTGAGGCTCTGGCTTTGGTTAGATCCCAGGGAGAGGACTGGGGTTGGCTGCGTGAACACAGCCTAAAGGGGGCTAGTGTGCCACAGCCAGCCAGGAGGGAGTCTGGAAAAAGTCTGGACCTGCCTAAGAGGCAAGAAACCATTGTTTCAGGGTGCGTGAGGAGAGGGGATTCAGAGCACCGCCTAAACGAGCTCCAGAGATGGACGTGAGCCGTGGCTATCAGTGCAGACACCAGAGACGGACATGAAACGCTAAGGCTGCTGCTGCAGCCACCAAGAAGCCCAGGTCACTGTCCACACCGCCCCTCCTGGGAGCCTGTGCAGCCTGCCAGTGCCAGGGTCCCATGATCCAGGGACAACTTCCCTGGGAGAACACACAGTGCACCTCAGGCTGGTGCAACCTCATGACGGCCTCTGCCCCCGCAGGCTCACCCCGCATCTGTACCCCTCCCTCCCCCCGGCCTGAGGGAGCCAGAGCCCCCGAATCAGGGGCTACTTTAACCCCGTCCTGTCTGAGCAAAGAACAGACGCCCTCAGGCGACCTACACACAGAGGCGGGTCCAAATCCAAAGCTGGATCCCGGGAGCTGTGCGGACAAAGACGAGAAAGGGAAATCTCTCCCAGCAGCCTCAGGAGCAGCGGATTAAATCTCCACAATAAACTTGATGTGCCCTGCATCTGTGGAATATATGAATAGACAACGAATCATCCCAAAACGGAGGGGGTGGACTTTGGGAGCAACTGTAGACTGGGGGTTTGCTGTATGTGATTGACTGGTTTCTGGTTTTATGTTTATCTTGGTTTAGTATTTAGAGTTTATTATCATTGGTAGATTTGTTTCTTGATTTGGTTGCTCTCTTCCTTTATATATATATATAGAGAGAGAGATAGATATACATATAGATAGATATAGATATAGATAGATATAGATAGATAGATATAGATATAAATATCGATATAGTTTTTTTTTCCTTTTTCTCCTTTTGTGAGTGTGTATGTCTATGTTTCTTTGTGTGATTTTGTCTGTAGAGCTTTGTTTTTACCATTTTTCCTAGGGTTCTGTCTGTCCATTTTATTTTTTTTTTTAGTATAGTTTTTAGCACTTGTTATCATTGGTGGATTTGTTTTCTGGTATGGTTGCTCTCTTCTTTCGTTTTTGTATTACTTTTTAATTTTTTTACTTTCAATAATTTAAAAAAAATTTATTTTAATAACTTTATTTCTTTGTTTTTTCCTCTCTTTTCTTCTGAGCTGTGTGGCTGAAAGGGTCTTGGTGCTCCTGCTGGCTGTCAGGCCTGTGCCTCTGAGGTGGGAGAGCCGAGTAGAGGACATTGGTCCATGAGAGACCTCCTGGCTCCATGTAATATTGAACACCTAAAGCTCTTGCAGAGATCTGTCTCAACGCTAAGACCCAGATCCACTCAACAACCAGTAAGCTGCACACCCTATGCCAAACAACTAGAAAGGCAGGAACCCAACCCAACCCATTAGCAGAGAGGCTGCCTAAAATCATAATAAGGTCACAGATGCCCCCAAACACACAAACGGACGTGGTCCTGCCCATCAGAAAGACAAGATCCAGCCTCATCCACCAGAACACAGGCACTAGTCCCCTCCACCAGAAAGCATACACAACCCACTGAACCAACGTTAGCTACCGGGGGCAGACACCAAAAACAACGGGAACTACAAACCTGGAGGCTGTGAAAAGCAGACCCCAAACACAGCGAGTTAAGCAAAATGAGAAGACAGAGAAACACACAGCAGATAAAGAAGCAAAGTAAAAGGTCACCAGACCAAACAAATGAAGAGGAAATAGGCAGTCTACCTGAAAAAGAATTCAGAGTAATTATAGTAAAGATGATCCAAAATCCCGGAAATAGAATGGAGGAAATACAAATAATTAACAAGGACCTAGAAGAACTAAAGAGCAAACAAACAATGATGAACAACACAATAAATGAAATTAAAAATTCTCTAGAAGGAATCAATAGCAGAATAACTGAGGCAGAAGAACGGATAAGTGACCTGGAAGATAAAATAGTGGAAATAACTACCACAGAGCAGAATAAAGAAAAAAGAATGAAAAGAACTGAGGACAGTCCCAGACTTCTGGGACAACAACAAACGGACCAACATTCAAATTATCGGGGTCCCAGAAGAAGAAGAGAAAAAGAAAGGGACTGAAAATATTTGAAGAGATTATAGTTGAAAACTTCCCTAATATGGGAAAGGCAATAGTCAATCAAGTCCAGGAAGCACAGAGGGTCCCATACAGGATAAATCTAAGGAGAAACACACCAAAACACATATTACTCAAACTATCAAAAATTAAATACAAAGAAAAAAATTAAAGTAGCAAGGGAAAAACAACAAATACCATACAAGGGAATCTCCATAAGGTTAACAGCTGATCTTTCAGCAGAAATTCTGCAAGCCAGAAGGGAGTGGCAGGACATATTTAAAGTGATGAAAGGGAAGAACCTACAACCAAGATTACTCTACCTAGCAACGATCTCATTCAGATTCGATGGAGAAATTAAAACCTTTATAGACAAGCAAAAGCTAAGAGAATTCAGCACCACCAAACCAGCTTTACAACAAATGCTAAAGGATCTTCTCTAGGCAGGAAACACAAGAGAACGAAAAGGCCTACAATAATAAACACAGAACAATTAAGATAATGGTAATAGGAACATATATATTGATAATTACCTGAAATGTAAATGGATTAAATGCTCAAACCAAAAGACAGAGACTGGCTGAATGGATACAAAAACAAGATCCGTATATATGCTGTCTACAACAGACCCACTTCAGACCTAGGGACACATACAGACTGAGAGTGAGGGGATGGAATAAGATATTCCATGAAAATGGATATCAAAAGAAAGCTAGAGTAGCAAATGTCATATCACACAAAATAGACTTTAAAATAAAGAATATTACAAGAGACAAGGAAGGACTCTACATAATGATCAAGGGATCAATCCAAGAAGAAGATATAACAAGTGTAAATATTTACACACCCAACATAGGAGCACCTCAATACATAAGGCAAATGCTAACAGCCATAAAATGGGAAATCGACAGTAACATAAACATAGTAGGGGACTTTAACACCCCACTTTCACCAATGGACAGATCATCCAAAATGAAAATAAATAAGGAAACACAAGCTTTAAATGATACATTAAACAAGATGGACTTAATTGATATTTATAGGAAATTCCATCCAAAAACCACAGAATACACTTTCTTCTCAAGTGCTCATGGAACATTCTCCAGGGTAGATCGTATCTTGGGTCACAAATCAAGCCTTGTAATTTTAAGAAAACTGAAATCGTAACAAGCATCTTTTCTGACCACAACGCTATGAGACTAGATATCAATTACAGGAAAAAATTTGTAAAAAAAACAAAGACATGGAGGCTAAACAATACACTACTTAATAACCAAGAGATCACTGAAGAAATCAAACAGGAAATAAAAAAATACCTAGAAACAAATGACAATGAGAACATGATGACCCAAAACCTATGGGATGCAGCAAAAGCAGTTCTAAGAGGGAAGTATATGGCAATACAATCTTAAGTTAAGAAACAAGAAACACCTCATATAAATAACTTAAAGTTACATCTAAAGCAATTAGAGAAAGAAGAACAAAAAGAACCCAAAGTTAGCAGAATGAAAGAAATCATAAAGATCAGATCCAAAATAAATGAAAAAGAAATAAAGAAAACGATAGCAAAGATCAATAAAACTAAAAGCCGGTTCTTTGAGAAGATAAACAAAATTGATAAACCATTAGGCAGACTCATCAAGAGAAAAAGGGAGAAGACCCAAATCAATATAATTAGAAATGAAAAAGGAGAAGTAAATCTGGCTTGCAGAAATACAAAGGATCATGAGAGATTACTACAAGCAACTCTATGACAATAAAATGGACAACCTGGAATAAATGGAAAATTCTTACAAAAGCAAAACCTTCTGAGACTGAGCCAGGATGAAACAGAAAATATTAACAGACAAATCACAAGCACTGAAATTGAGACTGTGATTAAAAATTTACCAACAAACAAAAGCCCAGGACCAGAAGGCTTCACAGGTGAATTCTCTCAAACATTTAGAGAAGAACTAACACCTATCCTTCTCAAATTCTTCCAAAATATAGCAGAGGGAGGAAAACTCTCAAACTCATTCTACGAGGCCACCATCACCCTGATACCAAAACCAGAAAATGATGTCACAAAGAAAGAAGACTACAGGCCAATATCACTGATGAACATAGATGCAAAAATCCTCAACAAAATACTAGCAAATAGAATACAGCAGCACATTAAAAGGATCATACACTATGATCAAGTGGGGTTTATCCCAGGAATGCAAGGATTCTTCAATATATGCAAATCAATCAGTGTGATAAACCATATTAACAAATTGAAGGAGAAACACCATATGATCATCTCAAGAGATGGAGAAAAAGCTTTTGACAAAATTCAACACCCATTTATGATAAAAACCCTCCAGAAAGTAGGCATAGTGGGAACTTACCTCAACATAATAAAGGCCATGTGTGACAAATCCACAGCCAACATCATTCTCAATGGTGAAAAACTGAAACCATTTCCTCTAAGATCAGGAACAAAACAAGGCTGTCCACTCTCACCACTATTATGCAACATAGTTTTGGAAGTTTTAGCCACAGCAATCAGAGAAGAAAAAGAAATAAAAGGAATCCAAATCAGAAAAGAAGTACTAAAGATGTCACTGTTTGCAGATGGCATGATACTATAAATAGAGAATCCTAAAGATGATAACAGAAAACTACTAGAACTAATCAATGAATTTGGTAAAGTAGCAGGACACAAAATCAATGCACAGAAATCTCTTGCATTTCTATACACTAATGATGAAAAATCTGAAAGAGAAAGGACGGAAAAGCTCCCATTTATCACTGCAACAAAAAGAATAAAATACCTAGGAATAAACCTACCTAAGGAGACAAAAGACCTGTATGCAGAAAACTATAAGACACTGATGAAAGAAATTAAAGATGATACAAACAGATGGAGAGATATACCATGTTCTTGGATTGGAAGAATCTACATTGTGAAAATGACTCTACTACCCAAAGCAATCTACAGATTCAGTGCAATCCCTATCAAACTACCAGTGGCATTTTTCACAGAACTAGAACAAAAATTTTCACAATTTGTATGGAAACACAAAAGACCCAGAATATGCAAAGCAATCTTGAGAAAGAAAATTAGAGCTGGAGGAATCAGGCTCCTGGACTTCAGCAAATACTACAAAGCTACAGGAATCAAGACAATATGGTATTGGCAGAAAAACAGAAAGATAGATCAATGTAACAGGATAGAAAGCCCAGAGATAAACTCATGCACATATGGTCACCTTATCTTTGATAAAGGAGGCAAGAATATACAATGGAGGAAAGACAGCCTCTTCAATAAATGGTGCTGGGAAAACTGGACAGCTACATGTAAAAGAATGAAATTGGAACACTCCCTAACACCATACACAAAAAAAAACTCAAAATGGATTAAAGACCTAAATGTAAAGCCAGACACTATAAAATTATTAGAGGAAAACACAGGCAGAACACTCTATGACATAAATCACAGCAAGATCCTTTTTGACCCACCTCCTAGAGAAATGGAAGGAAAAACAAAAATAAACAAATGGGAGCTAATGAAACTTAAAATCTTTTGCACAGCAAAGGAAACCATAAACAAGATGAAAAGACAACCCTCAGAATGGGACAAATTATTTGCAAATTAAGCAACTGACAAAGGATTAATCTCCAAAATTTACAAGCAGCTCATGCAGCTCAATATCAAAAAAAGAAACAACCCAATCCAAAAATGGGCAGAAAACCTAAACAGACATTTCTCCAAAGAAGACATACGGATTGCCAACAAACACCCAGAAGGATGCTCAACATCACTAATGATTAGAAAAATGCAAATCAAAACTACAATGATCTTGCACTGCTGGTGGGAATGTGAATTGGTTCAGCCACTATGGAGAACAGTATGGAGGTTCCTTAAAAAACTACAAATAGAACTACCATATGACCCAGCAATCCCACTACTGGGCATATACCCTGAGAAAACCAAAATTCAAAAAGAGTCATGTACCAAAATGTTCATTGCAGCTCTATTTACAATAGCCCGGAGATGGAAACAACCTAAGTGCCCGTCATCAGATGAATGGATAAAGAAGATGTGGCACATATATACAATGGAATATTACTCAGCCATAAAAAGAAACAAAATTGAGCTATATGTAATGAGGTGGATAGACCTAGAGTCTGTCATACAGAGTGAAGTAAGTCAGAAAGAAAAAGACAAATACCGTATGCTAACACATATATATGGAATTTAAGAAAAAAAATGTCATGAAGAACCTAGGGGTAAAGCAGGAATAAAGACGCAGACCTCCTAGAGAACGGACTTGAGGTTATGGGGAGGGGGAAGGGTGAGCTGTGACAGGGCGAGAGAGAGTCATGGGCATATACACACTAACAAACGTAGTAAGGTAGATAGCTAGTGGGAAGCAGCCGCATGGCACAGGGATATTGGCTCGGTGCTTTGTGACAGCCTGGAGGGGTGGGATAGGGAGCGTGGGAGGGAGGGAGACGCAACAGGGAAGACATATGGGAACATATGTTTATGTATGACTGATTCGCTTTGTTATAAAGCAGAAGCTAACACACCATTGTAAAGCAATTATACCCCAATAAAGATGTTAAAAAAAAAAAAAAGAAAAGAAAATAAATTCAATAGACTTTTTGATACAAATATTTTCCAGTAACCAATAGTACCAAATTTTATTTCATAGCTTACATGAATCATACGTTAGTGTGAGACATTTCAAGCACTTGAGAATAAGCAATTAGTGTTTTACTTTTAACTCAACCTTCTAAAGGATTTATGATGATTCCTATGTGATTTGTAATAAAATTCTTACCAAAATGAAAGCATATTTATTGGTACAATTTACTGCATTGTTTTAAATCTGCATTTGATTTCAGTTGAAAACATTTAAAAAATTTGTCCTCCTAATAAAAATAGTTTTTAAAAATTCAAAAAAAAAAAAACTACAATGAGGTATCACTTCACACGAGTCAGAATGGACATCATCAAAAAGTCTACAAACAATAAAAGCTGGAGAGGGTGTGGAGAAACCTTTGCACTGTTTCTTTGCAATGTAGACTGATACAGTCACTATTGAGAGCAGTATGGAGGTTCTTTAAAAAACTAAAAAAAGAACTACCATATGACCCAGCAATCCCACTACTGGGTATATACCCTGAGAAAACCATAATTCAGAAAGTGTCATGTACCACAATGTTCACTGCAGCACTATTTACAATAGCCAGAACATGGAAGCAACCTAAGTGTCCATCGACAGAGGAATGGATAAAGAAGATGTGGCACATATATACGATGGAATATTACTTAGCCATAAAAAGAAACGAAATTGAGTTATTTGTAGTGAGGTGGATGGACCTAGAGTCTATCATACAGGGTGAAGTAAGTCAGAAGGAGAAAAAATAAATACCATATGCTAACACATATATACGTAATCTAAAAAAAAAAAAAGGTCCTGAAGATACTAGGCACAGGACAGGAATAAAGACGCATAGGTAGAGAATGGACTTGAGGACACGGGGAGAGGGAAGTGTAAGCTGGGATGAAGTGAGAGAGTGGCATGGACATATATTCACTACCAAATGTAAAATAGATAGCTGTGGGAAGCAGCCGCATAGCACAGGGAGACCAGCTCAGTGCTGTGTGACCACCTAGAGGGGTGGGATAGGGAGGGTGGGAGGGAGAGGCAAGAGGCAGGAGATATGGCCTGCCATATGTGAGGTATGTATACCTGATTCACTTTGTTATAAAGCAGAAACTAACACACCATTGTAAAGCAATTATACTCCAATAAAGATGTTAAAAAGTAAAATAAAACAAATTAAAAGAAAAGAAAAGAAAAGATGATGCACATTATACGTCATCAGATCAGGAAAATGCAAATTGAAGCAATGAGATACCAGTACACACGTATTAGAATGACAAAATCTGAAACGTGGACACCACCAAACGCTGGCAATGTTATGGAGCAAAAGGAACTCTCATTTATTTCTGATAGGAATACAAAATGGTATAGCAAGTTTGGAAGTTTTGTGGTTTCTTACAAAACTAAACATACATGGATCCTTACGGCAGCTTTATTCATAACTGTCTAACTTGGAAGCAACCAAGATGTCCTTCAGTAGATGAATGGATGTATAAGTGAAAGAAGCCAATGTGAAAAGGCTACATACTCTATGATTTCAACTATATGACATTCTACAAAAATGAAAACCATGGAGACAGTAAAAGGCTCAGTGGTTGCTAAGGGCTGGGGGTGAGAGGAGAGGAATGAATAGGTTAGGTGTAGCACAGAAGAATTTTAGGGCAGTGAAAATACTCTATATGGTGACCATAATGACAGATACATGTCATTTTACATTTCTCCAAACCCATAGAATATATATCACCAAAAGTGAGCCCTAATGTAAACTACTGACTTAGCGTGATCATGTTGTGTCCATGCAGGTTCATCAATTGTAACACAGGGACCATCTGGTGGGGGATGTTGATAATGGGGGAGGCCGTGCATATGTGGGGTTGTTGAGTATATGGGAATAACTTCCCCTCAATTTTACTGTGAACCTAAAACTGCTCTAAAAAATAAAGTCTAAATTAAACACCAATTAATTATTAATTAATTATTAAAAGCCATACTGCCATCCAGGAAAATAATTTGGCAAAATCTAACATCAATTCCTGATAAAAAACTCAGCAAACTAGGAACAGTAGAGAACTTCCCCATCATAATGGAGCATCTATGACCAGCATACAAATGATATAAAGGTAGCAATCTAACTCCTTCCCGAGTATAATTGTTTTTCATTTAAAAGTGTTACTGGTGTGTAATGGACGTATGCAAAGCTGCACTTATTTAGAGTGGACAGTTTGATGAGTGTTGACATACATAGAATACATCTGTGAAGTCTCATCACAGCCAAGAAACTGAGTATGCATGTGACCCACCCCCTAATTTCTTCATTCATTAAAGGTCAATTTTCAATTCACATTTTCTAGAACTTTATAAATCAAATAATTGAATAAATTATGTTTTGTTGTTTGGCTTTTTTTGTCACTCAGCACAATTATTTTGAGATTTTTTTCACGTAAGGCTACCCATGTTCCATGACTCTTTTATTAATACTTCTCCAACTGCATAATACAGTTACACCAAGCATACTGCAATTTGTGGAGAACTTTATTTGTATTTTCTATTTTGCACAGTCTGTTTTACCTGGTCTTGAAAGTTCTTCTTTAGCTCTCCAGAAAAATACTAAAATTCTTAGAAACGTAGTAAATATTACTTACATGTGATGCCTCCCTATGCCTGTTCTTAAAGTAAGACTTCCCTTCTCTAAGTGTCTCTGCCTCTTATGAACTTCTATTTTAAAATTAATGTGACAGTAATTCACACATCTATTTTTCTTAATTCACAGTAATTTCATTGAAGGCAGAATCCAAATGTTTTCTCATTTTTCCATTCTCAGTATTTATTATAGTTCTCTTCATGCAAGTAAACCCAGATCTTTTCAAATCGAACAAGACATTATTAAAAGGAAATAAAGGTTTTTTCTTTTATAAAGAGAGAGTTATGATTTACATTGGTTCCCTTAAAATTTATATGTTGAAGTTCTAATCCCTAGTACATCAGAATATGACTGTATTTGAACACAGGTTCTTTAAAGTGGTAATTAAGTTAAAATGAGGTCTTAGGGTGGACACTAATCTAATATGACAGGTGTCCTTGGAAGAAGAGGGATTAACACACAGAGAGGAAAGACCATATGAGGACACAGGGAGAAGATGATCACCTACCAGCCAAGAGAAGAGTCCTCAGACCTTGCTGAGACCTTGATTTCAGACCCCGAGTCTCCAGAATTGTGAAAACAATAAATTTCTGTTGTTTAAGCCAGCCAGTGTGTAGTACTTTGTTATGACAGCCCTAGCAAAATGAAGCAGGAAAGTTCTACCGTGGACCAGGAATCAAGAGATTTAGACTGTTTTGTCAATATTTAGCGGTGAAAATTTATCCATAGCCTCAAAAGTGTCTGCCTCCCCTTTTCTCGACAGTTTTGCTCTAGCCATCCATATTGCATAGACTTTTGCATATACTCTCCCATTCGATATTCCAGGGGAGCCTTACATTTCATTAAGTTTAATGGGAACAACTGGACAGATTATTGATTTGTTAACCTTCCCATTACAAGTATTCATAAAACCAGTGCTACATGCTTCTGTCGCAACTTTTACAAATTTAGACAATCTCATTTACATTCACTAACAATGTCTGAATGAACATATCTGGTCGGGTTTATTTTCGGCTCCAAATACCTTCATTTTTCTCTTTCAAAATAAAACCTGCCTAGTGTTTTGGGAGTTTGCTTCTAATCATACTTACTTCCCTTACCTCATAAAAATTAATCTTCCCTTAGTCAAGGGCAGTAATTAAACACATGAACTAGAGGAGCTCCAACTTGACGGTCATCACCCCATTCAAACATTACTATGAGCACATGAACTCAGGATTTATAATAACCATAAATTAATCATTGTGCACAATGGAGATTCATTCCTGGTAGAGTCCTTGGACTGGCATCCTTTCCCTTCTCTCAGCTCAGGGCTCTGGGAGAATCACTGCGAAGAGATTTCACCCAACACCTTCACACCTCTGTCTCTGAGGGACTCAGGTGGTGCCTGGTCAGCAGCCTGGCCTCAGGTTGACTCTGTTCTCATTTCACTCTCCCAAACATTAATGGACACGAAAGTATTTCCAGTGCTTCCTGTCCATGGGCTACTGGCCTTTTTGGATTAAATGTATGTTTAATTCACTTTCAATATATCTAATATATAGAATTGATATTAAATATCAACATCAGCAAAGAGGTATAACAGGATACACAGGGGAGAAAAAACTTTTTCTCCAATACAACAATATATAATATTAAAAATTTGCAAGTTCGTTTTCTCTTGACAGACGTCTATAGCGACCATAATTGATAGAGGTAATGGAGAAACTGAGAACATGAACCACGGTCAAAAGTAAAAATTAGGAAGTGACCAAGGAGTGCCCCCAAATTGGCGAGTGCCTCAGGAATGAGTGCCTGTGACCTGGGAGCAGAAGGAAAGTCATGTGTGGATGTTTTAAGTTAGAACAGAACAAGAACAAGGAATGATAAGTCACCAGAATCGCACAGCTGAGGAATGTGTCAGGGACCTGGGTATCAGCTGCTGCACATCTGGTGATCAGGTGACCCACTTTAAGCCTGATTTAAATATGACAGCATCCCTTCCCCCAACGAATTACACTTACCATTAACAGAACAATTATTTCAATTCCAGTTAAATAACCTGGGAAGTCCACAAAACTAGAAAGTCACAAAGCCTGCACTTAATGTCTGCTCTCCTAGTTTTTAGGTTTTGATATTTTTACTTTGCTACAATTGTCACACTCTGACCATATTTTAAAATATTTTTTTTTCTGAGGCTGACCAGACAGCATGCACTTCCTAGGTAGCTTACGGATGGAAGATACATGATAAAATGTGATTCCAGGGTGGGGAATCATGGCAGATTTTGACAGGCTTTTATGTGTATGTCTAATATGTTTTATGATAATGTTTCTTGAGGATATGCCCTTAAGAATAATAACGCTTGTGAAAATTTGAAGATTTTAATGTTTCTGTTAAGAATAGATGTGAGTATATGACTGCAATATCAATACAAACACATTATATCTAATTAAATTTTTATTGCGATTGAGGGATGGGCTATTTCATACCTTTTGGAGTTAAAGATAGATGTCAGGGTTAGCAAAAGCAGCAGATTCTAAGTCATGACTGACAACCTAGGTCTAGTTTTGTATGGAGGAAGGAGTAAAAGCAAAGGCTCAAGTGACCATCAGAATACTTTAAGCTTAGTAACAGCAGTGAATGGCTACGAGGGACAAGGAGGTCAGCTCTAGGAAGGAGAGATGTGGAAGTTGATATATGAAAGACGGAGTTGGAAGTCACTAAAAGTCTTTGCAGCAAGCCCTAATGGCACTGAAAAATGTCAGGCATACATCATTCAGAAATAGTAGGTGAAATTAAAAAACAAAGAAACAGGGGCTTCCCTGGTGGCACAGTGGTTGAGAATCTTCCTGCTAATGCAGGGGACACGGGTTTGAGCCCTGGTCTGGGAAGATCCCACATGCCGTGGAGCAACTGGGCCCGTGAGCCACAACTACTGAGCCTGAGCGTCTGGAGCCTGTGCTCCGCAACAAGAGAGGCCACGATAGTGAAAGGCCCGTGCATCGCGATGAAGAGTGGCCCCCCGCTTGCCACAATTAGAGAAAGCCCTCCCACAGAAACGAAGACTCAACACAGCAAGAATAAATAATTAATTTAAAAAAAAAACTCCATTTTTAAAAAAAAAAAAGAAACAAAAAGATTTCTCAGTTAACACATCAAGTGCAGCTTAAATGTTATTATACCGATATTTATCTTATAAAAATGGCATCTCAAATTAATAACTACAGCTGAATAAAATATATGTGTTACTAGTAACAATATTTTAAATTCCTGTATTTTAATTTTTAAGGAAAAAAACATAAATAATAGATGCATTTTTTTAAGAGTCAAAGACACTGAAAACTAACTGGAAGAAACACTCGACACCCCACCTGCTAGAACTAGCCTTAGGTAATATTTGCTGAACATCATCCTGATCTTCATATGTATGCAGACAGAAGGGTCATTACAATGACAGATGAGTGGAGAGAATTTGGCAGGAATTTTGTCCTCAAATGAACATTTCTCAATATGTCATGGCAACCAAAATATGAAACACAAATCTATTTGAATTTGTCAGAGACAACAAAAATAGAAGTAAAACTGAAGGAATGACTGAATTTTAAATGAATGTTTTCTAAAAAACAAAACTATTACTTTACAAAAGACATCTTCAACATAAAAAACATGAAGAAAACATTTTCTTTTCTGCAATAAATTTCAGTTCTAGACATTGGCTATAAACTTACTGCAATGAAATATGAGGACATGTGTACTCTACCCAACTCACCTAAACTATAAATACTGACTGCTTATTAGAAAATATTTTCACAGTCACCAAGATTTTGTCTCCATTTTTGTAACTACATAGATTTTTTTTCATCTTTATTGTAGATTTTAAAACTCAATGACCCTAGTCACTGCTTTTACCATATTTTCCTATTCCAGAGTTGATTCATCTCTTGTTTGGCTAGATTTCATTATCAAGAAAGGGTTTGTTTATTTTCAAGAAGGGCTTAAATGTGCTATATTTCTTGGATTAGTAGAAGCCTAAATACCTGTTTGTTATCTCTTACTTGAAAGAAATTCTTGGATCATTTTCTCTTTCATCCAGAACTTTGTAGATGTTTTTACATAATCTTTCATAAAATCTTGTTAAGGGGAAAATCGAGGTCAGCCTGAATTTTTCTCATTTATAGGTTAGTAGTTAGTTTCCCTTGGATTTCTTTAGAGTTTTTTTCTTATTATATTTCAGCAAATTTACCTGTATATACCGATCATTCTGTACTGTTTTTTCCTAAGACAGAGGTTATTCTTTTGATCCACAGTTTCAAATATTCCTGTTTTGGAAAAGCTGAGGCACACTTTCTTCTATGTTCTTGTAGAAGAATAATTCCTATAAGATTTTTGAATACACTTTTTGTTCTATTCCTCTGAACATAATTTGTGTGTATATCACACCTTTTTCACCTTTCATATTTATTATATTCTATCATATTATTTATTTTTTATTATCTAATGTTTCTTAGTTCATATTTTCAAAATTTTTCTTTTTAAATGTTCGCTACAGAGAATTCCAACCATATACAAAGTAGAAATTTTAATATCATGACCCCCATCTTGTCACTGAGCTGTAATAATTACCAACTTGTGGCCTATATGTTCTATTTATGCAATTACCAACCCAAATTGGATCATTTGGAAGTAAATTCACGAATCAGGACCGGCTTCACAAGTGTATAACCTGTGTCATCATACAAGTTCTCATGCTTGAAGGGTCCATGCTTGGCTTAATGCTTTGCTATCACAAGATGGAAATTTGTAATAGTTTTTGAGGGATGAACCCTAAAATAAAGCAGCCAGTCCTGGTTCCCATTAACTCTGATCTGAGATTCCTCGGCCATTTTAGAGCCTACAAGTGATCTCAAAGTACGATTTAGTCCTTTAAGATAAACTGATGAGTTTATTACTAATGATAACATGGAATTTGGAAATGAGTTCCAAGATTTCAACTTGTCACATCTTCACACACACTGCCTTTAATTTGGACTTGTGCTCCAAAAGGAGAGACAAAATTAAATATGCTTGCAAAATTTAGGGGGAAAAAGATGATATAGTTTAAATTATGTTGAATTACGGTGAGAAAACTCTAGTTTACATTCTGGCATTGTCATTTATCTGTGAGTCTTAGCAAATCACGTCCTTCTGTTCTATATCCTTATTTGTAAATTGAGGAACATAACATATATCACATAAAATTATTAGAAGACATAGTATATAAACAATCTTGAACAGTGCCTCATATGTAGTAAATGTCTGACCTTCTTCATCTCCCTTTTCTTTGTGTCTTTTTATCACAGGAAATGTTTTGTGGTTTGGATGTTTTGAGTACTAAGAAGGACAGGGCTTTTTAATAGGTGTTGAACATGAAACAGAGTTTGGAATGTTGCTCATATGTGCTGTGTTAGTGACAGGAAACCACAGTAACAAGAGAGGAATGGAATGCATGGGAGGAAGAAGTGGTCTGAAGTATTCTCCTGTCCTTTCCATTTTCTCCCACTCTAAACAAACACTGAACTGAGAAGCCAGAAAAGAACAGAAACAAACTGAGAAAGTACAAGCATACTGAAGTAACTGGTTATAAGTCAGTTTTATTGGTTACAAGAAAAACTTTCTTTAGTTTATTTGAGCAGAAAAGTACTCCATTATTGGAAAGACATTTAAAGTGTATAGCATCTTATATGAGACCAACAAGTTAGTTTCAGAAAACAGCCAGGAATCAAAAGAGGCTTTCCAGTGGATAGTCAAGGTCACATGGGAAGAAGAATTTGCTAAAGATGCCATTTCTGGCACATACTGTCAACACTAATTTTGGATTTTTCTGTTAGGAAGTATTCAAAGCCATGACCAGGGACTGTCACAATCATTACCAAAAAGAATTATCTTCTTATAAAACAAACAAAAATATTTGTCTATATCTATCCATCTACTCGTGTATATGTATCAAAAGAATTACCTTTTAATAAAATAAACAAAAATATGTATTGATACCTATAACTATGCATCTATTTGTGTGTATGTAAAAATATACATATATACATATGTGTGTAAGAGTATACATATTTTTTTTTTTTTTTGAGATACGCAGGCGTCTTACTGTTGTGGCCTCTCCTATTGTGGAGCACAGGCTCTGGACGTGCAGGCCCAGCGGCCATGGCTCACGGGCCCAGCCACTCCGCGGCATATGGGATCTTCCTGGACCGGGGCACGAAACCTGTGGCCCCTGCATCGGCAGGCGGACTCTCAACAACTGCGCCACCAGGGAAGCCCGTATTTTTAAATAAATACATGATAGAAGATGAATCAAGATGTTAATGGATTTTATCCTTAAATGGTAGAATTTCACCTTTCTTCAGTATATTTATCTGTAGTGCTAAATGATAAGAAATAGGTAACACTTACAATTAGTGAATGCATATTAGTACAATAATATTTAGGCTGCATTTGATGTGTTAACTGAGAAATTTTTTGTTTCTTTGTTTTTTAATTTCACCTGCTATTTCTGAATGGTGTATGCCTGACATTTTTCACTGCCATTAGGGCTTGCTGCAAAGACTTTTAGTGACTTCCAGCTCCGTCTTTCATATATCAACATCCACATCTCCCCTTCCTAGAGCTGACCTCCTTGTCCCTCGTAGCCATTCGCTGCTGTTACTAAGCTTAAAGTATTCTGATGGTCACTTGAGCCTTTGCTTTTACTCCTTCCTCCATACAAAACTAGACCTAGGTTGTCAGTCATGACTTAGAATCTGCTGCTTTTGCTAACCCTGACATCCATCTTCAACTCTAAGAGGTACAAAACTGCTCATCCCTCAAGCACAATAGAAACTTAATCTAATACCTACAATTAGAACATCAAGGATATTCATTTCACTGTGAAAAAAAATAATTTATTGTTCTAAAACTGGCCATTTTAACAAGGACTAAGCATACTTACTACATTTGGAAGTTGACAATGACAACTTATAAGTGTCTAGATACTATGGGTCAGCAGAGTATGGTTCCACTGTTAGATATAACTTAGAATGATTTATAGCTCAAGAACAAAGATGAAAATGACTTTTCCCACTGTTCCCATGGGTAGAAAAATAAAACTCTTTTGGTGCAAAAGATGAAGAAAATTTGGGACTCCATAGGCAGGTAAAACTTGTAGGAGGATATTTTAATTAGTTTATTCCAGCTGACTCCACGGTGTCACTGCTAATACTTGTCACTCATATTACATTAGCCAAATAGCTTCATGTAGCCATGAGGTTTTGGGAAGTTGACAAAGGGAGGCTAAGTGGGAAGACTACAGGGTTCACAGAATCCAGTTACTCTCCAAGGAACTCACTAGAATTCATTAAAAATCGTAGGCTGATCTAGTTCTCTGAAAAATGCCATTGGTAATTTGATAGGGATTGCAATGAAGCTGTAGATTGCCTTGGATAGTATCAAAGACCCCAAACAGACAAAGCAATGTTGAGAGAAAAACAAAATGGAGCTGGAGGAATCAGACTCCCTGACTTCAGACTATACTACAAAGCAACAGTAATCAAAACAGTATGGTACTGGCACAAAAACAGAAATATAGATCACTGGAACAAGATAGAAAGTCCAGAGATAAACCCAAGCACCTATAGTCACCTAATCTGTGACAAAGGAGGCAAGAATATGCAATGGAGAAAAGACAGTCTCTTCAATAAGTGGTGCTGGGAAAACTGGACAGCTACATATAAAAGAATGAAATTAGAACATTCTCTAACACCATACACAAAAATAAACTCAAAATGGATTAAAGACCTAAATGTAAGACAAGATACTATAAAACTCCTAGAGGAAAACATAGGCAGAACACCCTTTGACATAAATCGCAGCAAAATCTTTTGGGATCCATCTCTTAGAGTGATGGAAATAAAAACCAAACTTAATAAAATGGTACCTAATTAAAGTCTTTTTCACAGTGAAGGAAACCATTAACAAAATGAAAAGACAACCTACAGAATGGGAGAAAATATTTGCAAATGATGTGACCGACAAGGGCTTAATTTCCAAAACATATAAACAGCTCATGCAGCTCAACATCAGAAAAACAAACAACCTAATCAAAAAATGGGCAGAAGACCTAAATAGACATTTCTTCAAAGAAGATATACAGATTGCCAACAAACACATGAAAGGATGCTCAACATCACTAATCATTAGAGAAATGCAACTCAAAACTACAATGAGGTATCACCTCACACTGGTCAGGATGGCCATCATCAAAAAATCTACAAACCATAAATGCTGGAGAGGGCTGGAGAAAAAAGACCCCTCCTACACTTCTACATCGGTACAGCCACTACAGAGAACAGTACGGAGGTTCCTAAAAAAAACAAAAATAGAGCTATCGTATGATCCTGCAATCCCACTCCTGGTCGTATATCTGGAGAAAACATACTTTGAAAAGATACATGCACCCCAATGTTCACTGCAACAATATTTACAATAGCCAAGACATGGAAACAACCTAAATGTCCATCGACAGAAGAATAGATAGAAAAGATGTGGCATATATATACACACACACACACACACACACACACACACACACAATGAAATATCACTCAGCCATAAAAAAGGAACGAAATAATGCCATTTGAAGCAACATGGATGAATCTAGGGATTATCATACTAAGTGAAGTAAGCCAGCCAGAGAAAGACAAATATTATATGATATCCCTTATATGTGGAATCTTAAAAAAATGATACAAATGAACTTATATACAAAACAAAAATAGACCCACAGACATAGAAAACAAACTTATGGTTACCAAAAGGGAAAAGGGGGTAGGAATAAATCAGTAGTTTGGGATTAGCAGATACACACTACTATGTGTAAAATAGATAACCAACAAGGACCTACGCTATAGCACAGCGAACTATACTCAATATTTTGTAATAACCTATAAAGAAAAAAATCTGAAAAAAAATACATATAACTGAATCACTTTGCTGTACACCTGAAACTATCACAACATTGTAAATCAACTATACTTCAATTAAAAAAAAAGCTTCCTGACATACTATTAAAAAAAAAATGTGGGCTGAGAATTGCACTGCTTTCTTTGAAGAACACTTTTGAGAAAAACATATGGTGACATAAGTCCTGTGGGAAGTGAAAGAACTTGAGAATTAATCAGAGCCTTAGGCTTTATTTGACCCATGGGGATGTGTTCATTCCAAACCTGTGCCCACTCTTGGAGCAGAATCGGGCAGATTCCTGCAAAAACACTCAGAGCCATAAGCTTTGCGGAATAATCGACATTATCTTCCTGCCCTTAGAAACTGAAGGCCACAGTCCAGAGGAAGTAGTAGTCATGTCTGGTAGCTTCACTGGTGAAGAAGAGGTTTATATGCCATGGGAGCAATTTCTCAGGCACTTTGGAAGTGATCATTTTACTATACATTCAGAATTCACAGCAACTTCCACCACAGTATTGGTTTTGGCTTCTGAAGGGAAGAAATTCAGTATTATGTCAGCAGTGTCCAAAGGGAGACACTCAAAAGGACCCAGGAGTTTAATGGGACTTTACTTAATGTGCTGGGAAGACTTTTTCCCAGAGGGGAGGAGAGACCCCGGAACCAATATGCAGACCTCCCACTGCAGGCCCGTGATGCATTCTGAACGCAGCCATTGATTTTCTTTCTTGTTTCTTAATGTTCAGGCAGGAATCCAGGCTATATATTGACCACTGATTCAAGCTGGTTGACAGAAGTAAGGCACTGAGAAACTTTACTCTGAATGGAGCTAACCAGAGGGGAAATTTGCAGGAATTATTCTGCTTAACTATTGACATTATCTACAGCAATATTAGGATAAAAAAAGCAATGGGAGGAGGTCAGACGAACACGAGAAGCACCAAAAGAACTTTGATTAGTTGGGATGGTCTCTAGGGCATGCTGTGCAAACAACAGACTCAAAATCTCAGGAGCATAAAGCAACAGTATTTTATTTCTGACTCAGGACATGTGTTCATCATGCTGCCTATTGGCTTTACTCTGGTCCATTGTCCTCCCGTTACACAGGCTGATAAAATGGCCACTGTGGGGAACACTACCCATCACCACGATAGAGGAAGAGAGAGGACCACGCCTGAAATATTTCACATCCCTTCATGGGCCAAAGACAGCCACACGGCTGTGACCAGCTTCTCTGTGTCACGTCAGTGCATTTCTGCCTCATGCTTGGGGGGAGAAATGGGATTTTTGAAACAGCCCCCAGGACTACCAACAAAAGGAGCTACTTTCAACTATAATACTGTAAACTTTCAGGCCAAAGAAACAAAAATATTGGAAAAAAAATCTCTTTTTTTTTTTTTTTTACCTTTTTTTCCTTTTTTTGGCGTGCCGCACAGCTTATGGGATCTCAGTTCCCCGACCAGGGACTGAACCTGGGCCGCGGCAATGAAAGTGCCAAGTCCTAACCACTGGACCACCAGGGAATTCCCTCTTTCTTGTATTACTTGTAGACAACATAATAAAGTTGGAGACAGGCTAGTTGGTTATCTACAGAAGAATCTGTTGGTAGATTGCCAGATCAATTCAAAGGTAATGTTCTCTCTCAGTTCATCCCAGCTTACCCTTCCCCCTCCCCGTGAGAGAGTGGCATGGACATACATACACCACCAAACGTAAGGTAGATAGCTAGTGGGAAGCAGCCGCATAGCACAGGGAGATCAGCTCGGTGCTCTGTGACCACCTAGAAGGGTGGGATAGGGAGGGTGGGAGGGAGACACAAGAGGGAGGAGATATGGGGATATATGTATACGTATAGCTGATTCACTTTGTTATACAGCAGAAACTAACACACCACTGTAAAGCAATTATACTCCAATAAAGATGTTAAAATAAATAAATAAATAAATCACTAAACCCCACCCCTCCACACACAAAAAAACAAAGTAATGTTTTCTCTTCCATCCTGTGCAGAGAGGATATATGTGCCCAGGAGAGGGGCTAGTTTCTCAAAGACAAAGTGTATGCTTTATCTCCTAATCTGTCAGGGCTAGGGAAGGATGGAACGATGGGTTTACTGTGGCAAAGACGGAGGTGATGTTTTGTTAAATTGGAGAGAATTTAAGGCTCAGGGCTAGACTGTTCTTAATATTTGGAGGCAAGATACACATCTAATGATAAGCCAGAGGTGTATGGGGTTCCCAGTAGAGTTAAAATATTTGAGACTCATGAATAAGCCTAACCATAGTTGAAGAGTCAAGAAATAGTCAGTATACAGGTTCACTTCTACTACACTTGCAAAGCTTGTAAAATATTATTGACACAGCCGCTGCTGCATGATGTGTAAACACTACTGCTCTGAAGAAATATGTCTAAATATGAGAGCCCCTTTATCTTCAGCAGGGCAGGGAGAAAACAGGCAGGATGGCAAAGAGCCTCGTGAGAAAAACAGTGCTCTAAAAGTCAATAAATAGAGTGTAACAAACATAACCACTTAAGTATTGTTGAAGGAAGAGGCATAGTCCATAAGTGTACTTGATGTTTTCTGAAAAGAGAAAAACACTGATATACCAGATGTTCAAAGACACACACAAAATAAATGTTCCTTTTTAACTGAACTCCAGTTAATGTACAAAAAATGTACAAAAATGTACAGGTCTTAAATGATCAGTTCAATGAGTTTTGGCAATGGTATATACCCATGAAGCCATTATCCGAAATAAGATACAGAATATTTCCATTACCATGGAGAGCTCCCTCACTCTTAGCAGTAAATAATGTCCCCTCCACCCAAAGGAACAACTTACTTCTATCACCACTGGTAAGTTGCCATGTTCTTGCCATTCCTTCCTTCCTTCCTCCCTCCCTCCCTTCTTTCCTTCCTTCCTTCCCTCTCTTCTATCTATCTATGTATCTATGTATCTATCTATCTATCTATTATTTGTGCTTGGCTCCATTATTCAATGACATTTATTCACATTACTGAGTGTATCAGTACTTTGTTTCTTTTACTACTGAATAATGTTTCATTGTATCATTATGCCGCAGGGTGTTTATCCATTTCCTTGTACTGGGCATTTGAGCTGTTTTCAGCGTAGGGATAATATGAATTAACTGCGACGATAATTCTCATACAATGCTTTTTGTGTACATATGTTTGTATTTGTTATGGAAAAGTATTTAGGAGTGGCACGGTGGGTCACAGTGCAGATGTGTGTATACTTCGTAAGAAACTTTCCGATTTCTAACTTTTAAAAATAGGTTCAAAACTCCACACTGACTTACACGTTTCATTTGCATAAGGCGTTTTGTTGAGAGAAAAAAGAGTAATGAGTATTACAAAGTAACCTCCCCCAAAGGAGGCCATTTAGTCCCTTCTATAATAAGATAGAGAATAGAGAAGCATTCCATTCAGCCCATTTCTGCGGACAACAGAGGAGAGTCATCTGCTTGGAAAAACGGGAAGAAAGCTCTGTGAGATAGTGTTTCTAGTAAAGGTTATGAGGATGGAGAAAGAAGGGCTTATTTCTTTTCGAGGTGGACCACGTGGGGGAAAAAAGTGTGAAGGGCAAAAGACAGCTAAGCCCAACCAGTGCCTGTCGACTGTCTGTGGTTTTGGTCAGCCTAGTGACTTCCTGGCACCACCTAAGACGCCCATAGGTTTTTAGTTCTTCTCTCTGGTGAAGGGATACACTTCACTAACCCCCCACCTGGCACACCGCCCCTCAGTCATTGAGCAGGACTGACTGTGCTTGTCATCTGTGCTCTGAAATTTTCTGATCCTGAGTAAAAGTGAACTGTAGGAGCTTTCATCTTTCACCGGTTTAGGAATTCATAATCTTCCTAATTTCCAAAACAGAAAGAGAGGGTGTGGACTCTGAAAGGAGCAGTGGTGGTCTGAAAAGGAAAATCCGTCATGTGTACTCACTGGGAACCCACTGCGGTAAATACTTCACCCCATTACACAGAGCTCTGATACCTGGCTGGTATTTCTGGGTCCTATAGGTACATACACAAGCTTTTGAATGAGTGTCATAATGTAGCCTCAATTACACTGTGATTCTTTCCTCAATTACAGTACAGAGCTGAATTGTTTGCTCTAGGGTTTACAGCCACTCCTGCTTTCTTTCTTTCTGATCGTACAGAAATAGCCAAAAGTATATGACTGGAATGTGAACATGTTTTATAGCCAACTGAGAGATTTTGTTTAAAATTTCCAGCTAACAGTTGGTTTCTCAATATTACTTTGACAATGGAATATAGCTAATTTTAAAAATTTAGATCAGGGGCTTCCCTGGTGGTGCAGTGGTTGAGAGTCCGCCTGCCAATGCAGGGGACACAGGTTCGTGCCCCGGTCTGGGAAGATCCCACATGCCGTGGAGCAGCTGGGCCCGTGAGCCATGGCTGCTGAGCCTACGCGTCCAGAGCCTGTGCTCCGCAACAGGAGAGGCCACAGCAGTGAGAGGCCCGCGTACCGCAAAAAAAAAAAAAAAAAAATTTAGATCAGTAAATGATGTAGTCAATAACTAATTTTTATTTTGTAAGAGGCTTCCATCCAAACTGAAAATATTTGGTCTATGTCATGCAAAGTTCCTGATGTAGGAATAACTTCAAAGCAAGTTAAGGTAACATTTCTTGGGTATACACTAACAAATTAGGTGCACTAATACCACTACTGGGTTTTTGCCAAAACAACGAAATTCAACGAGGCATCATTATTCACTTATAAGGTAAGGACATTTAACACCAGAGGGATCATTTAACAAGAGGACACTTTAACTCTCCAATCTCGGGTGTGTGAACAGAGCTGAATGAAAATCAAGAGCGTCCTCTGTGCACGGCAGTCTGCAGTCATGGTTGGTTTCATTTTACAGCCATAGATACTGTCCCTGAATTGAAATGGCTCTGACAAATCTCCTGGTGATGCCTTGCTACACAGCTTCTCAGTAGCCATGTTGGATTTGGTCCAGCACTTCACCCTCAAACCACTCTCCTCCTTGGCCTCTGACCTCCCACTCCTGTCCTTTCCCTATGACTTTATCAGTCCACATCTTGGCCCAAAACATGCAAAACAGAACCAAAGCAAAGATTATGTGCTAATGTATTAGGGGACGCATTCCAAGAAAGCAAGAGTGAAGGGAACTGAAAGTGAGATTGTGAGAAAGGAAGCAAATACAAGGAGGTGAATTACTAAGCTGGACACAGTTTGTGTAGAAACACAGACCCTTTTTAATTTACTTATGTTCCCCCAGTAAGGACATTGCAGAAGAAGCGTTTTATCTGACTTCAAAGCATCTAGTAGGAAGAGAGAGCAATTTATCTAGAAATGTATCAAGAATCCTGTCTCTGTTGAAAGTCTGCCCTAAGGGCAATCTCCTCACCTCCCGGCTGCACTTACGGCGGGTGTCATGCAGCCTTCTCTGAGCAGCGTTGCAGAAGACAGAGCTTCTGTGGGCTCGGTCACGTTTCACAAGCTCACTAGGGTTGCTCAGGTCCCAAGCTTACCGCGTACAATGGGAACGGCGCTGCAGTCAGCCCTGGCCTCTGAGCATGGATAGAGGAATGTGAGGTTTGCTGTGGTGCCCATGGCCAGGGTTTATGTTCTTAGGATACAGGCAAGGCGAGCATCCAAGGCCAGGGAGGTGGACAGAGGCAGAATGGGTTAAAGTGACAAGCAAACGATATATACAAACACATGTTTACATATGTGTATATAGTAAATACGTGCATGTATGTGATTCTATAAATATATAATGTACACAGTAAATACATATACATTCTTTTTTTTTTTTTGGAGTCTCCTAACTTTGTTGGGTTTTTTGGCCATGCCATGTGGCATGCGGGGATCTTAGCTCCCTGACCAGGGGCTGAACCCATGCCCCCTGCATTGGGAGCGCAGAGTCTTAACCACTGGGCTGCCAGGGAAGTCCTATACATTCTATTCTATTCTACCCTCTCGTATCCTATCCTAATTCCTCCACTGGGTTTCTAACTATCGCTCATATTCATTTTTTACTAGAGTACTTGATCTAAGGATGCAAATGTGCACCCTGGGCTTCTTAGCATCTCCCTTGGAGATGCAGGTGCTGTAGCGCTTGCCAAGGTTTTAAGGATGGAGAATCTTCACTTGAGCGCTCAGCTTTGGGTGGATAAAAGGCGCTGACTGGAGGCCGCTAGTAGGCAGACCTGAAACCCACTCACACTCCAGACCATCTGATACACAGCTGAAGGCACCTGTCCTGGGAGGAAGGCCAGGAAATACGCTCCCTCCTGGGAAGTGACACTGCTGTGACAGGGAAGCTGTATATGGGGATATATGTATACGTACAGCTGATTCACTTTGTTATACAGCAGAAACTAACACACCATTGTAAAGCAATTATACTCCAATAAGGATGTTAAAAAAAAAAAAAAAAGAAGAAGTGTGGAGAATTCTCCCTTTTCAGTCCTGGGCAAGACTGTTGTACTGGCTTTATTGACAGTCACAACCTGCTGGGAGATGGGCAGGAACCCACATCCTGATGGGGATCTTTTACTAGAACAAAGGAGGGCTGCGCTGGCCCCGCAGGAGGCGAGGGGACCCGCGCTGAATAGGAAGGGCAGGGTTTCGGCTTAAGAAAGAAGGGCAGCACCTCAGAGAAACTCTCACACCTGAGGCTCAGGCTTTCAGGGATGACTTAGCCTGAGTCTGGAGCAGGCTCCAGGGGATGCTGAGAGGTCCCATTCCCCACAGGCCATGCCTAGAGGAGCAGCATCTGCCATCCACCCCAAAAGGGGCAGGAGTGTGGAGACAAACGCTGTCTATGACCCAGGGAGATGGGGTCTGCTGAGAGCTACGGGTGGGGCAGGAAAACCGGAGTGCAGGAATTTTAATCTCCCTTCTTATGAGGACAGGGTCACATTCAATTAGAGCCCACCCATATGACCTCATCTGACTTAAAAACCTCTTTCAAGGCCCAGTCTCCAAATACACTAACACGCTGAGCTACTGTGAATCCGGACTTCAGCATATGAATTTTGGGGAAACAGAAATCAGCACATAATAGAAGGGGTGTAAAAATGATCCATTCAAGCGATGAAATATGCTAGGTATTTCACTGATGGAAAGACTTCAAAGAAAAGTTACCTCGGTTTACTCTCCTCAGAAAGAACCTTTCCTAAGAACTGATTTTCCTCAAGCCCAGCACTCATTTTTCTTGTCCTTCTCTGTTCTTTTTCCTCCCAGTTTTATTGAGGTATACGTGACATATAGCATCGTGCTAGTTTAAGGTATAGTTTTTTTGGGGTTTTTTTGTGGTTCGCGGGCTTCTCACTGTTGTGGCCTCTCCCGTTGCGGAGCACAGGCTCCGGACACGCAGGCTCAGCGGCCATGGCTCACGGGCCCAGCCGCCCCGCAGCATGCGGGATCCTCCCGGACCGGGGCACGAACCCATGTCCCCTGCATCGGCAGGCGGACTCTCAACTACTGTGCCACCAGGGAAGCCCTAAGGTATAGTTTTGATGTGATGATTTGATATGTGTATCTATCACAAATTGTTTACCATAATAATGCTAGTTATCACATCCTTCACCTCACATAATTACCATTTTTTTTGTCGTTGCTATGGGAAGAACGTTTTAGATTTATTCTCTTAGCAACTTTCAGGTATATAATACAGTACTGTTAACCAGAGTCCCCATGCTGTACATTAGATGCTCAGAACTTACTCCTCTTATGACTGAAAGTTTGTATCTCTGGACCAGCATCTCCTCGTTTCGTCCCACGACTCAGCCTCTGGCAGCCACCGTTCTCCTCACTGTGTCCAGGAGTAGGGCTTTTTTTTTTTAGATTCCACATATATGTGAGATTATACAGCACTTGTCTTACTCTGACTTAGTTCATTTAGTATATGTCCTTAAACGGCAGGATTTCCTTCTTTATTCATGAGGCTGAATAGTATTTCGTTGTGTGTGTGCAATATTATTCAGCCAGGAGAAAGAAGGAAACCCAGCCACTTGTGACAACATACATATATATATATATATATATATATATAAAATTATACATATAATAAGACATATATGTATATTTTCTTTCTTCTTTCTTCATGTATATATAATAAAAAATATAGAGAGAAATATTAGTTAATATATTATATAAGCATGTATAAGTATTATATGCTCATAATAATATTTTAATATATATATTTTAAATTACAAAATTCTCTTTATCCATTCCTCCGTTGATGGACACTTAGGCTGTTTTCATATCTCAGCTCTTGGGAATAAAGCTGCTATAAACATGGGGGTGCAGATGTATCTTCAAGATAGTGATTTCACTTCCTTCTGAAGTGTACTCAGAAATGGAATTGTAGATCGTATGGTAGTTTTAATTTTTGAGTAACTTCCACAATGATTTCCAGGGGCTGTATCACTTTACATTCCCACCAACAGTGCACAAGGGTTCCCTTTTCTCCACACCCTCTCTAGCATTTATTACCTCTTGCCTTTTTGATAATAGCCATACTTGAAGATGTGAGGAGTTTTACAGTTTCAGGTCTGACATGCAAGTCCTTATTCCATTTCTAGTTAACTTCTGTGAGTGGAGTGGGCTTGGAGAAGTTCTCTTTCAGTTGAATTGTTTGGGAACCTATGGGCTTCGTGAACTTGGGAGTCCAAATCTCTCCACAGTTTTAGTAAGTTCTCTGACATTGTTTCTTTAAATCAGCTTTCCACCCCTTTCTCCCTCTCTTCTCCTTCTGGGCCTCCAACAATGTGCTGTTTCTTTTCTTTTCTTTTTTTTTTTTTTTTTTTGCGGTACGCGGGCCTCTCACTGTTGTGGCCTCTCCTGTTGCGGAGCACACGCTCCAGACGCGCAGGCTCAGCGGCCATGGCTCACAGGCCCAGCCGCTCCGCGGCATGTGGGATCTTCCTGGACCGGGGCACGAACCCGTGTCCCCTGCATCGGCAGGCGGACTCTCAACGACTGCGCCACCAGGGAAGCCCTATTTTCTTAATGACGTCCCTTAAGTCGCGTGGGCCTTCTTCATTCCTCTGCATTCTTTTTATTTCTGCTCCTCTGACTGAATGATTTCAGATGATGTGTCTTCAAGTCATTTGTGCTTTCTTCTGCTTGGTCCAGGCTCTGGTTCCAGACAGGACGTCCCTGGGGGTCCACGACATCAACAACTACCCGAACCTTTGCGAGTGCTCTGCAAGGCCTGCAAGGACCGCCGACGTCTTCAGTGGCACATCCAGGTCCAACGGGCAGGGTCCAGGCGGCGGCGGCGGGAGCCAGAGCCGGTGGTACGCGCTCACTCGGCGGCAGGGGCTGGCTGCGCGCACCTGTACACACTGTACACACACGTCGTGGCAAAGCTTAGTGGCAGCGTTAGGGGCCGGGACCCACGGCAGGCACACTTGCAGCTGCGAGGGCCTTGGTTGTCGGGGTGCGATCCTGTGTCTGCAGGGTCTCACCACAGGCGTGCACACAGCCGCGGAGGCGAGTCCAGCCGTCAAGGTGGTGGGTGCAGCTTTACCGCTGCAGGGACTAGTTGCACTTAAGCCCCGCGAGGCAGGCCAGCGACCGGAGGTAGGGACAGATCTAGGCCCACGGGCAGCTGTGGGGACCTTGGCTGTCAGCCTGCACTCTTGTGGCTGCAGGGTCTTGTCGCAGGTCCTCACATGGCCGCGGAGGCCAGGGGTGGGAGTCAGACTGGTGGCATCCGGGCACACAGGGAGGGGCCGGCCCTGAGCGACTACAGGGCTGTGGATGTCAGCTGCAGGGTGTAAGCCAGCGTCCTGCATGTGTGCAGCCAGAGTCAGGGGCCTGCTGCTGGTGTGGATTCAGGCCTGTCTTCCTCGGGATCTTGTGCATTAGGGCTTCTTTCATCCAGAGCTCTTTGACAATATCCTAGAAAACTCTGACTTTTATTTTATCTGGTTTAATATTCAGGAACATGGGAGCACAAGTCTTTTGTTACCATTCTTATCATAACCAAACTTGAAGTCTTGGAGCAGTTGAATCTGGAGCAATGCATACAAGAAATGTGCTATTTTCTGCTTTTCAGCCATCTTTGGGAGCTACTTCCACATTACCTGGCGAGGCCATTGCTCAGCGTCATGGGACTTCTAATTCCATCTGAAGGTTTATGACTCCCAAATTGTTTTTCTTTCTTTCTTTTTTATTGAAGTATAGTTGGATTACAATATTGTGTTAATTAGTGTTGTACAGCAAAGTCACTCAGTTATACACATACATACAATCCTTTTCATATTGTTTTCCATTATGGTTTATCACAGGATATTGAATACAGTTCCCCGTGCTATACAGTAGGACCTAGCTGTTTATCCATCCTGTATGTACTAGTTTGCATCTGCTAATCCCAAACTCCCAGTCCATCCCTCCCCACCTCCCCGACACTTTGGCAACCACCAGTCTGTTCTCTATGGCTGTGAGTCTGTTTGTGTTTTGTAGATATGTTCATTTGTGTCATATTTGAGATTCCACATGCAAGTGATAGCATATGGTATTTGTCTTCCTCTGTCTGGCTTACCTCACTTAGTGTGATCATCTCTGGTTGCATCCCAGTTGCTGCAAATGGCACTATTTCGTTCTTTTTTACAGCTGAGCCGAATTCTTATCTCTAGTCCTGACCTTGCTTTTATATGCCAGTCTTCCATATCTAATCGCTTATTCAGAATCCCCACTTAATCGAAGATACCTCAAAATTATCAGTCTGAAGTAGATTTTATTTTTCTTAACTAGCTCCTTAACCTGCTATTTCTCCAATCTTTTTTACCTCAGTTAATAGCACTCCTTCCTATCATCCAGCTACAAAAGTCAACCCACAGGACGCACCCTTCACTCTTGTCTTTGTACCGCTCCTTACTCCATCCATCAGAATATCTTGCAGATTCCAGCTCGAAAGTCAACCCACAGGATGCACCCTTCACTCTTGTCTTTGTACCGCTCCTTACTCCATCCATCAGAATATCTTGCAGATTCCAGCTCGAACCATATTGCAAGTTAACTTCTCCTTATTTTCACCATTACTCTCACCTGGACAGATGCAGTAGTAAAACGTGTCTGCTTCTTTCTCGGTGTGCCTCATTCATCCGTGCTCCAAATGCCTGCAAGAGTAATTTATGAAATATATGAGTGAAAGCATGCAGCTCTCCTGATTAAAATCCTCTCTTTGCTCCTTCTCCAAAAGAGAAGACATATAAATCCAAATTCAGCATCCAGGCTTCACAGCACACAGATCTGAGGCATGCCCAGGACTCCAACCTTATGTGTTTACTTGCTCTCTGGGATTCAGCCACACTTTTCTGCGTTTCCCAAAATTACCAAGTCATTTCCAGTTTAGAGGCTGTTTAGCTCTTTACTTCACCCACCAGGCTGCTCTTCCTGTATTTTGTGTTGTTTTGTTTTGGTTTGTTTAATTTTGGAAGTTGCCTTTTTTTAGTTAAAGATACTGGAAGGTCTTTACTAATCACCGAAGTAAAGCTGTTCTTTTATCACTGCTGTTTGACATTACTAACTACATCACTAATATTTCTCTTTAAATGATAGCACTTACCCGTATTTTCCATGTTCTTTTAAAGTTATTTATCTAACTGTTTATCCTCTGCTACCCTGCCATTGTGGGTAAAAGTTAAATAAATACCAGAGTCTTCTGTGGACTTTCAAATATATGTCCCCAGGAGTTAGAACAGCCCCTGACACACGGAGTACTCAATATATGTTTGTGTAGTCGCTAGATTTCAATTGTTTGAGAGTCAACCCCCCATCCTGGAATCTTTGACATAACTGCTGCTTCATAAAGTTGCTCCCACATTGCTTTATTTCCTTTAAATATTCCTCCAAAGCATCATTGGTTTTTAAAAATGGTACAGATTTTCAAGTCTTCAGAGGAGGCTCTAGGAACAATTTATTTTCCCAGCTTGACAATAACCTCCTTCAACATATAAAGTGTGCAACTCTGGGATGAGTACAATGACAAAAAATAGGATATAAGCCATTAGTAAGTTAGGAACTTATTTATTAAGCATGTGGAACATTTATGGACATCAGTAAACATATTTTGTTGCTGTTATCTGAGCTCACATCAAGGTGGCTATTTTTTTAAATTTATTTTATTTTTTTATACAGCAAGTCCTTATTAGTTATCCATTTTATACATATTAGTGTATATATGTCAATCCCAATCTCCCAATTCATCACACGACCACTTTCGCATCAAGGTGGCTTTGATTCAGTATATTTTTATCCTAACAGTCTCAAGTTGAATACCAACACATGGATATAGAGTAACATTATTGGCAAACTTTAAATTATATTAATGACAAGATTTTCTCCATAAAGACCAGGAATTGGGTTATTACACTTCATATTAAGCAGGAGAAACTTCATTTTCTCATAAGAATGTTTCACCCTTCAAAAAGAAAAATAAGGAATGATCCTAAAAGAAAGGAACATCTCTTCAATCTCTGGGACCCCCAGAACACGTATCTTAGTGCCTTGCATTTTGTCAATGTTTAAATGTCACAAATATTGCTATAGTATCTCATACCATTTTCTTTTGTTCTATGATTCATTTAAAATCTTGAAATATATTTGCATGCATTTAAAATATACTTAATTTATGTATATTATCAAGAGACTAGGTCAACTATATAGACAATTTTAGTGCAGAATTCATTAAGCATATAATTGTATATTTGAAACACAGCCAATTCTTAAAAGTTACAATTCACTGTCCAAAAAAAAGGTCTCAAAATCATTGTCAGGACGTGTCCTGTCCTCTGAGTACAACCATTAGCTTGTTTGTGCTGTCTGCTAGGATTATAAACATCAAACAAGTGGCAAGTAAAGAATAAAACCAGATAACTTGATATAAGAATTGTGATAGTCTTCTTAGGGGAAACTTCAGTTGTTCCTTTAAATCTTGATTATTTTTTATTCTTTATACCATTTTAACATTCTCCATTATGAACCTTAATTCATTGTTATCCTATTTAATGCCAAGACTGTTCTCCTTAGCCATGGAGATCATGGCCATTTGTAGTCTTTATTTAGTTCAAGAAATGGAGAGCAATTTTCATATTATAAGCAGCTTATAGTATATCAGGAAAGGAAATATGTTGAAAAATGCTCTTAAAAAGCAAATATAAATATGTTATTAATATCCATGTTTTTAGTCAATGGTCCTCCCCAAGGGGCTTTAGAGCCTTAGAGAAATAAGAATACTTAATGTGCTTTTCACGTTTCCTACCTTTGCCCTCATCATTTTGTAAATATTTGAATCAAGAAGAAATTGAAGAGGAAGTGGGAAAAAAGAAAGAAATCTCTCCATAGCAGTATTGTGATAAATACAGACAGACACAGAAGCTTTGCTAGCAATATTTCTGGTTTGGAATGTGTAGGAAAATTGTTAAATGTAGTAACTTTAAGTTATTCTAACAGTAAATTATGGAGCCCTGGACCCTAAACATTTCCTTGGCTATTTCTATAAATTTCTCCCCATCCCAGTATCACACTGTTTGCCACGTCATGGAACCTTGAGTCCTTTCTCTGTTTTGTTTTTTTCTTTCTTTCTTTCTTTCTTTTTTTGGCTGCGTCAGGTCTTAGCTGAGGCATGTGGGATCTTCTTGTGGCGCGGGCTCTTCGCTGCAGCCCACGGGCTTCTCTCTAGTTGTTGCATGCGGATTTTCTCTCTCTAGTTGTGGTGCACGGGCTCCAGAGAGCGTGGGCTCTGTAGATTGCGACACATGGGCTCTAGCTGAGGCAGGCAGGCTTAGTTGCCACGCGGCATGGGGGATCTTAGTTCCCCGACCAGGGGTCGAACCTGCGTTCCCTGCATTGTAAGGTGGATTCTTTACCACTGGACCACCAGGGAAGTCCCTCTGTTTTACTAAGTGAGAAATTACTCAGAAATGATAAGAGGCAGAGCCTTTCTCTCTTCATGCAGAAACACACTTTATTTAGTAATTGTTGCATATGAATGTGCTTCTTTATTTTGCAGGGTATCCAAATGAGGAAAACTACATATTGTAAATTATTTGCCTATGTTTTAATGCCAAAATTTGGAAGAGATAGTAAGCAAAAGGATGGGAAGACTAAAAAAGAGAAATGAGGTGGGAATGAGTTGAATTTATTTCCCATTTTAGGTTTAAGGGTCTTCCAAAGATAGGTTTTAATTATTATACCAAAATAATTTTTGATAGAACATTATAAACTTTAAGTACAGGAGAATTTTTACAATGTATAATACTAAGAATTTCAATAATCATTTCCAAAGTTTCTTTTTACTAAGTAAACTCTATGGTTAGTTGCAAGGATTTTATGCTTTTGATGAATTAGTTGTTTAAAAGCCCAGCAAGATTAAAGTGGTATTAACATACCACTACTAGTGGAATGGTCTGAGTTCATTTAACATACATTAAATTGTCCCAGTCAAGTAAATTATAAACTGAAGATATGATACTAGTACATACACAAAGGTTTCAGTGTGATGTAAGGGCAGTGCCTCTGAAGCACCCCCATCTGCAGGATTGAGGAATGTTCATCATGGAAATATTCTGCATCATTTTGAAACAGTTTTGTTTCTAGGAATTGCATTGCTTCCTTATGTTCTAGTCTTCATATATACTTTTAGCATAACATTCGCACACTTCTCTTTCTTAACACACACCACAGGGTTCCAAGTGTTCTTTGGAATAGAACTAAAATCAGCACAACTTTTCTAAGCCCCTACACCTGGCTATGAGCTCTCAGTTTTATTCTGTTTTGTTTTTCAAACCCACTAGTCCCTTTTTCCAGGAAGATTTATTCTTTACATTCTTACTCTGTCCCTATGCCCACTTTGATGCCGAGGTGTTCTCACAAATGTCAAGATACACTTATCACTGATCTATCTTTTGAGATTCAGCTCACAATTTTTTCTTCTACTAAGCAACAGTGATCACAGTATTTTATTTGGTGAAAAAATGAAGTTATTGATCACTCATTTATCCTAGTAATCATATAAATTTATACAAAAATTAATCTTTCACTAAATTAATATATGCTTGATATTTTAATTTGTATATACAAATACACATTTGTCTATGTTTCACTATATCGTAGTTTAAATGCACAACTAGGAATATATTACAAATAAGATATGTAAATGCAAACAGCATATAAACATATGGAACAGAATTTGTAAAATGATGGAGAAAAGGAGGACTTTGAAATATCTATAAGAATTTTCTATTAGAATTATCTATAAACCTTTAAAATGGGAAATTTTCAGTAAAATTGCTGTGTATCTATTTCCTCTAAAACTCAAAAGTGCTGACCATATTTTTATATATGTATGTGTATATACGTATGTTCTTGTCTCTAATATCCAAAGAACATTTTAAATATATTACATACATTTTAGTTACTTCTATTTTTTGTGATCATTTAAATTTGTGATCTGTGATCTAAACAATGGTGGAAATATTTTTGCAAGGAGTAGATAGGTAAAGTGTTCCACAGAATATATCTCTATAAAAAAGTATCAGATGAGAAAAAGTGATGAGATTTTAGCTCTCTCTTCACCTGATTTATTTTTAACTGTAAATTCCCCTAGTTTTCTACAGAGACTGAAATTAATCCTCTTATTATGAGGACATGTTTGAGTTTGTTTAATAGGAAATAATAATTCTCTGTAACTTTCTTCAAGAGTTCAAATGAGCATAAATCATTTGTGTTTCAATAATCCTATCACATTAGAAAACTTCCAATATAATATCACTGTCCAGCATTTTTACAGTGTGAATATCTACTAATATTTTAGCAGGGGTAAGAGGATTCTATTCTGCATAAGTTTTTTAAGGGTAATCACCTTTTTTCTCTAATGCAGCACCAGGCTGTAGAATTTAGAATGTGCCTCAGACCTTTGCAGTTAGAATTCTTTATTCTTTGGCCATCTATTTTTTTTTGGCCGTGCTGCATGGCATGTGGGATCTTAGTTCCCAGACCAGGAACCAAACCCGTGACCCCTGCAGTGGAAGAGTGGAGTCTTAACCACTGGACCACCAGGGAAATCCCTCCTTTGGCCATCTTGACTATTTTAGGTGCATTTGAACTGAGTCAGGCAAGCGGTCCTTATCTGGAGTCTTTTTATCTGGTGCCATTAGGAAGGGAACTTTCATTCTTTTCTTGGGTTGCTAACTAAAGGCTAATATGAGCTGAGAGGTTCTGGTCACCATTTTCTAAAGCCAACACAGCGAAAGGCAGAACCTGCTTCTGTGGCCCACGTTCCACCCGAGCCTGATCCAACTAAAATACGGTTATTCCATGTAGATGGGCTGCGTTAGTATTCTTCTGGCTGCCCTAACAAGTGGTCACAGACTGGGTGGCTTAAGATGACAGCAATTTATTGTCTCACAGGTCTGGAGGCTGGAAGTCTGAGATCAAGGTGTCAGCAGGCATGGTTCCTTCCAGGAGCCCTAAGGGAGAATCTATTCCTCGCCTCTCTCCTAGCTTCTGGTGGCTGCTGGCAATCCTTGGCGCTTTGGTTTGGAGATGCATCACACCCATCTCTGCATCCATCAGCACACTGCATTCCCCCTGTGTGTGTCTCTGTGTCTGTCTCTCCTCATCTTCTTAGAAGGACACCAGTCATATTGATTTAGGGCCTGCCCTGCTCCAGTATGACCTCATCTTAACTAGTTACATCTGTAAAGACTGTTTCCAAATAAAGTCACAACCACAAGTTCCAGGTGGATATGAATACTTGGGGGACACATGGACAGTTACATTTCATTCCACTGTTTTTTCTACGTAGCTTATTTTGACTTTCTAAACTTTAAAACAAAAGTGTATAAACCTCCATTCACAAACCATCTCTTGTATTTTAAGAAATAGCTATACTGCATATTTTTTCACATATCTCTCTATATGTTAATCATAAACTGAGTACCACTTTTGATCATTCTTTGAAGTTTCCTGCTCAGATATCCTAATGGTTCATATTTATTATAAATCATTAAAGTACTATTATATGCCTCACAGATTATATTAATTTATAAAATCTTTTGTGATCTCTATTAGATTCAGTTGAATCTATGAGTTAGGTGAACTTATCACAAACAAAACTCTTTCAGTGGGGCTTCCCTGGTGGCGCAGTGGTTAAGAATCCGCCTGCCAATGCAGGGTACACGGGTTCGAGCCCTGGTCCGGGAAGATCTCACATGCCTGCCGCGGAGCAGCTAAGCCTGTGAGCCACAACTACTGAAGCCTGCGCGCCTAGAGCCCATGCTCAGCAACAAGAGAAGCCACCGCTCACCACAATTAGAGAAAGCCCATGTGCAGCAACAAAGACCCAATGCAGCCCAAAATAAATAAATAAAATTAAAAAAAGAAAAAACTCTTTCAGTGTCATGCATGATTCCTTATTCTTTAATTAGGTCTTTCAGTTCAGGCTGAGATACAATACAAAACAAACAAAAATCATTTCATTCCTATTAAATCATATGCCTATTGTGCAGCTGGAGAATTTCATTCTCCATTACTGTGACTCTTAATTAATTTCTATTTATCTAAAATGCCCAATGGAATGATTACAAATGTTTGAAATATGTTTGCAGTGAATGTCATTTTCCCCAAGTGTTCTTAGGTCTTAATAAGTTGATCCTGAGACTACTTCCCTTTCATTTTGTATTTGAATAAAGTAGAATAAGTCAAAATTGTAAGTTTGAAAGTTTTGATTTTAGTTTTAAAATCTGTTCATCATGAATAAAAATAACGAATTATTAATAATTACCCCAACTGAATGTAGAGATAAGTAATTATACTTTCCTTTGCTTCCTAATATAAGTTTGTTAATAAAGTATTGAAAACAGAAGATACTAAGGAGTCAAAAACAGCTGTACTCAAGAGAGCGTTGATTGATTAATGGAAGTGGGAGCCCTATTATTGATTAAATGTATTTCTTTTACTTAATAGCTCTGTTATATAATAACTTGTTAATTTTAATACGCTTGGAAAGTGGAGTGTTCAGAAATCTGATTTCTATTTACTGCTGTAAAAAAGTGTTCATTAGAAGGAAGAAAGCATCAGTCTTTTATTTATTCTGTTTTGTTTTCTCAACAGGATCAGACATGAAACAGCAATTATAGCATCAACATATAAGCTATTTGTTTTTTAAAAAAAGGGAAACAGCATTGTGGGGAAATTCAAGACAAATAATACATATTTTTGTTTGAGGAAATATAAAAATATATTTGGTAAGGTCTGTAACATGTTTGGTTATGAAAGGAAATAACGTCTTTGGGCAAGGGGGAGGGGAACGTATCTTTGCCACAGAAAGACTGTGGAAATAGTGGTATCAAGGAATGAATATTCATATTAGACCAACAGCAACTGGGCATGATTTAAGCATTCCTAGGCATTAAAAATTACCAGTGTGCATTTTAAAATTTCTTTTCTGGTAAATTCCTCATGGTACTATCATATCCTTGCCATCTGACATTCCTGAGATATGCTTTGCCTATACTCTGCATGGTACGTACAAGTTGTCAATATCGGCTCTTCCGCATGGAAGAGCAGAGGCACAATTAACAGTAAGTTTCTTGGGCCAAGTGAGAAAATGTCTTCCAGCTGGTCTTAGTGAATGCACTTCACACCTACCACAAAATTTCATTTGGTTGGGTTAACAAGTAGAACACCGAGATTTCTATTTTCTTAGAGAAAAATTTAATTCCTGTGTGCACTGAAACCTACAACCAAATGCTTCTGCTTCTGTTTGAATTTACAAGTCTATTTACAAGGCTAGAAGTTTTAGTACCTTAGCACATTGATAACATTTGTATCATTTGCAGAGTAGAATATGCTAGTTCACAAGTATTAGGTGCAGTAAACTGTTTTTCAAAGCAAATAAATGGCTATTTATCCTAAGTATATATCCGTGTGGATTCATTCATGCCTAAGTTTTGCTTCTAGCTCTATTATGCTTTTGAGCGACAAACATTCTTTCAGGCATGTCTCATTAATCATTTATTAGTTCATAAAACACTTTACTTTCTTGTCATAATGAGTATGAGATTAAAAAGGATTTTAATTGATGACAGGATAATTTTTTAAAGTTTAGTTTAAAAAGAGGTTTAGGGAAGTGGGAGGAAGAATGAAAAAGAATATTCCCCCCCCAAAAAAAACCTCAAAGGAAATGGAGATGAGAAAAATCTAAATTAGGTGTTAATAAGACTAAGATTTCAGTAGCTTTGGTTTTTCCAAGTTCTCAGTTTTCATTATTGGTACTGAAAATAGTGCATGATAAGGAAATCAGAAGGTTATTTCACGTAAACTCAGAATTTTAATGATTGGTAATGCTAATATAAAGAATAAATTTTTGAGGGGCATATTTATAACACGTGAATTTAAATATTTCTCTTGTTGGTGAGACTTTCAAAGTTATTGCTGAAATCAGGAAAACCTCTATAACATATGATATTGAGTTAAGGCTCAGCATAGTATACTGATTTTATGTATAATTCATTGCATCTTTATGTTTTAGTTCAGTGTGAGGCTTTTTGTAGAAGGGAAGTCTGACAGAACTAAATTTGTGGTCTCATGACATGCAACTTTGGGAAAATTATTTCAGATTTCTAAGTCACGGGCTCATCACCTGCAATATGGGAATGATACCCATCCCACCTCATAGAGCTGGGGTCAGTACTGTTGAAAGCAGAATAATGACACGATTCATGGGGAGCAAAATGAAGTACTGTAGCATCTGGCAAACGTCTAACCTGATTACCCTATAAAACTGAAGCTCTCCCCAGCATGCTCCAACACACTGCTGACTGCACAGGAATTCAGTGCTCAGGGAATTCTTAGGAAAAAGAGAAAGATGAGAGAAGCTAGGACATACGAACCTGACGTTGGTTCAGGTTTCTCCTCGAGTCGATATTTTATGAAGCAAAAAACAGAGTTGGGAAAATGAGAGGCTGAGCTGAGGGGGCAAACATTAACTTTCAGAAACTGTAAGAAGTTAGAAAGCTTAGTAAGGAACCCAGGGTTTTAATGAGAAAACTGAGGAGCTATGCCATAGGCTGAATTGTGTCCTCGCAAAATTCATATGCTAGAGCCCTAACTCCCAACATGATGGTATTTGGAGATGGGCCTTTGGGGAGATACATTTAAATGAGGTCATGAGGATGGGGCCCTGTAGATGGGTTCAGTGCCCTCATAAAGCTTTCTCTCTCTTTCTCCCCGCCACCTCTCCCTGCATGCATGTAAAGAATCGGTCATGTGAGCACATGGCAAGAAGGCACCATCTGCAAGCCAGGAAGAGGGCCCTCACCCAGGACCAAATCTCCTGGCGCTTTTATGGTGGACTTCTCAGCCTCTAGAACTATGAGAAATAAATCTCTCTTGTTTAAGCCACCAAGTCTATGGTATTTTGTTTCAGCAGCCTATGCACACTAAGATATCCTCAGAGTAATATGACCTCAAATAACAACATTCAAATAATTTCATTTCCTGATTCAATTAAATTGATCTTTCCTAGATTTGTTCCTGCCAGAAGCAAAGGAAAACCACATCCGGAGCCTCAAATTAATCCGTATTTCTTTTAAATATAATGTCAGCACTCAATTAAATGTAACTAAGCACATAAAAAGATAACAGTTTATTGGGAACTGAGAGAAAAACAGACAATACACATAGAAACATGACATGTAGATACTGGTTCTATGATATGTGAAATCTTATAAAAGTATGATTAATATGTTGAAGGAATTAAATAATTTTTAAAATTTCAGCAAGAAACCAGATACAATAAAAGGAGCAAATTAAAATTCTAAAATGAAAATGACAGTAACTGAAGTTAAGTAATCAGTAGAAATGGTTAACAGCATATTAGGCATTGCTGAAAAAATAAAGTAGTGAACTCAATGATAGGTCAGGTGCTGCCTGCATACTGCTGTACTGTGGTATGGGGAGAAAAATGGTGCAGAAAAAAGATAAATCAGAAAGGAGTGTAAGAAGCACACAAAGACTAAGAATTTTCATGAACTGATCAAGGATCCACAGATTTCAGCGTTACTGAGATAACTAAAGATAAAAGTCTTGGTCGGCTCCAACTCCCGTAACAAAATACCCTAGACTGGGTGGCTTAAAGACAGACATTTATTTTCTCAGGGTTCTGGAGACTAGGAAGCCCAAGATCAAGGTACCAGAAGACTTAGTTCCCTGTGAGCGTTCTCTTCCTGGCTTGTAGAAAGCTGCCTTTTTGCTGTGACCTCACAAGGCAGGAAGCGAGAGAACAAATTCTATGGTGTCTTTTCCTACAGGATCACTGATTCCGAAGAGCTTATCCTAACCCTTATTGCCTCCAAAAGCTTCATCCCCAAACACCCACACTGGGGGTTAGGGCTTCAATATATGGATTTGGAGGGGCAGGGATACAACCCAATCCATAGCAATATGATTGTACAGTCAGATTCATGTGATCAGAGATCTCATCCGTCACTCAAGCTTTACAACTAATTTCCCAGGTGCACACGGCCACAGGCAGGCTCACAAGAGCAGAAAGTGATCTGAGACATTACGTTTGGGTTTCAGGTTCTTCATTCCCACAACAGAAAGGGCTTGCTTACCTCAAATAGACAATGTTTCTATTAAGGTACATGGCATAGGGCTTCACCTCACCTAGTGGAGAATGATTATCTCATGAATATCTCCATTTTACACCGCAGCATTTTTGACATTTTTCAAGGGGTTAAGCCAAATACACTATAGATTCGGGGTTTATTTACTGGCCACCATCTTTCATCAGATATACCCTATTAGGAGGGAACTAAGATCCCACAAGCTAAAAGCCACACAGCACAGCAAAAAAAAAAAAAGATTTCCATAAATAAGGACCCTTCTCCTGGCAAACATCCTCAGACTACTAGTCCTTAGGTTCCTTTATGATGTTGTCAATGAGATTAAACTGGATCACATTCCTCCTTTTTTTCACTCTGGAAGCAACCTTCCTATAAGGGCATAACATAAGGGTCATCACCAGAATTTGTTTTCCAAAGGGGAGCAGGAATTTCCTCTACAAAACATGTGAACTGTTATTTATATTTCTTCATAGGTGTACTGATATTCTTTAATCAGCTGAATTACTGTTTATCCTCTCTTATCCACATTTACTGAATCTTTCTATTATTGGAGGCATTTGATTGTATAATCTTCCTAAAGCTACATGCATTTCAACTGGTTTCCATAGGTATTGTATCAATTCAAGACTTCATCTCAGCTTCCAAAAATATTTTCTCATCCTGGGATCATGGTGTGCAGAAATCAGGTTTCCAAGTAAGAGAACTTAAAACTCTTTGTTAACATGTTGCTATAACAAATAAAGTCGTATTTTTACACGGTATGTAAATTAGGATTACAGTCATATATTCCATCCTTTCGCAACTGAAGCAACTTTTTCCATATTAGAAATAACTGGGGTGGTGACTACAGGCAACCTTCCAGTCAAGTCTGTATTCTCTGTGGTTTGTGGTCATAACTATTTTGCAGGTAACACTGTAGGGTTTTAACAGATAGCAGCTTCCTCCTGTCATTATATAGCATGGCCCATCTATCCCCCATAAGGATATGCTGTATTGTGCCCTTTTCTTTCACTCCTAACCTGTTGCCTCACCAGGTCCAGGATATACATAATGGAAAGGCTCAAATGAACAACAAAGGGAAGATGAATATCATTCTTATCTGTGGCACTTGGGCCATTAGAACACCACGAAAGCCACACTCTACAATGATGATCTATAATTTAACCTTATCAATTTTTTTTCTTTATTGGAGTATAATTGCTTTACAATGGTGTGTTAGTTTCTGCTTTATAACAAAGCAAATCAGTTATACATATACATATGTTCCCATATCTCTTCCCTCTTGTGTCCCCCTCCCTCGCACCCTCCCTTATTCCACCCCTCCAGGTGGTCACAAAGCACCGAGCTGATATCCCTGTGCTATGCGGCTGCTTCCCACTAGCTAGCTATTTTACATTTGGTAGTGTATAAATGTCCATGTTGCTCTCTCACTTTGTCTCAGTTTACCCTTCCCCCTCCCCATATCCTCAAGTCCGTTCTCTAGTAGGTCTGTGTGTTTATTCCCGTCTTACCCCTAGGTTCTTCATGACATTTTTTTTTTCTTAAATTCCATATATATGTGTTAGCATACGGTATTTGTCTTTCCCTTTCTGACTTACTTCACTCTGTATGACAGACTCTAGGTCTATCCACCTCATTACAAATAGCTCAATTTCCTTTCTTTTTATGGGCGAGTAATATTCCATTGTATATATGTGCCACATCTTCTTTATCCATTTATCCGATGATGGACACTTAGGTTGTTTCCATCTCCAGGCTATTGTAAATAGAGCTGCAATGAACATTTTGGTACATGACTCTTTAATCTTATCAAAATTTGCCCATAGCTACATACATGCCTTTACTGGGTTCTCTAAGACGCAGAACTTTGCAAACATCAGACTTTGTTGTGATTCCAGTATTTAACGGTTCTTCCTGGGAGAGTTTAGGAGCTCCTCCCAGAATTTCTGCCGTGTATGAATACGGTCGTCATTGATCCTTCCATTTAATGAGAACTGTGCAGTCTCTCCATTCTTAAAGAGAGCTCCTTCTGATGGCCCTGCTTAGACTAAAATGTCTTTTTCTTCATGATAAAAAGCCTTTAGTAACATTTTGCAGCATCACTTAGTATACAACGACCAGCTGCTAACACCTCCACCAAGCATTTGGCCCTCTGAGGCAGATGCCAATCACAATACCACATACTTTGTCCCATCGTACATTTAAGAAATTGTAAAATATGGGAAAATGGTCTGTACTCCCAAATAGTGGGTACCCAACAAACCTTCATTTGGGTATATCTTACCTCTGAATATGGCTTCATCTGGAAGGCAGCTGTTTTAGCAACATCGTATCTTGACTTACCGCCTGAAGGATAAAGAGGTTCTGCTCTATTGCATCCTCTACTTTATCCCATTCACTTGACTTTCCATTGTCAGATGTGCTGCCTCACATCTTCTCCTCAGACTCACCAGGTAGAACCTTTAAGAAGTGCTTAAAATCGGTAGAAATCCACTCTTCTTCCACCAGACGGAAATCCAACCAGGGTTTCTCCCAACACTGGCTATTAGTCAATACTCAATATAAGAGACAGAAATAAGGGTTTATTCCCTCACTCTGAAGTGCTGATGTGGAAAGAGTGTGATTGCATCCTTTTGGGGGATTTCAATCTCCTTGTGACTATCTTTGCTGTCAGTATGCTCTTTCCCTTTATTTCACACTTATTATCTTTTTTTTTTTTTCCTCGGTACCCGGGCCTCTCACTGTTGTGGCCTCTCGCGTTGCGGAGCACAGGCTCCGGACGCGCAGGCTCAGCGGCCATGGCTCATGGGCCCAGCCGCTCCGCGGCATGTGGGATCCTCCCGGACCGGGGCACGAACCCGCGTTTCCTGCATCAGCAGGCGGACTCTCAACCACTGCGCCACCAGGGAAGCCCTCCATAAACCTCTTAATGCTGTTTCACTTCCGGACCCCTGAAGAGTTATTTTGGATTGTTTTTGCTATTGTTGCTTTGTCAGATTCTTTTCCTACTGACTTTGTGGATAGAACTTAAAAGGATTCTTGTATGAAGAGTATGATTTCTTCAAAACCTGAGTAGTACCTGGGCTTCTTGCTTGTTGGCAGGGTCTGGGACAGAGAACAAAGTACTTCTCACAATTTGAAGATTATGCCCATTTAATCTAGTCCATGTAATTCCCAGAAAGCTCACAGGTTGGGCTGGGCCTTCCATTTTACTTGGATTCATCAACCAGCCTTATATATGTCATATGGGTACCTATGGTCCTTAACTCCTCTTGAACTGAGGAGGCCAATCATCAACTCATTTCCATTCCATGAGACTGCAAACTGTGCTTGGCTGCATATCTAAATCACAACGGAAGAGAAGGTTTATCCAGTTCTCGATGGTGCATCAGTGCTCCTCGAGCTTTTGCTGTTCCTATTCAGCTTTACCACATCAAATACGTCGGAGGCAACAAGAACCATACGTTTACTCTTCAACGGTCTATTAATCCCTAGAAAACGTCTAGGAACGTCATAAAGAAAAGTGAACATCAAACTTGTGTCTGAGCCCTTTCTCTTGTTATCCTGGAATTCTGTAGTGTTTGATGGTTACAACAGAGGGGGGCTCAGGCAATCCCAAATTTTCACTTAGCATGGCCAATTAAAACTGGAAGAAAAGCAGACTTAGTTGATACCCATGTAATTACCAAACGCAACATGCACCTGCATTAGATTCCTATTGCTGATATATTAAAAAAAGCCACAAACTCAGTGACTTAAAACAACACAAACTTATTATTTTATGGTCCGGGAGGTCAAAAGCCTTTCTGGCAAGGCTCTGTCCCTTCTGAGGCTCTGGGGGAAAGTTTGCTTCTTTACCTTTTCCCAGGTTCTAGAGGCTGCCTCATTCCTGGTTTCTGGCAACTCCCATCTCCACTGCTTGTCATTGCATCACAAGGACTCTGCTTTCCTCACGACGGCTCCTTCTTTGACTCCCCCTTACAAAGACCCTCATGACTATATTACCTCCTCTCACTCCGAAAATCCAGGATAAGCTCTCCATCCTAACACCCTTAACTTAACCACATATGCAAACTCCCTTCTGCCACATAAGGTGAGATATTAACAAAGAATTAAACTGCAAAATAAGACATGTGAATCAGAAATCTAATCTAGGGTAGATCTTTACGAACCACTTCAATGACATAAGGCACAAGAGGCAGTGAAAAAGCAGAAGGGGGTCTGGGTTACAGCACGTGGCTTCTGGTTCCCTTTCTTCCTTCATCAGATGCACCCCACGGTGCTAGACACGATCTCTAAGTGAGGTTTCTCAGACACCACACAAAGAGAATTTAGGTTATGAAACACCTCACTTTTATACCCAGGTTTCTATATACCTTACTTGAGATTTTCTGGAGAATGATGACCCATAAATCCACAGATTCTAGGATTGTTTGTCATAAGCAATTACAAACCAGGGACATTCTATTAGGAGGTTTCCACAGATAAGTGTTCTCCTAACCAATATCATTAGTGTTTCTATCAGGAGGTCAGTTATCAGCATGTTTATAAGGACATTAGACTGAAACCCCTCATTCTTTCCCCAGTAGCACCCCTTCCCCAGATTACAAGCCAGCTGCTTTAATTTCTTTCTCCACAAGGGCATTATATTGTAATTGGTAAGATTGGAAACCCTAGAATAAGAAACGTTTAATTCATATCCCAGTCTATTTATTAGTTATCTAGCTTTGAAAGTTATATATAATTTTTTTGGAGTCAGTTTTCTGATATGTGAAATACGAATAATAATAATACAGAGTGCATAGATTTAACTTATTTAAAATGCTTTTGACAGAGTTTGAAAATAGAGATATAATAAAAAAGTATAGCCTTTAAGAAATTATAATAAATAATTCATTAAAAAATTTTAAGGGGAAGACAGTTTCTTAAACTGTCAAAGATCCCCAAAGTAAAACCAGCAAAATTAAACACACTAAGCTAATTATGATAAGTAGACTTTGGCTTGCCCATAGTATCTTAAATTTGAACTGAAAGAGTCCTAATACAAAGTAAGAGTTTAATTTCTAGAAGAGCTTTTGAAGACAGTAGGGGATATTTATGAATTTATAGCATCCTGTGGAGTGAAATGTTGGTGCACATGTCTGTTTGTTACATAAATATATTGGACATTAATTACAGAATCATGCACACAAAATTTTGAGACATTTGAGTCCTTATTTGAAACAGATTTACAGTTATTGGAATCATCAGGTCTGTACAGGTTCTTCTCAGGGTGTATTAGTATGTCTGTGTTCTGGTTAAAATCACTCATAAGTTATATTCTTCAATGGTAAATAAGTGTTATGACCAAGGAGAATCAGATAATATCTCATATATAATTGAAATATCACAAGGGGATAAGAGAAACAAAATGGAAGCTCAATAAAGCCAAAGCCCACTAAATATTAAATACATCTAAGTACACACTAATCAAACTTCAAGGATAGAGAGGAAGTCTTGCTTGGAGAGAGAGGAAATTTTGAAGTGTGCCAAAGGGGAGAAAACACATCACCTCCATAAATATAATAATATGAACGACCACTGATGTCTCATCAGAGACTATGGAGGCTAAAACATCATTAAATGACATCTCTAAAGTGCAGGAAAAAAAATTGGAAGAATAATCTTAAGTATTTGGCTGAAATAATGAGATTTTCAGACAAATGAAACTTAAGAGAATTTGCTGCTAGTCTGTCTACACTAAAAGGAATGCTAAAGGTGGTTGCTTAGACTGAAGTGAAATGACACAAAATGGAAATTAGCTTTTACAAAAGGAATGACGAGAATGAGAAATAGTAAGTTGATAAAATATAAAGTGCATATACACACAATTTTACAATTATTTCCTTAAAAGGCAACTGACTACTTAAGACAAAAATAATGCTATTGCAATACAAGTTTTATAATGTATGTATAAGTAAAAGATACGATGACAATAGTTAAAGGATGAGAGAATGAATTAAAAGTTTTTAAACTGAAAGTTTATTACATTGTGAAGATGGAGTAGCAAATGGGAAGAGCACATTTAAAAGTACTCCAAGTGAAGAAAGTCAAATAAAAAAGTGAGTATACAAATAGATTTCAAAGCAATGAGATTATTTCAGACTTAAGGGTAACTACAGTATGATACATTGCAAATAAATAGATGAATTTAAATTTTATCATATTAAAAACATGTTGACATTGTCTGAAATGGTTGAAAATATTAAATATTTCTATAATTTGTATATTTTCTTTGAAAATGTGTAAATGCTTAACATAATTATAAAAATAGTATAAGGAGAATAAACAATTTATATAGAAAAAAGGAAACAAACTGGTATTGACTGGGGGGGCATTACTATAAAGAGATAAAACATATCAAGTGAATTTGAAACAATAATTTGTTCATACTTAGAGTGTTTTGTAAACCAGGACATACTAACTTAGACTTAATAAAAGGAAATGCCTTTGTAAGGACAAGAAAATCTGAAAAATATTATAACCATTTTTCACAATATTGCTGGTACTGTTATTCTGAAAATATGCATTTTTATGTATATAAGCTATCAAAAACTATTGAAATTATATCAACCAGATTCAAAAGCCAATTAGAGCAGGCTCTCATTGAACATAAAGGTTACAATTTTGGCACTGATAACCAATATTTCAATACCTAAAATATATGAAATAGAATAAAGCCAGGAGATCAGAAATACAGTTTTAAATAGTAAACTTTTGAAGATTTAGGGAAAGCATTCACTACTATAAAATTTTGTGAATAAAGAAAAACAATAAAGCATTTCACCTACTATTCTTGTACATTTCAGAGTGAAATAGTTCATGAGAGACATTTTCTCTTTATGAAATTATATGATCTACTAAATATCTATAAAATAATAATTAGGCTTTGCAAACTCCTGATAAAATAATATATATAGGTAATAATTATGAATGGCTACTAACATCACAATAGTACATTATGTGTCCCCAGGTATTCACAACACCATTTATAAATATTCTAGACAAATGATTGAGCCTCTACCAGATCAAGGCTCTTGATCTAAAAATCATGAAATACTGGGTACAAATTACTATGTTCTATCCATTCCTAGACATCATATACCTATATGTACACATGTATATATATGTAAATATATGCATATATATTTAATTGTACGTGTGTGTAGTTATGGCATATCCATTTTTTAAAATTCAATTGAAAATCCAAATACTTTATCTAGCTTCCATTTTGCACAGTATATCTTTATTATAAGAACAATTTACACAGCCAGCATGTGCTGACCCTCAAGGCTTCTGCTCCAGCAACTTGGGATCAGACCCCACCCCTGATAGGGTGGTGACAGCCACTGAGCAGAGGGGAAGTCCCATCCCTCACCCAACTCCAGCTCTAGCCCCTCCATCTCCAGCCCCACCCCTTAACCCAGGAGATAGCTGCTAGTGCCCCTTGAGGAAAGATGTGACTGTGTCCATGTCAAATCCAGCCCTGCACCAAAGGCACTGGGCACATGAGTCTGTATAGAGATGCTCCCACATAAGAACACCCCTTCAAGACTGCAATAGGTGACTATTGCGCCTAAATTCATAGAGGCTGAGAAAGTTAGGCAAAATGAAAAGGCAGAGGAACTGGTCAAAATTGAAAAAGCAAGAGGAAATCCCTGAAAAAATAAATAATGAAAACAAAAATAATTTACCAGATTAAGAACTCAAAGCATTGGTAATAAGAATGTTAACTGAGTTAGGGAAAAGAATAGATGAACACGGTGAGGATTTTAACAAGAAACTAGAAAACATAAAAAAGACCAACACAGAAATGAGGAATTGAGTAACTGAGATTGAAAACACACTAGAAGAAATTAATAGCAGACTAAGTGATACAGAAGAACACATAAATGACCTGGAAGATAGAATAATGGAAATTACCCAATAAGAACTGCAAAAGAAAAGTTGACCATGTGTGCATGGGTTTACTTCTGGGCTCTCTATTCTATTCCATTGATCTATATGTCTGATTTTGTGCCAGTACCATACAGTTCTGATGACTGTAGCTTTGTAGTATTGTTGGAATTCTGGGTGGGTTATGTCTCCAATCTTTTCCTTCAGGATTGCTTTTGAAATTTTGTGCCTTTTTTGTTTCCATATAAATTTTAGGATTATTTGTTCTAGTTCTGTGTAAAATGGCATGTGTATTTTGATAGGGATTGCATTAAATCTGCAGATTGCTCTGAGTAGTGTGGACATTTTGACAATATTAATTCTTCTAATCCATGATCATGGGATATCTTTCCATTTCTTTCTATCACTTTCAAATTTCTTCATCAATGTTTTATAGTTTTCAGAGTATAGATCTTTCACATTCCCAGTTAAGTTTATGCCTAGATATTTTATTCATTTTTTGTGTGTGATTTAAACTGTATCATTTTCTTGCTTTCTGTTTCTGATAGTTCATTATTAGTGTATAGAAAAGCAACAGATTTATGTATAGTAATCTTATATTCTGCAATATTACTGAATTCATTTATTAGTTCTAATAGTTTTTTTGGTGGAGACTTTAGGGTTTTCTATATATAGTATCATGTCATCTGCAAATAGTGACACTTTTACCTCTTCCCTTCCAATTTGGATGCCTTTTACTTATTTTTCTTGCTGACTGCTGTGAACAAAAGATGCAACTTTCCGTTGAAAGGTACTGAGATATTGTGGCCATTGTTACTGTAGTGGTACTGATTAATACATCATGCCTATGATAAATTTCAAAGGATATGGAGAACAAAAGCTCACATTTCTGGGGACTAAAAGTTTTCCTGAGTTCTTCTAATCTATCAGTTGCATTGATGGGACACGTGTCTTATCTCTCTTGATTACAGTGATGCTATTTTCTATTGTAACAAATACCCATAAACGTGGTGACTTTAAAAAGCACAAATTAATTATCTTACAGTCTGTAGATTAGAAGTCCAACAGGGCTTTCACTGGGCTAAGATATCAGCAGACTGCATTCCTTCCTGGATACTTCAGACAAATCCATTTCCTTGCATTTTCCTTCTCCTAAAGGCTGCCTGTTTTCCTTGGATCATGGTTTCCTTGCTCAACCTCAAAGCCAGCAATGTTGAGCTGAGTACTTTTCATGCTGCCGTTTCTGTGATTCTCTACCTTCCTCTTCTACTTTTAAGGCCCCTTGTGATTCACTGTGTCTTCCAGGATAACCCAGGATAATCTCCCATCTAAAAGCATTTAATTTAAAGTCACAAATTCCCTTTTGCCACGTAAGGTAACCTATTCCCAGGTTCAAGGATTAGGACGTGTACTTACTTGAAGGATCACTATTCTGCCTACCACAATACTATTGTCTCATTTTTTGTCTTTCATTAGTGTAAAGCAGTTATCAATATATAGCTCTAAATCATAAGGAGGATCAGTAAAGTATGTGAATTAAATGATTTGGAAATCTGACCTTCTATGCAAAACTTTCTGCTTTCTTTGTCCAACTTCTAAAAGGCACAATTAGTTAATCTAGTCCATGCTCTAGCTGGCAAACGGACTCTGACTCATCCTTGTTTGAGTTTGCATTTTAAACAATTTTAAATCATGAATTTGCCTTAACTGTCCCAATCCAAATTTAAAAGTTTTGTGAGTTATGAAACCCCATTTTTCTCAAGAAAAGTCTACCACCATTCTTTTCATAAGTCTACAATAAATCAATATTTGACTAAACAGGTTTTCGTGTTTTATATAACATTATATTATATACACATTTCTAAATATCCACCACTCTCTGCTACTGATACCCTTTGCGCTGCTTCTCTGTGCTATGCTTTAATAATAATAACCCCCCATGAGTTCATCCTGCAGCTTCCTCAGCCAGTGTCCTTGGCACTGAGGGCTTACCTATCAGCAGTACAGGGAAACAACGGACAGGCTTAAACACTTGTGGACTGTGACAAATACAACACACTCCATAAAAGCCAAACTGCTAATAAAGGTGGCATTATGTAATAATGCGTAAATCTATTCAATGCAACATAGCTTTTCACATTTTATGTTGAGACAGAGGCTGCTGGCGCCAGTGGAACTGGCTTGAGAAACTCATTGAAATTAGAAGGATTAGCAATTAACTACTGGAAGGAAATGGAACAGATCCATTGTAATCACTTGCTGGTACCCCTGCTTTAACCAAACTGTCTTTTCTCCTCAACTCAAACACATATATATTTACAACATAGTTATAATGATGCTTTTATGTACCATAGGAATTTTTGAATGACTTGTAAATAAAAGTCTGCCTTTTCCTCAATACCCCTTTTGAAAACTAATTGATGTGCATTACATTAGCTGACCTCCCACAAACTGAGTCCTAGATAAATTAGTTATTATTGTTACTATCTCTTCCTCTCCCATTGATAATTCTTCTATGATATCATGACTATGTTATTATGTCTTCTCATCTTCACGCTACAAGACTCAATGCTTTTCCTTCTCCCTATAAATCCCCACTTGTTTCTTTAATGACAATGGGAAGAAAGAAGCGGGGCAGGAAGGAATGTCTTCTACTTCTGCCCATTAAGGGTTAACTGCTATAAAACCTGCCATTTGGCCAGAAGCAAATGGAGAAAACCAACAAAAACTTAAGCAAGGGTTTTCAAACATTAGACGACAGGCAGTGACGGGCTATAAACCCTGACAGAAAGGAGACAATGAAATGAGCCCTATCACTCCACCAGATTACTTCCCAGTGAGTCATCCCTCAGAGCTGGGAAATCATGACAGCCTGAGGGCCTTGCTGAATTACAGAGACAGAAATCCTTTGGAGAGGCTGGCCCTGTTGGAATTCCCAGGTGAGAACTGGAGATTTGCAGCGGCCGGCCTGAGTCTCTGGATGCTGGGGGGTGCAGGTGGGAGATGACAGGACAGAAGCACTAAAAGCAGCGGACTGTACAATTCCAATGGGGCTGGAAGTTATCTTCCCGACAGCAAAACGGGATACTGGTTTCACACGGTGATTGGGTAGAGTTCTCATAATGGACGTACCTTCGTAGAGAGACCAAGTAGCCCTCGACTAACTACCCTGGGTCTGCCATAGAAAAAGACTGAAAGCAGGCATCTAATGGGAAAATCCAATCCTCACACTGCCTAAGAGCATTGTAATTGAAATTCAGAAGTATTTTATAAAATCCAACAAAATGCAGCACTCAACAATATAAAATCTACAAGGGAGACATCTATCAAAAATCACACCTCGCTATCCATTATATCTTAATAAAGCTGGAAAAAGAAGAAAAATAATAAAAGAGTTAATTATTCCTTGTAGAGCAATTACATAATGATAACAAGCCTAGCTAGCAACATATCAAGGATTCAGTAACATTGAAAAATAAACGTTTTAAGTAACCGAGGATATTCTGTTGACAAAAAGACCTGTGGAAATCACTGATTTTTTAAAATGCTGATGGAAAATTTGACTAAGATGGGTATAAGGTTACTTTCAGGAAAACGCAAACTGGAAATGCACTATGTCATTATTTAATATGCAATGTAACTCTATAAAAGAATCTACCTTGGATCCATCTCTAGTTGAATTTTCATTTTTGAAAAATCAGAAACAGTTTTTGCTGCGAGTCTCTTTTCCCTAGCACATAATCTGATGGCACAGCTCATAAGGTATCAAGAATTTGTTACCTTACAGTGCTAATGAAGCAAAGACCAAGGCCGCGTAACCTCCTTGTGACTGCCAACCTAGACAATGACAGGCCACTCATCACGAGAGCAGTTCAAACTCATACTCGCTACTGAAAACGGCTTGACCTTTATGTCTGTCTGCTGATGCGCTCGCAGCATCACTTTTGATAAAGGTAGAATAATTGTAAACAAGGGATATAGTTTGTATTTTGTAATTTTAATCTTGAGAATATCAGTGACACTCGAGAGTTATTTAGACACCAGGTTGAAAACTCTAAGACTGGAGATGAGAGCAGTGAATGCCAGCAGTGAAAAGACCCTGGTTAGGTGGTAGGTCTGGGAAGTAGCAAAGACCTGGTGACAGGTGGACCTTACACTCATATTCAACAGCTCAGTCAAGCCCAGGCTGGAGGTCAGTTTTGGAAGAGCAGTAAGGCAGCCTCTTGTAAGTGAGACTCCCTGAACCACTCTGTGTAGTCAAAAACAGGCAGATTGGCATGGGAAGTGGAAAGTTGTTTCTAGGTAGCGGAGGTCTCGAGTGGAGAGAACTGAACTAACACAGAGTGTCAGTAGGTATTCTCCCAGTCGTAGCGTGGATTGGAGGCCTTCCAGAGCCTACTGGTCCTGGCATCTGGCAGTGCACACTGCCACAGGGGAAGTACACTTAACTGTGCACATCTTTCCTTTGGCACTAGAGGTGTGGCAGGATATTGTCGCTGCTATGGACCCCATGACACTTCCTCCATTTGTACAGCTTGACTGCAAGCTCTTCCTGGCCTTGGAGAAAGACCCCTACACCGGAAAGCAGAGGAAAGGCTCTAGAGCCTCAGGTCCACACTCTGTGCTATAAGGGGACTTACTCCAGAGATAAAAAATGACTAAGAGCAAGGGCTTCATGCCCCTGAGATTAAGGAAACAACCTCCTGTTTGGGCTATGGAGAAGAGGATAGGAGGAGACATGAGGAGACCTCAAACTCCAGTGGAATTCTACAAGGGGTCTCAGTGATCACCCTCTGTAACTTGGAAAGAGGGAATGACAGAAGCCTAAAAGGTTTCAGAGATCCTAGAGCAATGGGGACTGCAGCTCCTGTCAACCAGGGAGAGCTCAAGGAGGTATAAATAATCAAGTTCCGTACTGCCCAGCATGAGGTGGGTGCAGAAGAAGGACCACCCATGACTGAGCTCAGTTTGATGTGGAAGGGCCAACAAGACGCCCCCAGACCTAGAGGGGTCTTTTGGACAGAGATGGAAGACAAGGCCAGAACAAGAATGGCCCAGAGGTTGCTAGCATGGACAGATGACCCTCAAGGACGGAACTCTCATGCCCTCACCAAGGAGTTGGAATTAGATATAACTTCAGGGAAAACCTTTGTAGCAGAGGGGAAACAATGAATTAATTAACTGAGATTATGTTAGGGGCTCAGTGTAGAAAGAAAACTGAGTCATAGGTCACCTGAGATTGTGGACTGAGGTTTGTTTCTGCTATAGATGTTGAATTTCTTGAAGCAGAAACTGTCTTCCCCATCTTTTCTATCTTCACATCACCCAGCATATTTTTACCAACTTAATCGATTTTTGTTGAGCACCTGCTAAGTGCTAGCGACATTAGAATTAGCTCTTCCACATTCTAATTAGAATTCTAATTAGAATTAGCTTTAAGTGCATAGGAAATCCCCATTAGACTACAAGGCATTGAAGACATGGGCAAATATTTGCAATATGGTGTGATAAGCACCATAAAAATATGTGTTCAAGGAGTGATGGTGGCACAAAAGATGTGATGATTTAATCTGTGGGCGGGAGGCAAGTCAGAGGGGACTTTAAAGAAGACAGTTTCTAAGACCTTTTTAAAGATAAATAGGAATTTACCAAATGCTCCAGCAGAGAAAAGGTTTTTCAGGGCTGAGAAACAACACTGACAAAGGCAGAGTCATGAATAGAAATGGTTTTTTTCAAAAAGAACAAATGCAAAAATTACTGATTTACATATGATGAAATCTTCCTATTTCAGCTTAAATTGTGGAATGGTGGTAAAACCCAAAGGAAATAATGTTGGTAAAACTCACCAGAAGCTACAATTATTTAAAGAAATATTCACTTTACAAAGGTCAGAAAAAAATATAGCCCAGTAAGCTGAAGAAAAAAGTTACCAAACAGTCCAATAGATAGAAATACATAACCTATTATCAAAAGAAAACTCAATCAATAGAATCTGATGTAGGAATAACAGGGATCATAGTATAAAAACACAATTATTTTAAAACAGCTATCGTAAATGTTTTACATGTTCAAGAAGATGGAGGAATACATGAGCGTGCTAAGAAGAAAAACAGGTACAGCATTGATTTCCTGAGGCTGCTGTAACCAAGTACCACAAACTGGTGACTTAAAACAACTGGAAAGCATTTTCTCACAGAAGTCTGAAATCAGTTTCACTGACGCCAAAATCAAGGTGGGCTGTGCTCCCTGGGCAAGCTCTGTGGGAAGGCCTGTTGCTGCCACTCGTAGTGACTTCTGACACTTCCTGACCCGTGGACACACTGCCCCAGCCTCTGTCTCAGTGGCCACACTGCCTATTCTCTTCTGAGCGTGGAGCACGTGCCCGTGCCTCTCTCTTCCCAGACACGTGCTGCCAGAGTAACCCTGATAATAAGAGGAGCCTCACAGGGTAACACCCTCAATTACATCCGCAGAGACCCTTTTACCTTACAAGGTACCGTGAAGAGTGCAGGAATAAGGGCCTGGGGTCTCTAGGGGCCATTATTCTGTTGACCACAGATGATAAGCTTAAGAGCCACCTGAAACTTCTAGAAATTAAACATAAAATATAGAAGGTGGAAAATACACTGGGAATAAGAGCAGACTGTATACAACTGAAGAGAACACCAGAGAAGTTGAAGGCATAACAATCAAGTAAATTCAAAATGAAACATAGAAAGAAGAAGAATGATAAAATCTCAGTGAAGCATTGGGTAATACAGAACAGTCTATCATACTTTAGAGTCCCAGAAGTTGAGGGGCAGGTAGACAGAAGAAAAACTGTGTAAATAATGTGCACAGATTTCCAAATCTGATCAAAACTCTGGACTAATAATGCAAGAAGCTCAATGAAATCCAAATAGATGTAACATTAAAAATAAACTTACATTATATAAAATTGGTGAAAATGAAGAAAAAATACTAAAGTGCAGCACAAAAAAAAGAGATTCCAAAAAAGAAAGAGAGAGAAAGAAAGAGGCCATTCTAGAATTCTAAATCCCAGAGAAAATGCCTTTCCAAAAATGAAGATAAAATGAAAACGTGTTCAGGAAATCAGAAGCTGAAAGAATTCACACCAGCAGTACTGCACAATAAGGAAGGTTAAAGGAAGTTTTTTTTCAGCTAAAGGAAAAGGATGCCAGTTAAAAATGTCTAAATTTAAAAATTGCAGATAAATGTAAAATACATTATTTGTTAATATGTTAAATTGTTTAAAGCAAAGGAAAAACACGTATTTATAATACATATGTTGAAGTGAATGTATGACAATAATATACCAAAGGGTATGAGAAATGGAGAAATGGATGTATATGGTCTTAAGGTTCTTACACTATTGACGAAATGGAGTGCTATTAATTGAATGCAGACTAGGATGAGCTAAAGTTGTAAAGTGTCAACCTTATGCAGCCACTAAAAAAGTAAAAGAATGAGCTATAGTTAAGGCACTAATAGTGGAGATACAACAAAATTATACAAATATTGAACCCAAAGTGGGCATGGAAAAAGAAACAAAAAAGAAAACTTAAAAATGGGACAAATACAAAATAAAGAGAAAGTTGGTACTTTTACACCCAAACGTATCAATAATTACATTTAACTACATTTAATTAGAAGATAGAGGGGGTCAAACTGAACTAAAAGAGCATGACCCAACTGCATATTGTACACTAGATATAAAAACATAGATAAAACATACACAGGAGGTGACTTAAAAATAAGAAAGGAAAACACTGAAACACACTGTTGAAAAATTAATCAAAATTAAGTGGAGTTCTTATACTAATTAAAGGAAAATTGGACTTCACAGTAAGAAATATTACAAGAGATGAAAAGGTATTTTTATAATTAAAAGTGTACCAATTTATCAAAATGAAGAAAGAAGACACTAAATATTTGTATACCTAAAAATGCAGCTCACGATACATGAAGCAAAAAATGACAGAACTAAAAGTAAAAATATCAATTGACGCACAGTTAAAGAATAAACGTTTTTTTTTTTTTAAAAAAGAGGGATATAAAAGACCTTGAAAAACTATCTTCACTGTGTTGTAATTAATATTTATGGAACACTACTCCCCAAATCAGAGGAATACACATTCTTTTTAAGTGTACGTGAAATAGTCACCAAGACAGAACATGTTCTGTGCTATGAAATAAGTGCCACAATACTTGAAAGGTTTTCATTAAATAGAATATGTTGTCTCATCACAAAGGAACTATATATCAACTATGTATCCCTATGTTATATCTATCTATCTATGTTACATCTATGTATTCTCACACACACACACACACACACATCTGGAAACCCCCCAAATATCTGAATATTAAATGACAAGTTTCTAAATAACCCATGAGGAAAAAAGTCATCAAAAGAGAAATTGGAAAATATTTTGAACTGAATAAAAATGAAAGTACCAAACATAAAAATGTGTGGTATGCAAGCTAAAGCAGTGTTTGGAGACAAATGGAGAGAATTAAACACATACTAAAAGGGAAGAGCATCCTAAAATCAATGATACCAGCTTTTAGCTGAAAAAAAAACTAACAAAAGAAGAGGAAAGGAAATATAAATAACCAGAGGAAAAAATAATGAAGACACAAAAGTAATGAAACAGAAAACATGAAAAACAATAGAAAAACCAATGAAGAAAAAAGCTTTTTCTTTGAAAAGACTAATAAATTTTATAAATCTCTAGCCAGACTTATCAAGATAAAATAATAGAAGAAAAAGATTAGCAATATCAGAATGAAAAAGTCACCATGGCAGAGCCTACAGACATTAGAAAGACAGTAAAGATGATTATGAACAACTTTATTCATATTTATTCAACTTTATTCACTATTCACAACTTTATTATGACAACTTAGATGAAGTGGTCAAATTTCTTGAATGACGCAAACGACCACAGTTCACACAAGAGGAAAAAAATGATGTGAAGAAGCCTGTAACTATAGACAAAACACAATTTTTAATTTAAAACCTTCTTACACAGAAAACTTCATGCCCATTTATTTGCCCCTGATGAATTCCACCAAATATTTAAAGGAGAAAAGTTACCAATGACAAACACAATCATCCAAAAATTGAAGATGAAGGAGTACATTCCAACTCATCTTATCAGGCCAGTACTAGACAACAAAATCAGACAAAAACTTACAAGAAAAGTAAATTACTTCCCAATAACTCCTATGAACATGGAAACACAAAAGCTTAATAAAATAATGGCAAACTGAATCCAGTGACTTATAAAAGAATAGTGCATCATGACTAAATGGGATTTATCTCAAGAATACTAGATTAATATTTGAAAATCAATCAATGTAATCCATTATGTTATAGGGTAAAGTAGAAGAATCTCTGATTTTTATCAAAAACTGCAAAAACAAATAGACAAAATTTAATATTCATTATGGCATTTACTCAGTGAACTACGTACAGAAGAAATCTTCCTCTACTTGAAAAATGACAACTGTGATAAACTAATAGCTTATACTATACTTCATGATGAAAACAATAAATATTCATCTCCTAAGATCCAACTCAAAGACAAGTATATCTGTTCTCACTGCTTATATTTTTAAGGCATTCAAAATAAATACAAATCACGCAATTTTTCTTGTTTGGAGATGACAACCTTCCATATGATAAATCATGAGAAATCTACAAAGAAGCTATTAGAACTAATAAGCAAGTTATGATAACTTTTGCTTTTTAAAAGACGTTGTTAAGGAAAATTAAGAACATGGGCAAGACACAGACTGGGCTAAATATTTGTGAAATATATATCTGATACTTTGTATCCAAAAATGTATTAAACACCTGCAATTCAAAAACAAGACAAACCATTCAATCAAAAATTTGTAAAAATATTTGAATTTTTTCAAGGAAAATATACCAATAATTTCATAACATATGAACAGATGCACAGTATCTTAACTCATTAGATAAATGCATATTCATGCTACAATGAGATAATACTACCCACCCAATATAATGCCTAAAAATAGGAAGACTCTCACTACCAACTGTTGATGAGGATACAGGGCAAGAACTCACACATTTCTCTTAGGTATTCAACACAAAGAATTGAAACGGGTATGTCCACAAAAACACTTGCAAGTGAGTATTTGTGTCAGCTTTATTAAAACATCAGAATGGAAACAACCCAAATGTCCACCTTCAAGTGAATACATGAATAATTGTACAAAATTGTATATGACCAGGCAATAAAAATAAATGTAGTTTATTCACAAGATGGATGAACTGCAAATTTACCATGAGATGGATTCCAGAGAGAGAAGGCTGGTTATGATTCCCTATGGTTCAAGAAATAGGAAAGTTATAGTGACAGAAAGCAAACCAGTGCTTTCCTAATTTGGTAGGAGATGGGAATTATCCACAATGGTTAGGAAGGAATTTTTGAGGTTGTGAAAATGGTCTATAGCCTAATTGTGCTGGCATCACACAACTATATGTATTTGTTAAGATTCATCAAGCCGTACATTTAAAATTGATTCATTTTACTGTATGTTACACATTCTACTCCTCAAAAGATAGTGTTATGAAAATTAATAAAAGTATACCTCAATAAAGCAGAAAGAGGAGAGGGAGTGAGAGACAGAGACAGAGACAGAGAGAGAGAAGGAGGAAGGGAGAAAAAGAAAAAGTAAAGAACCCTGTCTATGTTACCCTCAGTTGCTAAAACCCTACTGTCTTTCTCCTCTTCATAAGAATAATGAAAAATATATAATTCTACTTTTTTCCTAAAATATTTAAAGCATATACTTAGCAAAATATGGCTTTGCCATTTGCTACAATGATGACATTGACTCTTGAATGTTCCCATTATTAACTGCTAATTCTAGTATTTTTATCTAAATCCACAGGCATTTGGTCATCACTGCCTCACAAGATATAGCTGACCACTATTTTCTCTTTCAAAATTCTTGGGCACATGGTTTTTGAAACACAACACTATTCTGGTTCCCCTTCAACTGCTGTTTCTAAGGCTGACTTCTGCTATGCTTTTAAATTGAAGTATAGTTGATTTACAATGTTGTGTTATTTTCTGCTCTGTATAGCAAAGTGATTCAGTTATACACATATATACTTTTTTATATTCTTTTCCATTATAGTTTATCATGACATACTGAATATAGTTCTTTGTGCTACACAGTAGCACGCTGAATAAAAATCATTTTACAAAAACACAATTGAAAATTAACATGTATTGAGCAACTAAATTATCAAAACTCTTTACTTTGTAAGGCACTATTGACTATTTGCTTTTTTCTCACTGTCACCACTCAGTAGAATAAAATGTTTTGCATTTATCTTACATTTTGACAAGATGGTATTCACTGAACTAACTTTTGATTAAAACTACTATGAATTTTCTGTTATTTTTATTGATACAATATTATGAATTGACTTTTTTCCACTGTTTCTTTTCACTTTTTTTTAAACTGAACTATAGTTGATTTACAGTGTTGTGCTAATTACTGCTCTGTACAGCAAAGTGATTCAGTTATATACACATATACATTCTTTTTTTATATTCTTTTCCATTATAGTTTATCATAAGATACTGAATATAGTTCTCTGTGCTACATAGTAGGACACTTGTTCATCAGAGGCAAAATATTCTCCGACATAAATCATACTAATATTCTTAGGTCAGTCTCCCAAGGCATAGAAATAAAAACAAAAATAAACAAATGGGACCTAATCGAACTTACAAGCTTTGCACAGCAAAGGAAACCATAAACAAAATGAAAAGACAACCTAGGTAATGGAAGAAAATATTTGCAAATGATGTAACTGACAAGGGCTTAATTTCCAAAATACAAAAACAGCTCATACAACTCAGCAACAAAAAACCAAACAACCCAATCAAAACATGGGCAGAACACCTAAACAGACATTTCTCCAAAGAAGAAATGCAAATGGCCAATAGGAACATGAAAAGATGCTCAACATCACTAATTACTAGAGAAATGCAAATCAAAACTACAATGAGCTACCACTTCACACCAGTCAGGATGCCCATCATTAAAAATTCTACAAATAACAAATGCTGGAGAGGGTATGGAGAAAAGGGAACCCTCCTGCACTGTTGGTGGGAATGTAAATTGGTGCACCCACTATGGAGAACAGTATGGAGGTTCCTCAGAAAACTAAAAACAGAATTACCATATGATCCAGCAATCCTACTACTGGGCATATATCCAGACAATAATCCAAAAATATACATGCACCCCTATGTTCACAGCAGCACTATTCACAGTAGACAAGACAAGGTAGCAACCTCAATGTCCATGGACAGAATTGACTGTTTTTTGCTGCTTCTTAACTGCGTCATTTATTCAAGCTAACATGTGTTATTTCTACTTGATTGCTAAACATAATTTTAGTACTAAATTTTTCTGTTTATAACTAATAGATAAACAACAGGTCAATACTGGGTAGTGGATGTTTGGGGGATTCAAGGGAAAGACAATATGGGTAAAAATCCTCACTGTACAATTTCCTATTTAGAGAGAAATAATAGGATTGGATTTAAACAATAGATTATTCATAGGATGCTATGTAATTTAATATTTTAAGTAGTTATATGATTAAATTTCAATCATATAATGTCTCTAAAATGCATAGAAAAGTGTCTATGTCTATCCCAGGACAAGTATTCAAGATATATTTACATATTTGATTTTGGGCACTAAAAACAATGTTAGAAATACAAAAACATCTTTAGGAAAATAGTGAAATTATCTGTATCCCCACTATCCTTTGATATATTTTCTCCACAGCTTAGCACACTTAATTCTAGTCATTTATTTTTTTTGGAAATTATAAAATTAACTACGGATTTAAATACATGTAATATCAAAATTATTTGATTTTATGTACCTTATTTATTTTATGTATGAGTAACCTTCTCCATGTAATTAAGTAATCTGCAAACTCCAAATCCCCAAACTTCATCTACTGTGATTATTATACTTCTCAAAAAAAGATTGAGAGTTCATAAATTTCCTAAAAATTTGAAAATATCTTTAAACTCAAATTCATTTTCTAAGTGAAAAAATATTTAACCTTTTGTATTCTATTTTAGGAGGAAAAATATTCGTGTGATCACATACTATTGAATAGAATCTACTAAAGCATAAACATGAATTATAACCGTTACAATTGTGGAAATGTTTTAACTCTGACAGTCATTTTAGTCAGCAAGGAATGGAAAATTATCAAATTCAGTGGTCTTTTATTTCTTGACTTCATGCCATCTTAAAAAAATCAATTTGTAGAGAATAACTGGAAATTGTAAAATGAGAATATGCCATAATGGAAATAATTGATATGCAAGGAAATTATATAATCAACATCAGGAAAAAAATGTAATTCCAAAAAGTTCACAAAAATTACATTTAGTATTAAATGAATACATATTAGTATTTAACATAATACAGTAATTATGTCATGTATTTCCAAACCTGATACATGAAGGAAACAGGAACATGTCTTCCTAGTACTTGGAAGTGAAACTTCTTTCTGACTTTCTTCCTGGAAATTGTAAAATCAAAATCAGCACATAGTAGATCTGGTTATAAATTCATAAAATAACACTAAAAACGGAAAGAGTCAGTGGCTTCTAACTAGGCTGTAAATGATGATACTGTATTTTAAGAAAACACGTATCCATGGGAATAATTTGAATCAAATTGAAAGGGTCTTGACTGAACATGGTTCATCTGAGCTCCCACCAAGAGCGAGAATCTCATTGCCTTCAGACTCAGATTCAGAATCCTGGGCAAATGTTTCCCTTTTCTAAAGACTGTATAATATTTATAGACTTTATAATATGTTGTTCCTAATTTTTGAGACATCCAATTTACATTCTTTTCAGTAGAATATAATCTCCACGAGTGCAAGATTTTTGTCTATGGTGTTAACTACTGTATTCTCAGTATCCAGACCAGTGCCTGGCCTAGACTAAGCTCTCAAACATGCACTGTTGATGGACTGAAAGAGTTCCATGCATATGTCAACAGCTGTCAAGTTTTTGTTTTACAAGGAGACAATATAATGATCTGCTCCCCTTAATATTTTAATTTGGTGGATAATTGCATTTCTCAATGCTCATGACAGCGGAAAAAGTTGACAAAGAAATGCGCCCTTAAAAAATATGCCAGGCTTAAAAAAATATACATATATATATGCCAGGCTCATGTTATATAGCTAAAGAGGTACTTTTTTTCAAACTTTCAAAACCAATAATTAAAATGATCCCTAAACAATTCCAAAACTACACAAAATGAAAGCTTCTGAGGTCCAGCCTTATCACAATTTAAAAAATGCAAACTACTATAATGGGTAATGTTTGTTAAGTACTAATTCAGAAAATATTTAAAATATTGACAACAGCCAGTATTGATGAGGATGCAAGAACACTGTTTTCCTTAGGCTGTTGGTATGAATGTTCATGAGCACAATTTCTTGATTATCAGCTTGGCAATGTTTATATATATACATGAATTCCTGCCCCAGGAATTTAACATCCTAGAATTTATTCTACAAGATGTATCCATCCATGTTTATAATGATATATATGTATATATATATATACACTAAGATGCTGATTGTAGAATATCTGGTGCACTAAAATTTGTAATAAACTCAATAATGATTTCAAGTGTATTGGTACATATGTTATAATAAACAGTGTGGGAATATGTACATGGTTACTTGGTAAGTAAAAATAAGTTTCAGAAAAATATATGCAATACAAATTTTTGGGGGAAAATATACATGTGTGCATGCATACACATACATGAACAAATATACATATATAGAAAATATATGTATATATTTGTATAATATATATTATACATACATTTGTGTGTATCGGTGGATGTGTGAGATACACGTGCATAAGTGCACTCATATATATGTATTTGTGTGTGTGTTTATTTAGGTAGGTGTTCCTTAGAAAGTGGTACCTCCGGGAAATTGAATGAGGAAAGATATGCACACAAGCTATTTTTACAAAAAAATCTCAGTTATAAATGAAATATCTTAAATTTTTAAAAAATGACTTGAATATGAAGTCAGTTTAAGAAAATCAGAGCAAAGAAAAGTCAACTTCAATTTAACAGCTACTGGACTATATTATGGCTGTTCGCCTGACCTTATCAGGATAGAAGGAGATTGAAAACATATGTTTAAATGAACTTGTACTTTTGTGTTCATGTTTCCATTTGAATTTCAACAAACTCAGTTGTAAAAATAAGAGTTTTACTTAAAAAGTAAAGGAAACTTCTTTGCTCTCCACTTTTAATTTTTCTTATTTTAACAATTTCAAGCTTACAGAAAAATTGAGACTACAGTAAAAATAAGTCTCTTCTGAACCACTTGGGAGTAATTTGCTGACCTGATGTCTCATCTTTCCTCTTTACTTCAGTATATATTTCTGACAAACAGGACATTTTCCTAAACAACTAAAATTCACTGTCAAAATCAGCTAATTAACATAAATACCATCTGATCCCGGGATGAATTCATGTCTCAGTAATGCCTTTTAGTTCAAAAGGTTCCAGCTGAGGGTCATGGAGCACATTGCTGCCTTGTCTTTTAGTTTTATTCAGTCTAGATGAGTTCCTCAGGCTTCTCTTGATTTTTGTGACCTCGAGTTTTTGAAGATTACTGGGTATTTATTTTGTAACGTCTCTCTAATCACATTTGCCTGTTCACCATAACTAGATTCAAGCTATGTATCTTAGGCAGGAATGTCAGAGGACTCATTCCAAATGTTGCTGTAGCCTCATTGCATGTACAGGTTGGCACAATATTTCAATTTACTGATGAAATCCACCTGCTCACTTTATTAAATAAGGTACTTACTGTCTGCCAGACTTCTCCACTAGAAAGTTATGCCTCCCATCACAATTAACAAGCATTTTTCTGGGAGATGCATCGTAATTCTCCATACTTCATTAAAATTTCAATTTACTCAAGTATTTATGTCTATATGTGATCGTCATTTCCTCTTTTGTTTAATGGGCTATTTTTAATTACTATCATTATTTATTTTGATCTTCAAATTGTCCCAGTTTTGGGCAGGGAATCCTATCATTTTGTGTCCTTTGTCATATTCCCTTTTTTTCATTTAGCAATGCCTTTCTTTCTGGCAGAAGATATTCCATGTTCTTTTGTATTTTCTTTGTCCTATAGTCCATGAATCACCAGTTTCTCCAAATAGCTCTGTTTTGTTTTTGTTCTGGGGGATAATGTGAAGTAGAAACTAAGTTATGGCCACTAGATGTGCTGATTTTTATTCCATACCCCAAGCCATCTCAGTGGGTATTAGAGGCTGTACATGTATGTATTCACACACACACATAGACATATGCACATCCATGTTAATCTCCATATTTATTTCTACATCCATTTCTATGCATTAAAGGCCATGAGTTCACAGTGAAATATCCCATTTAGATCCAAACCACAAGGTTCAGTCTAGTTTTTCCTCTCTGTGGGTTTCTCCTCCTACATGCGGTCTCCTCACCGCACTTCGGTTTGGCTCTACATGGGAGAACGTCCTCGTTACCCTGCCTGGGCCCGGATGCCCGGGTGAGGATGCCCCCGCGCGTGCCTCTCCCGCAGTGACCTGGCCCTGGGGCCCGCGTTCAGGGCTGCTGTCTTCATGGTAACTGGGCTGTCTCCTCAGAGGACCTCCTCACACCGCTCACCCTCCATGACCGAGTCGCCCTCCTGCATGGGGGCCCTGCTGACCTTTTTGTGGCTCTGACTCTAAACGTGACTCTAAGGGCCATGCCCTCCCCCTCGCCGAGATGGGTGCACTCCTCCCCCCATCAGATTCCTGCTGAGTACAGGCCCTTCCCTCCTGTGATTTCACTGGCCTCACTCCACACCTGGCCTCCGCTGTCCCCATGGAAACTAGCCCCAGCCCACCTGGTCTCTGCCCCGCACCCTGAGCCACTGTGCCCCCGGCCTTCCCTGCTTTGTCCCATCTAAGAGTCCTACGCCTGAATTTCTCAGGAAAGGAAGGGAAGAACGCAAAGGAGAGAAAGAGCTGGGTGAAGAGGAATATTTGCGGTCTTGAATCCTAGACTCATTGCTCTGTGTGCTGCGCTTCCTATAAATTGATCGAGGCTCCCCAGTTCCTCAGAAGTCCATTTATCTGTTCAATAAATACAACTGAGCCCTTATCAGTCACATAGCATTTTAGATTAGTTTTTTTTTAAGTTCATACATTTGCTCATTTAAACAAAGAGAACTATTTCCCTTAGATATAAGATTTAGAATCTCATGCCACGCTAAGAATAATTCCATAATTTGATGCACTGAGAGTAGGATGTGCTATTTCATTGATAACTGATCACTATGAATAACATTTATTAAATTAACGTCCATCCATTGTATCTCTCTCTGCTTGTATATACATGTTGTAGAAAATCGGGTGTTAATCATGAGAATAATTTTGAGCCAGAAGCTATTTGAAATGAAGTGATTTCCTACCTAATCCTTCATCAGATCACTGTCCTTGAGCTTGAAATTGACTTTCAACATGACAATAATGGTCTATACCTGTATCATTAAATGCAAGCAAAGTTAACCTCGTTTGCCTATTAACCCTATTAAGTAGGTATTTTTATTATCATTGTTAACAGATGGAAAAACTGAAGTGCTGGTGTTAAGTGATCTTTTCTAAGCTCTCTGATCTTGTAAGTGATGGAGCATGGAATTAAATTTGACTTGTTATAGTTACTTACTTGAAATTCTTAATCTTAACTTTTCATGTTCTGACACCCAATCCAGTTCTCATCAGAAATTATATTTCATCACTTTTCTTTATTATATATCTCAAACATATCAAACGATACAATTCCTTTTATATGGCACTGTCCCCACTGTTTTGAACTTTGACATTGCACACCCCACCTCCATAATTTCTGTCATTGAAGATCTAGAACAGGAATCACCACTTCATTTTAAGAAACAACATTGACAAATTGTCCCCCTCCAGACTTGTAACTTATATTTCCTATATATTCAAGTATAAAATATTCAAATGAAGTTGAATATCTTTAATATAATTACTACTTACTGAGGGTTTTTTTGTGAATTGTCTCTTTATAGCCTTTGTAACTCTACACTATGGTTCTTATCATTTTGGAGGTAAATGCTAATTCACCTTAACTTCTTCTAGGCTATTCCAATGACAGCACTTTAGAATGATCAGATGGTTATTTACTGCACAGTAGAGTAAAAAATGACTGAGTTTAACTTTTGGAAGGACACAATCGATAAACCTGTACAACAGAATGGTCATTCTGTAAGAATACCTGTCAGCAGTTAGAAGAAAAAGTTTGCTCCAACTGACATACTTTAGATTATGTTTCTCTATAATGAGTGAATTTTGAGCAGTTTGGCACAGATATTCTAAGTATTCCATATCTGAGGAACAGAGTTCCTCTCCTTAGATGAGTAAAGACAGACAGTTAACCTGTGGGTAACTCATTTTTTTGGTGCACTGTGGAATACAAAATAGTCTATGGTTTATGACTGATTCTAATGAAAAGTTGAGCAATTAATATACATAAAAATGACATCACAGTGCATTAAATCTGTGTTCACTCCAGAACAATTAACGTGCCCTTTGCTTGGGAATATAGCCTAAAATATAGGAAGAGAGCACCAGCTTGCAGTCAGTAAAGAATATGCCAAAATAACAATGGACTAAATTGATAATCTATGTGGATAGCCAGACCACTTCAATTATTTTCTCAAGGGATTCTAATGTCCTTGTGATCAAAAAAGGAAAATCCCTTTTTTATCACATGTATTGGAAAGGAATTTTTTTAAACAACCTAGATTAGAAACCGTTTTAATAAGCACTGTGGTAACAGCAGGGAATCTGTTTCCATGCAAGTTTTCAAATATTTGTAGAAAACATGACAATATTACTGATAGTAATTTAACACACAGTAATTTGTATTCTACATGCATAGGCTACCCATAAATAGAAGTTAGTATAAATATTTGACGTTTCACTTTCTATATGTCACTGGGTTTTCAATTTGAATACCACCTTTACTTCTGCTCCTCAACTATAATCTTTTTGAATTTACATTTTCCCTTCTGAAGGAATAAATGCTGTTCACTGATGATTTGCTTCAAAATGGCAATGATGTATTAATGAAAATGGAACTCTGTATGTATGACTGGATACCATGTAGGCACTTTATTTACACTACTTACCTGGAAACAAGATTTTTAAATGTTTGCCATTAATTTCAGGATTATGATAATCATCTTTTTACATTCTATCATAAGCAAGATTTAGCCACAATGGGCTAGAAGTAGACCTTTACGGCCTGTTCCTATGTTTATGTTTAAGAAAAACTTCTACAATATTTGCTTAAATGTTAAGGATAATCCATATTTATATTACTTAAAATGTTCATTACATTCACTACACTTTTATTTTTGTTAGTTTTTAAAGAATTCATTTTTTAGAGCAGTTTTAGTTTCACAGCAAAATTCAGGGGAAGGTACAGAAATTTCCCATCTACTCTCTGCCCCACAAATGCATAACTTCCCCCGTTATCAACATCCCTCACCAGAGTGATACGTTCTTACAGCCGGTGAACCTATATGGACACCTCATAATCACCCAGAGTCCATAGTTTGCTCTTGGTGTTATACATTCTATCGGTTAGGACAATGTATAATGACATGTATCCATCATTATAGCCTCATACAGAGTATTTTCACTGCTCAAAAAAATCCTGTGCTCCCCCTATTCATCCATCACCCCTCCAAGCCTTGGCAACCTCTGATCCTGTCACCATAGTTATAGTTTTGGCTCTTCCAGAGTATCATGTAGTTAGAATCATAGAGTACGTAGCCTTTCAGATTGGCTTCTTTTACTTGGTAATATGCATTTAAGGTTCCTCCATTTCTTTTCAAGGCTTGATAGCTTATTTCTTTTTATTGCTGAATAATATTCCATTGTCTGGATGTATCATAAACTTTAAAAAATTTCATATTTTGAAATAATTTATATTATTTATAGGAGAAATGGAAAAAATGCAAAATATTCCCAGTGAAACCTCACCCAGTCTCCTAATGTTAATATCTCATCTTCTTCGTTTTGATAAATGTAACCTTGGTACAGTTATGAAAACTAAGCAAATAACGTTAGGACAATGCACTTAACTAAACCACATATAATATTTGATGCCAGCTGTTTTCTCACTAATGTCTGTCTTCGAGTCAGAATCCCACCTATGACATCACACTGCATTTAGTCAATCCTCTCCTTATTCTTCTCCAATCTATGACATTTCCTGCTGTTTCCTTACCTTTCATGGCCTTGACATATTTGAAGGTATTTTGTAGAATGTCCCACAGTTTCAGTTTATCTGATGTTTTCTCATGAATAGAGCAGGGTTATGAAATGGAATACAGAATACCCTAAAATCATTATTTTTCCCTTTCCATACTCTATTTTCTAAGGTGTGAGTCATTAAGTTCAGCCTACATTCAAGGAAAAGGGAGTTAAGTTTCAAACCCTGGAAGAAATATCAAAGAATTTGTGGACATATGTTAAATACACCACAGTAATTAATACATATTTGGGGGAAGATCATTTGAGGCTATGCAACTATTCTATTTCTTATTTTTTTTTTTAAATTTTATTTATTTATTTAGTTTTGGCTGCGTTGAGTCTTCATTGCTGTGCGCTGGCTTTCCCTAGTTGTGGCCAGCGGGGGCTACTCTTCATTGTGGTACGTGGGCTTCTCATTGCAGTGGCTTCTCTTGTTGTGGAGCACGGGCTCTAGGTGCATGGACTCAGTAGTTGTGGCATGCAGGCTCAGTAGTTGTGGCTCACAGGCTTAGTTGCTCCGCGGCATGTGGGATCTTCCTGGACCAGGGCTCGAACCCGTGTCCCTTGCATTGGCAGGCGGATTCTTAACCACTGCACCACCAGGGAAGTCCCTCTGTTTCTTCTTAAAGTCGGCTAATTTTAGCAACCATCAGTGGATTTTGCCTACTGCAATTATTACTCAAATGGTGATTATTTTCCTCATTACTTTTACATTTATTAATTGGAATTCTTTGATAAGGTAGATTTATCTCTTCTTCTCTATTTATTTATTCTATCACTTTACTATCAGGATGGCCTTGCCTGGTTTTCAAAATCATTCTTTTGGTTATAATTCAATACAATCAAATTTATTTTGTTGCTCATATTTTTCTTGCTTTGGTTATTGGGAGATCTTCCAGGGACGCCCCTCCCCCTTTTATTTTTAGCAATTCCTTATTTTTGCAACTACAAGATGTTCCAGACCTACTTTGTATTTTTGCTGCCTAGAATCAGCCACTTCTTCAAAGAACCATGGTTTCTTTTACTGGGGAATAGTATGTACCGCTCGTTGCAACTGTATAGTTCTCAGAGGACAGAAATAGGAAACTCATGTATCTATATTGCTAACAATGTGGATATTTGTACTAACTAACCCACACACGTATCTATATTTACTTCTACTTCTCTTAAAATAAACAGGAGTTAATAGTGGTATCTCTCTCTCATTCGGCACAAGGTTTGATCACCATTTCCTCTCTTGCTTACTTGTAACTTGTTTCCCTGGCAGTGAGAGATCTGGTTCCTATTATTGACAAAGTATCGCTTTAACCCTAGTATGTGTTTGAAGGCTTTTCAGAATTGGTGACCATACCAATGAGAAACAAATTTACCAACTACATTACAGTATTTTTATACTTTTTTCCTCCTTTGCTTTGAGCTGTACAATATTCAATCAAACTTTGCTTTCCAAAGTTACTTAGTTCTTCCCCTTTTCCTTGCTGTCTTTATGTGAGGTATATTATAGTAATTGTACCGCAGTTAAATTAGTTTGTTGGGGACTGAATTTCACTCCGGTTTTCCTAATACCCTGATTGATGTTTTTGTTGTTATTATTGTTGCTGTTTGTTTCTAAAGGAGGCCCTGGCGCCCAGGGGGTGACCGCGGAGTGCAGAGCTGGGGAGGCGGGAGGGAGCTGGTTGGGCACAGGGTCGTCCAGGGGGCCCGAGACACGGGGGGGTTTGCTGGGCAGGACGGAGGTCCCTCCCTGCTGCTGACCAGGGACGTCGAGTGGCGCTGAGGCTGGGGTGGCCCTGCGTCCTCCAGAGGCCGCGCCCTCGCCAGCCTTCTGAGGACCCGCGCGCCACACACAGGGGAGCAGGCTGGCCACCGCCCCGCTGAGGTCCACCCACTGCCCCTCCCGGGACCGATAGAAGGGTCACTCTTCTCTTTCCCTCCCTCTGTCCCAGTCCCGTGGACACAACTGGCTCAGGCAGGGCCTGCGGCGGCGGGGACAGTCAGGGCTTCGGGTTGACGCATGCCGCCGGGCCACCAGCGAGACTCCGGGCCGGAATGGGAGGCTGAGGCCTAGGGTACCGAGTCCTCCTAAGTGGGGTCCGGGGGTGGGAAGGACGGAGACAGACGAGGCCAAGAGGCGGGGTTGGGGGGGTCCCAGACGCACTCACCTGTAGGCGCCCGGGTCCCGAAAGGCCCTGTTCCGCCCTCCGCTCGCTGGCCTCGGGGCCTCGCCCCCGTGGGAGGGGTCACGCTCCGCACACGGCTCCTCCGCACGTTTTGCGCGCGCGGCGCACGGGCTCCCTGAGGCGCAGGGAGCGGCGGGCCGAGTCCAGTCAACGCCGCGAGCGCAGTTGGAGCTCCGACTGCGAGCTGAAGGGCAGGCGCCGCTGTCACCTTCTTGGAACTGTGCGCGTTCGTCAAGCTGCGCTGCCGCGGCCTGGGGCGATGGAAAAAAGCCGCCCGCCCGCCTCGGCCTCGCGCTCCTTCAGGGCTGGGCCGCGGCGCAGGATGCCGGGGCCCCCGCCCCCTCGGTTCAACACCAGGAGGACGGCAGCCAAACCGCCAGGGTGCCGGAGGTGGCCCCGCGGGGACCATGGGGTCGTCTAGGCCCCCCTTTGGTGGCCTCGCCCCCCGGTCCTGCCCACTTCCCGGAACCACGTAGGTCACCGGCACCTCGGAGGTACCGTTCCGCACCTGGACCTTCTGGTCACGGACACTGTCCCAGTCGGTGGAGGCGGGCCTCTCAGTGGCCCAGACACAGTGTCTGCAGGAGGTGGTTCTACATCACGTCCAGAATGTCCCCAAGTTCGTCGAAGTAGCACCCGAGGGCCTCAGGGCTCCTTGAAGGTAAGGGTTGACACAGGTGATGTCCAGGTTCCAGATGGGCCATGGATCCTGTTGGCAAACCTCAGCACACATGGTTCTGGCCCATCTCCCTGTCCAGGTGGTGGCCCATGTGGTCCGTCTGGTCCTGGCGGACCCGGGAAGACATGAGCTTGGACAGCCGGCCTGAGCCCCGCAGGGCCCTCCGTGGCCACTCCGAGATGACGCGGTCCCAGCCTGTCTGGCTCGGACAGGACTCAGGGATGTTCTTGGTGACAGCCTCATAGAGGGTGGCGACAAGGCCTGTAGAAGAAGCAGGTGGCCTGTGGCCCCTGGTGCGGGGCGTTCACGTGGCTCTGAGACCCCCCCCCCCACGTGGTCTTGTGCAGGTGTTCTGGGCAAAGAACTCCAGCTCGGGCTTCTCCTCCGCGTGGCTCTGAACAAGGGCTGCCTCTCAGGTGGATTCCTTATGCATTAGAGGCTTAATGAACATCACATGGCCCTGGCGGTAGTTGTTTGGAATTTCTTATTATTTTCCCTGTGACGGCAGTTCCCTGATAGTTTAAATCAAAGTTGTTAATTTGGAGATCTCTAGCTTTTTCCTTCTTGTAAAGTTAGAAGCAATGCTTATTCCTACTTTTACCATGTTAGCTGAAACTGGAATTCTTATTTTTTATAAGGTTTGAACGATTTTCAGGTGACAAGTATTATGAAATCAGACTAGTGAAATTCTCATATTTATACAAACTGGCTGTTGGCATTCGTAATGGTTATATGATTATATTTTTATAATTTTCAGTTACTATTGGAGAATGTATGCCATTCTTATTCTCTTAATACTATGAATAACTTGAGCTCAAAATTATTTCTGATACTTCTGGTGCATCATACTTAGCGTTAGATTGTGTTTGACCTCTGAGAGGAAACTTGGCCGTAAGTGTCTTATGGCATCAGTTGAAAATTATGAGTAGAAATTTGAGAGGAGATAGAGAAGTTACAGAAGTAGATGGCATGGCAGGCAAGCAGTGACTGAAATTGGGAAAATGGAGGTGCGTATGGAAGGGATACATTTTAAATCTAACTTGGACGGGTTAAAGTGTTTGCACTGGGGAGGCCTGAACATTCTTAGGAGAAGGAAATAAAAATTTTAAAGAATGCAGGAGAGTGGTTAAGTGTTAGACGTCATGTAATTTCCATGGAATGACCTTCTTACAGGGAGGAAGAATTGTTGGGGGACGCTGAATATGCACATTAAATGACGGTTTAATTTAACAAGAAGTTGTGGAAACCTGAGGTCATTTGGGGGGGGTGGATTTCATAGACGGCTTTGGACACAAGCTTCTATGTAAAATTAGGCAAGTTTTAGATATGTTATGAACTTTATCTAGTATTAATTTCTTCTTATTCCAAATTTTAGTGAATCCCAGGTTGAGTGATGGTTTGTCATATTATTCTAAAGTACATTTGATAGCTTTCTAATTTTGGCTCAACAACCATTTGCCTCATTTTACAGTCATGAGCTGGTATATTACACAAAGCCAGGAAGCTATTTTATCTGTATAGAAAGCATGTAAGCTCTAATCTAAAATATTTTGGGGAAAAGTATGTGACCAATATTTAATAGTCATTTAAAATGTCAGAGTTAAAGTAACATCTTATACACTTGATGTGACTAGAAGTTACATTGTCTAGTCTCCTTTTTAATTTGTTTATTTAAAAAACATTAGATATAAATATTAGGCACAAAATCTGTCTTACAAATTCAATTTGAGAAAATTATATTCCAATTATCATTTTCAGAAAATATCTATGTAAACCAAGAAGATGCCCTTTCCCTCTAATAGCCCAGAAGATACCCTTTCTCTGCAATAAACCAAAAGTCCATTCCACTCTTTTAATAAGACTTAAAAGACAAAGATACTGATTTTATGTGTGTATATATATACACGTAAAATTTATGTCTATCTGTATCTGTCTATATCTATATCTATATATCTATGTAAGAGAACGAATACCACCAATCGTTTTTTACAGAGAGTGGAGTATTAATCTGAGAGCCTATCCTGAGTCACAGAGTTCATTTTCTTTGAGGTTTTTATACTGATTACTGCTAATTGTTAGGAAAAATTATTCTCTCCATCTTCACTTAAATGTCTGCTACTCTTAGGCCTAAGGATCATCTACCACAGAAACATATCTGAAAATCTGCTCTAGCAAACCAAGCTATGGTGACTGGCTTTGCCATTGTTCACTCACATTTTAGAGATATCTGATGGCAGGAGAAAGCGTGGTGAAGGGGAGGCAAGGGTTCCGTGGCAGTCAATGTAAGGAAGATAATGTAGGAGCTTTAGGAATGTGACACTGGTCACATCCTGCATCTGAGGTGTGCGTGCAGCTGTGCTGTATTGTGGGGAGTGGGTTTGTTTGCTGGGGTTACCATAACAAACGTTACAGACTAGGTGACTTAACAGAAATTTGTTTCTCACCATTCTGGCAGCTGGGAGTCCTAGATGGAGGTGTGGGCAGGGTTGCTTTCTCCTGACGCTGCTCTCCTTTTGTGGACGGCTGTATTCTCTCTGCTTCTTCACGCGGTCGTCCTTCTGTGTCTCTGTCTTTTCTTAGAATGACACCAGTCATATCAGATTAAGAGAAAACCCTAGTTACCTCATTAGAAGTTAATTACCTCTTTAAAGAATGTATCTTGATCGCATTCTGAGGTACTAGGATTAAGACTTCAACATATGAAATTTGGGGAGACAGTTCAGCCCATAACAGGGTGATCTGTTAGTGTTTTAGAATGATTTTCACAAAGCGACTGCCATTTATTTGTAGGACCTATGGGAATGATATAAAAATTTAGTTTCCGAAGATAAACTTGTGCTGTAAAATACATTTATTTACTTATACAGAGTATTTCTACGTTGTATACCAGATAATTTTGCTCAGAAAAATAGGTCTGAAAAAGAAAATTAATCTGTATAGCTGGGGAGAAAACATTTTTTATGGGTGAGAATGCTTGCAGTTTTCACATGTTGCAAGTTGTTTCATATCCTATGCACTTAAATACAATGTGAAGTCTGGCATTTCTAAAGTTTTCTCACTTAGCAGTTGGTAAAAACAACCTTGCTTAATAGTAGGCTTAGAAGTCATACATGTAGTGAAAAGAACAAGAGTTTGACTATTTTATTTAGTAGTTGTGTAACTGGAGATCATAAATTAACTTCTCAGAGCCATGGTTTGACTATCCCTAAATTCGGAATAATTACATCACCCTTGTAAGCGTCTAGGTTGTGATTTTGGACAGGATAATTCTTGTTCTGGGGGCTGTCCTTTGCATGGTGTGACGTTTAGCAGCCCCTCTGTCCTCTACCATCTCTATCCAAACAGCACTACCCTCTCACCCCCATTTGTCACCATCAGAGCTGTCTGCAGGTAATGCCAAATGTCCCCCTGGGAGGTAAAGGCAGCCCTCAGTGAGAGCCACTGACGAGCCTCTGTGGTGGAAACAAACATCCCCATCTGATGAAAAAGGCAGTGGTTGCACCTGAAGTCATACACCTGAGATAGTTTAAGGTCAGCTCCGCTGAAGCTTTGAAAAAGTTAAAATTGTTCTTTCTTAAACCTCTGTAACTGAGATAAAAGCCTAAACTTTTCAAGAAAATTATTAGAGTGTGTTATTTAGAAAGCATTCGAGGTTTTGACCGGAAGCCTTTAGAGGACTCTAGATAAACTCTTGGGTTTCCAGTGAGGAGCAGATCTGTCACCTCCTTCCACTGTTTTCCTCATCCTCAGAGATGCCTCCAATTCAGTCATTCAAAGAAAAGTACAGGATAGTTGTGTAACTGTATAGATCATTGAGGCACCTAAGAGAGAAAAGCCACAGTCACGCTATTTGTTAGAGGGATAAGGACCTTAGCATAGTAAAGGAGAGGTTTGCACGGCCCTTGCAGGTACTGATGGAACGGACACCAGTGGTCTCGGTCAGAAGCATGGAAGCAGGTGTGCTCTAGAGCCATCTGGAGAGCCCCAGAGCTCCAGCATCTGCTCTCACATCAGTGTGCACCTGCTTCCAGGACAGTAGCTTCCCTCCTGCAGTCACTGCCTTCCAGATGTTACGTGGCTGCCTCTCAGTATCAGACTCTGACCAGAGACTTTCTGGGGAAAAGCACACTGGTGACCAGATTCCCAGCTTCTCTTATGAAATATGGAGAGCATGGAAGGGGGTAAGATGGAATATGATTCAATAACAGGCAAAGAACCCCATCCAGTTCTTGGAAACAACCTAAATGTCCATCAGCAGAGGAATGGATAAAGAAGATGTGGTACATATATACAACAGACTGTTACTCAGCCATTAAAAGGAATGAAATTGGGTCATTTGTATAGACATGGATGGACGTAGAGACTGTCGTACAGAGTGAATTAAGTCAGAAAGAGAAGAAGAAGTATCGTATATTAACGCATACATGTGGAATCTGAACAAATTGGTATAGACTATCTTATTTACAAAGCAGAAATAGAGACACAAATGTAGAGAACAAACGTATGGATACCTAGGGGGAAAGCGGGGGTGGGATGAATTGGGAGATTGGGACTGACATATACATACTACCATGTATAAAATAGGTAACTAATGAAAACCTGCTGTTTAGCACAGGGAACTCTACTCAGTGCTCTGTGGTGACCTACATGGGAAGGAAACCCAAAAAAGAGGGGATAGATGTATACGTATGGCTGATTCACTGTGCTGTACAGCGGAAACTAACACAACATTGTAAAGCAACTAGACTCCAATAACATTTTTTAAAAAGTCAGATCCCAAACTTGCCACTTTTCCCATTGAATTCAGTGTTTAAGAGGGTGTGCCAACCTTCTGCCTTCAACATGTAGCTCACCCTTGTGCAGACGAAGACCTACCTGGTCTCAAAGTGTTGCCACACAGCTGGCAACATGACTGGACTTCACTGGGCTCTTCCATGCTTATGCCCCTCATCTGGGGTAAGGGGACATTAATAAGATTAGGAATTAGTGAGCATGAGTCCATTGTCATATTCCTTCACTATGAAATGAGTTCCTTGGTTAGAAATGATGCTGTTTAGAAAACAACATTGATAAACAAAGCATTCTTTAAACACAGGATGGGCAGAAAGGAAAATGCCTATTTACAGAAGGTGTCTATTCCAGTGAGGATCAACTGCTGCCTGTTCTGTTACGAAGAGCTTAAATTTGATAAAACTTGTCACCAGTGACTGCTCTTTGCTTATGTTGCCCTATTGGGGCCCATCTTACGCACAAGATTACGAGAGTCTTCTCTGCAGAGTTGCTGTTTTGGGTGATCGTGGGGACACAAATTCTTTGGCACATGTTCTTAAAAGTCTATCAACATCTCTGCCTCAGACCTGCTTGTTACCAGATTTTCCTGTTTGTTTTTTTTCCCCCGTTTACTTTTATTGCGATATAATTGACATAACAGCACTCTGTAAGTTTAAGGTGTACTTATATCAGTGACCACATTTTCAATTGTCACTTATTTGTCTCTCACTTTGATGGTTAATTTTATGTGTTAGGTTGGCTGGGCCACAGCACCCCAGTGTCTGGGAGGGAGTTTTTTTGATGAGATAAAATCAGTGGACTTTGCGTAAAGTGGATTATCCTCCATAATGTGGGTGGGTCTCACTCAATCAGTTGAAGGCCTTAATAGAACAAAGACTGACTCCTTGCAAATAAGAAGGAATTCTGACAGCAGACAGCCTTTCCAATTGAACTGCAAAATTGATTCTTCCTGTACATCCACCCTGCAGATTTTTGGACGAGTCTGCTCCATAATTGCATGATTCCTTAAAATCAGTTAATATCCCCCTCCCCCTCCCCCTCCCTCTCCCTCCTATTTCTCTGGGGAGCCCTGACTAATACAATTACTATCAAGATGGTGAATCACTGTAGATTGGAACCTCTAGCCATTTCACCTTAAAGGCAAAACTTACCACCCAGGTGTGATTCTCAGTGCTGCACACAGGGGGGATTTCCTCCTTCTGTGTCCTTCAGGGACATACATGCTGATGGGGCTGTGCTGTTACAAGTGTTCCCTTCCCGCTGGTGCCATACAAGACAGAGCTACATTTGAGTAAGTTCTTGGTTGAATATGTTGCACGTATTCTCTCGTTTGCATTCTGAGTGATATCTATTAATGAACAAAAATTCTTAAATTTAAAGTAGTCAAATTTATTATTTTTCATTTATGTTGCATATATATATATATTTCATATATATTTTTTCAGTCTTTTTTTCTATTTAATAAATCTTTACCTATCTTGGATTCATGAATATTTTTCTCTACATTTTATTAAAAATGTTTTGAAGTCCTGGTAATGGGAGTGTGGGAAAGTCAAGCAGATCCCTCAAAACAAGTATGCAACTGGGCAGAATTATTTTTAAAAATTTCAGTGCAGTAGAAATCAACCAAAGGCGATGAGAAGTTGAGAAGTGCATATACATGAAAACTTCTAGTGGAAAGATTGTGGCTTTCTTGCTTGGATGTTGTCCCATCTTGCTACCTCACCCTCACTCCCAGCTCAGGCTAGACACCTGCCCTCTTTCTGGCTGGGAAGGATAGACTCACTTCATTGTGGCTGATAGAGCAACTAAAAAGTTATTTGGGGAGTGAGAAGGCCATAGATAGACTGAGTTTACAAACCTTCTATGCCTCCCTGCTGACTACTAACCAGTGCCTATTGGACACCTCAGATAACCTAGAGAAAAATTATTATTATTATTTTTTTGGCCCTACACTGGCCTCTCACTGTTGTGGCCTCTCCCGTTGCGGAGCACAAGCTCCGGACGCGCATGCTCAGCAGCCATGGCTCATGGGCCCAGCCGCTCCGCAGCACGTGGGATCTTCCCGGACCGGGGCACGAACCCGTGTCCCCTGCATCGGCAGGCGGACTCTCAACCACTGCACCACCAGGGAAACCCCTTAGAGAAAATTTGAAGCCTGAAGAAATTTGTAAACTTGCTGAACCATTCAATGTGACCCTCAATCCACAATCTACTGAGAAGGCAAAGGGTAGAAGCCTCGTTGGCATAGAATGCCTTAGCATACCGAACACTCAAATCACTGCCTGCTAAACTGTGAAGACACAGGGGAAGCAGCTAGGGGTGCTGGGCTTAAACAAATCAATATGAAACAGAGTAGAGATATCAGGGGTTGTACATTGTGGGGTAAGATATTTCACATTTGGAATTCAGGCAAGGTTATTGCTTACTAAAACCAACAGCATTTAGAAGAACAAAACAAAATCCAGAGATGCTACAAAACAAAGGTATACATGTGGACCCTTTTGATTCAGTGATTTTACTAGAAATCTTAGTGCAAGAAGGCAAAAAGGGAAAAGGACTTGATTTTAGCAAGGTAGTATATTTCTAAAAGGTACAGTTTGATATACAGAGAGTCAATTGTATTTCTGTCTATCATATACTAAAAATCCAAAAAGAATATTTTAATTGTTCATTTACAATAGTGTATAAATATTTAGAAATAAATTTGACACAAGAAACACAAGATCTGCACACTGAAAACTACAATTCATTGCTAAGAGACATTGTACAAAATAAAACAATATCAGAAACTTATAAGATTCCTTGCCTACAGAAAGTTGATGGGAATGGGGTAGAAATCATGGGAAATACGAATGAGGTAATTGGTATGAGACGGGAGACACTACTTGGAGTTTAGCTTTTTTCATTTCTCTGACTATTAGAACCATGGCATTTTGTCATATATCCTAAGGAAATAGTTAATGAAAATCAAACAGTTACGGGAAGCTCGAAGTGGAATGCACTCAGTAGCACGTAAATCTATCTTCTAAATGAATAACGTAACTACACTCGAGGTTGAAGAAGGAAAGAACTAACTTAAGTGATGTTGGGAAACAATGTTTTGACTATATATTGTAAAGTCAAGGAGAAATGAACCATAAACAAATATATACTGTAGTGAGCTCTGAATCCAATTTATGTGCACACTAGTGTTAAACTAATAAGAAACATGTATACTGGATAATGGCACCCAGTTTTCTCACTGCCAGGGAACAAGTGGAAAGAGGGAAGATTAGAACAAACCCTAGTGTTGGATTGGGATTGGAGGTATTGCTATGAATGTAAGGTTTTTTGTTAGTTTGTTTCTAATAAAAAACAATATCACACAGATACAGAAATAAAACATGTATACACGTGTGTGTTAGTATATACATTGATTTCCTAGCTTTATCTGCTGAGACTAAAAGCAATAGCACCCAGCAGCAACAGGTAAATCCAGGACCCAGGTTGGATTTCTAAACACCATTATCCAATCAGACATGCCAGAGCTCCTTAAGGAAATTCTTAAATGCAGTGATGGGGCAGAGAAAGTCTAGGGTGAAACTGGACTTAGGGTGCCAGCAGGCAAAGAAGTGCTTAGAAATGATGGTGACAGGTTGAAGGGACACAAGAGGCACCTGGAAGAGTTCCCAATGACCAAAGCTGGAATAATGTGAACAAAACATTAATAATGATAATACTCACCTATTACCTATAAAATAAGATAAATATCAGTTAGTTCATGTTTATCTAAGTGAACTAATAAACTAAATGGGGAAGAAAGAACAACTCTTCCCTACAGTAGAATTCTAATAATTCTAATAATTGAAGGTAGAAGTAATGAGGGTACTTAGAAAATCACCATGAGGCAAACGTCATAGACAAGGTTGATTGATGGTTGCTAAGATTACCTGGAAAAAGTGTGATGAAAAATAAAATAATTGCATAGTCTACAAGTATCTCCCCACAAGGGACTTGTTAAAGGCAAACCTATGTAACTTTACAGTGGAGAATCTCAGGCAGAGAGCAGTTACACCGACTGATCAAGGTGGTGAGAAGTAAGGGCATTGGTACCTCCTGACAGAACACACTGAGAGAGCACAGCTGCATTTCCATGGCATTGCTGCCAGGATGTCTAAGGGCAATCAATCCAACGGTGAGAAAAACTGCAGGCCACCCTAGACTGAATATCCAGGTACTTCAGCACTGTCAGAAAAGAATATCTTTTTCCTATTAAATTGCCTTGATTTTGTTGGAAATGGACCACACATATGCGTGCATCTGTTTCTGGGCTCTGCTCTATTATTTTGATGTAAATGTCTACCCATGTGTCATTAGCATGCTGTCTGGATTATTGTAGTTTTAAAGTAAGTCTTGAAATCATTTTAACAATATTGATTCTTTAATCCAAGGACATGGTATATCTTTACATCTGATTGTGTCGTCTTCAGTTTGTCATCAGAGTCATAGTTTTAGGAGTACAGGAGTACCCTTTAGGAGTACCCTTAGGTAGGTTTGTTCCTAGGTATTTTATTCTTTTTGATGTGATGGTAAATGGGATTGTTTCCTTAATTTCTTGTTCTGATATTTCATTGTTAATGTATAGAAATGCAACAGATTTCTGGGTATTAACTTTGTATCCTGCAACTTTACTGAATCCATTGATGAGCTCTAGTAGTTTTTTGCTACTGTCATTTGGATTTTCTGTTTATAGCATCATGTCATTTGCAAACAGTGACAGTTTTACTTCTTCTTTTCCAATTAGGATTCCTTTTATTTCTTTCTCTTCTCTGAGTGCCATGGCTGGGACTTCCAAAACTATGTTGAATTATAATGGTGAGAGTGGACATCCTTGTCTTGTTCCTGATCTTATTGGAAATGCTTTCAGGTTTTCACTGTTGTGTATGATGTTAGCTGTGGGTTTGTCATGTGCGGCCTTTATTATGTTGAGGTATGCTCCCTCTATGGCCACTTGTTGGAGAGTTTTTTAACATAAATGGATGTTGAATTTTTTCAGTTGGTTAAAGTACTCTATTTGTTCTTTATTTTCTAAATGGTATTAGCCAGTCTCAGTCCTTTGGATTTCCCTGTAAATGGTAGAATCAGCTGGTCAGTGTCACATTCAGATGGAAATATGATAGGAATTGGCATGGAAACTAGAGACATCTGAAGAGTACATACCTTTAGAATACTGTCTTTCAATATGTGAAAGACATCTCTTTCTTTTTTTAGGTCTTGAATTCCCTTTCCCAGTGGTTTGCTCTTCTCAATATACAGGTCTTGAAAATACTGTGTTATCACTAAGATTTTCATGGTTTGGAGGTGGCTCTTTGTCACTTTGAACTCATGGAGCATCTTCAGAACTAAAGTTCCTAGCCTGCTCTGCTAGCAGAGTTCTTCTTGTTCCTGTCAAAAAGGATGGTGTTTATTAGAAAGATATGCTATTACAGTGTGTATCTCTTTGTGCAGCGGTGACTAAAATGAGGGCTGAAGCAACAAGGCATCTGTCTCCTTCAGCGTCCCCATCCTGAGAAAGAACAGGCTGCCACTTTTCTGTTTGAATGACCAAGCAGGGGGCCTTTGTTGTATGACTTAAAAACTGTGCAGCCATGAGGGAGATCCCAATATATTTCTCAGTTTCCAACTCAGCCCCACTGTGTTTATATTTATAATTGCTGGAAACTCCTTCCAAATTCTGAAAGGATATCTTATTAGAATTTTAGCTTTTCATTATGTTGTGAGTTTTGTCTTTTAATATTTTCTTCATGTGTTTTACTGAGAAGGTGGTAGAGAGAGATTTGGTTTCTGGTTTAGAAATGTGTGTGGTAAAGGGGAAAGGTGGGGGGAGGGATAGGTTGGGAGCTTGGGATTTACTTATACTCACTACTATATTTAAAATAGATAACCAACAAGGACTAACTGTATACCACAGGGAACTCTGCTGAATATTCTGTAATAACCTAAATGGGAAAAGAATTTGAAAAAGAATAGGTACATGTACATGTATAACTAAATCACTTTGCTGTACACCTGAAACTAATACCACATTATAAATTAACTATAGTCCAATATAAAATAAAAATTAAAAAAAAAAGAAATATATGTGGTGCCCAGGACAAGGTGAGCTACCAAACCTTGACTGCAAGCTGAAGGGTGAATAGAAGTTACAGGTAAGAGGAGGAAGGAATAAAGCAGAATGAGGGAAAACATGCACAAAGTCAAAGGACATTTTAACTAAAACTTTCTGTCTTCTAATTAGTGTCTTTTGCTGCATTTCATGTATCTGTGTGTGTCCCTTAAAATCACTTTTATGAGAAAAACGTAAATATGGAAATAAAATTATAGTATATAAATTTTAGCCATTAAAGAAAGCAATAACAATTGTATTTTATTTGAATTTTGGCACATACTTTTTCATATAAAATTGCTAAATTATGGTTTATTGGTCATTTAATATTTTATATAATATATAATTAATATTTTATATAAAATATAAGGTACTTGAAAACTAAGCTATAAAATAGAACCAAGTAATACTATTGCTGATGTATGATATTTCAGTTTTTTATGGATTAAATATGTTTTTATAATACTTATCTGGGACCCTGAGCTCTGTAATCTGTTTTTAGGGAGAATGTATTAGGTTTTTTTTTTTTTTTTTCCCGGTGCGCGGGTCTCTCACTGTTGTGGCCCCTCCCGTCGTGGCCTCTCCCGTTGCGGAGCACAGGCTCCGGACGCGCAGGCTCAGCGGCCATGGCTCACGGGCCCAGCCGCTCCGCGGCATGTGGGATCTTCCCGGACCGGGGCACAAACCCACGTCCCCTGCATCGGCAGGCGGACTCTCAACCACTGCGCCACCAGGGAAGCCCTAGGTTTTTTTTTTTAACCTACCAACAGAGCATGCAAGAAACACATTTCCCCATGATGGACCCACTAGTGTTAAGAAAGTAGTGTCGACTGAAAAAAACGCACAACCTAACAGTTGAGAATTATGGTTTATCTGACAGACAAAACTGAGGACTTAAGCCGGGGATGCAGCATCTCAGACAGCTCTGAGGGACTGCTCCCAAGAGGTAAGCGAGGAGCGAGGATCTATAGGGGTTTTTGCAAAAAAGACCAGGTAGTTGGAACATCAAAAGATTACTGATAATTAAAGAAAGCCAGCTATCTGAAGTTAAGGAATTTAGCAGTTTTCTATGTATGGGAAGATGCAAGAGTCTGGGCTGATTGAAATTATTCCTTTGATGTGCACCTCAGCTCTCTGGGGCCTGTGTCCTGTGCTTTCCCATCCTGAGTCCCCTCGAGGTGCACCATGGTGGGGGGCTGCAGTGGCTGAGGCCTTGATGGCAGGCATCCTGTTTCCATCCTGAGTCCCCTCAGGGCTCACCGTTTGGGGGCAGCTGCAGTGGCTTGATGGCTGCAACAGCCTTTGTTTACTGATATGGCAGGTGACCTTTTTCATTCACAATAAGTATGTCTTTGCTGTTGTCTTGTTGGTCCTGAGATGAGGAGAGAATCTGGTCTCAGTAGTTCTTAACCTGATGTGATACATTCAGGTATTCATTATGCATTTCTCAGAGACCTCTACGTGGTTGTATCAGAATTTACTATTTTGTTTTTAAAAGAAAAAGCAAACCAAACAGTACAGTGGGGTGCATCTTGATCATGATCACCCCTGAAAGGTTTATCTCTGGATAAACAGCCTATACCTTGGGTCTGACCCACCCGGCTGAGGTCCAGTTGTCTGCCTGATCCCTTCAGCCACAGCACAGCCAAGTCCTGACAGGGTCCTCACTACATGTGGGCCCATCTCACCCCACTGGATGTCCTCCTCATTTTATAGGATACGGAGCATGTGTGCAGGGAGGTTCGTGGTTCACATTGATGGCTGTGAATCTGGGACAAGACCATCTCGGCGGGGATCCAGTGTCTACACCTGTAGCCTCTCCGCTGCTCTGTCCTGGAGCCTCCTAACGGCCTTCTCTCAGTTTGAACCCTCTGTCAGTGAGAAAAAATACATCTTCCCAAGAAGCTTATTATTTTCAACTCAAATGCAGGTCTGTTGTAGAGGATGGTGAACATACACTGAAGTTTTGTACGTTTTCACTTATTATTACAGGCGTGACACCCCTCAGAGAATTCTCAGAGATACATTGTCTGCCTTTGGAGGAAGAGAGTTTTTAAATATTGTAAGGCTCAGAGAGAGGTCCTAACATTTTCAACTGGAGAATTTCAGGCTTAGGACATAAAATCCTAATCAAGTTTCAATTCATCTGTTTTTCATTCTTGCGTTAATTAAGTTAAGAAATAAGTAATGCTTTTTGAAACTGGGAGAATTTGTTAGTTCCTTTTTTCCTGTGCTCAGTGATTAATCCTTTGCCAGAGTACTCTAGAAATCTTATATCTCATAATCTCCTGACAATTAGATTACAGATGGAATGTTCTTTGCTAGATGTCTTATTTCACAAAAATGCTCTACTCCCCTGGTCTTGCTTTTCATAGCATCTGTTTTCCCAGGATGGGTAATAAGCTTCTTGTGATTATCTCTGTATGGTGATAAAAATTGATTTGGAGAAAGAACATTTTAAATGAAATATATTTGACAGACACATTTGCTAATACTGACTTTCTTTGAGTTTACAAACTGGACTTATTAATGTCTGATATCTGTGCAGGCCATTGCATAGGGCCACTGCCAGTCACTCTAAAACTTTTTACATTGATCCCTACCACATTCCCCAAATAAATGGTGAAATTTGGTAGCAAAAAAAAAAAAAAGAAATATATTACTTATCCTTTCCTGTTACTTCTTTGAAATCAACTCGTGTGATCATTAGGTGTAAGATTTTATGCTAAGCAAACAAAAATCATGTTTGCTAACTAGGGAATTATGTGTATTCAAAAGTAAGTTTGTGCAAGCCAAAAAATGTGGTGTATGTACCTCAAAGAGTTGTGAGAATTTAATAGGAAAATGAGAAAAGATCGTAATTCAAGAAAAGAGTACAAGTGTCAGTTGGGGCTTGGAAAAAGATATGATTTGTACCAATCCATTTAGTTAAAAGAAAATATTTACTACATCCAGGCATTTCTCTAGGACTTGGAAGAAAATGCTAAACGAGGCACAGTCCTTATCTAAAGTAATTGTCAGCTTACTGGAGAAAACGGAGACATAAATAGAAAAATACAGAACAGCTCATACAATTAGAGTAAGAAGGTTAAGGGCTCCTCAGGAGATTGCTCTAAGTAGGAAACAAGGAATGGATCAGGTTCCTCCCATACGTGACATATTAGGAGAATCCTATAGCAAGATTTTCATGTTCTTATAGTAATAATTGATGGGTAATTAGGTTAAATAACTAAGTTAAAAGATGCAGGAATTAGTAACTTCAAAAAACCATGATGGACAAGAAGGAAAATGTAATCATACAGTATCGGTCAGCATTGAACAACTTTTATTAATAAAATGTTGCAAATCCTGAAAATGGATTTAACCATAAATTTTAAACTAACATTAGGGGAGGAGAGCAGAGGGATTATGTGTTTTGGGGAAAAGGGGACAATGATATAAGAGACCTAAATTTCCCTCTTTTGTATTTTGGAAGGTATTCTATACTGTCTAATATTGGAAAACGAAGTAGCAGTTATTATGTAGCAGTAAGAATTAAATAACAGGAGAAACATCTTGAGAATGCCCAGAGGTTGACTCTGGATGGTGAACTTTTCAGGTGGAGAGGGTGGGGTAAGGAACTGAACGTTTTTTTGATGCCACGTAGAACTGTTTGGGTTTTTGAACTTCGTATTATTGATACAATGATAGAAAAGAAAAATTACAAAAATTAAAAAGAAAGGATTTTTAGGCATGAGTGATAAGTAATGTTCTGGAAAGTTTAGTAGCAAAGGATTAAAAATGGAGAAAATAGCTTGAAATGACTACATGTTATTAAAAACATTTTTTTTTTGGATTTGAATATCTGAGTGTATTTGGAGGCAGAAGAAAAGGAAACAATGGTGTTGGAAATATTAAGAGGGAAAGGAAATTCAGGCTAATTGATTGAACAAGTTCCTGGATAGCAGGAAAGACTAGAATATGCGTATGTGTCCATTTAATCCTAGATCTCTGCTTCCTTCAACTACTGATTAATAACAGTAAAGAAAAAATCTGCCACCCTCCTTTTTTCCCCCCATTCCACTTCTGTTTGTGAATTAACAGCCTTTCAACACACCATTGGGTTTGCATATAGTTGAAGAAAAGTTATTGGTTGAGGTGGGAGAAGTTGTAGGAGCCCAGAGTATCATCTGAAGTGTTGCAGGGAGTTAGGAAGACGATTCTAAATGAGTGTGTAGAGTGCATATGGAAGAGGAAGGAGGTTCAGAGAGATTGTTCTGAATCCTGGGGAGAAGGCTCTCCCCGACATCATTGAGGGGAAGAGACTTGGAGAAACTAAGGGTGACAGATAACACCTGCGTATTATAGAAGAAGGAAGAAAAAAGATTGCAGGAGAAAAGGGAACACTTCCAAAGGAAGGTTCATGCATTATTTTTCTTCTTTGGATCTTTAGTTGTCCTGGAAAGCTTCATGGTTTGCTTATAGGAAAGGGGGTTCACAAGAGAATCAGCTTTTCAGTTTTCCTGCAGAAGTTCTTCATTTTGTGAACTCAGAAAAATCAAACATTTTGCATATCCTTTTCTTCATCAACCTCTCTTGAGGAAACCGTCTTTTACCCTCTTTTTTCTCTAGAAGTATCAATACTAAAAGAATCTACTATTGCACGTCTGGTAATTTCCTTCTTTCAAAACAAAATGGATTTCCCCCCAAATCACAGAAAATAGAGAAAATGGCTGTACTTTTTAAATTAAGATACATCTCACTTACTTTCTTCAGCAATTTCATTGCTAATAAATCTGTTAGCTATTTTTCAAAATCCTACACTTCGTATATTTGGACCAAAATGTATTTACTTCCCGTAACCCGTGCATTAAATTAGAGTCTGTCTTGTTTTCTTTCAGAAGATTTCTATTGGATAAAGCAGAGCAGAGTCATTGGCTTGTGTGTTTCTGCAGGTGCAGGAAAATGAGTTACAAAACACAGGTTTGTTGGCACAGACATACCTGGTTCCCATCGTGGCCTTGCCACTTATTAACTGTGGCCTCAGGATGTTGTTTGTTTTCCACGGGGATGTAATGTTGCCTGCCCCAAAAGAGTATTGTGAAGACTGCTCTCCCTGAAAGTGGGTGTGCCATCTCATTTATTTTTCTTTCCCACACCTGACATGGACCTCACACCTCCTAAGCAAGTCAGTCAGTGTCTCTCCCCAACTGGCTCATCATGCTTGGTGATATCTCAGTGTGGCATGTGGCACAATTTGGAGGCTACCGAAGAAGTGTGCCTTCCTTTTCCCCTGGTATCATCATCTGTGAAAAACTACTGGCTACTGTATTCTATTTTATTTATTTGAAAATATAGATTATCCCACTGTGGCCTGCCCCAACAAACTTTAGAGATTCAATTCTTTCTCTTAAGGAATAAAAAATGGATTTTAAAGTGCTGTCTTGTATAGTTTCAAAAAAGATGTGATTCTGTTTATAAACTGGAGACTGTATACTCATGTAGCCTTTGAAGGCTGGATTGTTGTAACCATGCAGGGTGGTGGACCAAGCTGGGGTTAGGATAGGGCAGTCTGACAAGTCAAGTAAAGGCCAAACATAAAGATGAGAAATACAAATATAGTTTATTTTAAAACTCTTGACTACTTGCTCTGTGCCAGGCACTCTGGGGCTTATTAGACCAGGCGGGCAGTCCTCATTTCAGTGAGCTCACATCTAGCTCGGGGACAGAGGGATTGGGATGGTGTGTTACAAAAAGTGCTTCTGCAGAACATTTTTATAAGAGTTCTGTCTGAGGAAATCCCTAGTCTTGAAGAATTTAATGAGATTTCACTGAGTGGCAGTTCCTGGAAGAAGAAAGAACGCCTGCAACCATACAGGGACCTCAAAAGATAAAGCAAGAAATATGAGCAGTGCTCAGTGGGAAGTGACCCTATATGCCCTGCAAAGGAATCTGGATGTTAATTTATTGAAATTGGGAAATCTGGCCAAACGGTGGTATATGGATTCAAGAGAGGTTGGAATGAAGCCATGAAGGTACATTACTAGGCTATAATATTATTAATTAATTCTTTTGTCAAACAGTTATTGATAGCTTTCAATGTGCTGCCTACCAGGTGAGGTAAAAAAAAAAATTTTTTAGGACTTTAATAAAAGCAGTTACAGTGAATCACAGGGTTACCGAACATTTAGAAGGTAGAGTTAACAAGACTGTGTCATCATTTGTATCTGAGGTGTGCCAGAGGAACGTCAGGTTTTCAGAGGTTTGAGGCGGGTTGGTTAGGATGGTTGGGGTGTCGTGATGAGGTCTCCAAGTCGGCATCTGAATCTTGGGTTAATTCAGAGAAGCAACTGGTACAGTCAGAGTGGGCAAGCCAAGATGGACAGCTCAGGACACAACTGGGAAATCCAGCCAGAAAATGCATGGTAGGAGTTTTCAGTCTGAGACTCGTCCTAATAGATACAGAGTGAGCTGAGTGTCCTGCATATAACACAAGGCCTGCTCTACAGAAGAGAAGTACTTGAGCACTCAGTCTAGGGTAAGGGCCCTTGTAAGAGATTGGAGCAGAGAGGAAATTAAGAAGAGCAGGACAGAATCAGGTGCCACAGGACAGCCCTATGGCAGCACAGAGCCATCTCTGTAAACTTCCTTTCTCGAGACAGTGAATGAGAGCTGACATGCCTGCAGGGGCCGTGTGTGTGTGTGTGTGTGTGTGTGTGTGTGTGTGTGAGAGAGAGAGAGAGAGAGAGAGAGATGATTGCGCACAGACAAGACGCTAGTCCCTCTGAAGTATCCTTGCTGTTCTTAACACCAGATGGCCATAGGCGCGCACTGCTCAGAAGATTAAAAAACATGGCCAGGACACCCCTCTATGTGTGCATAGAACCTTTAGTTCCAAGCGGCCTGCTGTCCCGTTAATCCCTGTCCCAGAATGGTGGCTGGAGTTTCCCATGCTGACCATCTCTTCCACTGTGTAGAGAATTTGGAAATGCAGAGGGTGACTTTCTTTACCGCTGAGGCCAGAAGAATGTTTTGTGGGACCTTCTTGAGACAAAAGTTTGAAAGACTTAAAAATGTGTCTGAATGAGGTAGTCACATCCACGGATCCCATCTGTGACCACTGGGTGTTCAGGGGGAAGTTTAAGGCATTTTTTGTCTTTTCTGCCCTTCCATCCTCCCTCCCTGTCTCATTCACTCTCTTCCTCCTTTCCTTCCTTTTTATCAAGAGATGGATTTTCCCTATGAGTTAGCATAATGTTAAGGATATCAGGATAAGTGGCCTCAGGAAGTTCTCAGACTTGTGAAAAAAATGGCATGTGAGGATCACAGAAAAGAGGAGACTTATATGATAGGAAAGTCACAAGTGGCCTCAGTTACTGTTCCTAAAGAAATGAAAGAAGAGTTCACAAAGAAACTTAACTTTTAACCTAGATTCTTCAGTAGTGTTTTTCACACTGAGAAAGGAGAGAAAAACATTGTGGGCAGTGAACAGCAAGGGAGAGAAATGTGAAAACATGATGCTTTTGAAAAGGATTTGCTAGTTTCGTGGTGTTGGGACATAGAAGGATAGTAATATGATTTGAGAGGATGCTATAGGTTATTCCCAGATTGTGAATGACCTCATTTACCAGGCAAAGTAGTTGATATTTCATACTGAAAATAAGAAGGAGCCTACAGCCTATTTTACAGACAGATAACATGGTCCAATTCTGTGGATATGATTTTGTTTCCTATTTCTTTTCTGACCCTTGGAATTTAGATTTGATGGCAAATCCAAACAGCATGGCAGGGAATGTACTACAAGGTAAGGAAGGGGATTGAGTAGGAAGGTACTTAAATAGAATGGCCAGGAAAAGAAGGATGCAGGATGTGACAGGACTAGTTTGGGTATCTGGGAAGATGAGTTACTTCATTTGTGTGTTCTTTAATGAACTCTTAACTGTCTACTGAGTCCCCAGAACCAGAGGACACTGAGAATAAAATGCTGATAAGAAACAATACTACTCTAGTAACCAAGCCAGCCTAAAAGCTGGGTCAGTTGTATGTGCAGCCAGGAAAGGCCATTCCCAGTGAATTGAATGCCCTGGGAGCTCTCATGCATCTCTTATTTCAGCTGTGGCTGCAAGGGAATGGTTTTTAAGCCTCTCACTTCAGCATATGCCATGGGGAGCTTCACCTCTTCTGGGGTTTCTCATATGGTACAGACACCTGCAGGAGTCCTACATCAGACATTCATGGCTGAGAGTAAGGATAGTCTAGCCTGCGTGGCAGAAGATGGAGAAGGTGAATGTCAAGGATATGTGTGGTACCAGTCACAGCCAGATTATTTCATGAACTTAGTAACGTAATAGAGGTTCTATTACGTTACTAAGTCTTCTGTAGAAACCGTGACTTCTCTGCCTCCTGTACTTCTGTACATCTGTGCCTGAGCTGTCACCTCTGGCAGATCTCAGGCAGAGGGAAGATGGTCTCGTGGTAACAACTTCTCAAGGTCCTTCCCCAGGCTGATGTTTCTGAGAAGCATCTTACTCTCCTCTGAAGCTCCGCACAGGAAAGAGCACCTGTTGGTTTCCGTGTTGATGTCAATAATCACTCTTACAGTAGCTTTTCTTTCTTTCTTTATTCTCAGACTCTGCTGTCACATGGATCCCTAAAAAACACCAATATATAAAAGGTATTTATGTTGAACTCCAAAATGCTACAAGGCTACAGACAGAATTGAAAAGAGGGGATTTTATGAGCAGGAAGGTCAGAGTGACTGCAGTTGCAGGTGGTTTTGTTACCCAGGGCAGTCTGCTCAGGTGGACTTATTTCTAGAACCTTCTAACTTAGGATGTTTGTACTCCCAGTTTCCCTCTGTTCTTAATTTTATATCATCAACAGTTTTCCCTGCTAAAAATAAAGATTTTACACTTAAACTATTTATTTAACTTTCATTTGCAAGTTATTTTCTTATGGCTTTGATAAAGATCTTTACATTTATATAACCCAGACTAATTGAACTAGAAAAAGTAATTTGTTGTCATAAAGGTGCCATTGACAGTGAGTCTCCTTCCACTATGAATTACATCACAGCAGCCTTATAGAGAATTTTCCCAGATGTAGATATTCCTTTGGAACATTCCAAGAAGTATGAATATCAAAAATGTATGCAGGTATATAGTCCCACATATTTGGCCTCCTTGATAAGCCTCTACCTTTAAAAGTAAATAAGTAAGCAAAACATAGTATAGCAAAATATTAAAGCTACCCAGCAGACTTTAAATTATTGGATTATATTTGTTTGTTGGTGGTTTCTCTCTCAGAGTATTTCAGAGATTGAATGTAAAAAGGAAGATTGGCATTTTCACACATTTTCTGTTGTGGAGAAAATGATGGTATTATAGACCATGAAAAATGATTTTCATATGGATGATTTTTACGATGATACTGGATAATCTGAGCACTTAATGCTGAGTTACAACACAGTAAATTCCATAGAAAATGCATTGAATTGTAAGACAGACTATAAATGGACCATATTTAGCAGGCAAGGCAATCATCATATCCACATTATTTTCATACTGTGCATATTCCATCATGCTTTGGAATCCACATTTAAAATGCAGAACAGAAATGAGATATAATATTTGGAAGCAGTACAAGACCCTCTTATAATTTAGTCATTAGATTTCTTTTCCTTTTTAAAAGAACCTGATTATATTCTATACAATGAATTATTACTCCCAGTAGAATTTATGGTAACAATATCTATGCCAGTTGTGGAGTGAAAATATCAATTACAATAGAATCAAAATCTAAGAAAGCACTCAAAATATATATAGATTTGATTGGTATGAAAACATGAAGGAGGACTCTTAGATAGCTGCATCCACCAGAGGGCAGACAGCAGAAGCAAGAAGAACTACAATCCTGCAGCCTGTGGAACAAAAACCACATTCAAAGAAAGATAGACAAGATGAAAAAGGCAGAGGGCTATGTACCAGGTGAAGGAACAAGATAAAACCCCAGAAAAACAACTAAATGAAGTGGAGATAGGCAAACTTCCAGAAAAAGAATTCGGAATAATGATAGTAAAGATGATCCAGGACCTCAGAAAAAGAATGGAGGCAAAGATCGAGAAGATGCAAGAAATGGTTAACAAAGACCTAGAAGAATTAAAGAACAAACAAACAGAGATGAACAATACAATAACTGAACTGAAAACTACATTAGAAGGAATCAATAGCAGAATAACTGAGGCAGAAGAACGGGTGACGTGGAAGACAGAATGGAGGAATTCACTGCTGCGGAACAGGATAAAGAAAATGAATGAGAAGAAATGAAGACAGCCTAAGAGACCTCTGGGACAACATTAAACACAACAATATTCGCATTATAGGGGTCCCAGAAGGAGAAGAGAGAGAGAAAGGATCTGAGAAAATATTTGTAGAGATTATAGTTGAAAACTTCCCTAACGTGGGAAAGGAAATAGCCACCCAAGTCCAGGAAGCACAGGGAGTCCCATACAGGATAAACCCAAGGAGAAACATGCCGAGACACATAGTAATCAAATTGGCAAAAATTAAAGACAAAGAAAAATTATTGAAAGCAGCAAGGGAAAAACGACAAATAACATACAAGGGAACTCCCATAAGGTTAACAGCTGATTTCTCAGCAGAAACTCTACAAGCCAGAAGGGAGTGGCATGATATACTTAAAGCAATGAAAGGGAAGAACCTACAACCAAGATTACTATACCCAGCAAGGATCTCATTCAGATTTTATGGAGAAATTAAAACCATTACAAGCAAAAGCTAAGAGAATTCAGCACAAACAAACCGGCTGTACAACAAATGCTAAAGGAACTTCTCTAGGCAGGAAAAACAAGAGAAGGAAAAGACCTGGAATAACAAACCCAAAACAATTAAGAAAATGGTAATAGGAACATACATATCGATAGTTACCTTAAATGTAAATGGAATAAATGCTCCAACCAAAAGACAGAGACTGGCCGAATGGATACAAAAACAAGTCCCATATATACGCTGTCTACAAGAGACCCACTTCAGACCTAGGGACACATACAGACTGAAAGTGAGGGGATGGAAAAAGATATTCCATGCAAATAGAAATCAAAAGAAAGCTGGAGTAGCAATTCTCATATCAGACAAATTAGACTTTAGAATAAAGACTATTACAAGAGACAAAGAAGGACACTACATAATGATCAAGGGATCAATCCAAGAAGAAGATATAACAATTGTAAATATTTATGCACCCAACAAAGGAGCACCTCAATATATAAGGCAAATACTAACAACCATAAAAGGAGAAATCGACAGTAACACAACCATAGAAGGGGACTTTAACACCCCACTTTCACCAATGGACAGGACATCCAAACTGGAAATAAATAAGGACACACAAGCTTTAAATGATACATTAAACAAGAGGGACTTAATTGATATTTATAGGACATTCCATCCAAAAACAACAAAATACACATTCTTCGCAAGTGCTTATGGAACATTCTCCACGATAGATCATACCTTGGGTCACAAATCAAGCCTTGCTAAATTTAAGAAAATTGAAATAATATCAAGTATCTTTTCCGACCACAATGCTATGAGACTGGATATCAATTACAGGAAAAAATCTGTAAAAAATACAAACACATGGAGGCTAAACAATACACTACTTAATAACCAGGAGATCACGGAAAAAATCAGAGGAAATCAAAAAATACCTAGAGAAAAATGACAGTGAAAACACGACAACCCAAAACCTATGAGATGCATCAAAAGCAGTTCTAAGAGGGAAGTTTATAGCAATACAATCATACCTTAAGAAACAAGAAACATCTCAAACAACCTAACCTTACACCTAAAGCAATTAGAGAAAAAAGAACAAAACAACCCCAAAGTTAACCGAAGGAAAGAAATCGTAAAGATCAGATCAGAAATAAATGAAAAAGAAATGAAAGAAACGATAGCAAAGATCAACAAAACTAAAACCTGGTTCTTTGAGAAGATAAACAAAGTTGATAAACCATTAGCCAGACTCATCAAGAAAAAAAGGGAGAAGACTCAAATCAATAGAATTAGAAATGAAAAAGGAGAAGTAACAACTGACGCTGAAGAAATACAAAGGATCATGAGAGATTACTACAAGCAACTATATGCCAATAAAATGGACAACCTGGAAGAAATGAACAAATTCTTAGAAATGCACAACCTGCTGAGAGTGAACCAGGAACAAATAGAAAATACGAACAGACCAATCACAAGCACTGAAATTGTAACTGTGATTAAAAATCTTCCAACAAACAAAAGCCCAGGACCAGATCACTTCACAGGGGAATTATATCAAACATTTAGAGAAGAGAAAACACCTATCTTTCTCAAACTCTTCCAAAATATAGCAGAGGGAGGAACACTCCCAAACTCATTCTATGAGGCCACCATCACCCTGATACCAAAACCAGACAAAGATGTCACAAAGAAAGAAAACTACAGGCCAATATCACTGATGAACATAGATGCAAAACTACTCAACAAAATACTAGCAAACAGAATCCATCAGCACATTAAAAGGTTGATACAGCATGATCAAGTGTGGTTTATCCAAGGAATGCAAGGATTCTTCAACATATGCAAATCAATCAATGTAATATACCATATTAATGAATTGAAGGATAAAAACCATACGATCATCTCAGTAGATGCAGAGAAAGCTTTCAACAAAATTAAACACCCATTTATGGTAAAAATTCTCCAGAAAGTAGGCATAGAGGGAATTTTCCTCAACATAATAAAGTCCATATATGACAAACCCACAGCCAACCTCGTCCTCAATGGTGAAAAACTGAAACCATTTCCACTAAGATCAGGAACAAGACAAGGTTGCCCACTCTCACTGCTCTTATTCAAGATAGTTTTGGAAGTTTTAACCACAGCAATTAGAGAAGAAAAAGAAATAAAAGGAATCCAAATCGGAAAAGAAGAAGTAAAGCTGTCACTCTTTGCAGATGACATGATACTATACATAGAGAATCCTAAAGATGCTACCAGAAAACTAGTAGAGCTAATCAATGAATTTGGTAAAGTAGAAGGATACAAAATTAATGCACAGTAATCTCTTGCATTCCTATACACTAATGATGAAAAAGCTGAATGAGAAATTATGGAAACACTCCCATTTACCATTGCAACAAAAAGAATAAAATATCTAGGAATAAACCTACCTAAGGAGACAAAGACCTGTATGCAGAAAATTATAAGACACTGATGAAAGAAATTAAAGATGATACAAACAGATGGAGAGATATATACCATGTTCTTCGATTGGAAGAATCAGCATTGTGAAAATGACTCTACTACCCAAAGCAATCTACAGATTCAATGCAATCCCTATCAAATTGCCACTGGCGTTTTTCACAGAACTAGAACAAAAAAATTTCACAATTTGTATGGAAACACAAAAGACTCCGAATAGCCAAAGCTATCTTGAGAAAGAAAAATGGAGCTGGAGGAATCAGGCTCCCTAACTTCAGACTATACTACAAAGCTACAATAATCAAGACAGTATGGTACTGGCACAAAAACAGAAATATAGATCAATGGAACAGAATAGAAAGCCCAGAGATAAACCCACACACATATGGTCACCTTATCTTTGATAAAGGAGGCAAGAATATGCAATGGAGAAAAGACAGCCTCTTCAATAAGTGGTGCTGGGAAAACTGGACAGTTACATGTAAAAGTATGAAATTAGAACACTCCCTAACACCATACACAAAAATAAACTCAGAAGATCTAAATGTAAGGCCAGACACTATCAAAGTCTTAGAGGAAACATAGGCAGAACACTCTATGACATAAACCACAGCAAGATCCTTTTTGACCCAGCTCCTAGAGAAATGGAAATAAACCCAAAATAAACAAATGGGACCTAATGAAACTTCAGAGCTTTTGCACAGCAAAGGAAACCATAAACAAGACGAAAAGACAACCTCAGAATGGGAGAAAATATTTGCAAATGAAGCAACTGACAAAGGATTAATCTACAAAATTTATAAGGAGCTCATGCATCTCAATATCAAAAAAACAAACCACCCAATCCAAAAATGGGCAGAAGACCTAAATAGACGTTTCTCCAAAGAAGAGATACAGATTGCCAACAAACACATGAAAGAATGCTCAACATCATTAATCATTAGAGAAATGCAAATCAAAACTACAATGCGATATCATCTCACACCAGTCAGAATGACCATCATCAAAAAATCTAGAAACAATAAATGTTGGAGAGGGTGTGGAGAAAAGGGAACCCTCCTGGACTGTTGGTGGGAATGTAAATTGATACAGCCAGTATGGAGAACAGTATGGAGGTTCTTTAAAAAACTAGAAATGAAACTTCCATACGACCCAGCAATCCCACTGCTGGGCATATACCCTGAGAAAACCATAATTCAAAAAGAGACATGCACCAAAATGTTCATTGCAGCTCTGTTTACAATATTCAGGACATGGAAGCAACCTAAGTGTCCATCAACAGATGAATGGATAAAGAAGATGTGGCACATATACAATGGAATATTACTCAGCCATAAGAAGAAACAAAATTGAGTTATTTGTTGTGAGGTGATTGGACCTAGAGTCTGTCATACAGAGTGAAGTAAGTCAGAAAGAGAAAAACAAATACCGTATGCTAACATACATATATGTAATCTAAGGGAAAAAAAATGGTCATGAAGAACCTAGGGGCAAGACGGGAATAAAGACACAGACCTACTAGAGAATGAACTTGAGGATATGGGCAGGGGAAGGATAAGCTGTGACAAAGTGAGAGAGTGGCATGGACATATATACACTACCAAACATAAAATAGATAGCTAGTGGGAAGCAGCCGCATAGCACAGGGAGATCAGCTCGGTGCCTTGTGACCAGCTAGAGGAGTGGGATAGGGAGGGTGGGAGGGAGGGAGACGCAAGAGGGAAGAGCTATGGGGACATATGTATATGTATAACTGATTTACTTTGTTATAAAGCAGAAACTAACACACTGTTGTAAAGCAATTATACTGCAATAAAGATGTTAAAAAAAACAGTATGTTATTGGCATAAAACAGGCACTAGATCAGTGGAACAGAATAGAAAGCCCAGATATAAACCCACACATATACAATCAATTAATTTACAATAGCGGAATCAATAATATGCAATGGGGAGAAAATAACCTCTTCAATAAATTGTGTTGGGGAAAGTGGGCAGCCACTTGCAAAAGAATGAAACTGGACCCTTATCCACACCACACACAAAAATCAACTCAAAATGCATTAAAAACTTGAACGTAAGACCTGAAACCATAAAACTCCTGGAGGAAAACATAGTGGGAAAGCTCTTTGACATCATTCTTGGAAATGAATTTGGATTTGGCACCAAAAGCAATGGTAACAAAAGCAAAAATGAACAAGTGGAACTGAATCAGACTAAAATGCTTCTGCAAGCCATCAACACAATGCAAAGGAAACCTACAGAATGGGAGATAATATTTGTAATTCATATATATGATAAAGGTTTAATATCCAAAATATATGAGGAATTCAAGAGAACTAAATAGCAAAAAAAAAAAATCTGATTAAAGAATGAGCAATGGAACTGAATAAAACTTTCAAAACAAGACATACAGATGGCCTACAGGTACATGAAAATGTTCCACATGTCACTAATCATCAGGGAAATGCAGATCAAAACCATGAGATGTTATGTCACACCTATTAGAATGGCTTTTATCAAGAAGGAGAAAAGATAACAAGTGTTGGTAAGGGTGTAGAGAAAAGAGAACCCTTGTAAATTTGTGCAGCCACCATGCAAAATAGTATGAAGCTTCCTCAGAAAATTAGAACTAACATATGATTTAGTAATCCCACTTCTGGGTATAAATCCAAAGGAAATAAAAGCAAGACCTTGAAGAGATACTTGCTCTCCACTTTTACTGAAGCATTATTCACAATACCAAGATATGGAAACAACCTAAGTGTCCATCAATAGATGAATTGATAAGATGTAGCGTGTGTGTGCGCGCGCGCACACACACACACACACATACACATACATACAATGGAATGTTATTCAGCCATGAGAAAAAAAAGGAAATCCTCCCATTTGTGACAACGTAGATGGACCTTGAGGACGTTAATCTAAGGGAAATATGTCAGTGAGAGAACTACAAATACTGTATGGTATCCCTTATGTATGGAATCTAAAAAAGCTGAACTTGCAGAAACAGAGACTAGAATGGTAAAGGCTGGAGAATGGGGGAAACGGAGAGATGTTGGTCAAAGTGCACAAACTTCGTTATAAGATGAATAGCTTCAGGGGATCTAATTTACAGCATGTGATTATAGTTAATAATACTGTATTATATACTTGAAAACTGTTAAGAGAGGAGACCTTAAATGTTCTTACCACAAAAAGACATGATAATTATGTGATGGAGGTGTGAGCTAATGCTATGGTGGTAATCATTTTGCAATATAGAAGTATAGCAAAATGACACATTGTACACCTTAAACTTATACAATGTTATATGTCAATTATATCTTAAATAAAGGTGGTAAGATACTTAATGATTTATTCATCTTTATTAAGTATCTGCATCCCAATTTTTCACCGCTGATATGTTTATTTCATCTATTGATCACACTGAGAAAGGAAACTTGTTTATCTTGTACAACAGTATATTCCCAGTACATAATAGGCGTGTACAAACATTGATATTTGTAGATTGAGTCTATGAATACATTTCTATCTAGCTCTTATCTTCATTAAATTCTTTCTTCATGGAAAACAAAGAACCTCTACTATGTCTCACAATGTGGAAAGCTGTTTATTAGGAAGTATAAATTGCCAACCTAAGCATAGAATCTTCCACCTGAATTTATAAATTTGTTCACATAGGGGATGGAGTGTTGATTCAACATAAAACCCAGCATGACTGGAAATTCAGATTGAGTTCTATAGACTGTTAAAGTCATTTAATTTCCAAATCAGTTATTTGTTATGAATGTCACATACCATTGATTAATTGCACAATAATGAGTGCTTTTGAAATAAAATGCTTAAAATACCAAAAAGAGAAAAAATCCGTTGGAAATTTGGCTATGAAGAGAGGCCAAAAGAGGACAAAGCAAAAAAGGCATAAAACTGTCCAGGGATCAATTTCCTTGGGGAAATAGGTGAAAACTGAGCATGAGGGGGCTGTAAGTTGGGACCTGTTAATGTCTTTTTTCACTTAGCTTATTTTTTTTCCTCTAAATAACTCGGGATCTCTTAACTTCCAGTAGAAGCCTTTCAGTCCTATGACATCAGAGAAACAAATTATATGGCTTTCTTTTCACTTTTTATTGGGCATTATATAGCATCATGAATTAAGTGACAATGAATATACCATAATATAATCTATAAAAACAAGGTTCGTTCAATTTTCTGCCTCTGAATTTTAAATAAGCAATTAAATGAACAGGTCCATTCAAATACTACCTGATATGCTTTTAAAAAAAACCCTTTCTTAAACAGAATAGATTTTCCATCTTTATGCCACGTTAATACTTTGGCTGCTTTGCCAATTAACATTTTTTTGCTTTTAGATGTTTGTGTACTTTTCTTATAGATTATAAGTCCCTTAAGGTCTTACTTTTAAGCATTTCCCCTCCCTACTATGTATTGTATCCTATGTTTAGCAATTGCTCAGTAAATATCTGTGTTTAATCATTGTGGTTAAATAAGATTCAAACAGTTTTAAATAATGTAACTATATGAATATTTTCATTCATTAACTTGCCTAGATTCTGATGAATACCAAAAAGAAAAATTTGTCATGGTTACCACTGTTTTTAAACAGCTATCATTCTGATTTTAATTACTGTGAGAAATATAAGCAGCAGACATATCCATTTATCGTAAAACATTATTTACATCTTTATAATTAAGTTGAATGAACAGATACATTTATAGAGTAAAATGTATATTTCTCTTCATTTAAATATCAAAATGTCATCAATCTATTATTTAAATTGTAAACTATTAAAGATGTTTGTGCTTTCTTTCTCTTGCTTAAGTATGAGATGATATCAACATCTTAATAACATGTTGGCTTATTGTTTGCTATTTGAAGGAGGAACATGGAAACACTTCATTTCTGCAAAATATAGAATAATTGTTTGGCAAATGAGAGAAATGCTTTAGAGAATGAAATTTATTTCTAGGTAAATTACCTAAATTCAGCTAGCATATAGCTTTGCATGCTTCCTCAGTATTTAACAGGCACAGGGAAGGATACAAGATATGTTCAGTAAATTTTACATTTCAGCTAATCTTTCATAAAGGAGTAACGTTTTGGCATTTTCATTTGCACGTGTATTTTGTGTCCTCTTGCACTAGTCTGGCAAGTAACTCAAAGCAGCTTTATCTTCGCTGAAGACAGTTTAAATGTTTGCCTTGCTCAGCTTCCCTACCATTGTCTAAATGCAAGGGAGGCAATTAGCAGCAATTTCCTGAACGCATACATATATGTGAGCAGTGATCTAGAGGTCACAGTGCTTGACCTCATGAAGTTTATAATATAATCTGAAAACTCAGAAATGCCCAATGCAGGGTAGCAGAATATTTCAGCTTCTTGGGAGATTTTTATCCTGAAACAGGAAGGATATTGGTGAGGTATGAGATCATCCTATGGGGACATGTACATCATTATTTGCTTATGTGATTGCATCTTCCAGATGTCATAAGGATATACCACATTTTATTTATCTATTCATCAGTTCATGAGCATTTGGGTTGTTCCTACTTCTCAGCTACTGTGAGCAGTGCTGATATGAACATGTGTGTACTAGTTTTAGTGTGGATGTATGTTCTGGGATTATTTTGGGTTTTTTTTAACATTTTTATTGGAGTATAATTGCTTTACAATGGTGTGCCAGTTTCTGCTTTATAACAATGTGAATCAGTTATACATATATCCCCATATCTCTTCCCTCTTGCATATCCCTCCCTCCCACACTCCCTATCCCACCCTTCTAGCTGGTCACGAAGCACCGAGCTGATCTCCCGGTGCAATGCGACTGCTTCCCACTAGCTATCTATTTTATATTTGGTAGTGTATATATGTCCATATATACACTACCAGTCTCTCACTTTGTCCCAGCCTACCTTTCCCCTTCCCTGTGTCCTCAAGTCCATTCTCTAGTAGATCTGCATCTTTATTCCCGTCTTGCCCTTAGGTTCTTCATGACCTTTGTTTTTTTTTTTTTTTTTTTAGATTCCAAATATATGTGTTAGCATACAGTATTTGTTTTTCTCTTTCTCAATTAATTCACTCTGTATGACAGACTCTAGGTCCATCCACCTCACGACAAATAACTCAATTTTGTTGCTTTTTATGGCTGAGTAATACTCCATTGTATATATGGGCCACATCTTCTTTATCCATTCATCTGTTGATGGACACTTAGGCTGCTTCCATGTCCTGGCTATTGTAAATAGAGCTGCAATGAACATTGTGGTACATAACTCTTTGAATAATGGTTTCCTAAGGGTATATGCTGAGTAGTGGGATTGCTGGGTCGTATGGTAGTTCTAATTTTAGTTTTTTAAGGAACCTCCATACTGTTCTACATACTGGCTGTATCAATTTACATTCCCACCAACAGTCCAGGAGGGTTCCCTTTTCTCCACACCCTCTCCACCATTTATTGTTTGTAGATTTTTTGATGATGGCCATTCTGAGCAGTGTGAGATGATATCACATTGTAGTTTTGATTTGCATTTCTCTAATGATTAATGATGTTGAGCATTCTTTCATGTGTTTGTTGGCAATCTGTATATCTTCTTTGGAGAAACGTCTATTTAGGTCTTCTGCCCATTTTTGGATTGGGTTGTTTGTTTTTTTGATATTGAGATGCATGAGCTCCTTATAAATTCTGTAGATTAATCCTTTGTCAGTTGCTTCATTTGCAAATATTTTCTCCCATTCTGAGGGTTGTCTTTTGGTTTTGTTTATGGTTTCCTTTGCTGTGCAAAAGCTTTGCAGTTTCATTAGATCCCATTTGTTTATTTTTGGGTTTATTTCCATTTCTCTAGGAGCTGGGTCAAAAAGGATCTTGCTGTGATTTATATCATACACTGTTCTGCCTATGTTTTCCTCTCAGGGTTTGATAGTGTCTGGAATTACATTTAGGTCTTTAATCCATTTTGAGTTTATTTTTGTGTATGGTGTTAGGGAGTGTTCTAATTTCATCCTTTTACATGTAGCTGTCCAGTTTTCCCAGCACTACTTATTGAAGAGGCTGTCTTTTCTCCATTTTATATTCTTGCCTCCTTTATCGAAGATAAGGTGACCATATGTGCGTGAGTTTACCTCTGGGCTTTCTATCCTGTTCCATTGATATATATTTCTGTTTTTGTGCCAATACCATACTGTATGGATTACTGTAGCTTTATAGTATAGTCTGAAGTCCAGGAGCCTAATTCTTGCAGCTCCGTTTTTCTTTTTCAAGATAGCTTTGGCTCTTTGGGGGCTTTTGTGTTTCCATACAAATTGGGCAATTTTTTGTTCTAGTTCTGTGAAAAATGCCCGTGGTAGTTTGATAGGGATTGCATTGAATCTGTAGATTGCTTTGGGTAGTATAGTCATTTTCACAATGTTGATTTTTCCAATCCAAGAACATGGTATATCTCTCCATCTATTTGTGTCATCTTTAATTTCTTTCATCAGTGTCTTATAATTTTCTGCATACAGGTCTTTTGTCTCCTTAGGTAGGTTTATTCCTAGGTATTTTATTCTTTTTGTTGCAGTGGTAAATGGGAGTGTTTCCATAATTTCTCGTTCAGATTTTTCATCATTAGTGTATAGGAATGCAAGAGATTTCTGTGCATTAATTTTGTATCCTGCTACATTCCCAAATTCATTGATTAGCTCTACTAGTTTTCTGTTATCATGTTTAGGATTCTCTATGTATAGTATCATGTCATCTGCAAACAGTGACAGCTTTACTTCTTCTTTTCCGATTTGGATTCCTTTTACTTCTTTTTCTTCTCTGATTGCTGTGGCTAAAACTTCCGAAAATATGTTGAATAATAGTGGGCAACCTTATCTTGTTCCTGATCTTAGTGGAAATGGTTTCAGTTTTTCACCATTGAGGACGAGGTTGGCTGTGGGTTTGTCATAGATGGCCTTTATTATGTTGAGGAAAGTTCCCTCTGTGCCTACTTTCTGGAGGGTTTTTACCATAAATGGGTGTTGAATTTTGTTGAAAGCTTTCTCAGCATCTATTGAGATGATCATATGGTTTTTCTCCTTCAAGTTTTTAATATGGTTTATCACATTGATTGATTGGCATATGTTGAAGAATCCTTGAATTCCTTGGATAATCCACACTTGATCATGGTGTATGATCATTTTAATGTGCTGTTGGATTCTGTTTGCTAGTATTTTGTTGAGTAGTTTTGCATCTATGTTCATCAGTGATATTGGCCTGTAGTTTCTTTGTGACATCTTTGCCTGGTTTTGGTATCAAGGTGATGTTGGCCTCGTAGAATGAGTTTGGGAGTGTTCCTCCCTCTGCTATATTTTGGAAGAGTTTGAGAAGGATAGGTGTTAGCTCTTCTCTAAATGTTTGATAGAATTTGCCTGTGAAGCCATCTGGTCCTGGGCTTTTGTTTGTTGGAAGATTTTTAATCACAGTTACAATTTCAGTGCTTGTGATTGTTTGGTTCATATTTTCTGTTTCTTCCTGGTTCAGTCTCAGCAGGTTGTGCATTTCTAAGAATTTGTCCATTTCTTCCAGGTTGTCCATTTTATTGGCATAGAGTTGCTTGTAGTAATGTCTCATGATCCTTTGTATTTCTGCAGTGTCCGTTGTTACTTCTCCTTTTTCAATTCTAATTCTGTTGATTTGAGTCTTCTCCCTTTTTTTCTTGATGAAACTGTCTAATGGTTTATCAACTTTGTTTATCTTCTCAAAGAACCAGCTTTTAGTTTTATTGATCTTTGCTATTGTTTTCTTCATTTCTTTTTCATTTATTTCTGATCTTTATGATTTCTTTCCTTCTGCTAACTTTAGGGTTTTTTTGTTCTTCCTCTAATAGCTTTAGGTGTAAGGTTAGGTTGTTTGTTTCTGATGTCTCCTGTTTCTTGAGGTAGGATTATATTGCTCTAAACGTCTCTCTTAGAACTGCTTTTGCTGCCTCCCATAGGTTTTGGGTCGTCGTGTTCTCATTGTGATTTGTTTCTAGGTATTTTCTGATTTCCTCTTTGATTTCTTCAGTGATCTCTTGGTTATTAAGTAGAGTATTGTTTAGCCTCCATGTGTTTGTGTTTTTTACAGATTTTTCCCTGTAATTGATATCTAGTCTCTGTGGTCAGAAAAGATACTTGATATCATTTCAGTTTTCTTCAGTTTACCAAGGCTTGATTTGTGACCCAAGGTATGATCTATCCTGGAGAATGTTCCATGAGCACTTGAGAAGAATGTGTATTCTGTTGTTTTTGGATGGAATGTCCTGTAAATATCAATTAAGTCCTTCTTGTTTAATGTGTCATTTAGAGCTTGTGTTTCCTTATTTATTTTCATTTTGGATGATATGTCCATTGGTGCAAGTTGGGTGTTAAAGTCCCCTACTATGAATGTGTTACTGTTGATTTCCCCTTTTATGGCTGTTAGTATTTGCCTTCTGTATTGAGGTGTTCCTGTGTTGGGTGCATAAATATTTACAATTATTATATCTTCTTCTTGGATCAATCCCTTGATCATTATATAGTGCCCTTCTTTTTCTCTTGTAATAGTCTTTGTTTTAAACTCTGATTTGTCTGATATGAGAATTGCTACTCCAGCTTTCTTTTGATTTCCATTTGCATGGAATATCTTTTGCCATCCCCTCACTTTCAGTCTGTATGTGTCCCTAGGTCTGAAGTGGGTCTCTTGTAGACAGCATATATACGGATCTTGTTTTTGTATCCATTCAGCCAGTCTCTGTCTTTTGTTTGGAGCATTTAATCCATTTACATTTCAGGTAATTATCAATATGTATGTTCCTATTACCATTTTCTTAATTGTTTTGGGTGTGTTATTGTAGGTCTTTTCCTTCTCTTGCGTTTCCTGCCTAGAGACGTGCCTTTAGCATTTGTTGTAGAGCTGGTTTGGTGGTGCTTAATTCTCTTAGCTTTTGCTTGTCTGTAAAGGCTTTAATTTCTCCATCAAATCTGAATGAGAGCCTTGCTGGGTAGAGTAATCTTGTTTGTAGGTTTTTCCCTTTCATCACTTTAAATATGTCCTGGCACTCCCTTGTGGCTTGCAGAGTTTCTTCTGAAAGATCTGCTGTTAACCTTATGGGGATTCCCTTGTATGTTATTTGTTGTTTTTCCCTTGCTTCTTTTAGTATTTTTCTTTGTATTTAATTTTTGATAGTTTGATTAATATGTCTCTTGGGTTGTTTCTCCTTGGATTTATCCTGTTTGGGACTCTCTGTGCTTCCTGAACTTGATTAACTATTTCCTTTCCCATATTAGGGAAGTTTTCAACTATAATCTCTTCAACTATTTTCTCAGTCCCTTTCTTTTTCTCTTCTTCTTCTGGGGCCCCTATAATTCGAATGTTGCTGCGTTTAATGTTTTCCCAGAGGTCTCTGAGACTGTCCTCAATTCTTTTCGTTCTTTTTTCTTTATTCTGTTCTGCAGTAGTTATTTCTACTATTTTATCTTCCAGGTCACTTATCCATTCTTCTTTCTCAGTTATTCGGCTATTGTTCCCTTCTAGAGAAGGGATTGTTAATTTCTTTTATTGTGTTTTTCATGATTGTTTGTTCTCTGTTTAGTTCTTCTAGGTCCTTGTTAAATGTTTCTTGTATTTTCTCCATTCTATTTCCAAGATTTGGGATCATCTTTACTATTATTATTCTGAATTCTTTCTCAGGTGGACTGCGTATTTCCTCTTCATTTGTTAGGTTTGGTGGATTTTCACCTTGCTCCTTCATCTGCTGTGTGTTTCCTTTTCTTCTCATTTTGCTTAACTTACTGTGTTTGGGGTCTCCTTTTTGCAGGGTGCAGGTTCTTATTTCTCATTGTTTTTTGTGTCTGTCCCCAGTCGCTAAGGTTGGTTCAGTGGCTTGTGTTGGCTTCCTTGTGGAAGGGACTGGTTCCTGTGTTCTGGTGGATGAAGCTGGATCTTGTCTTTCTGGTGGGCAGGTCTATGTCTGGTGGTGATTTTTCGGCTGTCTGTGACCTTATTATGATTTTAGGCAGCCTCTCTGCTAATGGATGGGGTTGTGTTCCTGTCTTGCTAGTTGTTTGGCATAGGGTGTCTTGCACTGTAGCTTGCTGGTCGTTGAGTGGAGCTGGGTGTTGGTGTTGAGATGGAGATCTCTGGGAGATTTTCACCATTTGATATTACGTGGAGCTGGGAGGTCTCTTATGGACCAATGTCTTGAACTTGGCTCTCCCACCTGAGAGGCACAGCACTGACGCCTGGCTGGAGCACCAAGAGCTTGTCATCCACATGGCTCAGAATAAAAGGGAGAAAAAAAGAAAGAAAGAAAGGAAAAGATAAAATAAAAAACAAAAAATAATTATTAAAAGAAATTTTTTAAGTAATTAAAAATAAAGAAGGAAAGAAAGAAGAGAACAACCAAACCAAAGAACAAATCTATCAATGATAACAAGCACTGAAAACTATACTAAAAAAAGAAAAAAAAAGAACCCTAGGACAAATGGTAAAAGCAGAGCTATACAGACAGAATCACACACAGAAGCATACACATACACACTCAGAAAATGAGAAAAAGGGAAAAAATATATATTGTTGCTCTCAAAGTCCACCTCAGTTTGGGATGATTCGTTGTCTATTCAGGTATTCCACAGATGCAGGTACATCAAGTTGAGTGTGGAGATTTAATCTGCTGCTCCTGAGGCTGCTGGGAGAGGTTTCCCTTTCTCTTCTTTGTTCGCACAGCTCCTGGGGTTCAGCTTTGGATCTGGACCCGCTTGCGCGTGTAGATCGCCTAAGTGCGTCTGTTCTTTGCTCAGACAGGACAGGGTTAAAGGAGCAGCTGATTCGGGGGCTCTGGCTCATTCAGGCCGCAGGGAGGGAGGGATACGGATGCTGGGTGAGCCTGCGGCGGCAGAGGCCGTCGTGACATTGCACTAGCCTGAGGCGCGCCGTGCGTTCTCCCGGGGAAGTTGTTCCTGGATCCCGGGACCCTGGCAGTGGCGGGCTGCACAGACTCCTGGGAGTGGAGGTGTGGATAGTGACCTGTGCTCGCACACAGGCTTCTTGGCGGTGGCAGCAGCAGCCTTAGTGTCCCCTGCCTGTCTCTGGGGTCCGCGCTGATAGCCGGGCTCGCACCCGTCTCTGGAGCTCCTTTCAGCAGCACTGTTTAATTCCCTCTCATTGTGCACCAGGAAACAGAGAGGGAAGAAAAATTATCTCGCCTCTTCGGCAGGTCCAGACTTTTCCCCGGGCTCCCTCCCGGCCAGCCGTGGTGCACTAACCCCCTGCAGGCTATGTAACCCCCTGCAGGCTATGTTCACGCCGGGCAACCCCAGTCCTCTCCCTGGGATCTGACCTCCAAAGCCCGAGCCTCAGCTCCCAGCCCCACCCGCCCCGGTAGGTGAGCAGACAAGCCTCTCAGGCTGGTGAGTGCTGGTCGGCACTGATCCTCTGTGCGGGAATCTCTCTGCTTTGCTCTCCACACCCCTGTTGCTGTGCTCTCTTCCGTGCCTCTGAAGCTCCCCCCTCCACCACCTGCAGTCTCCACCCGCGAAGGGGCTTCCTAGTGTGTGGAAACGTTTCCTCCTTCACAGCTCCCTCCCACTGGTGCAGGTACCGTCCCTATCCTTTTGTCTCTGTTTATTCTTTTTTCTTTTGCCCTACCCAGGTACGTGGGGAGTTTCTTGCCTTTTGTGAGGTCTGAGGTCCTCAGCCAGCGTTCAGTAGGTGTTCTGTAGGAGTTGTTCCGCATGTAGATGTATTTCTGGTGTATTTGTGGGGAGGAAGGTGATCTCCACGTCTTGCTCTTACCCCATCTTGGAGCTCCCCCTGGATGTATGTTTTAATTTAATTATCTTTCAAGGAATGAATTTGTGAATTCATATGGTAGTTCTGTTTAACATCTTGAGGAACTGCCAAACTTTTTTCCAAAGTGGCTGCACAATTATATCTCTCCACCAACATTGTCTGAGGGGTCCGATTTCCACATGTCTTCACAAACCCTTGTTATTGTCATTTTGGTTATAGTCATTCTACTGAAAGGGAAGTGGTATATCCTTCCTGTTTTCATGTGGATTTCCGAGATAACAAATGTTGAACATATTTTTACAGAGTTAGTGTCTCTTTGTGTGTCTTATTTGAAGCACTGTCTATTAAAATATTTTGCGCATTTTTAACTTTTTAAAATTTTTTAGTTCAGGTGTACTGCTTTTTATATTCGAGGTAAAAGTCTTTTAAAACATATGTCTTCTGCAAACATTTTATCCTATTCTGTGGCCTGCATTTTTCACTTTTATGACAGTATTGTTTACAGCACAAAGTTTTTAAATTTTGATGTAGTCCATTTTACCTGTTTTACTTGTGCTGTTTGTGGTTTTCTTATTGTATTTAGAAAGGCTTTGCCTAACCCACAGTCACAAAGACTTACTCCTATATTTTTTTCTAAAAGTTTTATAATGCTAACTTGTACGTATAATCTGTGGTTTATTTTGAGTTAGTTTTTGTGTATGGTGTAAAGAAGAGGGCCACCTGTATTCTTTGGCATGTTTGTTATCCAGTTGTCCCAGCAAGATTTGTTTAAAAGATTATCCTTTCTCTATTAAAATTTCCTGACCTCCTTGTCAAAATCAATTGACAAAAAATGTACAGGTTTATTTCTGGACTCACAGTTTCACTCCATTGAGCTATGTGTTAACCTATTTGCCAACTCCACACTGACTTGCTGACTCTTGTTTATAGTAAGTTTTGAAATTGGGAAGCATGAATTCTATGACTTTTTTATTGTTTCTTAAGATGGCTTTGCTGTTCTGCGTTCTTGCAATTCTTCATGAATTTTCAGATAAAGTTGTCATTTTCTGAAAAAAAGGAAGAAAAAAGCTAGGACTTTGATAAGCTTTCTATTGACTTGGTAGATTAATTTAAAAAGTATTGACATCTTCACAGTATCAAGTCTTCCAATCAATGGATGTGGAATGTCCTTTCATTTACTTATATCTTATATCTTTAATTTCTTTCAGTAGTGTTTTACAGACTTTAGTTTGTCTTACACTGTTAAATTTATTCCTGTGTATTTTGGTATTTTGATGACATTATAAATGGAGTTGTCTTATTCTGGAATTTTTCACTGTTGTATAGAAATAAAATCAATTTTTTGTATATTGATCTCAATATATACATATATCCTTTAGATTTTTACATATAGTTTATTTAAAGTATATTTATGTCTCTCTTACTTGAAGTCTGTTATGTTGGTTTTCATCTGCAATTATTTTCTAAGTGACTATAATGTATCTTAGTTATTCAAGCCTGTAGATATTGAAAATAAATACTTTAATGTAACAAATACACAGTGAGGCATTCAGAAAACATGTTTGAGTGAAATAGACTACATAAACTACAATAGAGAACAAAATATATAAAGAAGTGCTCAATTACCTGGATTACCTACACAGCTGGCACAGGTGGGCAAACTGGACAAGATTTATTTGTACTAAAAATTCCAAAGATGTCTTTAGTGGGCTATGCCGTCAGTCTCTTGTGCAAAACCCTAACCGTTTAGCCCCGGCCTCATCCTGGAGCAGTGCTTCTCCAGAGTATTTAGTCACGTTAAACTGTAGATCTCGTGTGCTTCCCCCAGTGTAAGAGCAAAAAACCCCAATTGTTCAAACATTGAAGAAAGAAAACAGTGCTTACAAATCTGATTGTTTTTTCCTTAATTTACCAACATCCCTGCTGCGTATATAGACCTGCTCATGCCTTCCTAAATCTGCCGAACTTTCGAACTCAATTTGCCTGTATTCTGGACACAGGATCTAGGAGGTAGGAGGAGTCTAAAAGCCAATTTTCATCCCTTCTCTAGTAAAATAGAGGGTGTCCCCTTGGCTTTATGAATAGGTGGGCCATATTTAAGCTGTAGGAGAATTCTGTCTAGGAACATGCCCTGTCCTGGGTGCTCAGAGCCTACCCTGCTCTGCATTGTCCGGTGTTCCATGGATTCCATGCCTTGATTGTCCCATCACTAACCAAATCTTCCGTCTCTCTCAAAATCTCTGATTGCTTTAAATTGTCTATATCTCTTCCTGCTTCTAATATCTCTCACCTTAAGTATGCCTAAAATCATACCCAAACTCCATCAGCTCCTGTGTATTCTCAAACCCTTTAAATTTGTATTTACTGACAAGTATACTTAATTATTTAATATTCTCCTTTATGGCATTTTCCAATATTGTCCAAAAAGTTCTCTAATGTTTAAAATGTACATGCTTTGAAAGTTGTTTCTAGATTTTTTAGAAGGTTGATTATAACATTTAAAGACAATTTATTTTTTCTCCCACCTTCCATACCTAACTGCCAAAATCAAAATAAGGCCACTTAAATATAAAATTACTGAAGAGGAAAATAAGAAAAGAGTACATTAACATTTAGTGAAGGGACTTCCCTGGTGGCGCAGTGGTTAAGAATCTGCCTGCCAATGCAGGGGACACAGGTTCGAGCCCTGGTCTGGGAACGATCCCACGTGTTGCAGAGCAACTAAGCCCGTGTGCCACAACTATTGAGCCCGCGTACCAAAACTACTGACGCCCATGCGCCTAGAGTCTGCGCACCGCAATGAAGAGTAGGCCCCGCTCACTGCAACTCGAGAAAACCCCTGCACAGCAATGAAAACCTACTACAGCCAAAAACGAATTAGTTAATTAATTTAATTAAATAAACTTATTAAAAAAACATTTAGTGGAACCAGCGAAGGGAAGTGGATAACCATTCATTGTTTTCCATACATTAAGGTATATTCACCGAAGAGTGCGTAAAATTAAAGATGTGAACTGACACTTGATCCAGATCTTATGCTGTAAGACCTAACCTTTCATCAATCCTTTTAAAAAATGAAAGCTAGTATTAAGAAATATTGAGAGAGTATCCCTGCGAAATGAGAATCTAAAGTTGATACCAAAAACTGTCAGCCACTAAACTATGATTAACTATATTAGGTCAAGCACTGTTTTATTAGCTGTATTACAAAGGAGATGACATACTGAAAATCTGTAGCACTAGTTTCCTGTCAGTAGTGAAAAATCTTACATTAATGTGAAACCTTCCTCTGCTTTCCAAGTTATTTATCACATGGAGTAGATTGAAGTTGGTGACCAGATGACCAGTAAAGTAGATTGATTTTGACAGAAAACCGCCTGGATAAAAAATGAGTCAGACAGGAAGATGAATTGTTGCCTGGGACTGGAACCTGGTTAGAGACACTGAGGATGTTTAGGAGGATAGTGTGGAGACCTTTAATGATTTCCCTGAAACACGGAGCAGTTTGATCAGTGCCCAGAGGCAGCCGTTAGGGGGCGAGCAGGGGCCAGAAGTGCTGAATCCTGGGTTCATCCCAGGAACAAGCCCTGGTGGTGGGCGTGGCTCCTTTTGCTCTTTAGTGACGTTTGTGTTCCCAGAAGTGGCTGCTGTTAATTGGTTTGCTTGGAAGGTGTTCGTATTTGTGACCAAGTGTCCCAGATCATTTATGAGCAACACAAACTGCAAGTAAAGTTTCGTTACGGGAATCGATTATAGTTTTTCTGGTTACAAACACATCATTGCTTTCCCACGTTACAGTGACTACTGTATTTAAACCTCAGACCTTCATTTCAGCTTCTTAGACTTCATTCTACGTAAGTGTCATTTGTTTTCCCTTTGTCCTCACAGGGAAGATGGAAGGCATCTGATCTGAACCCATTCCACGCTGGTCCACACTGGTCCACACTGGTCCACACTGGTCCTTTTCTCCTTCTCTCCAGTTACGTGGATGTATAGTCTGCTTTCTGCCTGAGACTGATCTCTGTATTTGTGCTCTTTGTATTTGCTGTGTGCAGAAAACTCTTCCATCCTCAAAGACTTTTCTCCTTCTTTCTGTGTATTTGGCTTTCACCGTTTTACAGGCTATATATCATCCTCATTTTTTAAAAAAGGTATACAAAACCCTTAAATCTTTAAAATGTGTTAAACATAGGAAAAAAATAATTTCTTCCCTTCTCTTCCCATCCTTGGTGCCATGTTGCACTGCCTAGCAAAACTTCTCCAAGAGTTACCTGGACTTGGAGTCGCGACTTCCCCATTTCCTATCCACTTCTCAACCCATGTCCACCTGCCTCCTGCCCCTTACCCAACCTGGTGGGAATTGCTCTTCCATCAGGCAAGCAACCTTTTTAAAAAATGTCAGATAAGCTTAATACCTGTTTCTCAGTCCTCCCCTTTTAGTGATGCTTACAGCATTTTACATCATGCTTTCCGCCGTGGTTCAGAGTTTCTCAGCCTCTCGTCCCTGCTCTTTAGCTGGCTGGCTTCATTCTCCCTGCGTGACCAGTGTCCTTATTCTGCTATTTGTATTTTTGTTTTCCTTGATGTTCTGATCCAAGTACTCCTCTTTTCCCGCTCGCCTTTCACCTGTTTTCTAGAGAGCTTCCTACACTTCCACGACTGCAGTTACTGTCTCCTTACCGTTGATTTCATCTGGGTCTCTGATGAAGATCTCACTGCAGGGATACAAAGTAGCATATTTGCCTCTAGAAACTATCTGCTAGGATATCGCAGAGGCAGCCCAGGCTTATGTAAAAGCACCTCATCATAGAGAGATGCTATGCTGACCTGCTCTTCCTACCACAGTGAGTGGTGTGCACAGTAGCTAACGTTTATCGAGCATGTATCTGTCCGGCACTGAACCTTACCATCTTTAATCTTTTCAGTTAATTGTTCAGATAGTGACAGATATAACTCTCATTTTTCGAAGTGAAGGGATTGGTGTACAGAGGACACTTGATTAATGTCACAATGTGGTAGGTAGTGAGGCCTTGACTCCACCCAGGCAGTCTGGTTGCGGCATCCATCCTGACCACTGCTCTAGTCTGCATTGCTCAAGTCAGAAAGCTAGTTACATGCCTGCAGCTTCACTGTCTTTTACTCCAAATAACTAAATCATCAGTCATATAGAACTACTTACAGATACCCAAAAGTGCCATTGTTTCCCTTTCTTTCTTTTTCTGTTTTTTTTCTTTTTTGGTTTTGTTTTGTTTTACATGAACATGTTCTTATTTCTGCCTCGTTAAATATCTTCCAAATCCATTGGCTCACTGCAGTTGTTATTGCTGGGAATCTTTCCTGCTCCTACATCTCTTACCTGGTTACTATAGCAGTCTCTTAAGTCTGGTCTCCATAGTTTTATAATTTCCTATGCCAATCTACGATTTTTTGTTCTGTAGTAGGAGTGAGTTTGAAAAAAAAAAAGTACATATGGTTATACTGTACACTTGTGTAAAAGAGCTCAATTATGTTTTGAACAAAATTTGAAATTCTTAACAGTTTAAAATATCAGTTATAGTCTGACCTACAAGCAGCGTAAAGCATAATTCCAAATACTGTTTAGAAAATGCATTTCACAAATGAAGTTGTTTTTAGTTTTTTAATTCTTCATTAGCATTAATGTTAGAGATTTAATTATATCATAATTAAATTAATTTATTTTTAAAAAGGTATAGATTAAACGTAGATTTTTATTTGTTTAGAGAGAATATTTAAATGAGCAATCATTTTATAGTTAGTGCATCTCCTTGGTGTTTAGGAGTATAGTTCTCTTGGGATAGTATCTCTGATTGAGTTCCTCAATTAAAAATCTGCCTTTAGGGGCTTCCCTGGTGGCGCAGTGGTTGAGAGTCTGCCTGCCGATGCAGGGGACATGGGTTCGTGCCCCGGTCCGGGAAGATCCCACATGCCGCGGAGTGGCTGGGCCCGTGAGCCATGGCTGCTGAGCCTGCGCGTCCGGAGCCCGTGCTCTGCAATGGGAGAGGCCACAACACTGAGAGGCCCATGTACCGCAAAAAAAAAAAAAAAAAATTGCCTTTCTTATCAATCTAAAGAGACTGGTATTGATAAGGAAAGTATATTAAGTATATTCCCCTTTTTTCATTTCTTGGATTCATTCATTTTGGGAATTTATGTATATATTTTAACACTAATGACACTGATAAATATAATTTTCAAAGTTAGAGCAGTGCTTGAGTAAAAGCAAATATTAAATGACTGAGAATTTGGAATGGTGATGGTGATGGAATTGAAAGTAAAATTCTAAGTCACAAGAAACATAGCTGATTATTGGTATGGTGAAAATTAGGACACTTAGTTTTAATAGTAATCAAAAAGAGGATGCATGAAATAATCCTCATTTCAGCTTTAAGTGTTTTGTGTGTGTGTGTGTGTGTGTGTATGTATTTTTCTTTAGCCAAATAAACATGGAAGTAAAATGGAGACTCTGAAAGAAGAAATATTTTCTGGTATAAAATCCCCTTTTCAATACAGATAGGGGTTAACAAATGTAAGTCGTGGTTTTTTTTGTCCTACAGTTCACCCACAGTTATATGTTATGGATGTAATTTCTCAAAAATGCAAAAGGGAAGTATATTGCTGAGTGGTTGTGTTTTGAGTCTAGTTTTAAAATACTATTTTCAAATGACAAATGTATACTGTAAAATTCTGATCACTTTTTAGTAAGAATTGTTCTAAATTGCATTTTGATACTACATTTGATGTCTAATGGTGATGTATTTAATCACTAAGTCTGTATATGTTTAGATTTTGGTATTTTTGAATGTAACATATAAGCGTATATAGAGAGCAGTTGTAGAACTCTGTCGATATTCCTTTGCCAGAGAGATAACTACAAGCCTGAAATTGCAGAGATGTTGGAAGCTGTGTACTAAGGAGTGTGACAGTCACCAAACAAAAGTTGGTGGTTTTGTGTAGCTTCAGTTGTCAACTATCATATTAACCTTCTTGGTAATCTGACTACCAGCTCTAGGAAGGCTGGAAATGTGCTACTTATTACGGTAGCTCTTAATGTCTCAAATTGCCGGGAGCTACTTTGAGATCTAAGTAGGACAGTGTCCTAGTCCGTTTAGGCTGCTGTAACAAAATACCATAGACTGGGTGGCTTATAAACAACAGCAACTTATTTCTCACAGTTCTGGAGGTTGGGAAGTCCAAGGTCAAGGTGCCAGCAGGTTCAGTGTCTGGGGAGAGCCTATTTCCCGCTTCATGGAAGCTGTCTTTTAGCTGTGTCCTTACATAGTGGAAGGGGCGAGGGAGCTCCCTGGGCCCTCTTTTATTAGGTTCTGATCCCATTCACAAGGGCTCCACCTTCATGACCTAATCACCTCCCAAGGACCCCCACCTCCAAATAGCATCACACTGGGGATTAGGTTTTAACATATGATTTTGGAGGGACACATTCAGTCTGTTGCAAATGGATAGTATTACACACACGTGTGTTTTTTGGTTTTCTAATACATATGTGTGTGTTAGTTTACTCCGGGTGCTGTTACAAAATGCCATGGCCTGAGTGGCTGAAACAACTGAAATTAATTTCTTACAGCTTTGGAGGCTGGGAAGTTCATGATCTGGGTACCTGTATGGTCTAGTTGTGGAGAGAGCTCTCTCTCTGGCTTGTTGACCTCTGCCTACTCACTGTGTCCTCACATGGCCAGAGACTGAACAAGCTTCCTGGTCTCTAATTAGGGGCACTAATCCCATCCTGAGGGCCCCACTCTCATGACCTCCTAAACATAATTATCTCCCAAAGGCCCATCTCCAAATGCCATTGCCTTAGGGGTTAGTGCTTCAGCATTTGAGTTTTAGGTCTGTAGCCACATATTTGAGTGAGTCAGTGTGTGTGTGTGTGTGTGTGTGTGTGTATAAATACATGCATACGTATAATATACAATATACATATATACATCTATAATGTAATTTTTAATTGTGGTCCATCTTCATCCTTTTCCCAAGCATCACCAGTTTAGAATTGAATTTATCTCCTCCAGTAGATAGAGGGGAGAATGCATTCTCTGAGACTTTAATTTCTTCAAAGTGTAAGAACAGATGTTTTCAGAAAACTGATTTTGTTTATTATTACCTTCTGGGATTTAGGTCTGTGGTACTTTGGGCCAAGGAATCTGAGCTGCCTTTCTCAACTTATTTTACAACTGAAAAAAGAAAGATTTAGAAACAAACTCTGTGTGTGTGTGTGTGTGTGTGTGTGTGTGTGTGTGTATTTGAAATTTTCTTTCTTTCAAATCCATTTGAATTATGGCAGTTAATTTAAAATGACCTTTACATTTCTTCAAAGAAGCATTTTTCATGGTTACTAGGGTGATAGCAAGAACTAGAGAAAGGAAATTCTGGCCTGATTTTCCTTGGAATAAAGGATGTTTCAGGTTGGAAAGGAAATGAAGAAAACACTTTTTCTGTGCTGGGATCAGATTAAGTTCACATTCAGGCTTTAGTCCTTGTGTAACTGTTTCCAGAAATATATAAAAATGTAGTCATATAGAAGTGACTTCATATGAATTCTTTTCCTTATATCTAGGCTATTGTTTTCCTTTTAAAAGTATTTCATATTTCACCCCTAATTTACCTCAGAAATAAAAACTAGCTACAAATTTTTATCAGGGCAGTGAAGATGCTGCCTTAATTAATCACAGGTAATTTGAAATGTGAATAATGAGCTGCTATAAACACATTCATGGCTTCAGCAGGCTTAGTCCAGATCCCCTTTAAATAGCGAGTATGTCAGCTGCTTGACTGTGTCTCTCCCAGCAATTTTCTAGCCGCACTGTCTCAGAGAAGTCAGACCCCTCTTCAAAGTGTGGGTCACATGTATATCAGCAGACTTGTTAAAGCTCAAAGTGAGGTGACAGCTGCCGACCTTGCTAAGTATAGATTTCATTTTCATTACCAGTAGGTGAACTGTTCCATGGGTCTCTTATTAAGGTCAGTCTGATTCAATAGCCTGCAACCTCCTTGAAGCCAGTCTGCTTTCTCTATTTTTTTCCCTTTTTTTATTGCTATTGTTTGTTAACCAGGTAAATGCCATAGCAGACTTTTGTCCAAGGGAAGATAACAGAATTTCATCCTAATATTTCCTGTGTAATATTTCCAGGACATTTTCAAATTAAAATTGTGCTGCTAATAATCGTTTGGGGATTTTTCTGGATTACTTAGGTCTTTTATGGATTAATTCCTAATTAGTCAGACACATTAAATCAAGTAGCAAG